>NC_092873.1:118147710-118747710 GCF_028372415.1 Notamacropus eugenii
ATAGATGGATGGATGGATGGATAGATAGATAGATAGATAGATAGATAGATAGATAGGTAGGTAGGTAGGTAGATACATAGCATACAGGTAGAAAGAGACGGATAGGCATACAGGTATGTAGATAGATGAACAGATGGATGAATGGATGGACAAACAGACAGCAAGAGAGGCAACTAATAAATAGAATGAGACAATATATAGCTTATAATAATATAATTATAATATTTCAAGACACTTTGAAAACCTTAAACACCATATACATTTTAGCTATTTTTATTATATGCTCCTTTAAAGTTTATAAAGCATTTCACTCACAATAACCCTGTAAAAGAGTTGGTCCAGATATTACTTATCCCCATTTGGGAGTTGAAGAAACCTAGAGTAGAAGTCGAGTGATTTGCCCGAGGTCACAAAGGTAATCAGTGTCAGACGCAGGATTTGAACTTGTCTCCTGATTCCACTTCTTACATTTATCCCTCTACACCATACTGCAGAGTCTTGGCTAAAAAATGTGCTTTAAGAAGAAAAGTCTGGCATCTGTGATGGATAGTTTGGAAAGGGAAAAGCCTGGGGGAACTTAAAAGGCTCCTATAATAGTCCAGGTATGAGGAATAACCTATTATATGGGTGTTCTACATTTATTTATTCCCATTTTCTTCCTCTCACAAGAAGGATTCCTCTTAGCCTCATGTAATAGCCTATTTCTGTGTTCCCTTCCCCTGCTCATCAAACCAAAAGTGATTCATCTCACAAAATATCACCTTTTGTGAATTTTCTAATATACATTTTCCTATCGAGACCACAGAAAAATTCAAATAGAAGTTTTAAGCTTTGAAAAAAACACATCACATTGTATATATTAATCACATGAATTCTTTGGACTTTTGGTCAATTGTCAACTTATTCCTAGATGCCTTTAAGGCACTGATGTAATATATTTACACTTTTCATTATAGAACGGAAATTTTATTAAAAGCCAACCAGAGTCAGTGAGCCCAGGACAGAACAGAGAGGAGTGACTTCCTTATCCCTCTCTCCCTCATTCTGAAGAGTCTGTACCACAGAGGAATTCCACCTACTTTGATTGCCGGAGGCAGCAAATATCTAGTTTGCATTATATTATCTGAATAATATTGAAAAGCTAAAGAACACTTCCTTTTATTTATGCATTCTGGAGCCCTGAAAAGTGAAAAAGACACCAGAGAAAGAAACTGGGTTATTTTAGGGAAAAGGCTGGTCTTCCATAGTAATAACTTAGATTTGTATACAGCAATTTTCTCTGTTTATCTGGTATTCTGTTGACCAGATATTTGTTAGGTGACAGTTGATCACATCTATATCCCTTGTTCTTACTGCCTGGTTCTCTTTTACCTTCCCAAAAATGCTCAAACTCCTTTTCCTGGCATTCAAGGCCTCTACACCCTGTCATTTCCCTAATTTTTCAGCCTTATTTCAAACTACAGTTATCCCTTCCATACCATACGGTTTAGAGACCAGCAGCACCCCCAAGATCTGTAAAATCAGCATAAAAATGTTTGACCCTGCTTTGTATCAGAGAAGAAGTTTGAATTATTATGTTATTAAAAGATAAAATAGGTTGATATTATACAATACTATACATGTATTTTATGCATATCTGAGATTCTAAACTTTTTCTGTCATCTGTCGGACCTCTCATGTTGTCCACAAAACTCCCCCCCAAATTCCCATTTAATTTCTTATGCCAACAGTGATATAGCAAAACTGTGATGGGGAAAGTTACGATGTAGAAGGGATAACTGTTCTTTCAGTACACACTACATTCTAAGCAAACTGAACTATCCATTACATCTTGTAAATCCCCACCATTTTCCTACCGCCGTGCCTTTGCTCACATGTTCCCTCTCCCTGGAATGTCATTCTTCCCTTTCCACCCTTTATATTCATCCCCACCAGCCCTGCCTTTTGAAGTTCTAACCATCCTTCATGCTCCACTCAAAAGTGTATGAAGTGCCCTGAACTACCACCAGCACAACTGGAAATTATCTTTTCTTTCTTAGATCTTCCATAGTATTTTGGAATAATCATGTTCTGATCATGTTCTATTTTGTATTATAGGTACAGCATAGTAATTGAATATTTATTACAAAGTATTGCATATTTGTGTTTGTGTGGTATGTCTCTGACACACATTGGATTGTAAATTTCATGAAGGCAGGGACCATGTATCTAGTATTGATGTCTCTGCTTCAGTGGAACTTTAGCAGGGCTTTACTCACAGCAGGCACTTAATAAATGATTGTTAAATGAATGACTTAATGCGTAATAATAATTAGTGTTTATAATAATGACATTGAGGCATTTCTAGGTGGCAAAGTGGAGAGAGTATTATGCCTGAAGTCAGGAAGCCTCATCTTCCTGAGTTCAAATCTGGCCTCAGACACTTACTAGTTGGGTGACCCTAGGTAAGTCACTTCACCCTGTTTGCCTCAGTTTGCCTCCTCAACTGTAAAATGAGCTGGGGAAAAAAACAGCAAACCATTCTGTTATCTTTTCAGACAAAACCCTAAATGAAATCATGAAGAATAAAACACAACTAAAAATGGCTGAACAACAATATGAGAAACAGAAGGGGTTCTGTTTCCACAGGATTAACACTACATACTTCTAGTTTTGCAGGAAAGATATCAGGATGTAACCAGTTCCAACCAGAGTTGTGACTTGGTAAAACCAGGCCTCTTGACTGGCAGAAGGTCAGAAGCTTGGACTCATGCTTAAAAAACTGTTTAATATTAACCCACACGCCCCTGGGTGGAGCAAACTAATTTAAATGTACATGTGATGCAGGGCAAGGGAGGGGGGGAGTACAACTAGGAGAAAAACATGGAATAGGCAGTTCAAGAAGCTGTATCCAGCCAATGGAAAAGGGGGGGGAGGATATTCGAGTAGGAAACGGAATAAACATTTGTCAAAGCAAGTGTACTACCTTGGGGGGATTATCCATTTGCAAGAATGTAAAATAAAAAAAAAAATAGATGGCTCAGGAGGAGAAGTGAGGCTGGTGACCTGAACAGCCCTTCCTCACTCAAAACAAAGTCAAGTGCAAGTCATGTCATCATTTTTCTGATGGCATGGTCTTTTTTGGCAATGAAGGATAAACACAAAATAAAATAAGAGCTTTCCTGGCTTCAACAAGTGTTGTTCTTTCTAGAACAAGAACATTTCTTACAACAACAAAGTCTGGTATAATTTGTAGTAATAATGGGGTGCTTGGGTGCCTATGCTTGGGCCCCAATTCTAGAATCACATTTCTCTCTAAAAATCACATTTCTCCCTAGCCTCAAAACACTGTCCCAGGAAGTTTCTCCCCAGCCCAAGGACAGCTTACCCTAGCAAAACCTTTATCTCTCTTCCTGATACAGTAGCCAGCTGCACCCATAGAATTTATTAGTCTGAACCAGCTGTGCACTGGCTGAATGGGCTGGGTACTGGGTCATAACAGAATTTGCTACTCACTGACCAATCATATGTCTCTTAGACTTAGACATAGTATACCCCTTATGTTTATTTTGTCTAACAAAACATTGATGGGAGCAGCCTGGGTATTTCTCTGTCAGCCTTAGCCATTAGTTGACTTAGAGAAATTTCAGACCTAAAACCACACCTCCATGTAGCCCCACCTTGGGTAAAATACCTGCTCAGTAAATACTAAAACTACATGTTCCTTTAAGAACTAACCACTCCCTAATCCTGTCCTGAATCACTTAAGTAGTTTATTTGGCACATATTTTACTATAGAATATCCTATATAAACTTTACCTGTACCCCTCTAAGATTACAGATCCCCTAAAAACTCTCACCTGGTGAAAAGTGTAACAATAAATCTTTATCACTTTGACTTCAACAATGCTTGAGACTGTGAATTCGTTCTGGATGGTCAACCCCTGTACTCCAGTCTTTGGAAGGTCCCAGAATTTGCCCCGCCCCTTTTGTAACCCTCATCAGTAAGAGGCTCTAGGTTTGCATTTCTTCTCAGAGTTGTTTACTATATGTGTGATCATAGGCAAGTTACAACCTCTCTAAGCCTCAATTTCCTCATATGTACAATGCAGTGATTAGATCATTGATCTCTCAGGTTCCATCCATCTCTACATCCTGTGATCATATGATATAATGATGTCCTTGTGTCACTTAGCGTTTTAACACCAGTATTCTGACAATATAAAAGCAGTATTCATATTGATGGAAAGCTAGCCTTAGAGCCAGAAGGACCTGAGTTCAAGTCTCACCTCTAAGATATATTGACTTTGTGACCCTGGGCACCTCTAAGTTCTCCATCTAAAATGAGAAGGGATAGACTTGCATTGGCAGAGCCAATTTCCTTACCTAGGAAGCTCTCTCTATCAATGAAAGTACAGACCCAATCCCTACATTTTCCTATCCTTGCAGTACCCACTGACAAAGATTGGCATGCACACATGAGAATAGTTTGATGTTGTAACTGTTCATCCTAAAGAGACCAAGGACATCATGAGGGTGATGGCTTAGTTTCATTTTACTGAGAGAAAAACTGACTCCAAGATTCCCAAGGTCCAATAGTGAGTTAATAGCACAGCTGGGCTGAGAAACCAGGTCTCCTGATCTCCAGATGAGTTCCTATCCTTTGTGTTTTTCTGCCTTTGCTACAATTCACCAGAGCCTCATCTCTTGCTTTTTTTTTTTTTTTACTAGACCAAGGCTCTGTGAAGAGAAAATTTTTAGAATGCCATTTATTCTTACCTGCTGTGCTGCTTCTATATCTGCTCAGGGACAAGATAACTGGATTTAAAGAAGGAGTATACTTGAATGCCTCAGGATAAGTTAATGACAGGTTCCTGGTGATTATGGTCACATTCACAAACTTTCCACTACTATTCCCCTGGAAGTCAATCTTAAAAAAAAAAACAGATGAAATCCTGTCAAACTTCACTAAATACCTTTGACTGGGGTCGGGGTGGGGGGGGATTTGGAAGGGAGGAGTATAAATTGCAGGAAAAAATTAAAGAAATACATGCTATTTGGTTTCAAATACTGTATGTACAATCATTGAACTAAGCTACCCAAATGTACCCTAGAAGAAATCCTTAGGGGACCAGCTTTAAAGAAAAGATAAGAATGATTTGTTATTAACATATCAATTGTTTTTATGTAAACGGAAACTATTAATGTGTTGGGGAATGCTAGGAACTGTCCATTCTCTAAAGTACAGTCATTTAAACTCTCCCTGGGGCAACTTAATTTGCAGAGCAAACCTTTTCTTTATTGATAATGGTAAGGTAAACTTCAGGCTAGCCCTTTCCAAATCATCACAAAATCCCAAATTAATGAACCACTTGGTAAGGTTTTGTTGTAATTTCAAAAAAAAAAAAATAGAGATGAGAAAATTCTATTTTTCTTTTATTTTTTGTATTTCAAGATTCTTCTTTAGAGATTCATCTATTGGAAACTGACTGCCATGACTTAAAGCAGGGAAATAGATAAAATACCACATAGAGGTCCCTTAGAAAACAGCAAAGTAACATAAGATGTAGGTTGGTCTAACTTATGGCTCAGTGATATAATTGAAATGATTCCCTGTGGAAAGAGAGCAGGGAGTTTTATTAAACTATAAACTCTTAGAGGGCAGACAGAGACTATATAATTAATTCTGTGAGGCCTCCAGAATAGAGCTTTGTAGATACTATGCTTGTAAACATATTGTTGTTGTTTCTTATAATATTATTGTGGAAATATTATTGTAAAAGGTCTTTCCCAGTTCCCCTTCTCCCCTCACTTGCTAGTGCGTTCCCTCTGAGAATATCTTTCACTTACAAGGTATACCTTCCTTTTACAATGTAAATATCCTGTATATACACATCTTTTTCCATGTTGTCTCTACCATTAGAATAGGTGCTCCTTGAGAGAAACATTTTTGTCTTCAACCCACAGGCTAAGCACTATCTGGTACTCCATAGGTGCTTAATAAATGTATGCTCTTAGTTCTCTCTCTCTCTCTCTCTCTCTCTCTCCCACACACACACACAATCACCACCAAAACAAATTTGCTAATATATATTATATTGATTTGAATTTAACATGTATACAATCTATAATCTGCTAATTTTCTATCTCTAAGAAAAAGAAGTAGAGAGACACAGGGTTGTTTTTGTCCTTTGTTTTCGAGAGGACCATGACATCAGGGAGGTAATGACATGACTTGCAGTTTACTTTGATTTGAGTAAGGGAGGACTGTGCAAGGTCACCACAGAGAAACAAGGAGTAAGAGACAAAGAGAAAGACAGAGACAGAGAGATAGGAGGAGAATCTTCTATGAAGTTGTGACGTGATAGATAGAATGACATTACAGTAAGGAAAATGAGTTCAGATTCTATCTTTCAACAAATACTGACCCTGTGACTGACTCTTAGTAAGTGAATTATAAGCAAGTAACAGATCTTAATTAATGAGTAGATAGATGAGGAGTAAGTCATATTTAATCAGGAATGGGAATTAGGAACATATATAATAATCCTAGAGCCCATTGATTAACTAAAATTAATTAGATCCACCCAAAAGTTTGGATCATACACCCATCTGGGGTAAGAAAATTTCAGAGCATCTATCATGTTTAGTGCACAACATATTAATATACAAAAACCTTTATTTAAAAAAATTGATCTTTATAAGTCTTGATAAGAAGACTCTACCTACCATAAAGTTCAGCAATGAACTTCTACATTTTTACCTGTTGTTCAGCACCTGCTTGAATGCAAGGAGATGTATTGAATCATAGGATGACAGATCTTTCATTTTCCAGTTTAGGAAATAGAGACCCAAGGAGGTAACCTAATCATCCTAAGACTCAGTTTCCTCCTCTATAAAATTTTTGGTCTAGTTGGGAAAGGAGGGAGGAAGAGAAGAGAATGAACACTTATATAGTACCCACAATGTGCCAAGCACTACTCTAAGTGCTTTATAAATATCTCATTTGATCCTCACAACAGCCAGTAGGTACTGTTATTATCCCCATTTTACAGTTGAAGAAATGGAGGCAAACTGTTAAGTGACTTGGCCAGAGTCACACAGATCAACTATGAAAAGACAACATTGGGCCAGAAGGAAGCTTTTAGCACCTCCAGTTTCAATGCAAGGTATAAATTCATAAACAAAGAAAGTAAAAGGTCATGAATATTCAAGTTCACCTTGCATTCTGAATTTAAATCCTACCTTTGCTACAGACTGCATTTTATGATCTTGGAAAATTCATTTAACTTTGCTGATGCAAGAAATCTTCAAAATAGAATATAATAATGCTTCCTTGTGGTTGGTACACATTTTAGTCCAGTCATATGACAAAGAAATGCAAATCATACTTGGTCATGATCAGTCTTGATCCAAATATAATTTGCAGCAATTAATTTTGGGTTACATAGAGAAATTTCTTTTTTATGCTTTCTTTACTTGCTGTCATACATATATACGTTCTGTTAAAAGGTAAGTACCTTGTGGGTGGGGGTTATTTCATTTTTTGAATTTGCATCCTCAACACCTATCAGAGTATCTAACCCACATAGTATTCATTTAAATAAATGCTTGATTGATTGATATTGGTCTACTTTGCCATCAAGATAGCTTTATCCATGATTTTTACATCTATTTCCTTATCTATGAAACCAAAGGGTTATATGATATGGCTTTTGAGATCCCTTTCAGCTCTAGTTCTATGATCCTATGGAGAATGATTGCCTTAGATCAGAACCCTTGAATATCCATGTAATAGATTATCTTTGGAACTGTCCCCAGTGACGTGATATGGCACTCACTATTTCTGCATAGATGCGATATAAGTAGAAAAGTAAAGAGACAGTGGCATAAAAACTATTTTGACAACCATTTGTACCATCCCATAAAGCAAGAAAGCTTATAAGTTACTATTCCCTTCATACCATTCACATTATGAATAGTGAAGCAATTCATGAAGGCTAAGGATAGGGTAGAGACCCTCAGAGTGCTCAATTTCTCAATCAATCAATAAGCATTTTGTATGTGGTTTTCTGGAGGCAATAGGGGTTAAGTGACTTGCTCAGGGTCACAATAGCTAAGATACTAGTCACTAGTGTCTGAGGTTGGATTTGGGCTCAGGTCCTCCTGTCTCCAAAGCTAGTGTTCTATCCACTATACCACCTAGCTGCCCACAACAAGCATTTATTAACTTCCTTCTTAGTCTGTCATAGAACATCTCAAAGGTTTAGATCTAAGACAGATGCTATGACTCAAGATATAGTTTACACAATCCTCTCCATTATTGCCTTAAATATAAAGTGATAGTGAATGATAACAAGAGAAGACTCTAGAGGACTCCGCTTACCAAGGGTGGGACTTTGCATTGGATTCTTTCCATGTTTCTGGAGGAGATGTTGATGGGACAAGGTTCAGACCCAAATAACACCAGGCTTACTTCTTCTAAACTGGTCCCTTGGATAGTGGCCCAAAATCCTCCTGTAACATCAGTGATATCACCAGCTAAACAGTCAGATAGGCATCAAATGATACCCAAGATACAGGAAATGATTAAAACATGGAGAAATTAGAACTCATCAGAATAGCAGAAAATGTTAAAACTACCACAGAAAGGATTTAAGTTAAATGTCAAAATCTTCCTCTGAGAGTGAGAGGATACAGTTGGATGGATTATCCCCACTGATGAAATATCACCAAGTGACTGAAGTATCAAAGGAATATATGGTATTTTCTGGGGGGAAATGATAAATTCCAATTAAAATTCTCCCTGGAAGAAAGAAGGGGAAGGATAGATTAAGAAATTAAGATCATATAAAATTAGTTCTGTGGGGCTTTTTTTAAGCAGTAACTTTTTTAAAAATACTTTCTGGAATTTTCTCTTACTTTCCTATTCTACCTATTCAAAATCAGCCTTCAAAAATTAGTTTTAGGACTTCTGAAACTTTCCTTCTCCTCAAAACCTTCATTGACTCCCTCATGCCTTTAGGATAAAACACCAACTCCTCAACCTGACATTTAAAGCCCTCACAAACTGCCTCCAACCTACTCTTTCAACTTTCTTTTACTTCATGTACTGCCTTCCATCAGAATTGTCAGTTCATTTGTACACCCTCCCACCTCCATGAAACACATCATTTCCCTCTTTACCCCTGATTACTGAAGTCCATTTCTTACAGAGTTTAGTTCAGATGTTACTTCCTCTGTGATGCCTCCCAGCTGAAAGAGGTTTCTTTCTTTTCAAATATTCCTCAAGCACTTTGGATGTTACTTCCTCTGTGATGCCTCCCAGCTGAAAGAGGTTTCTTTCTTTTCAAATATTCCTCAAGCACTTTGTCTAGATCTCTCCTTTGCCCCTACAGATTCTGCTTTAATACTTACATGTGTATGTGCTACTCATAATCTTTCCCCTCCCCTCTTCAGACTATAAGCTGGCTGAGGACAAAATGTGTCATTTTCATCTTTTTACCCTATCAACCTATCACAATGCCTGGTACATACAAGGTACTGCCCCCCCTTCTTATATGAACACTTTATTTGCTAAAAGTGATAGAAAATAAATATTTTGAATGAAACACTGAGAAAATCAGCATAAGGATAAACACAGATTGTGTAAAAAAAAATTTTTTTAACGAATTCTAACAGAAAAGCAGCCCCTCAGATAAATATTCTAAGAGAGAACAGCAGCTTAGAGGCAAATGGATGATGTTAGAGATGGATAGTATATACTGTTTCCTAGCATCTAATTTGAATATGACTGTTTTCAGTATTTGGGAGTTTGTGACCAGGAAACTTTGAATGAAAGAACCATGGTGGTGAGAATGAGATCAAAATCAGAGTGATGGCCATGAAAGTAGATAGGAAGAAGCCATATGGGACACATGTGGCTCAACATTTGGCAACTGATTCAAAGTATGGAATGAGGGAGAGGGTGATTTCTAAATTAGGAAGGGGAAAGGAGGGAAGAGAGGGAGGTCAGAGGGAGGAAGGAGAAAGGATGAGAAGTGAGGAAAGGAAGAATGGGAGATAAGGAAAGGAAGGAAGGAATGAAGGAAGGAAGGAAGGAAAGAAGGAAGGAAGGAAGGGAGGGAGGGAGGAAGGAAGGAAGGAAGGAAGGAAGGAAGGAAGGAAGGAAGGAAGGAAGGAAGGAAGGGAGGGAGGGAGGAAGGAAGGAAGGAAGGAAGGAAGGAAGGAAGGAAGGAAGGAAGGAAGGAAGGAAGGAAGGAAGGAGCATGTACTAAGTATAACAGTTAAATCCTTGATTTATATACTGTCTCATGTTCCATTCTGAACAATAGTATCTCATTTCTTTCTTATGATATTCCTGTTAAGTAGATAAGAGCAGGGAGCATGTTTTCTGTCTTATATGAAGAAAACATGCAACAAGACTGAGGGAGGGCATGTTTTTGGGCAAAGCTGAGTCAGAAAGAAGTTATGTTCCTTTTTATTCTTGTGTGTAATATCAGGTGGCAAGTCTTTTTGGCTAATAATAATGAAAGACAGAGTCATAGAATTTAGAACTCTAAGTGACCTTAAAAGTTTCTTAGTCCAACCCCTTCATTTTACAGATAAGGAAATTGAAGTCCAGAAAAGTAAAATGATTTTCCCAAGACCACACAGGATTTGAATACAGATCTTCTGGCTTCGAACCTGGTTTTCTTTGTACTACCCCAATTCAACAAGTATCAAAAAGTGGATTTGTATGGTCTGGCGATGACACTTAGGCAGATAAGAGGGTATGACTTAGCTAAGATCACCCAGCTAGATTCAAGCCCTGGTCTCCTGACTTGGGGCTCAGTAGGTTTTTTTGACTATACCCAAGACCTGTGAATGCTACTTCAAGGATCTTTCTATTAGAACACATTATCTTGATGAGCTACAGTGACTGACCTGATTCTGCCTGATATCATTCTATAGCAAACATTATTAATTTAGGACTTACAGTGTTCACAGCACTGAGTTAATAACCCTGATGAATGCAAAGATAAATAAGACAGGATGGTGCCTTGTGGTGGCCCCTCAAGGGCAGGGAACCATGTCTTATTCATCTTTGTATCTCAAATTACTCAGAGAAGTCAGTTCCATGCATAATAGGAAGGAAAGAATCTATCCACAAATGCCTACAAAGTTAAATATAACAGCATAGGAGAAGCTCAAATAAAATGCTTTCATTTGAGGTCAAAGAAAGGAAAATCCTTCATGACCAGATGACTCAATGGAACCATGTGGGCTTTGGAGCCCATAATTCAATCTGTTGCCTCTCTTTGTAATTTCTCCTTCCACAGTGGCTCTCAAATCCATACCCTCTCTCTTCACATGTGACCTAAATCACCACCCTCAATCAAGTCCTCATCACCTCCTCATCACTATTGCAATCACCTCCTAATTGGTCTCTCCTCCATATAGTTGCTAAATTGATTGTCCCAAAGCACAGATCTGACTATGTTACTCTTCCTCCTTTCCCCACTCGAATTACAATGGTTCTCTGTTACCTCTAGAAATAAAGATGGATTCCTCTGTGAGACATTAAAATCCTTTCCAGTCTAGCCCTGCTCTATGCTTCTAGCCTTTTTCCACATTTCTCCGTTTCACTCCACCTTACTGCCCTTCACACATCACTCCAAGTCTTGACCCTGTGCCTTTTTACTGGCTGTCCTCCATTTCTAGAATGCCCTTGGGGCATCTAGATCATTCAGTGGAAAGAGCACCAGCCCTGGAGTCAGAAGGACTTGAGTTCAAATGTGACTGCAGACATGTACTAGCTATGTGACCCTGGTCAAGTCACTTAACTCTAAATCCTCCAAGGGGAAATATAAAAGAAAATACTCCCTCTCCCTCTTAGATTCCTAGTTTTCTTCAAAATTCAGTTAAAACACCACTTTTTTCCTGTTCCAATTTCCTTCAATGGCTAATGCCTTTCCAAAAACATCTTGTATTTGTATTGTGTATTTTTTATTACATAAGAGTATTATTTAGTTATATCTTATTATATAAAAGTATTATTTATTATTTACTTTTATTATATAAAAGCATTTTTTGTACATTTTATATGCTTATGTGCATATGGTATCTTCCCTGATACACTGTAATCTCTTTGAAGGTAGGGACTATTTCATTTTTATATTTATACCCCCAAAGTCTAGCACAGCACTTCTCACATAGTAAGATACTTATTGATTTGACTGAATGATTGATTGGAGGCTTCATGAGGAAGGTGACAACTGATCTGCATTTTAAAGGATGGGTAGGACTTCAAGACACAGAATTGGAGGAGGGAGTAGAAGGGAAGAAAATCCAAACACCGAAAAGGCCTGAACAAAAACCTGCTGGTGGGAAGCCTTATTATAAGTATAGGGTAAGGAGCTAGGGATATTGTTACTATGTCATTTTTCAGTCATGTCTGAGTCTCTGTGATCCCATTTGGAGTTTTCTTGGCAAGCATATTGGAGTGGTTTGCTATTTTCTTCTCCAGTTCATTTTACAGATGAGAAACTAAGGCAAAGAGAGTTAAAGGACTTTACCCAGGGTCACATAGTTAGTAAGTGTCTGTAAGTGGTCAGCTTTGCACTCACAAAGAAGAGTCTTCCTGACTCCACATCCAGTACTCTATCCATTGAGCCACCTAGCTGCTAGTTAGGGATTGGTTGATTGGTTGGTTGTTGTCCTTCATTTTTGAAGAGGAACAAAATGACAAAACCATGATAAAGTGAAGTTTCAGTGTGTCCAACCCTGGTGGATCAGATCAATATGAGCTCAGAATGCTCTACCACAGGTTGGGCACAGATAGTCCGTATGAATATTTGGGGTCAATACTCCAAAATGGGGGAGTGGTAAATAATCCAGTTTGCCTACAGCATGTCATATGTGAAGGGAAATAATATAAAATAAATCTAGAAAGCCAGAGCGGTGACAGATCATTTGGAAAGTCTTGAATGCCCTTCTGAGTAGTTAGCCATAATAGGAGAACATAGAAAAAGTCCTATCAAGATGTGTTTAAGGGTCCAAATGTTTGCTCTTCGTTTATATATTCATTTATTCAACCGATATTGATCATATGAGGTAAAATTCATTAGGGGAAATGCTGATATTAGGAAATTAAAAGTTGCAAACCACAGCAGACATTAGGGGGTTGGAACACATTTGCCAACACCTGCTAGTTCTCTCAGAACAGCCCCAAAGCCCCGTGGTATGAATATCAATTTCAGGAAATCAAGTGGATTCTTGTGTCTTCTCTAAACTTACCAATCTCTGGTGCTACAGAGGGTTCCACTACTTTCAGCTTGGGTTCAATATTAAAGTAGATGCCCTCTCCTCCACTGACATTGAGTGCAAGGCCAAAATGCCTAACCAGCATCACAACTTGATACTCTCCAGTTGGTAAGAAGCCCATCTGGCAGGTCACATAAGTTTGGTTTGAGAACATGACTTTACAGATCTGTTGATTCACCTCAATCTTCAAAGCTTTAGAATCACCAGGAAAACCAGATCCCATGATACAGACCAGCAGGTTAACATCATCATCTGACAGAAGAAATAAAGCAAATATACCCAATGATTTGAACACTTGAAGATGAGTCCTCCTGACCTCAGATCCAGTTCTCTATTTACCAAGAATCTATGCTGCTTGCATTTCACAGTTCTTACCAGAAATGCTGCAGATAAATACAGAAACTTTCCACTGCTTGTCAATCCCTAAATTAATCCATCTCTCAGCAACCATTAAGCACCTGCTATCTGCCAGAAGATCAGCTAGGTGGCACAATGGAGAGAGAGCTGGGCTTAGAGTCAGGAAAACTTGAGTTCAAATTGGATCTCAAAGAGTAGGATATAGCTAAACAACCAAAATTTATGCCAGAAATCACTCAGCCCTCCCTGTCCCCCAAGTCAAACCCACACTCTTAAGGAAACTCCTTTTAAGTCTAGAACTTATTTTCCCTAAGATTCAATTGAAAGGATCTTACCATAAGAGTACCAGACAGCTTGAACTAATGGGGTTGATTCTTGGTGGTATTGGAAAGAGCAGGAACCCAAACAGTGAGCAGGTATGTCACTGACTCTTACAGTCACCTGGAGAAACAGAGCATGTACAATTCAGATGCTACAAGATCATCTTTATGTGAAACTGATGCTTCATGGAAAATCCCAACCAAACAGCTTTCTCCTTACTTTTCTCATTATATATCTGTATAGCTGTAGAGCAAGATGTCTTAGGATACTAGGTGTTAAGTATACTTACTGCTTACTGTCTGTTAAGCCCCCCAAGGTGAAGAATCACCCTGTCCCCTCTCCTGGGATATTTCATAACAACAACAGTAATAGTAATCAGTACTTACATAGCACCTTAAGGTTTGCAAAACTCTTTGCAGATGTTCTCATTTCACCCTGTGAGGTGTGTATTTGTTTGTCTCTATTTTACAGATAAGGACACTGAGGCAGGCAGAGGTTAAGTGACTTGCCCAGGGTCACCCATCTTGTAAGTGTCTGAGGCTAGATTTGAAGTCAGGGCTTTTTGATTCCAAGTCCTATTCTCTAACCACTGCACCACTTAGCTGCTTATGGGCTGTAATACTTTGGACCGTGTGGGATTGAACACTTTAGGTGACATTATTAACAAATAAACATTTATTAAGCACTTACTGTGTGCCAGGCAGTGCACCAAACACTGTGGATAAACAAACAAAAAGGCCAAAGATTGTTCCCACCCTCCAGGAACATGTCATTTGAGACTTCCAATGATCCCTTAAGGCAGATAGTACAATCATTATTATGATCATTTTCTAGATGAGGAAACTGAGGTTCAGAGAAGTTAAGAACTTACCATCTCCTAAGTAAAAAAGCTAGGATTCAGATTTGATCCCCGTGACTCCAAATATCATTCTCTTTTATTAAGCTGCCTCATCTACTAATCTCACTCCTGCTCAAAAAAATATTCAATGGCTCCCTATTGCCTGTAGAATAAAGTCTATTCTTTATATTTTAAAAAGTTTATTTTTTTCAAATCCCTCCATACCCCTATTCCAAGCTTCTTTTCTAGTTTTATTTCATATTCCTGTCTTTGTGCCAACAGTCTGCCTTACCTGACATGTTCTTCCTCTTCACTTCTACCTCCTAGAATCCTTCTTTTCCTTCAAGACTTAGCTCAATCAACCCTTTATGCAGGTCTTTTCTAGTCTTTCCTCCTCCCCCGCTTCCCAAAAGCTATTACAATCTTCCCTTCATTGTCTTCCATTTATTCTATTTCTAACAAGTACCTCTTTACCCACTCCAGGTCTCCTTTATTCAAATATAAATTTCTTGGAGGCATTCACTGTTTTTATCTATATTTATAATTCCCAGTGCCTAGCGCAGAGTTTGCCATAATAGCAAGCCCTGAATAAACACTTATTGGTTGGTCTATTGATTATTCCCCTTTATATTAGCCCTGCACTTCAACCAAATTGGACTACACATCATTCCACAAACATATTCTTTTGCTCACACTATTCTCTATGCCTAGAATGTTCTGCTAATGTTCTAACCCACCATCAAATGGTTCTAACCCACCATGCTCAAGTGTAGCCCTTTGACTGAATCCAAACTTCACAGAACAACTCCAATTCCCTTAATAAATGGATTTGTTCTGCGAAATTCAGACTCAGTCAAAAGGTCACACCCAAGGACCTAGAAGATCACATGTGGCCTGAAGGCCACAGGTTCTCCACCCCTGCACCAACCCCATCCACCTTCACCTATTATAATCCTAGCCATATTTCAAAGTGCAGCCAAAATGCTAACCCTTCACAAATGGCTTCTTTGACTTCCCCCAACAGAAATGATATCTTACTCTCTGGAATTTCCATAGCACTTTTTTTTTCAATCAACCAATGAAAATCTATTAAGTACCTACTATGTGCTAGGCATTGTGCTAGGCAATAGGGATACAAATACAATGAATGAAGCAATCCCTTGTGTAACTATTACACTGTCCTTTGTATTATAGGGGTTTATGTATACTGTTTATCGGATTCACTCAATTATAAACTCCATGAAGACAAAGGTCATGTCGTCTTCTTTGTATCTCCCACATTCCCTAATACTGTGTTGCCTAGAGTATAAGCACTTATATTTGGGAATCAATTAATAAATTAATGAACATCAGTGAGCTACACTTAGACCTGTTTTGCTGATAGAAAAACTGAGAACTCGATCAAAATAGCCATTTTTACAAACAATAAAATAGCCAAAAGATTAGCCTTCACTAGCTAGTGAAGGTTAGAAACAACCTTAGGAAGCCTCTCCATTCTCACCTGAGGGTATGTGTTGGGAGTAACCAACATATCTCCAAATATGGGTCCCAGAAAAACACCACCATCATAAATGATCCGAGTGCTCACAGCTGGACACACACCAGTTAGGCTTTCTGCAGAGACCTGAAATGGTGATAAACATTCATAACAACATAGGTTATTGCTCCTCATGCTGGTTCACATTAGACTATTTAAAATGAGTCTTTGGGCATCCTACTTAAGAAATTGTGGTGGCATAAAGAGGATGGGGGAGGATTGGACGTAGAACTGGAAGTTTAATAGTATAAGGAGTGATTCATGAAAACCCTAGTAGAACCAGGAAATATTTTGTTTTAAGTGGGATTACACTTTGTGCAAACCACACCCACCCTTCTTTAGATCTTTGTATTACTTTTGTTTCTGGATTGGGATTTTATTGTTTTTCTTTTTGCGTTAAAATGATGTCTTGTTTTAGTTCCTTCAAACACCACCACCACTACCCCCAGTCAGTATAATAAGTAACATGATATGTAGCCAGTATAAAAAGGCAATAGCAGGAAATAAGATTGTCAAGAGGAACCTGCAAGTCTCATACAAAAGATCAAAGAAGCATAATTTACAAAGTATTGAATATATTAACAAAAATTCACATCCTGGTAATATGTGCTTCAGCAGAAGACATCTAGGCATTGCTATCAGGGCCTTTTGTCATAATACATAAATTTCAGACAAATTCCAGACCTCCACAATTTCAGACCAGCAGAACATCAAAACATGTTGATAACTTTGAGATCAGAGCAACTTAGAAGTTTTACTGATAACTTCAACATGATTTGGATATGTTGATGAATTAACCCCAAGGTGGCACAGATAGAAGTTGGTCTGTTTCCCCAAAAACCCTGTCAAAATGAGACCTCAATATCTTGCCCCCAGTATTCTTCCAACTCCATGCTGCCTAGTGATTCCAGTTTTAATCTATGGTTACATGAGTGATACTCTCTAAAGCCTCTTCCCTCTCCATCCTCTTTGCTGCGTTGCCTACCTGCTTCATTCTTTCATCTTCCATCTCCACACCATCTGCTTCTGTAATCCTTTTTGCCATTTGTCTCTGTCTTTATGGGCTTTTGCTCCCCACATACTCTGTGCCTTATTAAAGTACGATTACTGCCCCATTCCTGATGCCAATAGTAGTCTTTCCCATAGAATATCCAAAGAACTGGGTGTGCCTGCCCCTATTTCATAATTTTATAAATTAATTGTCAATTCACTTTTGAAACCCATAATCTAAATGTTCTTCTAATAGAATCAATAAATGCCACGCATCATATTTGAAAACCATGCTAAGGTCTGGAGCTCCAGAGGTCACAACACAACAATATCCTATCTATGATATAAAAAGTCTCATATCGACATCCCCAATTGATAGACTATTTATAGATTATTTTCTTTCAAAATCTAACATTCAACTCTAGTTGATTTTGTCATCTACACCATAAATCATAAATTATTTTTCTCTGTGTACTTCTCTGTCTCTCTCTTTAGCTCTCTTTAGCTCTCTCTGTCTCTTTCTTCTTCTCTCCCTTTCTTCCTCTCTTCCTTTTCTTTCTTTGGAGTATATAAATTATGTCTTAAACTTGCTCCCTTTAAAACATATACCTCTAAGATTTCCATTTTTTTACAGGGGAACTCAACCAGTGATTTCAACATGTAGAGAAAAAACTTCCTTGGATGATGAAGTCCAAACAACTTGTCTTAGAGAGCTGACTGAGCACTAACTTGCCTACATCACACAGCTAGTGGTTGTCACAAACAAGACTCAAACACATGTATTTTTGACTCTGGGGTCAGCAGTCCTCTAGTCACTATCCTAGACTGCACCTCTGACAGTCTAAGTCAATCTGCTCAAATTGGTGAATAGTCAGTTGAAATGGAGATGTTGAGCAACCACTTCCCACTGAGGTTAGATAGGGGAACAATGAGTCTCAAGGGCTATAAGGGGGTACCAACTAGACATAAAGTTGAACTTTTTATGGGGAAGAGGAGATATATTTCATTGTAGTAGGGATCTCCCAATAAGGAAATTCCCTCTACCAATGAAGATCTAAAACTGTTCTGCAACTTACAATCTCAAGAAATTGCCTGGAGAACTAAAAGCTTAAATTAGAAGGAAGCCCAGTATGTGTCAGAGACAGGATTTGAATCCAGGTTTTCGTACCTTCAAGACCAGCTCTCTATCCACTATATCAATTTCTTTCTCTATAAAATAAGGGAGTTGGTGTCTATAATCCTATAACACATTGTTAAGAAAAGAGGATAGAGATCCCTAGTTTTATGCAAAGTAACTCAAAGTATCTGCATGAAAGATATCTCAATGGATCCTCAAAATCTCAGCTTTAGAAGTGACCTCAGAAGTCACTTAGCCCAACCCATACATAAACAAGTATCCCCATTACAATATACCCAACAAGGATTGTCTAGACTTTGCTTGAAGATATTTAAAGAAGTTTTGCTCTAAGACTGTTTTGATCAGATCATATACCTCATCAGGTAAAATAAAGTGTGTATTATATATGTATATGTATACATATATGTATGTATTTACATATATACACATATATACAGTGACTCCCATATATTTGTATTTACTTATTTATAAATTATATACATATACCACTATACCAGTAATTATACACATTATAAAATGTACAAATGGGGGGAAGATAAAATAATATTTGATCCTAGATTCAATAGAAAGTCACTCCCCTATTCAATAGGGGAGTGACATCATAAGATCTGATCTTTAGGACAATCACTTTGGCAGATAAAAGAAGGATGGATTGGAGAAGGCAGAAACTTGAGGCAAGGAAACCAGTTAGAAGGATCCAAGCAAGATATGAGGAGGTCTCGATGTAGACCCAATACCCAATGCATGGGTATTGATAAGGGGACAGAATGGAAAGATATTGAGAAAGTAGAAATTAGAAGCTTTAACAGCAGATCAGCAATATTGGGATGAGTGAGAATGAGGAGTCAAAGATGAAACTGAGCTTGCAAAGCTGGGTGCCTGAAAGATGGTGGTGCCCCAAACAGAAAAAGGGGCACCTTTTCAGAAGAGGGGTTGGTTTTTAGAGGGAAAGGTAATGTTATGAGATTGGTGATGGAGATCAGAACTCATCCATCCCTGCTCATTCTGTGAGACCCCATTTGGTCTATTCAGAAAAGGGGGGCTATGGGGCTCTTAATCACTATTCTTTATCCAAGAGGGCCAAGCCTTGCTTTCGAGCTGCAACTACCAAAGTCACTAGGTGACCTGGGGGACGGAGAGTGAGTGTAATGGCAGGAGAGAGGGTTGTTAAATTTTCCCATTTTGCACAGTGTGAGTGCCCAGATAGAAACTAATTTATGACTTCCCTAAGGCTGTAACACCTGGCTCAAAAAGGAGGAGGACAAGAAGTGTGCAAAGAAAAGTGCAAAGAAGAAGAATCAGGACAGAATGGGGAGGAAAGAAGTGGTGTTGTAGATAAAGGTAGTATGATATGTTGAAAACACATATTTGGCTATGACAGGGAAGGCAGGAGGCGACCCATCTTCCCACCCATAATAGCAAACTACCCAACCTCTGGAGTTGCATACTTCCCTGAAACAATCCACTTCTGAGACCCCTGCTTCTAAGAGAAAGAACTTATAAGAGAGCTCTGTATAGTTTGGACAGGTGTATTTCACTGGTCACATCAAATCTCCATACTGAAGAAGGAACATCATACATACGCTGATGATATTGGGCAAGTCCCCTGTTTGGGACATCCAGGTGAGGGTCCATATATGCTCATAGCAGGTGTTTAGATCTTTCTGCACCTTAAAGTCACTGACATCAAAGAACTGCGCTGCAAAGTCATCATTGCTGCCCCGTAAGAGCTCACGGAGGTCTGGAGCAGAAATGTGCACAGGGATTCCTGTGGAGGGATATTTTCAAACAGTAAGCACACAACATGAAATAATTCACCACAGATGGCAAGATGGATGGATGGATGGATGGATGGATGGATGGATGGATGGATGGATGGATGGATAAATAGATGGATAGATAGATAGATAGATAGATAGATAGATAGATAGACAGACAGATACTTATGCTTCAATATCACTGATTTCCTTTGTAATGCTGTGTATCTTATTTTATGCATTTACAAACATTATTCAAGAGGAGATCCATATGCTTCAGCACATTGCCAAAAGGGACCCATCACACACACACACACACACACACACACACACACACGAGAACAAAAACCAAGTTTTCTGGAATAGTCCTGGGTCCTCAAAGTGGAGATTCAAGAGAACCACTGAGTCCTATTTAGAGTTCCTTTCCACTAGGAAAATGTCATTTCATAGTGATATAGACTCAATGCCTTTAATCTCCTAGATGGTACAGTGGATAAAGTATTGGATCTAGAGGCAGAAAGATGTGAGTTCAAATCCAGTCTCAGACACTCATTAGAAGTGTGACCTTGGGCAAGTCACATGGCCTCTGTTTATCTTGGTTTCTTCATCCGTAAAACAGAGATAATAATTACATCTGCCTCCTAAGGTTGTTGTTAAGATTCAAATAAAATAATGTTTATAAAAGTATTAGCACAGTGCCTGGCCCATAGTAGGTGCTATATAAATGTGAGCTGCAATGATGAGAATGAGGATCATTACTGTTATTTTCGTTCAGCTGTGCCCAACTCTCTGTGACTCCATTTGGGGCAAAGATAGTGGAGTGGTTTGCCATTTCCTTCTCCAGCTCATCTTACAGATGAGGAAATTGAGGCAAACAGGGATAAGTGACTTCTCCAGGGACACACAACTAATAGTATCTGGGACAGATCTGAACTCAGACAGATGATTTTTCCTAACTTCAGGCCAGGGACTATCCACCGTACTACCTAGCAGCCCATACAATGATCATTACCATATAATAATAATAACTCATATTTACATAGCATTTAAAGGTCTGCAACACACTTTCAAAACACTTCAAAACCCATCACACACACACACACACACACACACACACACATACACACACACACACACACACACACACACGATTAAAAATCCCTAAACTATAGGGGCTCTAATGTCCCTTTTAGCCCTAAATTTATGACCCTATGATTGATGAAATGAGGGGGTTCAGTAAGATAACTTTTAGCATTCCTGCCACATCTATATCCTGTGATCCCATGATCTATCCTTGTTACCTCATTTGATCTTTACAAGAGTAAAGTAGGTGCTGTTATTATCCCCATTTTACTAATGAGGAAATCGAGGCTGAGAAAGGTTAGGTTGCCCAGAGTCACATATCTAATCAGAGGTAGGATTTATTGTCAGATCTTTTTGACTCCTAGCCCAGAACTCTATCCACTATGTTACTTTGCTATCTCTAGGTAAGCTGTTATTATTCATTAACTTAAAAAATTAATATGAATAAGAATGTTATTATGAATATACATCTTGAAATTAGATATACAGATGATCACTATAGATAGATGGTATAGATAAGAGAGATATATAGAGCATTTATTGAAATTTTAGTGTATGCCATTTTAAAAGCAGAAACACCCCATGTGCAGTTTCCTCTTTACCAGGTATCACTGTCTTGGGAAGCTGTATCTGAAAATGTCCTCCTAAAGGTGGGCTTATCCTTTGCAGTCTCTGGATTGTCACGTTGACCCCTCTTAGGTCTTCATCTGCTTCCTCCCGAGGCAAGTAGCTATTGCACATCAGAGACAAAGAAGTCAATAGCAAGCAGCCTAATGCGAAAATCACTACCATCCTCAGCAAGCCAAGGAAATTCCCTTAATACTTGGGCATGAAACAAACCTGAAACTTGGTGATGGTCATGTGGAAATACTAGGGGAGAAATAAAGGGACTAAGTGACTGAGAGTCCTTCTGACCTCCACCTCAAGATGAGCCAAATGGAAGATGTGAGGACCCTCTCCAAAGGAAGGCAGTTTAATGTGCACCCTGGTGTTGTGTAACCAATGGAAAAAGAGTGACTGTTTCCAGTAGTTCAGATTCAGGAGAAAAAGTATCTTTTTTGAGTAACAAGGAAAGAACTTGAAATCCTATTTTAGTAAGTCTACAAGCTGGCATGGTAATAAGAGCTACAGATACAAAGAAAGGCAAAAACCTAGTCCCTGCCCTCCAGGAGCTCATATTTTAACTGGGAATACAAGTAAAAAGTATATAAACAAGATATACACAGTGTAAATGGAAGATAATTTCAGAAGAAAGACACTAGCAGTGAAGTGAGGAGTATTGGGGAGTGGGGTATAGAGAGTGGATTGAAGGAAAAGGTTTCCTGCAGAAAATAGAATTTACATTGAGTCTAGATGGAAGCCATTGAAGTCAGGCAGTAGAGATGAGGAAGGAATGCATTCCAGGAATGATGGGGTGAGACTGGGGAGGTGGTGCCCAGGAAATGAAAAGGCACAGATTCAAGAGATGGGATGTTACATGGGAGGATAGCAAGCAGACCAGTGTTACTGGATTCTAGAGGGGAGTAAAGGGTAAAAAGACTAGAAAGGTAGGAAATGGCCAGGTTGTAAAAATGTCAAACAAACAGAGAAATTTTTATTTGATCCTGGTAGTAATAAGGAGCTATCATCACGATGACTTATGGTGGATTTTAACCGTTATTACTACTAGCCTATGCTTTGGGGCAAATTAATTCTCCTCTCTCAGTTCCCCTCTCTGGGCCCTGTTTCCTCATATGAAAAATGAGGATATTAGATCACAGTTCTGAAGCTAGAAAGGACCTCAGAGATCATCTAGTTTAACCCTCTCATTTTAAAAATAAGGAAACTGAGGCCGACAGAGGTTAAATGACTTGCCTAAGGTTGCACAAGCACTAAATATCAGAGATAGGATTTGAACTTTGTGTCCTCTGACCCCAGAGCCAGTGCCCCTCTCATTGTATCACTCTAGAATAAAAGAATTTATGAACTTTGAAATTTAACAAAATATATTTAATCAACTTTATAAATTTTTAAAAAATAAATCCACAAACATTTATAACAACTAATAAGCAACTAACTCCCTAACTTTCTTCCATCTTTATGGTTCAACAAATGTATCTCTTACACCAATTCAGCCACTTTTTTATAACAGGACTGCAACAAGGCTATTGTGACTGACTTCTGAGTCAGTTGCTATTACCCTCTACTTATCTGAATTCATCCATCCTTCCCTTTTGGGGGAGTGGAGGGTGGAATTTCGATTGCCATCATACCAAAGGACATGAGTGAATCAATCACAGACAGAATCATGCTGTCTACATTTTCCTATGATAGTAGATCCGTAAGACATGGAAGATAAGAGAATTCCTTTCAGTTCTAAAAAGGGGGAGGCATCTGGGCTCTACTCATCTTACAAGGGTTTGGGGAAATCATTGTCCTGTAGTTGGAGGAACACTGGCCTGAACGTCAGAAGATCTCTGTTTAAATGCAGGGTCTTTTGTTTACTTCCAGTGTGACTTGGGACAAGTTGCTTTGCAAAGTTCAATGAGGTCATCCTGGTATTGGACCTGGAACTGAAAGGCCTAGGTCTGCACCCCCCCCTTTGCATTTATGACTTATGTGACTTTATGAGACCTCTCTGGCACTCATAAGGTTTCCTCACCTGTAAAATGAGGGGGTTGGACTAAAGGGTCTCAGTGTTTCTTTCTATCTCCAAAACTACAATTCTATGAAAATAGCATCCTTATTTCTGTTAGCAGCAGTTGGAGAAATAAAGTGCTTGTGGAGTTCTGGTGCCATCTAGTGATTCTTATAGGGTAGACCAACTTTTTTTTCTCCTTAAGTAAATAAAATCAGTTAAGAATGGAAGACCCGGAAATTCTAATAAAGTGGAAAACAGTAGTATTGTGAGCTCCTTGTAAGGTCAGGATATGAAAAGAAAGGATTTTACTTTATAAATAGCTGCATTAAAGTATGAGTCCCTAAATACTAACTGATGCAATGACTCATCACCATTCCAGAAGACCAAGAACGAAGCCTACTATCCTCCTCTCTCTACGCTCAAAGTGTAGAACTGGACACAGGTTGTTTGAGAATTTGTTTTACTTTATTATAAATATTTGTTTAAAAGGTTTTGTTCTACTTTTTTCTAATGGGATTAGAGGGAGAGAACTGGAAAGCAAAGAGGAATAGGAGTAGAGTTGCCACACACACATTGAAAAAGAAAAGAAAACCAAGAGGATGATTCAAGAATTTTAAATGCATGGAAGAGAACAGAAGGAATCATAGACAAGCAGGACAGATTTGAAAATAATTCACTGGATTAATTATGTACTTTACAAGAAGAGAAAACTTCACATGATGGAGATTTGTAGTTTCATATAAAAAGCAGACAGACAGGTAGACAGATAATAGATAGATAGACAGAGAGATAGATAGATAGATAGATAGATAGATAGATAGATAGATAGATAGATAGATAGATAGATGGATGGATGGATGGATGGATGGATGGATGGATGGATGGATGGATGGATGGATGGATGGATGGATGGATGGATGGATGGATGGATGGATGGATGGATGGATGGACAGACAGATAGATAGACGGATGGATAGACAGACAGACAGACAGATGATAGATTATTGACCGACTGAAAAATGACTGGGTTTGGAGTCATAGTATCTGGGATTGAATTACTGTAGAAAACTGGAAAATAGAAAATGCTTTATGACCATTTCTTGAGTTGTTGAGGAGATTTTGTTTTGAGGTGTAGTTAGACTCAATGATCTCTGAAGTTCTTTCCAACTCTGAGATTCTGTGATTTTGCTACTTCTGTGACCAGAATCTCACAATTTCCTCATCTTTAAAGTAAACTAGATGATTTTAGCATCATAGATTTAGGGATGAAAGGTACCATCTAGTCCTCATTTTAGGCAGTTAGGTGGCACAGTGAACAGAGTCAGGAAGACCTGAGTTCAAATTTGGCCACAGACACTTACTAGCTATATGACCATGGGAAAGTCATTTAACTCTGTTTGCCTTTGTCTCTTCATCTGTAAAATGATCTGGAGAAGGAAATGGCAAAAATCACTCCAGTATCTTTGCCATGAAAACCCTAAAAAGAATCACGAAGAGTCAGACTCCACCAAAACAACTCTAACCAACAACACTGCTCATTTTATGGGTAAGAAGTGAAGCAATAATGAGTGGCAGAAACAGAATGGGAACCCATGTCCTCTGACTCCAAACCAGCTGTCTTTCCATTGCTACATACTACTGCCTTTGGGTTCCTCTCAATTCTAAATCAATGATCTTAATGGTAACCAAGAAGGTCAGTTTCCAGAGGGAAAAAAAAGCTGATTTCTGTATCCAAAGAGGCAAAATCATAGAATTTAAGAGTTGGGAAGAGCTTCAGTAGTCCCCTAGTTCAACACATTCACAAAAGGAGTCTCTACTATAACATGCCCAACTAACTGTAAACACTGAGGTGGCACAAGGACATAAACACCCTTCCCTACCAAGGCTGAATGAGAGGAACTTCGCTGCCACAGCCTGCCAGCCATAGGGTTATGTTGTAGGTTGGTGGGACTCCAGTCACAGAAAGGGATTCGATGAGCTTCCCTCCTGGCCGAGCTGTTCTGGAATTGATTTGGGAAACTGAAAGAAAGGAAGAAAGAAAATAAGCATCACAAATCAAAAAGTGACTACAGATGGGAACTCCATGGTGTGAGAAAGCCTCTCATGGGGATACCAAGTTCCAAAACAATCAGCCGGTCAATAAGCATTTAATGGGGATGCAGAAAAAGGGAAAAGAGAAAATATCCACATAAAACATGGGTTCCCCTCCATATATAACCCTTACTAATGCAATTGAAGGGCACAGAGAATTAAGTACCTGGCCTAGAGTCAGGAAGACTCATCTTTCTGAGTTCAAATCTAACCTGAGACACTTATTAGCTGTGTGATCCTGGGCAAGTCTCTTAACCCTTTTTGCCTCAGTTTCTTCATCTGTAAAAAGAGCTGGAGAAGGAAATGGCAACTACTCCAGTGTCTATGCCAGGAAAACCCCAAACAGGGTCACAAGGAGTTGGACAAGACAGAAAAACAACTGAATAATAATAACGCAATTGGAGGGGAATGTAAGGATGAACTTCCTGTGGCACCTGACAGGTCAGTAGCAGGAGAAAAATGTGAAATTAAATTTCTATAATAACCAAGCTTAAACACATTAGGGTCATGGTTGAATGACTTTAATGTCAATGTCTTTCTTTATAATGGAGGCATAGATATGAATGTAATCAAAAAATACATTTTTTGATAACCTATCCTCCCTTAATTCTACCTCCTCATTACAATTTCTAAGAAGTCTGTCCTGAGCCTGCTCAGACATACCAAAATAGGACATTGACTTAATGTAACAGAATTCTGGAGTGTTTGGTCAACCAAAAAGTGCCATATTGGTCTTAACATAAGCTCCTTGTGGGTAGGAATGGTTTCATTTTTGCCTTCCTGTCCTCACCTCAAGTACAGTGTGTAGAGTACAGTAGGTGCTTAATAAATACTTCTTGATTTGTTGATTGATAGGCCAGACTTTGCTTCCTAGAAATAGCATTCTTAAAACATAGGTTCTACTTATAATCATTGTCATAATACCATAAGTAAAACTTAAGCCTCTCTAGTGTTCTAGTAGTCCAGAAGCAAGTCCCAGAAATCCAGCCTATTTCTCATGACTGTGTTACTGCTGCAAAAGCAAGAGAAACTGATTCAGGGGCTATTTGTATACCTATTCCAAGTCCCTTAAAAATAAGAACCTTGCTGCAAACCCCCCTTCACCTCTCTATCCTTTACTCCTAGCTCTATCCCTAAAGCTGCTGGAAACTTGGAGCTAGAGGACATCCCAAATCTCCAAAGAGATTCAACCTTGTCCTAAAGTTAGGATTTTATATTCCCATTGGCAGATTGATGACTCAAAGGCTATGACTTGAAGCTGCTAAGGTGGTGAAAAGCAATGTGTTGTAGTGGATAAAAAGATAACTGGTTCAAGTCCTATCTCTGACACGTAGTCATTGTGTGACAATGGGTGAGTCATTTAACCTCTCAGGGCCCACAAGCAATTCTTGAAACTCTAAATTGGAGATGAGATTCTGCCATGTTCAGGTAGAGATAGTACTTTACATCAGAGGGGTAACTCCAGGATGAGGCCAAATCAGATTAAAATGTAATTAGGAAATATTTAACAAAATTGATAAAATATATAATAAAACAGAGATAATGCTAACTTGTGGTTTTCTAAGTCAATACACATCTGTAGGAATCAGTTCCTATTTGACTCCACTGTCCCACACCAATGATATCAAGGAACTCCTTGTCCAATAAAAAGTTTATTTATATCAGTATATACAAATATATGTGATAGAGGGGGAGGGATGAATGGATAAATAATAAAAAGATGGACAGGTAGATAGATAGACTGATAGAAAATACATAGCTACATTTCAGTCTACTGTCTCCCAATTCAACACTAACAGGCTGTGTCCTCATGGAGGAAACTACTCTATGGGTCCCCGATCCTCAAATTACAGCTCATAAGCCCCAACTGGTTATTTTTAATTTCAGAAAGCAGATATAATGTGAATATCTCAAAGCAGAGGCATTGACCAATATGATAAAATAAGAGCAATGCTACAAATTGTCCCCATTAACCCATTGTGGGTTGTATTCTCCAACAAATATATACAACATCATTGAGGAAAGTACACATAAACTAAGTCATTGACAGTGAGGCACACACATAGGAAACACATGAGGCCAAGGAAATTCACGACTCTGGCACTTCAGAGTCCTAATATCCTTTCTTTCCTTGTGTCATCCTTACCCCTCTCCCCACTAGATGCAATGCCTCTGCTGGACATATTGCTGAGCAGGGCTCCCTGGACCTGCTTTTCTTCATCACTCAACTCCCAGTTGCCAGCGCTAATTTTCCCTTGAATATGTGATTGGCTCTTTTCTCTACTGCCAGGACTCGTGCTTCTTAAAGCTATTTCCTGTCCATACTAGCTTTTTTGCTTTCTCTCTCTCTACTCCCTGCTGGATGCATTAAGCTTCCTATTTTTGGGTCACCCCATTCGTTGCAAGACATCATGGCCAATGCAGAGAAAGAGAGAAATCTCTTCTCTTGCTGCTCTCTGGAACAGTCAGAGGTTAAATTCTACACAACTGATTCCTGCCTCAAATATTCCTTGACTCTCTCCCTCAAAGCTAACAAACTTATTTTTTTTAATGTTCACCAGGGATATACCCAATCTTCAATCAGTCACTGACCAGCTACCCTTCTAACTACTTCAAGAAAACCTCGTAACACTCCAAAAGAAGAGCAAAGTAGGGATTTCATTAACATTTCATTACCTTTTATCTACCCCTAATTTCTGTTGATTAGATCAACTGAACTGAGGGTTGAAGGACTCCATTCCTACATATGTAAATATTTTTATAAGTTTTCCTTCAAAAGATTTAAGAGTACAGCCTATCTTTAGACCAATACAGTATTATTTACTAAGTAACTACAATTTAGCCAGCTCTATGATAGGTACAGTAGAGATTGTGAAAGAAATAGAAAATAACATCTGCACTCAATTGTTCACCTTCTAATTGAAAAGACAAAACTTATCCCAGAAAATTCTATTGATGGCTCAAAACTGTAATTCAATACTAAATTGCATGGTACAAACCATTGGCAATGTTCCCGCTATTTTTTTTGTTAGTTATGAGCACATGACTAACATATGCAGTGTACTATGAAAACTACCTATATAGAGAGTTTACTGTGTAAACGAAATGCAATTTCAGACAAAGTTAATCTGACATATTTAATGTGATATGTGTTTACTTGGAGGGATGACACAAAAAAGAAGAGACAAAGCAGACAGAAGCAGGAGAGTCAGAATTGTCTGTTGTCATAGATGCCAAGGGAGGTATGAGGTTTCTTGTAACTGGATCTAGGGGATAATTGTGCTGTACGGTAAATAGACATAAATAGCAAACATGGGGACTGTAATTAGCATTACACAATCCAAATATTTGTTTACTTAATCTCTTTTCTTTATGTCAGTTTTCCTTGTATATATATAATTAGTGACAAGGTTGACAGTTCTCCTTGATTTCATTTAATCTTCAGGTTCACAATCGCACAAACATTAAGAGATGAATGTTCTAGCTGAGTTTCTGTGCTCCTAATTCAACCACCTCTAGGCCCAGAGTGAAATGCCATTCAATTTCATTTGGACTCCTTACCTGAGCCAATCTATCCTACTCTATGCCCCAGACCAGGTGTTCTGGGAACCAGGAAGTGGAGGCAGCACACCCAAAAGGTCCTAGTCCGCCTATTAAGCATAATCAACATAGATGCTTACATGGGAGGAGTAAGGGGAGAAGAGAGTTTGGAAGAGACAGGGATCTGCTGATAAATATTTGACAACCAGCTCTATGGAGGGGAAATGTAGCATTGACATACTTTTAAGTTTAAGTTGCATTATTAACGTTTTCTTTACTTTCTTAAGTCTAGACAATCAAGCCCTGATTTGTAGTGTTTGTAGAGTTTTCAAGGTACAGGTATTCACACTGAACATTTAACAATCAGTTCATCTCCCCTGAGATAGCTGGAGATGGCTCTAGCACAGGGATGTCCAAAGCACATTGTCATGTGGTCTTGCAAAACTCTTGAGTGCTCACAGAACCAGATTAAAATGGAATTAGGAACTGTTCAGCAAAATAAATAAAAGTACAATACAATACAGATGGTGTTAAATTTTGCTTTTCTAAGTCAATATGTGACCTCAAGGGATTCATTTCTATTTTACCCTAATCTAACACATCTCTGGGAGTAGAGGGAGAAAGGAAAAGAAAAACTCAGAGGACAGTATTGGAGTCCTGTGCCAGTGTCTCCCATGTCACACAATCAATTCCAAAGTTCTTGAGAGAGACCTTGAGAGTGTCCTTGTATTGCCTCTTCTGACCACCTGCCCCTTGTGAGCTCTCCATAAAATAGTCTTTTTGGCAAGCATACGTTATGCATTCAAACAGTGTGGCCAGCCCATCAGAGTTGTGCTCTCTAAAGCATAGTTTGAATACTTGGCAGTTCAACTCAAGCAAGAACTTCAGTGTCTGGTACCTTATCCTGCCAGGTAATCCTCAGAATCTTTCCAAGACAGTTCAAATGGAAGCAATTCAGTTTCCTGGCATGGTGCTGGTAGATTGTCCATGTTTCACAGGCATACAACAATGAGGTCAGCACAATGGCTCTGTAGACCTTCAGTTTGGTAGTCAGTCTAATATCTCTTCTCTCCCATACTTTTCTTTGGAGCCTCCCAAACACTGAGCTAGCTCTGGCAATGCATGCCTCAACTTCTTGTCAATGTCTACATCCCTGGAAAGTACACTACCAAGGTATATGAACCTATCCACAGCATTCAAAACTTCTCCATTTGTTGTAACAGGCTCTTTCAACCTTTAGTGTTCACCTGTTCCACCCAACTCTCACCTGTGGCTCCAAGAAGCTGCAGTGGCCACACCCTAGTAAAATGTTTTGGCAGACAGGCCAAACCAGGGTCCCAAACCCATTGGTGAGTTAGAGGGGTGTTTACCCCAAGCATGTGAAGACTTCCTCTGGTGGAATGGGTGAATGAAGGTCATGAAGGCAGTCTTCTTTAGGTATTTACTGGCTGTATGACCTTCTAAAGCCTCTCTGAACCTCATTCTCCTTAGCTATTAAATTGAGGATATTAATAGCACTTACCTCACAGAATGTAGAGATCAAATAGGATAATACATAAATTGCTTTGCAAACTTCAAAAAGCTATGTAAATGTTAGTCAGTTATTATTATCTGTTCTGGGCTGCCATAAATTTATTTAACAGGATCTAATTCCACAATTAAAGATTTTAAAAGCTCGAAAATGCACGCACCTGTAGAGTGAACACATTGTTGTGAGTGAATTTTAACCAATATGTAAATAAGATCCACCCTTCCTTGCTTTGAAGGGAGCTAAAACAAAGGGCAAGAATCCAATATCTGACATGGGAAAGGGGATATCGCTGAAAAAGAGGTTGGGGAAGGGCAGAGAGGAGACTGAAGATGAACTTGAAGGATGTTATTCAGGACTTGATTTATCTTCAACAACCAACCACCTGTTTGTTTGTGTTTTTGTGGGGATTTTTTGTCTTTGAATTTCCTTGCCCATCACAGCTTATACATAATGGGCTCATCAACATTTGTTTAATTTAACTGAACCTGGAACATAAAAAATTTATCTTCCTCTGTAGTTAAGTAATGAAGTACAAAATGAAAGTGATTTCATGCTCTGTATGCCCTTCATGTCCACTGTCAATCTTATCAGTTTCACAATAATCTTTGCATCGATAGATGAACTTTTTCTCTCTACCTGTGTAGCCACTTTTGTAGTTCAAATCTTCCCAACCTTTTCCCTGAGCTATTGGTTTTCTCATTGATCTCCCCACCACAAGTCTCTCTCCTCTGAAATCCATCTCCCATACAACTGACAAAGTGATTTCAGTAAAGCTCAGGAAAGTATAAACATATCATTTCCTATTTAATAAATTCCAATGAGTTTTTTCAGTTGAGGAAATTGAAGTACAGTTAGTTTGTGATTTGTCCACAGTTTGTGATCGTGTCACACAGCTAGGCCAGATCTGAACTCAGGAAGATAAGTCTTTCTGACTCCAGGTCCAACACTGTATCCACTATACCACCTGGTCACTTCAACTGTAACGTATATGAAAAGTGGCCATTCAACCTCTGCTCAAAAACTTCCAGTGAGAGAAAGCTCCCCATCTCCTAAGCCAGCCATTCCACTTTTAGACAGCCCTCATTTAACATTTAGCAATAACAAATATTTTGTAGAGATGCATTAACCTGCCATACACAAGGGGAACTTTCCCATCTTTGATAACCAAAGTTCACTTGCCTGGTAAATACAAGGACTAAGGTAGATATAGAAAAACAGAAAATGGCAAAGGACAGATAAAAGGGATCTCAACCCTACAGTGCAGTCCTAACATTTTCATATGGGAATATGGAAAACATCTGTGATTTTGTGAGATGGGGAGCAGGACTCCTTCCACCAACTCACTAAAAAGAATTGAGTTGCAGATTGTGAGCTAAGTTGCACATCTGAATTTCCTAGCACTTAGGGTGCATATTACTTAGAAAAAACACAATAATTTTGATAAGCTTTATTTTGTGATAGCAATAGCCATATTCATGTGCTTCTACTGACACTAAGAAGACTCAGAAGTCAGAGCTTGTGAGTGTGAGACTGAATTGAGCTGATTTCCCCACTTTTAGCCAGTTCTCCCTCAGGTAAGTGCTTGATTTCATGCCATACATATTTCACATCTTTCTTCTGTTGTGCTTTGTGCTCCTAGGTTTATAAGAATTAATATCAGAGCAAGAAAATGTGCAAATGTATCTCCTTATGGGAATGGTTCAATGACTATTAGAGATACAATAGCAATGGCGTGAGAAAGTCGAAAGCTTCAAGGATCATTCAAGTCTATAATGAAAAAGGATCATTCACACCAAATGGCAAAAGAAATTGTAGCCAAAAAAAACAAAACACAATGCCAAGAAATGATAAACTATTGCTTCAAAATATCTTAATTATTCCTTAATAAACAAACAGATAGTGGATAGACTGCTGAACTTAGTCAAGAAGACCTGAGTTCAAATCCTTCCTCAGACACTTACTGGTTGTATGACCTTGAGCAACGTTCTTTAACCTCTCTTAGCTTCAGTTTACTCATCTATAAAATAGGGATAATGATAACACTTAATTCCCAGGGTTGTTGTGAAAATCAAGTGAAATCGTATAAATAGGTAAGGTGCTTTCTAAACTTTAAATTGTTTTATAAATGCAAGCTATTAGAGTATAGCGTAGGCTTCCTGAAGTTGGAGGAAAAAAAGGCAAGAAAACTAGAGGGGGAAATAGCTACCAATCTTTACCTAAAGAAAAAAATGCTTTTAATGTGCAAGACAATACAAAGACTGGAATACTAAATACTGGGAGGAAAGCAATGTTTTTGAAAGAAACTTTTTCATTCAAAGTGACATTATTAGAAGAAATGGAAGTAAACCTATAAGATGGGGGCATCTATTATAAAATACCCACCCAAAACAAAATGTTTTAAAGGTTTTTTACTTCCAACAGAGTTGCAAGTCCAGTTCCCACTGGGCAAATAATGAACTCTGGGAAATCTATTCAACAAACCAAATGGTTATAGAATTGCAGAAATTCCCAGATGGAGATGGAACTTAACCATGTACTAATTCCACATGTCATGAACAGCTGAGAAGTTTATCCAAGAGGAGATAAATATGATTTGATGGCCTGCAAACTAACCTAATTTAGACAACATTGAAAATATAATCAAGACTAGACCTGAGAAACTGGACTATTAATCAAAGGTACTTTTAATATCCAATTGAATTAAGGTTTAGTTTCATGGTGAAAAATTAAATAACAGTTTCAAAATCTTGTTAACTCAGTGACAAAACTGGAAAATAACGGATTACGGCAAAACGTGGGCATACTGCACAGTAAAAGTTTTTGTTTTTAAGATGTAAAAAGTTGTAGTGTTTACTGTGAGTCAATAGCTTTAATGGTTTTACTTTATCCCAGTTAATTTCCACAACACTGCAGTACTGAAGAGCGGTCTGAAGCACACAACTAAGAAATGTTAGAAGTGGCACTTGCCCTCTGAGCTCAACATTCTACCCATTATGCCATGCTGCCTTCATAACTACTTCTTAGAAGTGACACAATAAGGACAATGGTCAAGGGAAGACAGACTAGGAACCTCTATTATCTACCATTTTGCTGTTGCTTTTCAATAGTCTTTCAGTTGTGCCCGACTCTTCATGATCCCATTTAGGGTTTTCTTGCAAAGATACTGTAGTGGTTTGCCATTGCCTTCTACAGTTCATTTTGCAAATGAGGAAACTGAGGCCAACAGGGTTAAGTGACTTGCCCAGGATCACACAGCTAGTAAGTGTCTGAGACTGGAACTGAACTACTGAACATGCACCTTTCTGTTTTCGAGTCCAGTGCTCTATCCACTGCCATAACCCTTATAAAGTAATACCCTTCCTTTCTTTTAAACTATAAAGTACAAGATTCATTGTAAAATCATAGATCTAAGTTGGAAGGAATCTTAGACATCATTTAGTTCAAACACCTCATTTTTCAGTTGAGGAAACTGAGGCACGGAGAGGTTGTGATTCATCCAAGTTGACACAGGTAATAAACAACAGAAGAATTCAAAGTCAGATTTTACAATGTGGAGCTCATTCCTCTTTCTATGGGAGATCATTAAAGTGCCATCACTCTTTAAGGTAGCTTTGTTTAACTGCTTTAGGGCATGCACTCTGGGAAGAGGAAGTAATTTGTATTTGTTGGGTAGTGTCTCCTCTATCAAATAAACCATGTAGGTAAAAGAAAAGGAAATAACCAATAACAAGTAAGGTAGAGAAAAGTGTTTGACAGACAGGGAAAGAGGAGGGAATTAGATAATCACCTGCTAAATTTCTATCTGCAACAATAATTTCATCTATGTAGAACTGGCTCTTCTCGTGGACTTGGGGAAACACATCAATCTGATGCACCAGCACAGGAGAGTTGGCCAGATGATTCTGGAGGTCCTCAGAGTGACGTACACATGTCTCCCAGAGGTTATTACAGACAAATTTCCAGCTGAAAAACAACATACAGGGAGAAAGTTGCCCATACCTGATAAGTAGCACAAGTGGCCTAAAGGGTCACTTAGAAACCCATCTTCTTTGGGAATGGGGAGATGGAGTTTGGAAGGGTAGAATTTAAGCAGTAATTCTCAAAAACTTCTGGTCTCCAGATTACCTGGATGGGAAAAAGATCCCTGATATGAGTTAACCTACCAAATTGTTGACCATTGAGGGGGGAGGGAGTCTTACTCACTCTGTAACCCTGGAGAGGGTCTCATCTAGGCTTCATTTTCTTTATCTATAAAAATGGAGTTTGAATAAATCAATCCTAGGATTTTATCTAGCTCTAACATTCTATGATTCCATGTATATAAGAAGTGTCAGCTTCTAGGAAGGATACTCTGCCTCAAGATTTAAATTTGTTAGTTATTATTAATGGTAATAATTAATTTCTCTTATTTTGACCCTTTATTGATCATATGGATTATGGGATCATAATGCCTAAAGTACAATCAGACATTGTAAACAGTTGTTACCCTAGGTGTATTACTGCCTTCGTCCTAAGGAAACAAGAACCTCAACTCTCTAAATTTAAGCAGAACCTCTCTCCCAAATTAAGTACCTTTCAGTCTTCAGCTGCTCTGGATTCCATCCACAGGCAATCCTCTTCTTTACAATCTTATGAAATTTACTTGTGAAGGATACTGAGATGGTCATGGTATCATTCATATGGCCTTTATATGCAAAGCACAACTAGAGATGGAAAACATCTTTTTGTTGAATAATTCAAGCAGCAATCATTCAAGGAGGATGGATAGATAAATAGATACATAGAGAGAAAGAGAGAGAGGTAGATGATAGACAGAGAGAGAGAGAGAGAGAGAGAGAGAGAGAGAGAGAGAGAGAGAGAGAGAGATTGATAGAAAGAATTCTCAGGGATCACCCTGTAAGGGATAGGGATAATAATATTAATAACTAGCAATTTTATAGCACTTCAAGCTTTGCAAAATACCTTGTTATCTTATTTGAGCCTAACAATGACTTTTATGAAGTAAGTGCTATTTTTATCCTTATTTTACATATGAGAAAACTGAAATTCGGAGAAATTAAGTTACTTACCCAGGGTCACAGAGCTACTAAGTGTCTGAAGCCGGATTTGAATTCATCTTCATGACTACAAGGCCAATGCATTACAGCAGCTAACTGGATAGGGGCAGGATCAATGATTTAATTGGTATAGGGCAGCAGTTTTCATAGTATGGTTCTGGGTCCTCCAGGGACCCAAGCTCATTTTGGGAGAAGTGGGGAGCAGGCCATAACTATTTCCATAATAATACAAAGACATGGTAGTTGCTAATAAAATAAGTATCAATAGTTACTATTCATATAAGCAAAAGTTCTTTGAGGTCTTTAATAATTTTTAAAAATGTAAAGGAGTCTTGTTACAAAAGAGTTTGAGAGCTGCTAGTATAACTTTTTTCTGAAACTTATAGTTGAGTTGCATAGATCACTGAAAGGTTAATATACACTTTAGGCTATCACTCCACTTTACATCTACTGCTCTGCCTGGTTTCAGCTCCACAGAACAGGATGCCCTGCCCAGGACAAGCTCATCATTTCTAAATTCACCGCCATGTTCCCAACTCAAGTGTTGATTGACACCTTCCTCAGTCACCTCTGCACTCTGATTGGAGGGCTAGAGGGCAGAGTATTAAGCTTCTCCCAACACCTTCCTTTATAGAGTGAAGAAACTGGAATCTTAGCTCACTCCACTTTGAATTTGCTGCTCTACTTAGTTTCAACTCCAGGGAACCAGATGCACTCTGGCTGGGTGCACCCTGGTCTCCCACCCCATCCCCTTTCCTGCTTCTTTTAGTGCATTATTGTTCCGTTTTTTATCAGTCATGTCCTACTCTTCATGACCCCATTTGTAGTTTTCTTGGCAGAAATAGTGAAGTGGTTTGTCATTTCCTTCTCTGGCTCATTTGACAGATGAAGAAACTGAGGCAAACAAGGTTAAGTGAGTTGCCTAGGGTCACATAACTACTAAGTGTCTGGGGCCAGATTTGAAACCAGGAAGAAGAGTCTTCCTGATTCCCAGTCTGGCAGGCTAGCCACTGGGCCATCTATTGAATTATCTCCTTCATTACATCATAAGTTCCTTGGAGGAAAGGACTGTCTTTCTTATTATTAATTTTATCCTCATTGCTTAGCACAGTGCCTGGAATATAATGGGTACCTGAGAAATGTTTATTGGACTGGGTTATTGAATTGTTTATATTTGTAACTATGTATGATCTATCTATCTAAAATGGATTAAGGGAGGGAAAAGTAGTAGGAAAAGAGATTAGAGGCAGGAAAGGCCATTGTATTAATCAGACCATGAGGCAGTAAGGATCAACACTCAGGAGGTAATGGTGAGAACACAGAGGCATGGGCAAATCATACATTTTGGAGGGAAAATTATTAGTAGTTAGGGATAAATTGATTATTGAAGATAAAAAGCATCTATTGTTGAATTGATTTGATATTGTTGAATTGAATTGATAACTTGAAAGTTTGAAGAACAAAAAAAAATTGGGAATCACTATCCTATAAGTTAAAATTGAGATTGAGAGAATTAAATACATTTTCCACGGTCACACAGTTATTAATGGCCAAAGATAGAAGTTAAACCCAAGGCTCTCCTGGCTTCGAGTTCAGAACATGGTAATCAAGGATTCCATGATGATGCATCAAACACAGCCCTAAGGTAGTAGTTAAGTAAGCTATATCTTGCTATTGTCAAAAAAATTCTTAGTGATAATTTCTTTATGCCTCAGTGCAGGGAAATAATGTCTATTCTGGTGACTTCTTCACATGGATTGTTTTTAAAGAAGAGGTGAGAAGAATCCTGAAACAGAAATTGTGCTATGACTTACATGTGTATATTGACCAAGCTGATATCTCATCCGCATGGCATCCGATGTTCTGATAAGGTATTGAGGCTGTTGGATACTGAACCTTCCACAGAAGGGCTCTGTCACATTGCTAAGGTCCCCATCAGGACCAGAATCCTGTAGACCTGGTAGTAGTCATAATACACAGAAAGATGGGTGAGGTTAAAGAAAAAGAAATGGTCAGAGAAGACCAGAAGGATGAGTGGGAATAGAATGTACGTTCAAATTCAAAAGTGTTTTCTTAGTCATCAAATTTACTTAGATTTTTTTAAAGATTTTCTCCTTTACATTCATGCTCCATCATATGTTATACTCCTGTGTTATATGGGAGTATATTTATATGTTATATGTAACATGTTATATATTTATTTATGTTATATACTCCCATGATATATTTAAGTTTAATTTGCAAATTAATATCTTCTCTATCACTTTCTTAAGTCTAGATAATCAACAAAATAATAAACCAAGACCTGATTTGTAACATTTGCCAATTTCTGAGGTGTAAATGCTTACATAGGGCAACTAGATATTACGGTGGATAGAGTGCTGATCCTGGAATCAGGAAGACTTACCTTCTTGAGTTCAAATCTGGCCTCAGACATTTACTAGCTATGTGACCCTGGGCAAGTCACTTAATCCTGTTTGCCTCAGTTCCTTATCTGTAAAATGAGCTAGAGAAGGAAATGGCAAACCACTCCAGTATCTTTGCCAAGAAAACCCCAAATGGGGTCACAGGAAGTAGGATACAACTGAACAGCAAATGCTTACACTGAAAATTTAACAACCAACTCTCCTTAGTTATTTTGAGCTTAAATACTCCCTATTAGAATATAAGCTCCTTGAGAGCAGGTACCAAATTCATTTTCATCTACATGCCTAATACAATAAACTCATTTTGTAGAACACCTTAGTTCAGTGCTTTCCAAGGGACTTACCCTGGAAGGGGATTTGGTGATAAAATGATGGCCAAAATTATTCAATATATTGAAGTACAATACCCATGAGAATAGATCCACTTTATTCAACAAAAATAACTTCAAATCAAAGTCTATAAAAGTGAAACCAATATGGTGGATTCATTCTAAGTAACAGTAAATACAGCCAAATAGTAAATACAAATAAGTTGTATTTAATACAATATATACAGAATCAAATTTGACTTTGATTATATCAAATCTTTACACAGCAGAGAAGGCAGTTAAGTGGCCTAAGCCCTGGGCTTGGAATCAGGAAGACTCGTCTTTGCAAGTTCAAATCCAGCCTCAAACATTGACTAGCTACATGACCCTAGGCAAGTCACTTAGCCTCATCTGTAAAACAAAGGTAACAGTGTCTAGAGTGCCTTTCTTCTGGGGTTATTATTACATTCAATTGAAATAACACATACAGAGTACTTTGCAAAATTTTAAGCTCATATATGAGGATCTATAGCACCACAGCAATATGTATATAATAGCTACAATTTTGCTCAATTGAAATAACATACACAGAATACTTTGTGAACTTTCAAGTAATCTATAAGGCCATACATTAAAACTATATATATCTATATATGTATCTATAGATACAGTTTGTATATATATATAGTTTGTGCATTTGTGTATATGTGTAATATATATCATATATATGATATCTATTATTTATACACTGCTTGAAAGTCTGCAAAGTACTCCAGATGTTATCTTAATTATTCCCATAAGATCATCATGTATCTTTTAAAGACATAGTTAAGTGATTCACCCATGGTCTCACATCTAGTAAGGATGGCAGGATTTGTGTTTATTATTTCCTGATATTAGAGAGGGGATGGGGACACAGAAGTACCATGTGCTCACAATTAAGGGGCTATACCCATCAGTTAAGTTGTTTGTATTTATTTCCTGATCCTAGGTGAATGAATATTCTGAGAGGGCATTGTCCAGGCAACCATCTGGGTTTGGAAGACCTATATGAGTCATCAGGGGATCTAGCAGGAACCAGAATCAGTCACTGGCAGAGTCTTCCCGAGGATATAATAATAATAATGATAAATAGTCTGTAGATACCAGTGATGGATACAGACAAAGGAAGTATGCACAGATGGGTAAAAAAGTGTTTTTCACTGGAAAAGTCACCCAAGGATGTCACCGTTTCAGGGACTGTGACCCCTCATGATGGGGATGCTTGATTCATGAAACCCAAAAGAGAGTTGCACTTAAGATGAATTGCATGAGATCTCCACAAAGGGACATAAAGATTGCCAGTGGTAGAAGCTTAGAAGCATCTTTTGGGTGCATGCGTTCTCTACATGTGTGACTTTAATCTTGAGCCCACTCTCCCAGGGACCTTGTTCAAAGGAACATGTGCCTCTGGTTTAAAGGGCATTGTGTTGTGACAACTATTCTAGTTATATTCTCAGCAAATCCTTTTTCTATAAGCTAATAGAGTTCAACCAACTGATGGAGAATGAGTACATTTATAGAAATTAGTGAGCACCAGCGCTAGAAATTCTAGTCCCTAAAGGTTATGCCTAGAACACTCAGGGTCAGCCATGCTCTGGGGACCAAGTCCACCAATTTTAGTGCAAATTAGGGGTATGAGTCTAGAAAATTTGTTACAGTTAAAAGGCAAGTCAATTACTTCATTATAATTTCTAAATACAAAGGTTAGAAACCACTTTCTTACTTGTTTAAAAAATATAACCCCAGAACCCACACAGTATGATAACTCATTATGATTGTTTCCTTCTATAGCACTTTCCCTTTTACAAGGCACAAATCTAAGGAGCCCAAACATTCACAACTTCCCAAACTTCTTCTTTGTCCTTTCTCTTGGTCTGTGGTATTTCACCTTCTCAAGGATGAAGGAACCAAAACAAGCCTTTTTTCTAACAACTTATTAGCAACTTCTCTTTGCAATACTCTCAGCCTGATACATTCATGACATTCAGCATTCAGCATCCTCAAAGAGAGATAAATATTATGCCTACAATTTTCCAGAACCAGGAAGAGGGAATTGAAGAGGAAAGGGCTCATAATTCACAAAAGTCAAGACATTACCTTGTTCAAATCCAAAATGGAGAAGAATTTGAGCTGAAAGTGGTTCCAGTTTGCATTTTACCATGAGCATTTCCTCTATTGCTGTTTGGATCTGTTGCAAAGAAAAACAACTGGAATTATTATTGTAAAAAGAAAAATCAGCAGAAAACCTATGTAACATGGGAAGGTTCCAGTAACATGGAGGAAGCATAGGCTCATACCTGAGCAGCAGTGGCATTTACAGTCACCGGCTGGGTGGAGACACCATCCCAGGTAAGACAAAATTTTCCTGTGCCAGTCACATGCAGTATCTGCAAGTGTAAGAGATTCGCAAAGAAATAATTCAGACTAATTAATTCAGACAGATTTCACTTTTATCATTTCCTTTTCAGCAGATATTATTTTGATTTTCTCCATTACCGAGCAGTTCATTTCTCAGCACATTGTAAACACTCAGTAAGGATTTATTGAATTGAACTGAATTTCAGTATTTAAAATTCATCTATAATTTAGAAACTAAGGTTTTCAGTTTTTAGGAGTTGCGTGGAGTGGTGTATAGTCTGGCCTGGCATCAGGAAGACTCATCTTGATGAGTTCAAATCCAGGCTCAGATACCTACTAGCTGTATGACCCTGGATAAGTCACTTAATCCTGTTTGCCTTAGTTTCCTCACCTGTAAAACAAGCTGGAGGAGGAACTGACAAACCATTTCAATAACTTGGCCAAAAAAAAGGCAGAGGGGGGCGGGTCATGAAGAGTCAGACACAATTGAAAGTTCTGAACAACACAAAGGGGGTAGTTTGGCTTTCATCCATTTAGTGAATACCTTTCTTGCCATAAAAAGAGGATTCTGTCTTTATATTGTATGTGTCTATCTATCTTGTCTTCAGAGTGTTAGGTTCAAATGATATTATTCAAAGATCATTAAACTTTGATAGATAGATGTTCTCACTCCATGGCAATCTTTGTTGAAAAGACAACATTCCAGGTCATATTTGAGGCCAGAAGGTATTTTAGAGTAAATCAAGCCCCATACTTTCATTTAAGAGATGAGAAAACAAATCCAAAAAGGGTTGAATGACTTGCCCAAAATCAAACAGTAATAACTGAGTTAAGATTTAGAGTCTCCTGACTCCCTAAGTCAGTTTGATTTCTTTTAAACTGCTTTTTACCCCTTTCTCATGCCCTGTCATTGACTGAATCTCTAAATCTCACCTTTGATGTTGACTGCCTGACTAAGTGACCTTCAGTAAGTCATTTAATTTCCCTGGGCTTCATTTTCTTCATCAAAAAAAAAAATGAGATATTTCACTAAATGGTTTCTGACGTCCCTTTCAGGTCTGATGATCCTACAAGACGAACGTGAGTAATTTATACACTGACTCTTTTTCTCTGGAATAAAAGAGCCTTCTCTTTGCCTTCCATGAGATGGGAACAAGCCAAAAGAACTAAGGAATACGGGATCTGGGCCCCAGCCAGAAAGCAGCAGTTACAGATCAAGGGGACTGATGGGTGGTGAGTTCCGGACCTCTGCCCTTACTCAGTGAAGGCAGTGAATATCCAGGACAAGGTTTACCCAGAACTTTGTCTTAAAAGCAAGAGAAGCCAAGCAAAACAATACCCTGGTCATATAAATATTTTTTCTTTCCTTTCTTATTCCTTGCTTTCTTTTTTATTTCCTTTCTTCCTTCTTTCCTCCCTTCCTCCTCTTTCTCCACCTTTTTCTTTTTCTCCTTCTCCTCCATCTCCCTCCTTCTCTCTCCTTCTCCCTCTCACTCCCTCCCTCTTCCTCTTTCTCTTCCTCCCCATCTCTCCCAGTCTTTCTTTCTTTCTTTATGTGGGTCTCCTCATTTTGCTCACAGTAGAAGCTCAGAGGCTAGTCTGGGCAATTCCACTGCTGATCCACCTAGGAGCCACCTGTTCTATTTCCAACATAGATTAGTTTACCCCTCTTTGGGCAACCTGGTGCCCCCTCCCCAGTCCCCAGTCTCCTATAAGGCTCACCATACCGAAACCAAACTTAATACAAACACATGATCAGCATAAATCATTGCAGCTTAGAATATCTGAGTGCAGGAGATCTGCCAGCCTCATCCTTCCCTGGTAGCTGGAATTACAGATTTGTGCTAGCACCTCACCCAGAAATAATATTTTTGCAACGTACTTTCACAACTATCATCCCATTTATCTTCATAACAGATTTGTAAGGGATAATTAATTAAATCAATCAATTAATAATTTAATAATTATTTAATTAATTTAATTATAATTTAATTAATTGTGATTAATTAAAAAGGAGAGCAGGTGCTCTTCTCTTATCTAATCAGGAAACTGAAGCTTAAGGCAGGAAGATGATTTGCCCAAAGTCACGCAGCTAATCTGTATCAGAAATGGGACTAAATCCCAAACGTCCAGGTCTCCAGATTCCCAGTTTCATGTCATTTCCACTAGGCCATGGCTACCCCACTTCCAGACTTGGACCCCTGTTTTAAATTGTCTCAATGGATACCAAAGGTAAAACTGACCTGTATCTCTGGGAGCCTCTGAGCACTGGCTCGGATCTGGAGCTTCTCCCTATGGTAGGTGTTGACCACATCAGGATTCAGCCAGGTGTTGTGGATCTGGACCCCGATGCTCATCCCACGACTGGGAGTTATGCCATAGTGCTCTGCTTCCAGGTAGTACTTTGCCCCACCCAACAATTCCAACTTCAGGGACTTCTGTTGCCAGGTCTCCAGATGCCAATTCATCTCCCAGGAATCAAACCAGTCAGCTATGCCAGTCTGAATGAAAGCTATTTTCACCTGTATCCAAATAAATACCCCCAAATGAAAACTCTTGAGTTCTCAGGTCTCTTCTCCCATCCCCAGTGAGGAAGTAACAAAACACCCCTTAAAGAACAATTGGGTTGTCCTCTCCTTAAAATGACAAGAAAACCAGGTTATTCATCTATAAAGTGCTTGACACAGGCATTCCTGGAAAATGTAGATAGGTTTGTGTCTTCATATCTCTCTGCTTCTTTTTTTTTCATTTCCCTTAGAATGCCAAGAAAACCACAAAGAATCAAAAGGTGACTGTATAATGAGGGAGAAAGAATATTCAACTGGGAGCCTGGAGTCATGGGACCTGTGTTTAAACCCTAGCTCTGCCATTTACTACCGGTGTGACTTTGGGCAATTCCTTTGGTCTTTTGGGATCCCGTTTTCCCCATCTGTTTTCCCATCTGTAACACAAAGGTGTTGAGCTAGATGACCTCTGAAGTACTTTCTACCTCCATCTATGATTCTACGTGAAGTTGGACAAGTCCTTCAGTCTACCAGAACCTCAGTTTCCCCCATCTATAAAATAAAAAAAATTTGGACTAGCTGACCTGTGAAGTTCTCCATCTGCATCTAAGACAAGGACCGTATTACTTCCTGTGTACTATGGGTGAAGCTCGGGAACTCCTAGGGAATGCCACACTTGTCAGAGCCTTCCTCCAGAAAAGCCCAATCATTCTCAGTTCCGTTCCATTGTCCTGAACATTTTCCAAGATTTTGATAGAGATGGACAAAATACAAAGTTGTAGGACAGAATAAAGTAAGGAAAACTTTCCTACCAATTAGAAAATTAGAGTTATCCAAACTCAAGAGTAACTACATCTGGAAAATATGAGCTAGAATAAAGCACAGATGTTCCTGAGTCTCAATTTATAGATGAGGAAACTGAAACCAAGGAGATCAAGTGACTTGCTCAAGGTCACACAGCTAGTAACCTCTGAGACAGGATTTGAAGCCACTTTTTCCTGAATCCAAGTCTAGCATCATCTGACTACTTGGTGAATTGCTCCTCACCCATGGTCTTCAAGAAAAGGCTGGATGAACACTTGTTGGACATGTCATTGAGGAGATTTTTGCTCCTCTGTGGGTGATGTTAGACAGCCTCTAACATCTCTTCCAACTCTTCTGTGATTCTGATTGCTTTCCTTATTTGCAAACATGACTGAAAGAAAAACTGATGTTATTTTAGATCTGCCAAATAAAAAATTCAAATGTAGCTAGTTTGGGTGACCCAGAATATCCCACAGCTGAATGTTGTTCTTCAGAATTTCACTCGTGTAATGGAAGTAAGGCGAGAAAAAAAAATGGCATTGTGAATTGCAGATGGTTATATTACATGGTAGAAACACATGAGGGCACTCTAACCAACCAGCAAAAATTTTAGACTGACTTTCAAAACCTTGAAAAAGACATTAGGATCAAAGCATCATAGATTTCTATCTAGAGGGGACCTTAAAGGTCATTTATCTCAACCCTCTCATTTTACGGATGAATAAACTGAGACTCAAAGAGGTAAATCAACTGCCCAAGGTCAGACCAGGTCAAAGATTACAAAGTGACAGAGCCAGGACTCAAATCCAGGTCCCCCAACTCCTATTACATTAAAGATTGTTTGGTTTGCATAGCAGAAAACTAAAATTTTAGATCAAAACCAAAAGAAAACTAAAAATACCCTTTGTCAATGCCAGTGAATTCCTGCTCATAAACTTTGTTGAAAATTCTCCCCCTATTCTGGGTGGCCCTATTTCTAATCTTTTGAGGTTAAGCAGTATCTTCCCAAAAGAGGGCTTCCAAGGTTCCCAGGGCACAAGGGGTTTAGGAGGGGGAGAGCTGCGAAGATTTTCTTTCTGAACTGATATATCTGAGAATGGACTGTTTATACTGAGCTACTCCGCCATCAGAAGTCCATGAATTTTGTGGTCCTTTTTTTTTTTTTTTTATTTTAGACTCAAGGGCCAGAATACAAATACAGAACGGGGGGGGAAAAACAAAAATATACCAAAAACTTAAATATTAGAACTTATATACAAAGGAAGAAAAATAAAAGCATGCCATGTGCATAGCAGAACATAGAAGATTTAAATTATATAACAATAAATTCTCATTTCAAGAAAGCCTGTATGATAAATAATACTTGTTGTGTTGAAAATTGTCCATCTTTTTTTTTTGCTTCCTTATGAGTTCTTTTGTTCTCTGCTGTGCACTTTTTTACTTAGTTCTTTTCCCCCTTCCCCCACCTCTCAGAAGGCTACAATAAAGTTTATATATGTATCTCTATAGTTAAAAACATATACATACCCAGATATATAAACACACATATAGAGACATATATTTTCCCAAACACATTCTACTCCTGGTCTTTGTTTTTTATATTTGTGCATATCTCTTGTTTCCTATCCCTCATGCCTCTACTTTACTTCAGCCCTCTACTTTGCCCTCCTATTACTTGCCTACCCCCCTCCAAGGATCCCTCCCCTATTCTCCCATTCCTATAAATCTAAACACCCTTCTATACTTCTCTTTTACCTATTCCCTCCCTCTCTCCTCTAAAGATCCCTCTCTTATCCTCTCCCCCCTCCCTTTGCCCCTACCATTTTATTTCTTCTGAATTTAGACTTTTATATTCTTCTAAACATTCACACACACACACACACACACACACATATATATAGTTCCCTCTTAAATCCATTCCCTATGAAAGTAGGTTACCAGAACTATCAGCCCTCCTCCTCCCTCTACTTCCTCTGTATCAATTCTTCCTCTCAAACCTCATTGATACAAAATAATTCCTTTTTAACTGTTTCTAAATGGTTTTACTTTTTAAATTCATATCATACTCAGGTAGTGAGTCACTTCTTATGAGTTACCCAGTTACTAATAAGAATCTTAGATACACATTTCATATAAATAAAAAGGAAACTGTCTGTCCTTATGAATCCCTTATCATCAGTCTTTGGTATGTACCAGATATTTCTCTTGGTTCTTATATGTCGAATCTTCTGTTGAGTTCAGGGTTGTTGTTGTTGGTATTTTTTAACAAAGTCTTAACAGTCTGAGAGTTTATCAAATGTCCTTTTATTTTTTTCATTCAGGATAACACATAACTTTGCAGGGTATGGTATTTTGGGCTGGAACCCTAGTTCCTTTGCTCTTCAATATACTGTGTTCCAAGACCTGCGGTCCTTTAATGTCTCTGCTGCTAGATCTTGTCTGATTCTAATTGTGGCACCTTCATATTTAAATTGTTTTAATCTTGGTGATTTCAATATTTTATCCTTGAGCTGGTGGTCTCAGAATTTGACAATGATATTCTTATGAGTTTCCCTTATAGGATCTCTTTTACATGATGATCAAAGGATTTTTCTATTTCCATTCTCCGACCCACCTCCCCTTGTCCTAATGTGCCAGGACAATTCTCTTTAATTATTTCTTGTATTATTGTATCAAGATTCTTTTTCTGATCATAACTTTCAGTTAGTCTGATTATTTTTATATTTTTTCTTCTTGATCTATTCTCCAAATCTGTTTTTCTTATAAGATATTTCACTTTTTCTTCTATTTTTTCATTATTCATATTCTGTTTAATTATTTCTTGATCTCTTATAATTTTTCTGACTTCACTTTGCCCAATCGATTCTAATTTTCAAGGTGTCCTTTTCTTCCTTAAGATTCTGGATCTCCTTTTCTAATTGATTGACTTTCCTTTCATAACCTTCTAGTTTTTCTTGGATTATTCTTTTTTTTTTTTTTTTTTTTAGTTTTTCCTCCATCTCTATCATTTGATTTTTAAAGTCTTTTTTTAACATCTTCTAGGAATTCTTTTTGGGCAGGTAACCATTTGACATTATTCTTTGGGGGTTTCTTTAATTCAATATCCTCCTCTGAAGATGAACCCAGGTCATCTCTATTCCCATAATAGCTTTTTTGGTTGGATTCTTTCTCCTTTGACTGTGCAAAGCTTATTTTTTATAATCACCTCTAGCCCTGGAATATGGGAAATGGTGTGTCATGGCCCAAATCTTCAGTTCTCCCCTCTAGCCTGAAACTAAAACCAAACCTCCAACCTCCCATAAGTGCCCTCAGGCAGGGGCTTTCTGCCCACTGCTTCTACACTCACCAGGCTTGTGCTGGTTTCTTCTTGGCCCACAGCACAGTTGGGCCTGGCATTCTTGGTCAGCAGAGTCTCCCTTGATCTTCACAGCCTGAAATGCCCAATTCCTCTCACTATCTGAGAGTAAGAGTTCCTGTGGCTGGGAGCTGATGCAGCCTCTTAAACCAACTAACCCCAGACCTATCCTGGAAGTGTTTACTCTTCGCAAGGACCAAACCTTGTCCTGGGATTTTTCTTCTGATCTTCTCAAATTGTCCCAGGAAGACCCCAGTTGTGTCCCTATTCTTATTTAATCTCCACCCACACTTTGTTCACCCTAAAGTTCTATTTTAACTCTTTGGTGGGGGAAATCTTGATAGCTTGGAATTTTCTGACCTACTCTGCCATATTCTCAGAATCCTCTTTTGGTGGTCCTTTTTGAGGAGTAGTGATCGGTTAGTAGGGACAGGAGGAAAGGGAATATAAAGAGAAGGATACCTTGGTCCCTGGATCTTCTGATTGACTGAAGTACAAAGAGGCTGGACTATCTGCCTGGATCCAAAATGTGTAGTTATTTGTCTCTGGGGCAACAAAGAATCCACTGAGCCGAGACCTGGAAAAAAGAGGAAACACCAGGGTCATGGAAGAAGGCAAATCCCCAAAACCTTTCACAAACATTGTCTCTTTTCTTTTTTATTTGATGGTGACAAAGAAGAAAAATTTAATTCCTACTTCACTTCACTGCGGTCCTCTTCAAAAATCATTTATGTAAAAATGAACTATGCTCAAAGTCTCCAGATCAGTCATAAGGAAAAAAGAAGGAAGAGAAGGATGGAAGGAGAAAGGGAAGAAGGAAGGAGAAAGAGAAGAAGGAGGGAAGGAGGGAAAGAAGGAAGGAAGGAAGGAAGGAAGGAAGGAAGGAAGGAAGGAAGGAAGGAAGGAAGGAAGGAAGGAAGGAAGGAAGAGAAAAGAAGGTTATGTTGCTATCTTTTGTTTTTAATTTCACAAAGGCACATCCCACCACCATTGTTCACTGTGCTGAAAGTGACTCTTCTAATCAGTCAATCAATATTTATTAAGCACTTACTATGTGCTAGGTACTTTGCTAAGCCCTGAGGATATGATGAAAGACAAAAAACAAAAACAAAAGCACACCAGTCCTTGTTCTCAAGAGGTCACAGTCTAGTGGGGGAGACAAATATACAACTATGTACAAACAATCTATAACCAGGAAAAGTTGGAAATAATCAACAGCAGGTAGACCCTAGAAGTAAGAGGGATCAGGAAAGGCTTCCTGTAGAAGGTGGAATTTTATCTGGGACTAGAAGGAAAGAAGAGAAGAGAGAATTTCAGGCATGGGAGACAGCCAGTGAAAATGATCAGTCAGGATATGAAGAGTATAAAGAAAGTTCATAGGGCAGATGGAAGAAGGGAGGAAAGCTGTGTAAGATGTAAGAATACTGGAAAGGTGGGGGGGGGGGGGGGGCGGAGAGGGGATAAGTTACGAAGGGCTTTGAATGCCAAAAAAACATTTTCTATTCTATCCTGGAAGTTAAAGGGAGTCAATGGAACTGACTGAGGATGGAGGTGGGAGGGTCACCAGAAATGACATGGTCAGACCTGTACTTTTGACTGCTAAGTGAGAAATAGATGAGTGGAGAGAGACTTGTGGCACTAAGAATTTTGCAACAGTTCAGGTGTGAGGTGATGAAGGTGGTGCCAGTATCAGAGGAGAGAAGTGGGCATATTCAAGAGATGTTACAAAAGTGAAATCAACAATCTTTGGCAACAGATTGGATATGAAGGGTAGAGAAAACAATGAGTTAAGGTTAGCACCAAGTTGTAAGCCTGGGAGACTTAGGTGAATGGGAAACATTTATTAAGCTCTTGCTATGTGTCACACACTGTGCTTTATAATTATTATCTCATTTATCTGATCAGCAACACTTATTATTTCTATTTTTGTTGTTTCTGTTTAGTCATGTCTGACTCTTTGTGACTTCATTTGGGGTTTTCCAGGAAGAGATACTGGAATGCTTTGCCATTTCCTTCTCCAGTTCATTTTACAGTTAAGGAAACTGAGGCAAACAGGGTGAAGTGACTTGCCCAGGGTCACACAGCTGGTAAGGGTCTGAGGCAAAATTTGAATTCAGCAAGATGAGTCTTCCTGACTCCAGACCTGGCATTCTCTCTACTATGCCATCTAGCTGCCTCTTATCTCTATTTTACAGTTGAGGAAACTGAGGCAGGCAGAAGTTAAGTCACTTCCTCAAGTACACACTCCTACTAAGTAGTCGAAGTTGATTTGAATTCAGGTCTTCCTGATTCCTGACCCAACAGTCTGTCTATTATGCCACCTATCTTCCTAAACCACTGTTGTGATACCTAAATAGTAGTGGTAAAGTTAAGAAAAGGAGATGGTTTAGAGGAATATAATATAGAAAAACAATTAAGCAAAAAAAAAAAAAAAACAGTTAAGCAGAATGTAACATTCTGCCCTGGTACTCCCCTTCCTCTCTGCTAAGAAGAAGGAAGTATGTTTCATCTTTAACCATCTAGTTGAAATACCATTATTACTGTTTCAATGGCTTAGAATTCAGCTTCTTTTTAATGATTTTTTTCATTTACATTGTTGTGGTCATACATATATTATTCCCTTTAATTCATTCTGCATCAGTTCACATAATCTCCCAAGTTTCTCTGAATTTTTCATATTCATCATTTCTCATAGCACAATAATATCCTATGAGGCAATGTAGTATGTAATGCGTAGAGAGTCAGCGTTAGGGTCAGGAAGAGTTGAGTTCATAGGATCTTAGGTCTAAAGCTTAAAGAACATCTAGTCTATCTCCCTTGATTAATTAACTGGAAAAGAACCCAGAGCCCAGAGAAGTTCAATGACTTGCCCCAAATTACTTGAGTGGTAATCTTTAGCAATGGCATTCAAATCAAGGACCTATGACTCTCTCCATCATACCACCCTGCCTTCCCTTTGACACATACTGAAGCTATGTGATCCCAGACACTATAAATAACAGAACAGTTGCTGATACACTTTGGCAGAGAGTTCCCTTAACCAGTAAAGTCACAGGTCCAGACAAGAGTAATAAAATTCCATTGCATTCATATACAACAGTATATGAACAGTACAGTCATTCCTCAACCAGTGACACTCATTCACTTTCACTGGCTGCACATGCCAGGTACCATTGAGTCAATTTGAATACTTTTGATAGCACCATAGTGTGACCCCTCCTATAGATGGGCTAAAAATAGTCTGGACCTGCACAGACTATTTTATGGGTCTCCCAAGACAAAAAAAGGAAAGAGAATACAGGGAGAGGAAGGAGATGGTGGGGTTTCCCCACATCCACCATCCCCCATTCCTCATCACTCACACACACACATACTGGGAATAAGATCAGGGCAGCATTCATGGAAATATGATCAGACCTTCTCCTCAAACCTATGCTTGCAGGGAGTATGAGAGAAGAAAGCTAAAGGGAGAAGACTGTTTTTATCAGGATCGCTCATCCAAGTGGCTGGAGTACTTGAATGAAGAAACAGATAGAGAGGAACTGATGGTCTTTATCTACTTCCTCTGTCTTCCTTCAGCTAAATGAGAAAGGCACTTGTTTATAAGGGTGGTTTTTTTATTCTTTTTAAGACCATATCTGATTGACCCAATCTGATTTTTCACAGACACCTGTGGTTGATCCTGTCCTTGGGATTTCCTCATGTCCTTTTGCTTATGGCATGAGGGTATACAACTTATCTGAGAGCCACATGAGAGAGAGTGACTTTTGCCAGCAAAGGGCTGAGATCTCAACCACTCACCCCATAGCTAGAAAGTTTTCTTTCTTTAACTAAGAGCATAATAATGAGCCATTCATATATTACAAGAACAGATCAATTATGGACTTGAACCTATAAATATACCCCACAGGACCACAAATCTAACATACCAAAAAACTAGCATTAAAATGGAAGAGAGCCTTAGAGGCAATTGAGTCTAACTCTCTCATTTTACAGATGAAGAAACTGAGGCACAGAGAATTTAAAAGACTACACCAAAGTCACACAGCTAGTAAGTGTCTGAGGTGGGAATTGAATCCAAAACCTCCTGACTCCATCCAAAGTGCTTCATTACTCTATTTTGTAGTACTTGGGAGAGAGACACTGGGAGTCAGGCATATGAGACATGTGAAACCTGATTATGTGTATATGACAATGTCTAAAGTAATATTTTGGATCATGAAGACTTGTTGTTTCAAGAAAATCTAGGTTCTCCTCACATCTGGAGTTCTAGTCTCTCTCCTGTAACTACTGTTGCCAGGTTGGTGCTTTCTGCCATCTATCACTCACCCTCATTGCCCCTCTGAAATTGGAACCTTGCTCAGGACAAAACCCAGGAAATTTCAATCCTTTCCCACCCTCTGTGGCACCTAAGAGTCCACTCCTCATCTTCTCTTCCCTTGTATTGCAGAGAGAGAGAGACAGACAGACAGACAGAGAATGAGACAGAGAGAGAGAAAGTGAGAGCGAGAGAAAGACAGAAACAGAGAGACAGAGTGTGAGAGTGAGAGAGAAACAAGGACAGAGAGAGAGAGAGAGAAAGTGAGAGAGAGAGAGAAAGTGAGAGTGAGAGAGAAACAAGGACAGAGAGAGAGAGAAAGTGAGAGAGAGAGAAAGTGAGAGTGAGAGACAGAGAGAGACAGAGACGGAGAGAGAGATTGAGATTGATGACCTGTAAATAAATGCCTTCCTTACGTATGATCTGTGATCCTATGTGAGAAGCACATGCTTTCACTGCACAACACCCATTCTCAATGTACCCAACCTCACCTCACATCCCCTGCCTGGAATACATTCCTTTTGTGCCTCTACCTCTCAGAATGTTTACCTTCCTTATAAGCTCAGCTGCAGTGCTACCTTCTTTATGAAGCATTCCCAGAATAATTTCCATATAAACTAATTCCTTCCTATCTTTCCAGTATTCTTACATGACTACCCTCCATTCCCTCTATGATCCAGTCACACTGATTTATTTGCCATTTCTCACACTGGAGACTCTGTCTCCATCTTCCATCTCTGTGCCTTGACATGGGCTATTTTTTATGCCTGGAGTGCTCTCTATCCCAGTTATTCTCAACCTCCTTCAAGAATCAGCTCAAGAGACATCTCCAAAATGCCTTTCCTAGTTCTCCTGGAAGCAAGCGTCATTCCCTCTAAGGTTACTTTCCATCCATTCTATATTTACCTTTCATGTATTGATTATGTGTGTGTGTATGTGTACATATAGATATAGTCTCTTCCACTCATGTGTAAGTTCCTTGAGGGAAAGAACTGTCATACTGTGAATTCCTTAAGACCAGTGATGGTTTTTGCCTTTCTTTGTATCCCCTGAGATTATCACAGTGCCTGCCCTGGTACTACATCAAAATTTATTGATTGATTTCTGGATCTACTCAATCTTTAGGATTCTCTCCCTCCCCAAATGACTTTGCATTTACCTCTCCATGTACATTTTGTACCCTTCCCCCAAATAGAATATAAAATCCTTAAGAGCAGAGCTCCTAATTTGTTTTTATATTTGTAACCCCAGCACCCGTAACAGTGCCTTAATTTTTTTTTACCAATAACCTCAGAAGCCATCTAGCCCAACCTCCACTTTCTACAGATAAGGAAACTAAGGCCCAAGGAGGTTGAATGACTTGCTCAAGGACACAGAAATGATAAGTTAAGTGTCGTAAGTGGTATTGGAATCCAGATTCTCTACCTCTAAAGCCAGCTCTCTTTCCTCTGTAACACGTTGTCTCCCCATCATATTTACTTATTTAAATGTTGAATTTGAAAATTGTTGTTTGTTAAATGGCCTCATTGTGTTCCCAACCACTGACCACCCACCACTCCAATTGCACATGCCACACTGAATTAAAACATTTGGGGCTAACAGGTGTAGGAATGAACATGACTACTGTATCACAGCAGAGGGAAAAGCCCAGATTTGGGCATCGGGGACATAGAGAGGTTATGTCTGAGATTTTTAATCTTTCTTCATGTCATGCTCTCCGCTGACCTGATGAAATCCATAGACCCCTTTCTCAGAATAATATTTTTAAATGCATAAAATAAAATACATCAGATTACAAAGAAAACCAATTACATTAAAATGCAGATATCAAAATATTTTTTAAATTAACCAAACAATACCAAACAAGTTCATAGAGGCCAGGTCTCTATGAACTTGCCCAGGGTCATACAATTAGTCATTAAGCTGAGATTTGAGCCCAGGTTCTCCTAAGTCCAGGGCTAGTGCTGTATGCATAGCATCACGCTATTTCTTAAGGACAGATACTAAGAATCTAAATACAGTCTTGTGTTAATCCATGAAATATTGACATCAATAAGGTCCTCAGCCACTAAAAAATTGGCAGCCCCTGGTCTAAAAGACTAAATGCTATGGCTATTCAACTAGCTAACGTTATATTGTGCTGGTAAATATGTATCAAGGGGTTTTCCAGGGTTGGGGCGGGGCAGAATTTATAGTATCATGGTTTTTCAGTTGAATCAATACTTTTGTTAACAATTTCTCCATCTTATGTCAAGATAATCACCAAAATAATGAATCAAGTCCTGATCTGTAGAATTTGCTGATTTCCAAAGTGTATATGCTCACATTGAAAAGTTAGTAATTGTTACGTCTTCCAGCAGGAGCCAGCTCCAGCACAGTCCTAACTAGTGGCTAATTAGTATACCCAAGGCCAAGTACTACAGAGGCTAGCCCCATCAAGTAAATAAATACCTTTAAAAACAAAATGACGCTTTTAGAATCTCCTTTATCCTCCCCTCACAGGCTATATATTTTGTTTTCTCGATGCAAGTTTCTTGCTTGTAATGTTATCACTCCCCTGCCTTTTCCCACAATCTATCACATACCTGAAAGGTTTCCCTGCCTCTGACCAGAATCCAAATGGAGAGCTGGCATTGGGAACAATCTGCCATCTGTAGCCAGGACTGGTGTTGCTGAGATCTGTACCCTCTTGAACATCTCCAGCTTCAAAGAGAAGTCCTCGATTGCCTGTAAGATAAATGCCACTCAAAGTGTTAGAAGCCTTTAGACTCTAAACTGAAGGCCTATGGAATCCACTATAAAGCTAACAATTAAAAAAAAGAAAGGTTATTATTAAATTATTATTAAAGCCTGAACCCGGGCTAATCAGAGGTTGCTGCAAGGCACCAGAGCCAGAGTCCCCCAGACTTATGGGAACTTCCCCAGTGAAAGGTTCTCCCACCTTTCTCTCTGCTTACTGATATCTCACTAGAATCCTAATGACCCCTCAGCCTTGCCATCCACTCACTGCTACACCCTAAGGAACCCTGAGCCTTTCCGTCTTCCATGCAACTGATCTCTCTTATATGTGTTGTCTCCCCAAATTGGAATTTAAGTTCTTTCAAAGCAGAAACTCTAATTTTTCTGGTTTCAGTCCCGTTACTTTTCCACTCCATTCTACTATCTGGGACCTATTTTTGAGACTTTTTTTTGTATATAGGCATCTAGAAGGAAATTACAGCCTACTCAGGGCAAGCAGCTTGCCATATGTCCTGCTACAACAGCCCTTTCTCACCACCAAGAACAGACACCTCTGGCTCCAAAAGCCAAGCCTCCTATCACCCACCTAACCTGGGAAAATTAATCCACACATCTCTGGCACTCTGCCTTGAGACTAAACTGTCATATTTGTTGAATGAATGAAAATTCATCTTACCTACTATATTTAGCTGACTGATAAATACACTTTCCATCCCATCTAGCCATCCACCAAAAAACCATGGAAGTCATGCCCTATTCAATTTGTGTATCTTGCCATCTGCCCTGCCACCATAGATAGGCATTCATTACACTAACCAATCCAATCCCCTTCCCTCCTTTACTCTTGCTCTGAGAATAACAATGGTATCAATGCAAACATTGCCCTTGGAAAGGGATGATAATTGATTGTCCTGTGGCTACACTCACAATCCCTGTTATTTCCTTTATAAAAGCATTGGTTTGGGAGTTAAAGAAGTCAGTTAGATTCCTGGCTCTGCTAGCTGGTTAACAAATCTGTGTGACCTTAGGCAAATCATTTCTTCTTGCTGGGTCTCAATTTCCTCAACTATAAAAAAGAGTTGGACTGAATGACCTCTAGGTCCCTTTTAATTCCAAATTTATGATCTTAGGATTCTACATTCCATCTCCTTCAAAAAGTTCCATGTGGGCAAAATGTGTATTCCCATATACCTAGCACAATGCCTGGCACATTGTAGGTTTCTTGTTCAGTTGTTTCAGTCATGTCCAACTCTTTGTGACCCCTTTTTGGGGGGTTTTCTTGGCAAAGATAGAGTGGTTTGTCATTTCTTTCTCCAGTTTTTTCTACAGATGAAGAAACTGAGGCAAAGAGGGCTAAGCAACTTGCCCAGGGTCACAGAGCTAGTAAGTATCTGAAACTGGATTTGAACTCATGAAGATGAAACTTTCTGATTCCAAGTCCAGTGTTCTATGCACTTTGCCACCTAGCTGCCTAAACTCTTAGATACTTAGTAATAAATGCTTGCTCATTTACTCATTTCTAATTTATTGCTAATAACACCTTGCCATCAACAACACAATGTGAGTGGAATGAAGAGAGAGACTGAAATGAGGCAGCTGAAACCCAGAATATGTAATTGGTAGAAGGGGTTCTATGGATCATACAAAGATATTTGAGGCCAAACGGGCTGCCTGGTGGAGAACCTATCTAGGATAGAGGGAATAGTTGAAGAATATTAATTAGAAGGCTTATTTTGAGAGGAGTGGGAAATTCCTCTAAAGGGTCACTTTTGAGTGGAGGAAAAGGACAGTGAACAGAGGAACGGAGATAATGTGTATGGAAAGAAACACTTGTTAGGGTTCAATAACATGAGACTAAAATAAGGAATGGACATTTGGAAAGGAGGCTATCAAATATAGTCACATACTGGGGGAAATTTTAGTTGGGAAACAAATGTATGGCTATTTTTGATGAGGGAACTACTTGTAGTTAGTCTACATCCTTATCTACAGGCAAGAAGCCAACTTCACAAGTATAAGGCAGCAGGTCATCTTTAAATATATCTGAGGGTTTTACTGAACTACAAGCTTGACATGACTCAACAGTGTAATATAACAGCCATAAATGCCAAAGCAATCCAGGGCTACATCAAGAGGCATAGTGTCCAGGAACAGGAGGTGTTGTCCCTCTGTCCTCTGACCTGGTTACAACATATCTGTAATGTTATATTCATTTGCTGGCACCATATTTTAGGTAAGACTTTATTTATAAGCTGGTGAACATCCAGAGAAAGGCAACCAGTTTGGTTGAGGTCCTTAAGATGATATCATATGAGAACTGACTGAATGAAGGAAGCAAGTATGCTTATCCTGAGTGAGAGAAGATTTAGGAGGAACATGATAACTGGTTTCATATATTTAAAGGATGGTTACAGGATCATCGATTCACACAAATATTTAGTTAGAAATGGTATTAAAGGTAATCCAGTCCAACCCTTTCACTTCCCTTCCACATGGGGATAGATGAGGCCCAGAGGTCCAGTTACTTGCCCGATATGACATAGGTAGTGAGAGTGGAAAAACTGGAATTTGAACACAGAACCTCTGATGCCAAATCCATTGTTCTTTCTATGCTACGGAAGCCAAATAAGGTCATGAAGAGTCAAGCATGACTGAAATGACTCAACAACAAATGCTGCAAAAGGATTCAACTTTCTCTACCTGACACAAGAGGACAAAATGAAAAGCAATGGGTAGAATTTACAAAGAAGCTAATTTAGAATGTTGAAGTTATAACTGGGAAGGTAAGGCTAATGAAGGTGACAGGATAGGTGAATTCACTCCCCCATTAGATTGGGAGCTCCTAGAGGGTAGAGATTATTTTTCCCTTTCTTTGTGTCTCTAACAGCTAGGTGATGCAGTAGATAGATAGATGATGGATAGATAGATAGATAGATAGATAGATAGATAGATAGATAGATAGATAGATAGATAGATAGACAGATAGATGGATGGATAGGTAGATAGATAGATGATAAATAGAATTACAAAGACTCATCTATTTTCCTCAGTTCAGATCTGGCATCAGACACTTACTAGCTGTGTGACTCTGGCCAAGTCACTTAACCCTATTTGCCTCAGTTCCTCATCTGTAAGAATGAGCTATAAAAGGAAACAGTAAACCAGTCCAGTATCTCTGCTAAGAAATTCCTAAATGGACCTAGGAAGACTTGGATAAGATTGTTTCCCTAGCACTTAGCACACACAGTGCCTGGCATAAGCAAGTACTTAGTAAATGCTTGTTGACTTCACTGGAATTCCAGGATTTGAAAGGCTGTCATAAGGAAGAGGGATTAGGCTTGTTCTTCTTGGCCCCAAGGGGTAAAACTAGGAGCAACAGGTAGAAGTTGTAGAGGCATATCTAGATTGGTTGAGTTTGCAGGGGGAAAATTCCTCCCATATAGAATTGCCCCAAACTGAGGTAGACTTTTTCAGTAGACAATTCGTTCCCCCAAGTAGATGTTTAGAAGTAAAAAGATGATCACTTCTTATGTATATTGTAGAAGGGATTAATGATTGGGTGTGACTTGGACTAGATGTATATGAAGGTTGCTTCCAGTTTTGAGAGTTCCTTCCACCTGAGGATTCCTTGAGGTAACCATCCTCTGGATGATTACCCTTGATGCAAGAACTTTCTCTGTAGGATTGCAGATCCAAGAGACTTACATGAACTGATGCAAAGTAAAGCAAGCAGAGCCAGACCACTGCACACAGTAATAGCAACATTGTATGGTAAACAAATGTGAATATATTAGCTATTCTCAGCAATATAATGATCCAAGACAATCCCAAAGGAAAAAATGCTATCCAGCTCCAAAGAATTGATGTCTGAATACAGACTGAAGAATACTGTTCTCATCTTTCCTCAGAGTATGTGGGCATGAGTTAAGGTAAAAGAAAACTGGGAGAGGGAGGGATAGACACATGTTATGAAGGGCTTTGAACACCACCAGAGGATTTTATATTTGATCCTGGAGGTAATAGAGAGTCACTGGAGTTTATTGAGTGTGTTTGTGTGTGTGTTTGGGGGGACATGCTCAGATAAACATTTTCAACTGAGAAAATAGCTTTAAAAAATGAATAAAACATGATGATCACATTCACCACCTAAGAAAGAGGGTGGATGGCAAGGAGAAGGGCACTACTACTTCAAATCAGAGATTCTTAACTTGGGGTCTGTCTGAATTTAAAAAGAAATAAAACTTTACTTTTTAAATTACCAAACATTTATTGTTTTCCTCCCTCCCATCTTTCCTCCCTCACTGGGGAAAAATAAAGAAACACAAAATCTTCATATATGTGATACATATATCTATCTGTCACATTTAAAAAGGTTTAGAATTTCTTTTCTTTGAAAAGAATAAATATCTTTGATATATATCATATAGATATGGTGTTTATATATTGATATATGGTACATATATTATATATATTTGTATATATTTATATCAACTATATATTTGATTTCCTTTTGGATCTTATGATTTTATTTCATGCCTTAGAAAAGCACTTAGCACAGTGACGGGCATACAGTAGGCCCTTAATAAATGTTTACTGGATTGAATTGGATTAAAAACAGTATAGGAGAGAGGGTCTGTAGACTTCACCAGACTGCCAAAACAGCCCAAGACCAAAAAAAAAAAGTTAAGAACACCTGCTTTAAGAAAAGTGTTTTGTCCTCCCACAAGGGAACTACACAGACCCCTGTTGAGGCAAGGGACATTGTTAGCTTGTCTTCCCAACAGCTGCATTCAGTGATCATACCCCTGTTACCCGAGCCGCCAGGATAGGGATTACTTGCTTACAGAGGGACCCAGTACTCTTTTCTTACACAGGCAAGACTTGTTGCTTTCAATCACTTGTTTCAGCGGTTTCCTTTCCTTAGATGGGAACTTTATCAGTTGAGATGGGGAACTGGGACCCAGGGAATCCCTAAGAAGGAGCTTTGCAGCCATTCCCACACCTGAATGGCCTTTCCTTAGAAAGGTGTCTTCTCCTGCTGTGTCAATTTCCTCTAAGTGCTTGGTACTCTGGAGACAACAGCTCCTGCCAGTTGTTAACTATAAAAGGCAGCCCCTCTGCGGTTAGCTCCCTGATGCGGAATCCAAGGGTGTCTCCCCTGGATCCAGGGGCAGGTGACATGCCACCTGCCCTCAGTTTCTAACTACACCTGAGCCTATTGTTCCTAAAGGGAAACAGCGTGGGCTCCAGCACTGTTTGACACACCTTGAAAAGTTTTATCCTTTTTATCTCAGAGCCCTGAGAGGGTGGATTTTAAACACTCATAGAGCCCAGTGATAGAACAGGCTGCCTTTTCCTCTTCAGCTCTTGCCTATTTCATTTACAATAAAGTGCTGGTAAAGTCATTTCAAGGCAGAGAACAGCTGCCCATAAGGGAGAAGGAAAGACATTTGAATGACGTTCTTTGCACTCCGATCTCCAAATTCTAATAGGCATTGTCTATAGCTAATGAGGTATTTGTTACACAGAACATGGGGCTTAGAGTGGGGAATACTTCCTCAGGCACTCATAAAGATTCAGTGTGGTGTAATATATTGACCCTAGAGTCAGGGGACCAGTTCAAATCCCACCTTTGATGCTTACTACATATATGACCTTGGGTAAGTCCTTTATCTCTCCTAGGCTTTGGTTTCTTCATCTGCAAAAAAATGGCACTGACCAGAAAGTCTCTGATATCCCATCCAGATCTAAAGCTCTGCTCCTGTGATCCTCAGCTATTTGACTCTTATAGTCATTTAAAATCTCTGAGGCTGTTTCCTCATTTGAAAAATGGGGGTGGTGGTAACACTTCTCTGGTAAAGTTTTTAGGAGAATTAAATTCATCCTCAGACTAGTCGTGTGACTCTGAGCAATTAAACCTCTGTTTGCCTCAGTTTCTTTATTTGTAAAATGAGAATAATAGCACCTATATCACAGGGTGATTGTGAGTATCAAATAATAATTATAAGTGCCTAGCATATAATAAGCCCTAAATAAATGCTAGCTATTATTAATCAAATAAGGCAATGGAGGTAAAACATTTTACACTATATAAACTTGAGCTATTATTATTGTCTATTAACATAGATGAGGGCAGCTAAGTGGCCCAGTATATAAAATGTTGAGCCTGGAGTCAAGAAGACTCATCTTCCTAAGTTCAAATCTGGCCTCAGACACTTACTAGCTGTGTGACCCTGGGCGAGTCACTTCACCTTATTTGCCTCAGTTTCCTTATCTGTAAAATGAGCTGGTGAAGGAAATGGCAAACTATTCCAGTATCTTTACCAAGAAGACCCCAGATGGGGTTTCAAAGAGTCAACACCACTGAAAACTGACTGAACAACAAAATAACATAGATGAGGTGATCATAGCATTCTTTGTAGGTAAATTTGAGACTTCTTAGCCACCATCTCTAGGGCATGCACCTGGAGTTATATCTCCAGAAGCTGTGATGGACTGTCTCTCTTTTTCTCTAGTAAACACTCGTGTGAATTAGTGAGATGGTTGGCCAAGATTAGGAACATAGTTTATAGCTGTGAAACAAATCAAAGCTAGCTGTTCAACTTAGAATTCATGCTCAGGACCTTGGCTTCATAAGCTCAGTGCTAGTTATCTGAGTTAATTATCCATTGAGTTCATGGCTGAGAGATTAACTCAAAAAAGTTCAGAAACTCTCCTTACCCTGTCCCTCCCCTAAAGAAAACAGCAAGAAGTGTCCTGGTACCTCCTTACCTGGTTGAGGTGAAGTGAGCTTTGTACCCTGATTCAGGGGCCTAGTGGTACACTTGATCTTCCTTGAAGAGATGTATTTGATTTCACATGGGATGCCTAATACCAACAAGAGAGAAGAATGGGCTGAGTCAAAAAAATCTGAAATAGAAAGATAACTGGAAGGCGTCATCGTGAGCCTGGACTCTGAAGTCAATGGGCCTGAGTTCAAATCTCATCTTGGCTATTTACTATGTGGGTAACCTTGGTTGAGTTGCATAATCTCCCTGAGCATCAATTTCTTTATCTGTAAAATGGAGATGATAATAACACCTACCTACCATGGTTGTTGTGAAAATAAAATGAAATAATAATTGTAAAGTACTTTGCACGTAAGTAAACTCTATACAAATGTTAACTATTATGATTATCCCAGAGATCATTTATTCTAACTCCCCCATTTTCCAGGCAGAGCCAAGACTTGTCTACAAGTTCCTTGACTCCTGACAACCAGGTGTTCTTTCTACTATGCTATGTTGAGTTGTTGAAACATTGATGGGAGGAGAAGAAGCACCACACCATCAAAAATGGAAGAGATACAAAAAAATAGGGATTCCCCAAAGCACTTTCTTACATCATCTTGCCTTCATACCTTTACGCACATGGTTCCCTCCCCCTAGAACGCTCTCTCCAACCAGCTTCCCTTGTCCACTTCATATCCAATTTTAAAAGTCCTATTCAAAGACTTTCTCTTCTCTAAACAGGGTGGCCCAGGGAAAAGAGAACTGGGTTTGGAGTCAAGGGATATGACTTTAAATTCTGATTCTTCTATTTACTACCAGTGAGATTGTGGTTCAGTCACCTAAATTCTTTGAGCCCTATTTTCCATTTCTGTGAGGTAGAAAGGTTGGGTTAAGTGAACTTGAAAAACATTTCTAAATCTCCAATTCTATGACCCTTTTTGAAACCCTTCAGCTTGAAATCATCATTCCCACTTGTTTTTTACTTACATAGCTCTTTGTATATATACAAGTATTGTATTTCCACATTCTGTCTTTTATTTCTATGGGCCCTATCTCATCTCCTGGGAAGACAGTGTGGCATAGTGGGTGGGTAGTTGACTTTAGGGCCAGGACCACCTGGATTCAAGTCTCACCTATCGTACATACTGGCTGCATGACAATCCTGGTGAGAAAAATGATTGTTTTTCTCATATTAATAACCAATAAATATCTGGGAGTTCAGTGTTTTTCCCTTTCTATTTCCTTATTCAAAGTCCAGTCCTTGTGAAAGACATTGCTGATAGATGAGATTGGGCTCCTCAATCTTGCATGAGATCTCATCCAATTGGGACATAAGTGACTTAGGTGAAGGTAGATTCCTTTGTGTAGAATTGCCCAAGACAAAGATGGTCTGGGTAGAGAGTAAGAGTCACAAAATCAAAGGCACATTCCCCCAGTCCCTTATTAGAATAAGCCCACCTCTTATTATAATATTCATTCTCTCATTAACTGTCAAGCAGAGTTGATTTCCACCTGTCGGGAGCATTCATTCTTGCAAGCATATTAAAACTCTCAGTGGTCTCCAAAGTTCATCTTTGGTTTACAAGAGAAAGCCCTTGACCACATTTTATTAATTATTTGCTAGCCATAATTAATAAAATTATTAATTACCAAGAAATTATATCTCTCAGACTTTTCATACATCGGACCTGGAGAAGTCACTTTATTTTTCAGTGCCTTAGGACAGAGATGACAAACACATGCCCAACCACAGACCTGAGTGTGGCCCAAACCAGATCAAAATGCAAGTGGGAAATATTTAACAATGATAATTAATGATAAAATAGATAATTTTAACATGTGATTATCTTAAGTCAATATGAGGCCTGCAATAGTCCTTTTGTACAGTTTAGTGACCCCTGTTTCAATTTGAATTTGATACCACTACTCTAGGCAAGTCTTTAAAACTATAAAATTCTTTTATTTTCATTTTATATTTTATTCTTCCCCAATTACATGTTAAAACAATTACTTTCTTTTTAATGTTTTGAGTTCTAAACCCTATCCTTCCTTCCCTCCCCTCTCCCCTGCCTAGGACAATAAGCAATCTGATATCATAAAACAGTAAGTTTCCACTAAGGTTCTGACTTGCCCTTATAGAGGGAGTTCCCTCACTGATAGGTTCTCAGGATCAGTGAAATCTCAAGTCCTCTTCCTGTCCCTATCAGCTCCTCTACTGAACCATAAGCTTTGCAAAGGCAGAGAGGAATCATATTTATCCTTTTAATCTCCCCAAGCCCTAGCAAAGTCTTTTTTTTACACACGGGTGCTCAAGAAATTTTGTGATATTGAATTCCCACTGAACAAAAGGAGAAAAAAACATCACTACCCCCCAAACAGCACTAGAGGGAAAGACAATTACTGTATCTTAGCTACCTGCAACAGTAACCTGGGCAGGACAATCAAAGAAGTTTCCTGTGATGGTGATGTCTGTTCCTCCACCCAGGCTCCCCGTTGTTGGAAACACAGACAGTATTTCTGCAGAAGAAATAAAAAATCAACTTCATGATCTGGATTACCAAAGAATCACCTGATGTGTTTGGAAATAAAGAGAGTTGGCAGAGCAATGACTGGGGAAAGCAAACTCTCTCCATTTACAGACATTTCCAAACAGACAGAGATGAAAGAGAAACATGGAAAAGCAAAGAGAAAACCAGGAGAAATCGAGGAAATAGGCCAAAAGATTAGAAATAGCAGTCAGAGCATTGAATTTGTAAGAAGAGGAACAAGAGGATCTCACTGGGTTTGTTTCTTCATCTATAAAAATAGAGTTAGACAAGATAAAAATTAGATTCACTTCCAACTCCAAATCTATGATGATAAACTCCTATGACCTGGGTTCAAATCCCAGCACTGCTCCTTGTTATTTATGTGACCTTAGTCAAACCACATTTGCCACAGGTCTGTTCCCTCAACTAAATTAGAGAAAAACTAGAGGGCAGCTAGGCAGCCTTGGACACTTGCTAGCTATGTAACCCTGGGTAAACCACTTAAACCTGTTGGCCTCAGTTTCCTTGTCTATAAAATGAGCTGGAGAAGGAAATGGCAAACTACTCCAGTAACTTTGCCAAGAAAACCCCAAATGGGGTCATAGAGTATCGGACATGACAGAAATGACTCAATAACAACAAAAATTAGAACAGGGAAGATGATAATAAATGATCAATAAGGTCGCTTCCAGGAAAGATGGAGGGAGGAAAGGAAGGAAGGAAAAAAGGAAGGAAAGAAAGAAGGAAGGAAGGAAGAAAAGGAAGGAAAGAGAAAGGAGGGGAAGGATGATAAAAGGGGAAGGAAAAAGAAAAAGGAACAAAAAGAGAAGAGAAAAGAAAAAAAAACAGAGGGAAAAAAAGAATTTTCCTAACAATAACAGCTAACCCAAAGTGTAATGGACGTAGCGAGAGTACTGCAGGTCTCTAGGGAAAGTCTGTAAGATTATTTGTGGGCTCTGTTTTAGATTTCAAATGGGTAAGCTAGCCTATGAATTCATAGTTTTAAAAAGTGTTTTTCCAACTTTCAGCATTTATAGGGGATATAGAGGATTTAGCCACCAGGTGGCGATGTAAGAGCTCAGAGTCTATTAATAAATCAGGAGTTGTTAAGAGTATGTCCATAACTATAGTAAAAGAAAGATGGGCTTTTGGGGGGTTAAGCTCTTCTTTTCCTCCAAAACACTCGGGGGGGGGGGGAGAAGGAGACTAAATATGCATTTTCCAGAATCCTTCACTTATTCTTATCTTCATTTTCCCCCAATTTATAATATTTTATTTAAATGTTTTTCCCACTCAATAGTATTTTATTTTTTTAATCATATGTCCAGATAGTTTTCAACATTCATATAAGATTTTGAGTTTCAATTTTTTTCCCTCCTCTCCTCTCCCCTCTCCCCAAGAGAGCAGGCAATCTGATGTAGGCTATTATGTGTACAATCATATTAAACATCTTATCTACATTTAATTTATATCTACCATCAATATCAGCTTCCTCCTTCAACCAATAAAATGAGGAAGTTGGACTAAATAATCTCTCATATCCTCTCTAAATTTGTGATTACAATATAGTTACATGGTGCCACCCATAAAAATCCTATTCATGTTTACATCCACAACACCCTAAAGCATATACTAACTCTAACTCTAAATGCCTCTGACTCTAATCCTAGCCCTAACCACATTCACCATGCAATGGTGTGAGGGACAAAGGATGAGAGGGTCCAGATCTTGGGTGAGATGTAAAAGCAGGGATAGGGGAACAAAGGCGTTAGCACATATGAAGTGAGGTCATACCTGAGTAAGTCTGATACAAGAAAAGGTCCTGTTTGGCACTGATCAGCCATGCATCTTTGTGTATAGTTGACCTTCAAAAGAAAATAGGGTTATAGTTAGCACAGAGATCAAAGCATCCATTGAAATATCTAAACAGCCACTTTCCTTGATCAAAAAATTCCTCTTCATTTGGAAGCATTTCTAGCCTTAGTAAGCAAAGTGAAATGAACTTGAGTTTTGGAATGAAATTTTAAAAGAGCATTTATATAGAATCCTAGTTGAAAGAACTAGTTATGAGAAGCCGGGAGAAGGGAAGACTTGGGGGAGCAAGCATGACAGTCATCTTCAAGTATGTGAAGGATCTATAGAAAGAAGAGGGATTAAATTTTTTCTAATGGACCGTAGAAGGCAGAACCAGAAGTGATGGGTGGATGTTTTGGAGAGGCAGATCATACATACGTAATAAAATTCCCCTGGACCCACCTGGACCCAACTGCAACAGAAAAAGACTCTTTCTTATCTGTACCTAAAAGCTTCCCTGACATTTCAGGTCTTATTGCTTCCTTCACCATTTATTTGGAGATTTTCATGCTTTGACCCCTTGAATCGCCTCTCTTGATCCAATCCTTCCTTTCTATTGTCAGTTTGAAGTAAATTCTACTTGCTCACTCATTCATTCTTTAGTTTTGACTTACATCATCACCCACCCCATTTTGTTCCTACAAGGTATAGGATGGGGTATCTAAAGTAATTCATAGTGCTCTTCTAAGTCTCCCCATTATGGACACAAGTGTAAAAGAAATACAGAGAACCAAAAGTGTAAGCAGCTTGTGTAACCCAAACACAGAAATGTTTGCATGCTTCCCAAGACTTACTTTCCTTTGTTAAATATGGAGAAGCTAACATTCTGTGAACCTGTTGGCCAGAAAAAAAATAATGATATTTAGTACAAGAGTCTGAAATAGATTACAAATCTGGGAGCTACTCTCCTAGATTCAAGTATTTGAGAAAACAGAAAAAAGACTACCCAAATCCAACTCTTTCCTAGGGCAGCTAAATGACACAATGGATAGAAGAATCCAAACACTCTGGGAGAAATTTGCAACCATATCTTTCTCTATTGGTCCATTGGAGAATATGGAAGATTTTGTTGAGTGTAACTCAACAGATACATTGAATATGCAGAAGCTAGTAGAGACAGAGCATTATCTAGCTCTAGTCTTTTCATCTAAATCATTGGTTTAATCTCTTGTATTTTCCTGGGCCTGGAGTCAGGAAGACTTTTCTTAATGAGTTCAAATCTGGCCTCAGACACTTAGTAGTTATGTGGGCAAGTCACTGAACCCTGTTTGCCTCAGTTTCCTTACCTGCAAAATGAGTTGGAAAAGAAAATGCAAACTACTCCAATATCTTTGCCAAGAAAATTCCAAATGGGAAGACCAAGAATTGAACACAACTCAATAACAACAACAAACTTTTCCTAGAAACAACAAAGGCAAGCAGATTGATTAATTAAGACCAGAAAGATCTCCCTCTCTAAAAAGTAAAATAACAAACAAGAACGACAGCTCAGCCTAGTACACAACACTTTCTTAGTCTCTTCCCAAAAAATTAATAATAGTAGCTAGTATTTAGTAACTACTATGTGTTGAGCACTAAGTGCTTTACAAATATTATCTCATCTATTCCTCACAATAACCCTAAAATTTGGGTGTTATTATCTCTCTTTTGCCATTTAGGAAATTAAGGCAAACAGGGATAAATGACTTGCCCAGGGTCACACAGCTAGAAATGTCTGAGGCCAAAACTGAACTCAGATCTTCCTGTCTTGGGGCCCAGCACCTTCTAGCTACATTTACATAGCACTTTAAGATTTGTAAAATGCTTTACACATGTGACTCCATTTGGTCCTTACAATCACCCTTCAAGGTAGGCACTACTACTATCATCCCCATTTTGTTTGTTGTTGGCCAGTCAATCAGTTCTGTCTGACTCTTAATGACTGCATGGACCATACTGTTCATGGGATTTTCTTGGCAAGGTAGTAGAATGGTTTGCCATTTTCTTCTAGAGTGAATTTAGGCAACCAAAGGTTAAGTGATTCACCCAGGGTCACACAATAGTAAGCATCTAAGGCTAGATTTAAACTCAGTCAAATCTTCCTGACTCCAGGCCCAGTGCTACATGTACTGAGTCATCTAGTTGCCTCCTTTCTCCATTTTATAGAAGAAGAAATTAAAACTAACAAAGATTAAGTGGCTTGCCCAGCATCACACAGAGAGTAAACATCTCAGACAGAATTCACACTCATATTATCCTGATTCTAGCACTATATTCACTATACCACACTGCCCATATGAAGAGGGAGAAGTTGGCGAAAGCTCTCGAAACCAGGTATCCCTTTTCCAACTGACCAATGTAGTGGCCTTCCACTCGACACTGCAAGACTCCAAAACCAAGGTCCTCCTCAATTGGATACCTGTGAAGACACCAAGAAATGGAGAAACTACATCAGTTAACAGTGTAGTAGTCAGCCCAGGAGAGCAGAATTCCACTGAAGGAAAGGACAACATATAATCCGTATATTTAGATCACAAAGGGACTTTACAAAGTTTCTAGTCCAATCTTCTCATTTTGCAAAGGAGGAAAAGAAATAGTATGTTAGCCAGGGAAAACTGGCTGCTAATGAAAATGGAGTTGGTATGTCCTCTAGCCAGATTCTTATTGATATATTTGCATATTGTTTCCCCGTTAGATTATGAACTCCTTAAGACTACCTTCTCGATAAACCTCAGTGGCTCCCTATTGCTTCCAGGTTTCAAATACATACTACTCTGCTTGGCATTCAATGACCTAACCCCTTCCTACCTTCCCAGTTTTCTCATACCTTCCTCCCCAACACATACTCTTCAATCCAGTGACACTGGTCTCTGAACTGTTTCAAGGACAAGATATTCCATCACCTTAACCCCAGACATTTTCTCAGATTATTTCCTGTGCCTAGAAGTTCTTCCTCCTTCTCTCCAACAATTGACTTCCCTGGCTTCCTTTAAGTCCCAGCTAAAATCCCACCTTCTACAAAATCAGTGGTCTGCCTATGGTCTGCCTTTCCAAAACATCCCCCCATTGCCTCTGGTTCTGCTTCCTGGGGTCCATTTGAACAAATCTAGTCCCTCCTCCCTGTATAGGTCTTTCGTATACTTGAAGACGACCATCATGCCTCCTCCCCCAAGTCTTCCCTTCTCCAGGCTTCACCTAACTGTCCTTCTTCTCCGTCTCATCCCTTCCCTCTTGTTAATTATTTCCTATTTGTGTTGCACATTGCTGGCTTTGTATATATTTGTTTGCATGCTGTTTGCATGTTCCCTTTGGCTGTAAGGTTCTTGAGGGAAGGAACTGTCTTTTGCTCTTTTTATATCCTCAGTGGTCTGTTAAGCATTGAATAAATATTTATTAAAAGATTGTTGGACTCTCTTTTGCCTTTCTTTGTATCCCCAGCATTTTCCCCAGTGCCTGGCACATAGTAGTAGCTAAATAAACAACTTATTGACTGACTGACAAGACAGAACCATGAGTCAAAATTGTCAAGTAGTAAGAAAATGTGCATTCTGAGTGCACCTCTGTCATTCTCTCCACAACTAACTGTACCTTCTCTTATGTTACTCTTCCCCCAGTCCCACTACCACCACCACAGCCCTGGGCCAGGAAAAGCAATGGGTATGCTTCTTGCTTTTCACTGACTCTTCCAGCCCCTCCCCACACCACTATCTCGTAATAATTTCTCCTTTGAGATTCTTTCCATCCATGTACATCAGCCTATCTAACTCCTGGTGACAGTTACCCACTTGCCCTCTAATCATTCCCCCATCTTTCTCAAGGATTTCAGTACTTGAATCAGTCTTGTTTTCTTCCCAATGGCCTGCCCTTACACTTGGAGGGCTCAATTTGCACGTTGAAGACCCCTCAAATAACCAGTTCATCGACCTCCTCAGTTCGCATGATCTAAACCTTTATTCTACCTGGAATACTTAAAGCCAATCAATCAGCTAGCATGTGTCATGCACCTACTTTGTGTGTCAGGTACCATGCTAGGAGCTGGGGATATAAAAACAAAAATGAAACAGTACCTGCTTTCAAGGAACTTACAGTAGATTGGGTGTGGGAATAGGGATGAACAGGAAGAGATAGCATTGAAGGACATAAACAAATGTATGATATATTCAAAATAAATATACAGTCAAGACAGAGGGAGTGTTAACACCTGGCAGAACCAGAGAATGTATCTTAGAAGAAGTGGCATTGTGCTAAGCCTGAAGGAGATTCAAGGCTTCCAAGAAGCAAAAGTGGAGAAAAATATCATTCCAGAAATGGAGGACAGACTGCACAAAGGTACAAAGATGGTAGATGAGACATCGTATGTGAGAAAGAACAAAGAAGTTAACCTAGCAAAAATATAGAATGTGTAAAGAAGACTAATGTGCAATAAGTCTGCAAAGCAAGGTTAGAATCAGAATATAAAGACCTTTAAATGTCAAACAGGAAAATATATATTCATCTGAAAGGCAATGGGGAATCATTGAAGATTCTTGATCCAGGCAGTGACATGATCAGATTTGTACTCTATTTGGCAGCTACATGAATTAGAGAAGGGAGAGATTGGGTGCAATGAGACCATTTAGGTGGTTACAATAGTGCAGGCATGGGGTAGTGAAGAACAAGTGAGATGGCTTTAGCATAAAGAAAGGGCGATAGAAAAGTTACACAGGTGGTATCTATAAGACAGAAACTGTTCAGAAATAGGAGGAAAGAGATGGTGAAGAGCAAAGGATGATTCTGAGAGTGCCAAACCTGGGTGATGGGAGGAAACTCCTTTAATAGAGATACAGAAGTCAGGAGGAGAGATAAGTTTGAGGGAAGGACAGGGTAAGATGAGTTCTGTGTTGGACATATTCAATTACAGGTAAATATTAGACATTGAGTTGGAGGATATAGTCCTAGAAGCAATATTGCTGGGTCAAAGGGTGTGCACATTTTTGTAGCCCTTTGGGCACAGTTCCAAATTGCTCTCCAGAATGGTTGGATCAGCTCACAGCTTGACCAACAATAAATTAGTGTTCCAACTCTCCCGCATATTCTCCAACATTTATCATGATCCTGTTTTGTCATGTTAGCCAATCTGACAGGTGTGATGTGGTATCTCAGAGTTGTTTTGATTTGCATCTCTCTAATCAACAGTGATTTAAAGCATTTTTTCATGTGACTATAGATAGCTTTAATTTCTTCCTCTGAAAACTGCCTGTTCATATCCTTTAACCACTTATCAATTGGGGAATGACTTGTATTCTTGTACATTTGACTCAGTTCATTGACACTAGTTTGTAAAAATTCTTTCCCAATTTTCTGCTTTCCTCCTAATCTTGGTTGCATTGCATTTGGTTGTGCAAAAACTTTTCAATATAACGTAATCAAAATTATCCATTTTGTACTTCATAATGTTTTTTCTCTTGTTTAGTCAAAAATTCTTCCTTTCTCCATAAACCTGATAAATACACTATTCCTTGCTCCACTAATTTGTTTATGGTATCAATCTTTATACTTGGTTCATGTACCCATTTAGACTTTATTCTTGTGTACGGTGTCAGACATTGGTCTATGCCTAGCTTCCATCACACTGATATTCAGTTTTCTCAGCAATTTTTGTCAAACAGTGAGTTCTTCTCCCACAAACTGGGGTTCTTGGGTTTATCAAACAGTAGATTGTTATATTCATTGACTATTGTGTCTTGAGCACCTAACCTATTTCACTCTTCTGTTTTTTTAGCCACTACCAAGTGGTTTTGATAATTGCTGCTTTATAATATAATTTGAGATCTGGTAGAGCTAGGCCACCTTCCCTAGCATTTCTTTTCATTGATTCCCTTCATATTCTGGACCTTTTGTTATTCCAGATAAATTTTTATATTATTTTTTCTAGCTCTAGAAAATAATTTTTTGGTAGTTTGATTGGTATGGCACTGAATAAGTAAATTATTTTACTTATAAGTAAAATACAAATAAGTAAATTTGGTAGAATTGTCATTTTTATTATATTGACTCAGTCTACCCACGAGCAACTGATGTTTTTCCACTTACTTAGATCTGACTTTATTTGTGCAAAAAGTGTTTTGTAATTGTACTCAGATAGTCCCTGGGTTTGTTTTGGCAGGTAGACTCCCAAATATTTTGTAGTGTCTACCCTTGTTTTAAATGGGATTTCTCTTTCTATCTCTTGCTGTTGGGTTTTGTTAGTAATATATAGAAATGCATAAGATTTATCTGGGTTTATTTTGTAACCTGCAACTTTGCCAAAATTATTTATTATTACAAGTACTTTTTTTCTTGATTCTCTGGGATCCTCTAAGTATATCATCATATCATCTGCAAAGAGTGATAGCTTAGTTTCTTCTTTGCCTATTCTAATTCCTTCAATTTCTTTTTCTTCTCTTATTGCTACAGCTAACATTTCTAGTACCATATTGAATAACAGCGGTGATAATGGACATCCTTGTTCCACCCCTGATCTTATTGGAAATGCATCTAGCTTATCTCCATATAGTCCCTGAGTTTGTATTGGCAGGTAGACTCTCAGATAATTTATAGTGTCTACAGTAGCTTTAAATGGTATTTCTCTTTCTATCTCTTGCTGTTGGACTTTGTTAGTAATATATAGAAATGCAGATGATTTATGTAGATTTATTTTGTAACCTGCAACTTTACTAAAGTTGTTTATTATTCCAAGTAGTTTTTTACTTGATTCTCTAGGGATATGAAGATTTAAAAGTCATCCTGCAGAGATTTGAGTTGAACTTATGGGAACTAATGAGATCACAAATCGAAATTGTAGAAGGGAAGCCTATGTTTTAGTTTGTTTGGTTTTTGCTTCTCAGAATGGTTCTAGAACAAACCTTCAGACTATATCTGGACTCATAATGAAACATGTTATTCATCTCCAGAAAGAGAAATGTTTACTCAAACTGTAAATCAAAACCTATTTTCCTTCCTTCCTTCCTTCCTTCCTCCTATCTCTCTATCATCTATCTATCTACATCTATGTATCTATCTAGTTATTTTGGAACTTGGCTGATATGAGAATTGGTTTGAATGACCAAACATATTTGCAATGGGCTCTAATTTTCTTGCCTTCTCAGTAGGTGGAAGAGAGGAGAGAAGGGGAGTATTTGGAATGGGAAAATAATATAATGTTAAATTTTTAAAAATAATATAAAAAAACTTGTTTCTGGAGTTTATTTGTAAATCTTTTCCATCAAGTTGAAAAGTGTAGGAAAGAAGGAAACAGGAATTTATAACACTCCCTATGAGAAGGACACTAGGTAGCAAGTGGATAGAGCATTAAGTCTAGAGTCAGGAAGATATGAATTCAAATCTGACTTCAGACATTTATCAACTGTGTGATCCTGAGATAGTTAAAACTCTGTTTCCCTCAGTTTTCTCATCATCTGCAAAATGAGCTAGAGAAGGAAATAGCAAACCACTCCATTATCTTCGCCATGAAAACCCCTAATGGAATCACAAAGTCAGACTCATTTGAATAACAAAAAATGAAAAGGGGGTCTTGCACATGTTAGAGAAGCAATTGTCATCAAACATGTAAATAAGAATATTTTTAACTGAGGTTAAAAACAATTGGAGGATAGAGGAGAAGGGAAACAACATAACAGATAGTCCAAATGTAGGAATAGTCACTCAAGAAAAGAAAGTTTGGTTTCTGGTGTGGTCTATAAGACCTATAAGAATATCCAACATGACAAAACCCAGGAAAGGGAGTAGGGCACGGGCAGTTGAACTTTATAGCACCTTGTGCCAGCAGGTCACAAAACAAAAGGTGGATATTCAGTTGCCCTAAGGAAGAAGCATCTTACCATAATTAAACTCCTGATATAGTCTAGTGAAAGGAACTTTTGATTTAGTCCCAGAGACCCCTGTTTTAAATACCCATATTTTCATTCACCAGTTATAAAACATTGTGCAAATATCCTTATTTCTCTAAGTCTATTTCTTTATCACTAAAATGAAGAGTCATGAGAGAAAATATTTTCTATTACAGTGATCATCCATTATTAATTAGGATCCAGGTTTTTTATTCATTCAGAGACTAGCCCCTGTAGGTCAAACAGCCAGCCTTTGAAGGGCATGACCTGATAGAGGAGATTGTCCTAGTCCTCACGGTACATGATCCTCAATCTTGGGTAGTACATCACCTAACTAGGAGACCTTACTTTTGAATGAAGTGCAAACAGAATCTAATGTCGGTGAATTCATTCCCCAAAGCAGTTAGTCCATTTCCTTGTACCCCTCAATTGGAGTTTAGGGTGATCCAGCTCATGAAGGAGAGAACCAACCAGAGTGGTCTGAGTAGAAATGAACTCCTTTGTCTAGATTTCTGGAGGGGGCTGAGTCTCACGATCAAGCCATATTCTCAGCAGGAGGAGCTAAAAACTTTTAGTCCACCCCCTCATTAATTGCTCACTAATCAGGATTGATTTTCACCTATCAAGAGTATCTTTTCTAAAGTATATTAAAGTTTCCAGTCTCTTCACAGCTTTGTCTTTGGTTCCTGAGAGAAAACATTGGCCATCGATTTATTGATTATTAGCTAGCTTAATGAATAAATTGATTACTATTACTAATTACCCAGAAACTCTGTCTTTCAGGCTTTTCATTCATCACAGTTATAATACTTATACTACCATAACAGAGTTATGAGAATCAAGCAAGATCATGGAAAATGCCTAATAAGCCTTAGAGTATGATGTAAATGTGAGTTCATGGTTTTATATACTAGAAAAATGAATATGTGTGTGTGTCCACATCCTGAATATGGGCAGCTAGGTGATGCAGTGGATAGAGCACCAGTGCAGGAGTCAGGAGGATCTGAGTTCAAATCTCACCTCAGACACTTGACACTCACTAGCTGTGTGACTTCAAGCAAGTCACCTAACCCCAATTGCCTCATCCTGAGTCATCTCCAGTCATCCTGATGTATATCTGGTCACTGGATTCAGATGGTTCTGGAGGAGAAGTGAGGCTGGTGACCTGCACAGCCCGCCCTCACTCAAAACAAAGTCAAGTGCAAGTCATGTCATTATTTCTCTGATGGCATGGTCTTCTTCGGCAATGAAGGATGAGCACACACACCCTGAATATACAGGAGTATGCTGATAAATATTCAAGAATGTGCTCTCCTGGAGAGGAAGAGTGTATGTCCTTCACTTTTAAGTTTAATCTGCATTATTGTCATTTTCCCCATCATTTTCTTAAGTTTAGACAATAACATATTAAATCAAGGTCTAATGTGTAATTTACTGATTTCCAAAGTGCAAATGCTCACACTGAAAGTTGACTCTCAAGAACCAGCCCTAGCAGCATCCAGTACACCTCTAACTCAATGGGTATACTTTCCTGTCTGCGTATACTTAAAAGAAAAAACTCACCTGTTTCCTGTTTCTTTGTCCACAAGAGAGCAGGGTATAATCCCTTCTCCTCCTTGGGCCTGAAGAGTGAGTGGACTGGGTGAGAAAAGCAAAGAAAAGGAAATGGTATCAGAGTGGAAGGTGATTTCTACTGCCTTCTGTGGAATAATTCCTGAGCTGACCTCACTGATAACATCATCTTCCTAGTGCTTCTAGGACAAGGATCTTAACCTTTTCAGGGCCATGGTGCCCCTTGGGAATCTGGTGAAGCCTTTGGACTCCTTCTCTGAATCATGTTTTGTTTTATTTTGTTCTTAATTCATAACTGAAGGAAATTCTTACAAGATTTCAATAAGATTTGAGTGAAAATGAAGATGTAGTTATTTTCTTCCTATTCAAGTTCATAGACTCCCAAACATCTACCCACAGATACCTGTGGATTTCAGGTTGAAATCTCTTGTTTGAGGAGTATGGTGTATGATTATAGGAAGGTGAACTCATCCCAGAAAATGATGTTGAGCTTACTTTGTGGTTCCCTTAAGGTGAAGACAGAAGTGGGTGGCAGAAAGTATAAAGCAAGCTGACATTAATGCTAGCCTTAGCTCTACTACCTGGAAGGTGGTTATCTGTACCATAAATTCATCAGCTCATGCACTCATCAATCCTACTTTCTATTGCAAGTATCCTATACAAAGTCACATCCTCTTTGCATCAACCATGGTACTCTACCCCTGAGAGATTAGTGTACTCAGAAATCAGGTAGAGGTAAGACCATAGGGGTCTGTCTGCATATAGGCAAGTTTCCAAGTTTGGTTTCTACTTCTTTCTAGCTCCAATTATGCCTAGTGATCTTTTCTCTGTACACACAGGGGAATTCTACTGATAACTACCACACCACAGCTGGAAATATAGCTTCCCCCAGTGGAAAATGATCTTTCCCTTTTAATATCTTCAGACAGCCCTTTGGGAGTTTCTTCTATTTTACCATGTATCATTCTCTCTCTCTCTCTCTCTCTCTCTCTCTCTCTCTCTCTCTCTCTCTCTCTCTCTCTCTCTCTCTCTCTCTCTCTCTCTCTCTCTCTCTCTCTCTCTCTCTCTCTCTCTCTCTCTCTCTCTCTCTTTCTCCTCTCTCTCTCCCCCCATCTCTCTCCCTGTCTCTCTCCCTCTCCTTCTCTCAAGAATTCTTCTACCGGGGGCGGAGCCAAGATGGCGTAGTAGAAAGACGCACATACACATAGCTCCGAACCCACAACCCATAGAACAACTACAAAGAAGTAACTCACGGCGAATTCTGCACCCAGAGGCCACAGAACATTGGAGCGAGGGAGATTTCTGTTCTGGAGAGACCTGCAAACCTCTCGTAAAAGGTCCTTCGTGCTGCGGACTGGGCGCCGGGACTGGGAGCTGAGTACAGCCCTGCCGTGGCCGCGGCACCGAGAGGAACAGATCCGAGCGGGCTTCAGGGACGGGATCTCCAGCGGCCGCACAAGTACCTCCACCCACAGGTGACGGGGGTCTGTGAGAGAGTTCCTTTGGCGGGTCGAGGGGGGAGTGGGGTGCCCCCATGGCTCGGGCCCCCTCGGGAGACAGAAGCTGAGGGGCAGCGGCAGACCAGGGCTCCCCAAGCAGGCAGGAGCCTGGATCCATTGTTGAAGGTCTGTGCATAAACTCCCTGAGGGAACTGAGCCTGAGAGGCAGCCCTGCCCTCACCTGAGCATCTGAATTTAATCTCACACTGAATAGCAGCCCTGCCCCCGCCCAAAGCCCTGAGGCTGGAAGCAGCATTTGAATCTCAGACCCCAAACACTGGCTGGGAGGATCAGGAGGTGAGGTGGGTGTGAGGAAAATATTCAGAGGTCAAGTCACTGGCTGGGAAAATGCCCAGAAAAGGGAAAAGAAATAAGACTATAGAAGGTTACTTTCTTGGCGAACAGGCATTTCCTCCCTTCCTTTCTGATGAGGAAGAACAATGCTTACCATCAGGCAAAGACACAGAAATCAAGGCTTCTGTGTCCCAGCCCACTCAATGGGCACAGGCCATGGAAGAGCTCAAAAAGAATTTTGAAAATCAAGTTAGAGAGGTGGAGGAAAAGCTGGGAAGAGAAATGAGAGACATGAAGTCAAAGCATGAACAGCAAATCAGCTCCCTGCTAAAGGAGACCCAAAAAAATGTTGAAGAAAATAACACCTTGAAAACTAGCCTAACTCAATTGGCAAAAGAGGTTCAAAAAGCCAATGAGGAGAAGAATGCTTTCAAAAGCAGAATTAGCCAAATGGAAAAGGAGATTCAAAAGCTCACTGAAGAAAATAGTTCTTTCAAAATTAGAATGGAACAGATGGAGGCTAATGACTTTATGAGAAACCAAGAAATCACAAAACAAAACCAAAAGAATGAAAAAATGGAAGATAATGTGAAATATCTCATTGGAAAAACAACTGACCTGGAAAATAGAGCCAGGAGAGACAATTTAAAAATTATGGGCCTACCTGAAAGCCATGATCAGAAAAAGAGCCTAGACATCATCTTTCATGAAATTATCAAGGAAAACTGCCCTGAGATTCTAGAACCAGAGGGCAAAATAAATATTCAAGGAATCCACAGAACACCGCCTGAAAGAGATCCAAAAAGAGAAACTCCTAGGAACATTGTGGCCAAATTCCAGAACTCCCAGGTGAAAGAGAAAATATTGCAAGCAGCTAGAAAGAAACAATTCAAGTATTGTGGAAATACAATCAGGATAACACAAGATCTAGCAGCTTCTACATTAAGGGATCGAAGGGCATGGAATAGGATATTCCAGAAGTCAAAGGAACTAGGACTAAAACCAAGAATCACCTACCCAGCAAAACTGAGTATAATACTTCAGGGGAAAAATTGGTCTTTCAATGAAATAGAGGATTTTCAAGCATTCTTGATGAAAAGACCAGAGCTGAAAAGAAAATTTGACTTCCAAACACAAGAATGAAGAGAACCATGAAAAGGTGAACAGCAAAGAGAAGTCATAAGGGACTTACTAAAGTTGAACTGTTTACATTCCTACATGGAAAGACAATATTTATAACTCTTGAAACATTTCAGTATCTGGGTACTGGGTGGGATTACACACACACACATGCACACACGCACACACACATAGAGACAGAGTGCACAGAGTGAATTGAAGAGGATGGGATCATATCTTAAAAAAAATGAAATCAAGCAGTGAGAGAGAAAGATATTGGGAGGAGAAAGGGAGAAGTTGAATGGGGCAAATTATCTCTCATAAAAGAGGCAAGCAAAAGACTCATTAGTGGAGGGATAAAGAGGGGAGGTGAGAGAAAAACATGAAGTCTACTCTCATCACATTCCACTAAAGGAAAGAATAAAATGCCTACTCATTTTGGTATGAAAACCTATCTTACAATACAGGAAAGTGGAGGATAAGGGGATAAGCAGAGTGGGGGGGGATGATAGAAGGGAGGGCATGGGGAGGAGAGTGCAATTTGAGGTCAACACTCATGGGGAGGGATAGGATCAAAAGAGAATAGAAGTAATGGGGGACAGGATAGGATGGAGGGAAATATAGTTAGTCCTATACAACACAACTATTATGGAAGTCATTTGCAAAACTACACAGATTTGGCCTATATTGAATTGCTTGCCTTCCAAAGGGAAGGGGTGGAGAGGGAGGGAGCTAAAGAAGTTGGAACTCAAAGTGTTAGGATCAACTGTAATGTTCTTACCACTAGGAAATAAGAAATACAGGTAAAGGGGTATAGAAAGCTATCTGGCCCTACAGGACAAAAGAGAAGACAGAGACAAGGGCAGAGAGGGATGATAGAAGAGAGAGCAGATTGGTCATAGGGGCAATTAGAATGCTTGGCATTTGGGGGGGGAGGGGAGAAAAGGGGAAAAATTTGTAACCCAAAATTTTGTGAAAATGAATGTTAAAAGCTAAATAAAAAAAAAAAAAAAAAAGAAAAAAAAAAAAAAAGAATTCTTCTACCTAAGCAGATTTCTCTTTCTATTTTGCTAGAGACTCCTCCCTACAGCAGCAACACCAGGAGAAGATGGAGAAAAAGGACCCATAAGAGGCCAGAAGACATTGAACGGTAGTGTTTTTTAATAGAAGCAACCAGATGATAGTCAACAAATGCAGCGAGCAAGAGTTCACCATGGGACCTTTGCCTTAGTGACCAAAATTTTGTGTGTTTGCTTTTAGCAGGACAATGTAATCATTAGGTACATCTGCAAAAAGACAGGACCAGAAGACTAAGTGAAGAAAGTTGGAAACACACGCTTTAAAAGTAATGTTTGGAGCCACCTAAGGCTGTTACTCAAACTACTGTGAGTATTAACCCTCTACCTCTTCACTTCTTATTTACTTCAGAAGATGTATTGTAATCCATATGCAACTAATAACCCTTTTAAAGTCATCCAAAACAAAAAGATTTAAATTCACTAAGAATATGGGCTAGAGCCATCTGAATAAATCATGAATTATTATAAGAAATATTCATGCCCTTATATTAGACAGGGTTTTGGGTAGACTCTGGAAGAAGCTGGAAGACATGGGTACCACGGAGGTCCTGCCCATACATGTGCAGTTTAAGCAGGCTGATAGCCGAGGACTTGGGATGCCATCTTGTGGTTTGCCTAAGTATAGCTGAGATGATGACCTCTGTTCCTACATCCACAGTGGAAGTGAGATGGAGCAGCCCACCCTCAGAGCACCACCTGGCAGCTTCCATGGATACTGAGCCTCCTATCTTAGAGTGTCAGTGTAAAACACTGCTCCTGTGTTTGCACTTCCTTGTACTTTACACAAATCTTGAATGAAGAAAGTAATTCTGGTGTTTTGATAGCTTCCTGGAAATACATCAACAACTCAAAGGCTTTCAGTTCTTACCTATTCCTATCAACCTCCCCCAGTTGTATCACAACAATAAAATTTCTAAATGTGTAAATTTACAGCAAGAAGAAACAAATTTATAACTAAATTTCGGATTTTATCATTGTTTTAGAGAGTTCACTTGAGCATGGGAATGTGGGTTTGAGAGAAAGGCAGGTAAAAGGGCTAAGGGAGAAAATCAACAGATACAATTATGGTACAATTCACACTGAGCCGAGAGTGACTAGTTGCCAGTAAATAAATGGACCCGTTTAATCGACTAGTTACAATTGCATTAACAAAGTTTGCTGAAGCCCAACTCACTAGGGACCATAAACTGCAAAGAAGAAAATAGCAATTTGGTGCCAACTGCTTTCAATTTATTGCTGTCAGAGAAGCCACTCCCAGAAAGCATGTGTCCCCAGTTGAAAACAGAAACACACACACACACACACACACACACACACACACACACACACACACACACCTACCTGTCAACGTAGTCAACATCATTGTCAAAGGTTTCGGTCCTTCCAGTAATAATCCAGCCTTGGACTTGTATTAAGTTTCCTGGTTATAAAATAGAAAAAAAGAGAGAGGAAAAAAATTACCTTATAGACTTATAGACTATAGACTATACTGAAGCTTATAGACTGTAGTCTTATAGACTATACTGAAAGCAATGGCACATATTTTATTCTTTCTAGTTTATACCACTTATCTCCTCACCCTTGTTCTGGTCTCCTACTAACCTGATACTACCCCCACCTTTGATAATGCCATCTGCATGATTTAAGAAAAACCTGGGAAGATTTATATGAGCTGATACAGAGGGAAATGAGCAGGGCTGGGAGAATATTGTATACAGTAACAGTAATGTTGCAAGTAAGATCAACTATGAAACATTTAGCTACTCTAATCAATACAATGAGCTATGACAATTTCAAAGGACTCATGAAGAAAAATACCATTCACCTCCAGAGAGAGAACTTATAGACTCTGAGGGCAGAATGTAGTACATATATTTTTCTCTTCATTTTTCTTGCTTCCTTTTTTTCACGAGTTGGCTATTTAGAAGTGTGATTTGCCTGACTTCATATATACAATGAGCATCATATTTCTTACCTTCTCAGTGGCTGGGGGAGAGGGAAGAGGGAGGAAGAGAATGTGGAACTAAAAATAAAAATGTTAAATAATTTTTTAAAGGAATAACTCCATTCTCAGGCTTATAGCCTCTTTATCCTATCCTTGATAGCATCCTTCAGGATTTCAACATCAATGTTTGTAACCATTCAAATACTTTCCCTCACTATTTCTGGACCTCCTTACGTCCAACTACCATATTCTCTTTTATTCCCATCACCCTCAAGTAGATAACCACTTGAAAATTTCCACTTATTTAGAACTTTTTTACCTTCAATATCCCTCCTCGTGACCTCTGCTCTTATGAATCTTCCATTGTCTACTACACCACCAAGATAATTCAATCTTCACTTACTTTTCCACAAAACTCAGGTTCAGGTTAACCAGTTACTCTATGATCTTACCAAAAACTTATGGCATCAATTTCAATCTATTTCACACCCACCCTGACAATTTCAAATCCTACTTTTCCATTCCTACTGGGAAGCTGCCATGTGTTCCCTGAAACAGTCACATATACATGCCAACTTATTATACTTCCTCTAATATAATAACTTCACCTGGGACTACATCGTATCTCAATAATCCTCCTACTGCCTTCCTTTGGGATTCTCCATGAGGATTATTTCAAACTCTTTAGTCTCCTCAATTTCCATTTCCCTTTCTTTCATCAGATATCCTTGTTTTCTACCTTACTAAAATCAAATAAATCTACATGAGTTTCATGGTGGCCACAGATACAGATCATGCTGGGATGCTGAATGGTGTGATTGACCACAGATAATAAAAAAGCAGTGAGCAGCCTGAACCCCTCCGGCAAATAATTTTTAGCAAATCTAGCGTTTGAACTCATTGTTCTTCACTCTGACTTCTGGAAGGTTCCCTTTGCACAGGACCTCAGCCTTGTTTGTTGCCCTTGAACTAAAATATGCCTGGCCTGCTTCTTCGGTTCTTTCTTTGGCACTATGCTAGGTGACACAGTAGACAGAGTGCTGAACCTGGTATCCCACCTCAGATACTTATTATCTGCATAATGATAGGCAATAGTTGTCTGCCTCAGTTTCCACAATTCTAAAATGAAAATAATAAGAGTGCATACCTTTCAGGGTTATTGTGAGGATCAAATGAGATAATATTTTTAAAGCGCTTATGACAATGCTTGGCACTTAGTAGGTGCCATATAAATGCTAGCTATTATTACTATTAGATATCTGCTTTCTTTTATTTACATATAAAATAAAGCATTGCCTTTCTTTTTTAAATTTATTTTATTTTGATTTGTGCAATAAAACAATCATTTCCATAATTTAGTGTAATAAAAAGGATAATTGTACATGAAATTGCAAATTTATTATGTACAACTTGCTATTCTTTTCAAATGTGTAATAAAGCTGCCATGCAAATTTCTTTTTTTCTTCCCTCCCTCCATCCTAAAGATGGCTGCCATTAGACACAAATAGGTGTATATATGTGTGTGTGTATACATATATGTGTGTGTATGTAAAATTATTCCATACATACTTCTATTTATCAGTTCTTTCTCTGGATGCAATAGTATCTTTCTTCATATGTCCTTCATTGTTAATTTGGGTATTTGTAATAGTCAAAATGACTTATTCATTCAAAGTCATTCTTAGTACAATATTGCTGTTATTGTACCCAACGTCTTCTTGGCTCTGTTCTCTTTGCTCTTCATTATTTCGTGCAAGTCTTTCCATATCATTGAGCTCATCATTTCTTATAGTACAATGGTATTCCATCACAATCATCTATCACAACTTGTTCAGCCATTCCCCTATTGATGGGCATCCCTGCAATTCCCAGTTTTTTGCCACCACAAAGTAAAAGGAAAAACCATAAAAGTCCCTTTATTCTGGTTGTCCCATCACATTAATGTACTTGGTCTACTTTAACCTTGATTCCAAATTCTCTCCTCAAGGATTTGAGCACTGAAGTCTGTGGGCTTCGATATTACTCAGTTTGAAATTCCTCAGCTTCCCTCCTCTCCCCCTGTCTCTGACTCTTTGGGCACTACCTCATTCTTCCCAGATATCTCAATACTAAGTGTCCCTCCTTCCACGCTTTCACCGAGCACTTAATTTCATCCTCTTTTGGAAACTTACTATACCAATTACCTCATCTCTTTCTTACAAGATCAAGTTTTCTCTGTCAAATGGATCCTCTCCTTAGTCAACAAGCATGAATTTAGGTTTAGATTTGGAAGAGACTATAGAACCCCTCTACTATAATTCTCTTCATTTTTTAAACAAAAGTCAAAAGTGGTTAAAGGATTTACCCACAGTCCAGAGTTAGTAGGAGTCTGAGGTAGTATTTGAACCCAGATTTCCAAGTTCTAAGTCCAGCTCTCTATCCACTATACTATCCTGTCTCTCAGGCCTTTCAATCATGCCTCTCATTATATTTTTTTCTCCCTTATTGAGATTATCTGTCACATAGTGGACACTTATAAATACTTGCTAAATTAATAATGTTAAAATCATTTACTAAATATAAAAGTAAATGAATGAATGAATATCTAGTGATTGATTAGGAAGAAAAACACATATTTCCTTAACTCTGCTGCTCAATGAAACTATAATTCCATCTCTCTACTTCTTTTGTTGTCATTTTCTATCATGTCAGACTCTGTGACCCTATTTGGGGTTTTCTTGCAAAGATACTGGATCAGTTTGCCATTTTCTTCTCCAGATCATTTTACAGATGAAGAAACTGAGGCAAATAGGGTTAAGTGACTTGCCCAAGGTCACATAGCTAGTAAAGCATCTGAGGTTAGATTTGAATTCTGGAAGAGGAGTCTTCCTTATTCCAGGCTGGGGTCTCTGCACTATGATGCCACTTAGCTACCCTTATCTATTCCTCCCTGTAGCTTCTCTTTGCTCCATTCTGTTCCTTCCTTACCCCTTGTCATCTGGCTTCTCTACCTCCACTATTTTAATAAGACTCTTTCCTTAAAGTTCACAATGGCCTCCTACTAGCCAAATCCAATCCTTTACTCAGTCCTTATCCCTGGACCTCTATGCAGTATAAGCTCACTCTTCCTCTCAAAATCCCTCCACCCTTTGTACTTCGTGATTGGCTCGTACCATTCCTGTTCTGATTCTTTTGCTGGTTCCCCTTCTTCCAACCACCCTCTCTAAATGGAGCCTTCTCTGAGGCTCTGACCATCGCTCTGTCCACTCTTCTATTTACCGTATTTCACCACATAACTGTCACCATCGTCTAATCGTGGCACCCTGTTGTTGTTTTCAGTCCAAAAATTGCTTTATAACCTTTCACCACATAATTATCACACCGCTTAAAAGGTAAGCAGAGCAACAACGTATTCACCAGTGGCATATGCTCACGTTGAGAACTGCGAGCCTGTAAGTTTCAGTGCACGCGCATTTTCAGCGTATTTTCAAAAGCCAGCTTGCTGTGGTTTATTTAGAGCACTACAGTACTAATGGTATTGTCCCTCAACCCAATGAAAAGTGAGCATTTAGGGTTAGGGTCGGAGGAGTGGGCGGGCAATCAAAGCTACTGTAAGTCGTGTGATGTGGTAAGACTTGCATATTCCTAATTTTAACATATTCACAAGTATTCCGTGCATCTTAATCTTTCACCAAAGATGGTTTATTAATAAATAATTTTAAGTAATACCAGCACAACTTAAATAAAAAAGCTTCACATAATGGTTGCACCCCCCTTTTTTGCAAAAGAAAATGGCATAAAATCTGCTATGATTATGCTATGAAATATGGTACTTAATAAAGCCATCCTATCCCCTCTGTGTTAATGATTCATTCTTCCCTTATCCCAAACTTTAGTCCCAAATTTTATCCCAGTTCGTGTTTCCAACCAATCACCTTGCTAGACATCACCAGTCTGGATGTCCCACCAAAAATCTCAAATCCAAACAGCATAATACAGTAGTACAACAAACGTTTATCAACGTTCTGCAAGACATTGGTAGAGACTGAAAGTTTCAATGAGACACAGACCAAACAGTGTTCACTTTAAAAGCCTCCTCTTCCTTCTAACTCTGTTAATTTTATTAAGGGCATCACCATTCTCTAGACACTGAGAATGGAAAAGTCATGGTCATCTTGAACTCTTTCTCTCCCTTCTCCAAAATATCTTTTCATTCATTTATTATTATTCTAGGGAGATTATTGAGATTAGATAGAATGACTGGTTGTTTGTGCTGGGGTTTTTTTTAGCACTTTAAGGTCTGTAAAGTATTTTATATATTTTTTCTAACTAGAATCTTATGACACTTGTGAGAGGTAAGTACTTAGAAGTATTATTATAATATCCATTTTACAAAAGAGAAAACTGAGACTCATACAGGTGAAATTACTTGTCCTAGATCAGACAGCTAGCAAGTGTTGGAAGGAGGATATGAACCCAGGTTTTCATACACCAAGTCCAATGTTCTACCCATGATGCCATTCGTACGTCTATCACCCTACTTCAGGCCCTCATTATACCTCTTTTTCTTAATTCCTATGTTTTGTTTTGACTTGATATTTATATATTAGTCCTACTTCATGAGAGGTTTATAGTAACCAAGTAAAACAGTTCAGTAAAACTAATAATACAGTGACCTCATCTGAAAGGGCAAGCAATATTTATGTATTTCATATATATATTTATACTCTTGTCACTGTTCTATTTTTTTAATTAACAAAAACTTATTTTTCTCTCCCTCACATCCCCCACACTATTGGGGACAAAAAGAAAAACAAATTTCTTATTATATATGTGTGTGTGTGTGTGTGTGTGTGTGTGTGTGTGTGTGTGTGTAATCAAGCAAAAAAAAATTCCCTCAGTGGCTGTGTGCAAAAATATGTATCATTCTGCTTTTTAAAAGATGGGAAGTGATTGTAGAAGTGGAACTAGGGATAGGCAAGTTGGATAGTAACCAAAGGCACAATATACACAGAAGGAGTTTTCAGGAAGAAAGCTTTTCAATAAATGCATACATTTTAATGCTTCCCAAATTGCACTCTCCGTGACTCTCCATATTTATTCAGTAATGTCAGGTCTCACGTGGCATAGTTTTTAAACCTTGCCTAAGGCAAAAAAATCTTTTGCCTCAGTTCTGATCTAGGAAGGAGGGAAAGAGGTGGTATAGAAAGGAGAAATATGGGCCCAGAATCCAATTTTATTTATTTATACAACTTCTGCCTTAAGTCAGTCATGGAGATGTCTTCACACACCCAAAATATGTGGCATAGGAATATGCTAAATTCCATATGAATTTTAATAGCCTTTAAGTTAGAGGAAGAAGGACAGAGAAAAGATATATCATATTGTTTCTTTGTTTTTGATCCAATGCCCAGCTTTGGTGGGCATGAGAAATTATGACTTAGAGCTCCCAGTATCTTCTTTGTTTTCAGCTACCAGGTTGCTACCCAAGGCAGATGAATGGCTAAACTGAACTAAGAGGCAATGGGAAATTAATTGTCACAGTGGAGAACTGTTAACCACACATTGAAGTGCAAATGTTCATAAAACTTCCTCTTGGATGCTCCCATCTTACACACACACACACACACACACACACACACACACACACACCTAGTTGCTAACTCTGGGCAGGCTTCCCAAATGAGATAAGTGTAATTGTCTGGAAAGACATTGCCAAGATGCAGCCTTGTGGATCTCACCCAGGGGGACCTCTCCAACAGTGCCAACAAGCTGAGCATTTACAGAGAAGGATGAAGAAACCCCAAGGTGGAGAGAATGGTGATGGCAAGGGAGAGAGTTCAAACTTGGGTGGAAGAAATTGAACTGGCAGAGCTGGGTGCCAGTGGACATTCCACTCTACCTCACACCCCAAAGGTACCACAGCCTCCCTCATCCTTCACTCTTAGAAAGGCTTACATCATCTAAAGTCACACCATGTAACTCCCAGTGAGCTGGGATCCATGCTTCTCCACATAGCTCTCTTATGGATTTTGTCTCTTTTTAAGAGCAGTCAGTTGTTGATAGCCCACAGGGAAGCAGATGTGTGGATAATCTCAAAGAGAAAAATAGCCCCAAAGTCATTTATATTTTTCATTAGTGAGAGACATAATAGGAAGGCAGTGATGTGGTAGAGAAGAACATTGAATTTGGAGACAGAAAAGCCACATTAAAATCCTGACTATCATGTATTACCTATTTGACTTTGGGAAAGCATTCGGCCCTCTGAGTCTCAGTTTTCCCATCTGCAAAGTTAGAGAATTGGATGAGGTTCTCTAAGGTCCTTTCCAGTTCTAAAATTCTATGATATTACAAACTTGCAATTGGTTGTACTATTTCAAATTGATAAGAAAAATCATCAAAAACATTTATTGCAAGACAATTTTGACTTTCTTGACTAGTCAATACTCTTCAAAACAACTCAATAAGAATTTCTGTTGTTTTTCAGCTTATTGCTTATCATCTCTCCTTGAGAACAGATGCTCTAGTTTTCTATCCCTTCTCCCTTTCATTCATTCAATAACTGGAGGTCAAAATTTTTGTGGTTGTTCATCCTTCCTTTTTGATGAGGATCAATCACCAGGGTGATGTCTTGACTCTGCACATCAGTCTTATTCTTTTCTCCAGTCATCAGAATCCCGTGTGGACACCAAATCAGCTTTAGACACAGTGAAGCTCAGCAGTCTTAACTCTCAAGTGATCCACCAACCTCAGCCTTTCCCAGTAACAGGGATTACAGGCATGGACCACTTGTCAGAACCAGCCCTCTCATTTTACAGGTAAAGAAACTGAGGCCCAGGGAGACTAAGTGACCTGCCAGTTTCACAGAGGCAATAAGTGGCAAAGCTGGAATTTGAATCAAGGTCTTCTGACTTGGTTAAGTGTTCTTTGCACTGCAGTACCCTTGCCTCTCTAATGAAAACACCTTCAAAACAGAAATATTTCATTTTTGTCTTTGAATCCTCAGCACTTCATAGTGTCTGGCATCTAGTGGCATGTAATAAATGCATATTGTATTGAATGTATGTTGTATAATAATAAATAAGTAAATACAATAGATTTATAATAATAAATACAGTGGAGACACAGTACAATACGATAGAGAGAGAGAATAAACACAAAGTAATTGACCACAACAAAGAGATTAATGTGGTCAGACTTACACTTCTGAATATCAGTTTGGCAGCTGTGTGGAGGATGGAATGGAGAAGAGAGAGACTGGAAGCAGGGATAATAATTATTAATAATAATTAGAAGACTAACTTTAACCCTAACCCATGCAATCATCCAAGCAAGAGATTATGAGGGGCTGAATAGAGAGAAAGTGATGGATGTAAGAAGTGCTGTAGAGATAAAATTGACAAGACTTGGCAACTGATTGAAGATGACAGATGAGGAAGGGGAAAAAATAGAGGGTGATGCAGAAGTTGTAATCTGAGCGGCTGAAAGAATGTCCTCAATAGAAATAGGAAAGATTGATATATTAGTGTGTTTCAGGGGTACAGGAGCCTGGGAGACAAAATGGATTCCATTTTGGATAAATTGAATGTGAGATGCCCACATGAAATCAAAGCAGAGATGTACAGAACTTGGTATTACAGGACTGAAACTCAGAGAGAAAGGAAGGGTGGATATGCAAATTTGGGAGGAATCTGCATTGACATGATGGTTGAGGCCATGAGTACAGATGAGATCACCAAAAAAATAGAGTGTAAAAAGAGAAAAGGACATAGGGCAGAGTTGTGGGGTACACTAACCTTCGGGGGTTAGGGGCAGGTTGCAGGTGACACTGGGGATATAAAAGGAAAAACAAAACAGTCTCTTTTCCCATTCTACAAGGGAGAGCTTTCCATTTATTTTTTCATATTCCATGTTAATCTTAATGGCCTCTCTCAAAATGATATCTCCCATAGTAGGAAAGGTTGACAGCAAAGGGGATTGGATGATGGTCCTAACACTTAGCTGGTAGGCAACAACCATCTACTGTTGATGACCTTAAAAAATGATGGTTAACTCAAAGCATCCATTCCTTGCCTGAATCACACAGAAGACTTGATTCCCTTAATTCTATTTACATGTCTTTAAATACACTGTGCAAAGATATAGTAAAATAGGCCAGGGATAAAGAACAAACCAGATTAAAGGCAAAAAGTTGGAGAAGAGACCAATTTTTTTAAGCAACAGAAAGAATGATCAGGAATAGAGGAAAATAAACAAAACCCATTCAAAGTGATTAAGAATTGCATTATTGATCATGGATTATATAGATGTAGAGCATCAAAGTATCTTAAGTGGTCATCTGGTCCAGCTTCCTCATTTTACAGATGAGGGAAACGAGGCACCGAAAGGTGAAAAGAGTCAACCAAGAGTCACACAGTTAGTAAGAGTCTGAGATGAAATTTAAAACCAGATTCAAAAGTCTCTGCTTTAATACAATACTGCTTACCTGGCACTCCAGAGGGTGGGTATACTTGGTAAACAACGGGTGTCTGTGCCTTGGAAAACTATAAGGAAACAAAGATTCATGTGAACATTTTCATAAGATTCACAGCTGGAATCACTCACCTTTCCCAGTGAAATATTAATTGGTTTAGTTATAAATGGTTAACTTTTCTCAAATGATTTTACATCTATGATCTCATTTTATCCAAACAACATCCTGGCCTGGGGGGTAGGACAAATATTAGCATCCATCTCTTGATCAAGGAAAGTAAGACAGGGAAGTAAAGAACCACACAGCTACCTGAATGGTAGACCCAGGTCTCCTGACTGCCAGCCCCATGATCTTTCCACCATTTTTAAGTCATATGTCCACATCAAGAGGCAGAAATCTTTCAGAGATCGCAAGCCAAGTCTTTATGGAGTGACTGGTGGGAATAGGTGGAAGGGAGTCACCACCCAAGTGACCCTCAAAGGAAACTCTCTGATGTGAGTCCCCAGAAGGAACTCATAGATAGAGAAATAAGGATATTCTAGAAGCAATGATATAAAACTCATATAGGACCAGGAGCCACTAAACTGTATATAAGAATCCCTTTGCATTCATATTGATTTAAAAATCATACATTAATGTTATTTATATTCTATTGTATTTTTATTTGTTTTGTTAATATTTTCCAATTACATTTTAATCTGGTTTGGCCAAAATCAGGAGTATTATGTGGACTGTGTTTTTGACACTTCTGATCTAGTTCAACCCTTTCATTTCAAAAGTGTGAAAATTATGAAGAGACACCATACCAAAATTTGTGGGAAGTAGCCAAAGTAGTATTCAGGAGTAATCATATATTTCTAAACACTTAAATAAATAAAAGAAAGAGAAAACCGATAAATTGGACACATAACTTTAAAAAAAGAAACTAGAAAAAGAACAAATTTAAAATTCCCAATTAAAAACCAGAATGGAAATCCTGAAAATCAAAGGAGAGGTTGATAAAACTGAAAGTAAAAGAAACCAAAGAAGTAATAAATAAAACTAAAAGTAATTTTATAAAAAAAAAAAAACAATAAAATAAACTGTTGGCTAATTTGCTTTTTTTAAAAAAAGAAAGAAGAAAAGCAAATTAGCATCAGAAGTGAAAAGTAAGAATACTCCACCAATGCGAATGAAATTAAAATAATTATTAGGAACTGTTTTGCCCAATTATAAAACTGACAATCTAAGTGAAATGGATGAGTATTTACTAAAATAGAAGTTGACCAGATTAACAGACGAGAAAATAGAATACCTAAGTAACTCTATCTTAGAAAAAGAAATTGAATAAGCCACAAATGAGCTTCCTATGAAAAAATCTCTGAGACCAAATAGATTTACAAGTGAATTCTACCCAATATTTAAAGAACAATTCGTTCCAATACTACATAAACTACTTGAAAAATAGGTAAAGAAGGAATCCCACCAAATTCCTTCCATGATACAAATATTACTTTGATACCTAAATCAAGGAAAGCAAAAACAGAGAAAGAAAACTATAGACAAATTTTCCTAATAAATATTGATGCAAAAATGTTAAAAGAAATATTAGCAAGGAGACCACAGCAACATATCACAAAAATCATACACTGTGATTACATGGGGTTTATACCAGGAATTTAGGACTGGTTCAACGTTAGGAAAATTATTAATCATAATTGACCATATCAATAACAAAAATCATATGTTTCTAGCAATAGATGCAGAGAAAGATTTTGACAAAATACAACATTCATTCCTATTTTTAAAAAAAATGAGAAAGCATAGGAATCAGTGGAGCTTTTCTTTCTTTTTAAATTGATAACCTAGTTAGTAGGTGATCAAAAACAAGGAAGAAAGAAAGGAAGAAGGAAGGAAGGAAGGAAGAAGGAAGGAAAGAAGGAAGGAAGGAAGGAAGGAAGGAAGGAAGGAAGGAAGGAAGGAAGGAAGGAAGGAAGGAAGGAAGGAAGGAAGGAAGGAAAGAAGGAAAAAAGAATTTATTAAATTCCTGCTATGTGCCAGGCAATGTACTAAGCAAATATTATGTCTTTGATCCTCACAACAACCCTGGGAGGTATGTGCTATTATTATTCCCATTTTACAACAAAGGAAACTAAAGCAATTAGAGGGTAAGTAACTTGCCCAGGGTCACACAGTTAGTAGGTATCTGAGGCCAGATTTTAATTCAGGTGTTCCTGATCATTCCAGTCACTTTCAATTAACATCACTGAATAAGAATTTCTGTTCCTTAAATAAAATTTAAAAGAAAAGATTCTCTCTCTCTCTCTCTCTCTCTCTCTCTCTCTCTCTCTCTCTCTCTCTGTCTGTCTCCATCTCTCTGTCTCTCTGTCTCTGTCTCTGTCTCTCTCTCTCTCTCTCTCTCTCTCTCTCTCTCTCTCTCTCTCTCTCTCTCTCTCTCTCTATATCTATCTATCTATCTATCTGTTTCCATCTCTCTGTCTCTCTCTCTGTCTCTGTCTCTGTCTCTCTGTCTCTCTCTCTCCCCGTCTCCATCTCTCTGTCTCTCTGTCTCTCTCTCTGTCTCTCTATCTCTCTCTGTGTCTCTCTCTGCCTCCCTCTGTCTCTTCTGTGTCTCTCTCTCTGTGTCTCTTTCTGTCTCTGTCTCTCTCTTTCTCTCTGTCTCTGTCTGTGTCTCTCTGTGTCTCTCTTTGCCTCCCTCTGTGTCTCTCTCTGTCTCTATCTCTGTCTCTCTCTGTGTCTCTGTCTCTCTCTTTCTCTCTGTCTCTCTCTGTGTCTCTCTGTCTCTCTCTCTGTCTCTCTGTTTCTCTCTGTGTGTCTCTCTCTGTGTGTCTCTCTCTTTGCCTCCCTCTGTGTCTCTCTCTCTCTGTGTCTCTCTGTGTGTCTCTCTCTTTGCCTCCCTCTGTCTCTCTCTCTCTCTGTCTCTCTCTCTCTCTGTCTCTGTCTCTCTGTCTCTCTCTGTCTCTCTCTCTCTCTCTCTCTCTCTTAAAAATATCAATACTATTTGAGTCTTACCCATACTCCTATAGAGGTAGGTAGAGACTATTTCTCCCTTTCTCCCCACCACTGTTGTGCTTCTTTACACACGGTAGGCAGAGCATGTGCTTATCTTGGTGACCCTGACAACGAATTTCCATACCCTGGCTGCCTCTTTGACTTCCTGTTTCCCTTAGCACCAGTGATCCTGAGATGAATGTGCCTGGTCTTGGCATCAGCCTCATGAGTTTGCTGGAATATCTGTCCAGTAATTCTACAACATATTTTATCTCTTAATGTTTTAAGTATAAGTCTCCTGGGATGGCATGACAGGAATGATGAACTACTATCATTGCACAATTAAGAGTCTTTGGTGTTCTCAGCATTGTTTTTATGGTGAAAGAAGCAAAAATAATTTGTCTCACACTTGATCTATTTTGAGTACTTTTCAAGAGAGGAACCTATTATCCCTCTTGGGTCCACCTTATACATGAGCCATGTTTATTTTAGAGATTTTTTTCCCCAGGGTCTGACTCTGGTACAGTAGTGCAATAAACTAGAGAATAGGAGAAAAAGCCTAATTCTCTTCTATGGATGTCACCAGAACTGAACCTAATCCACATGTACCCACAGGCAGAGACGCTTAGTAGGAGGAGGTAGCCTGTACCAATGAGTTTTACCAAGATGTTAGGAACTGAGGCCCAGAGAGATTGTGACTTTCTCAAGGTCACTTGAGAGCCCAGATTTGAACTAGGGTGATGGGACTAGGTTTAGTGTTTTTTTTCTACCATCCCATACTTCTGATTGCTTCTTCCCAAATTGCCTGATTACTAGGAAGAAAGGGCACAACCATTTATTAAGTACCTTCTATGTGCCAGGCACTATGTCTCATTTGATCCTAACAACAACCCTGGGAAGGAGGTGCTACTATTATCATCATTTTACTGATGAGGAAACTAAGGCAGACCTAGGTTAAGTGACTTGCCTAAGATCGCACAGCTAGCATAGGACTTAGAGTTAATTTGAACTTTAATCTTCCTAACTCCATGCCCTGCACTCTCTCCATTGCATCACCGAAACTGCCTCTAGCTAGATCACTTCTCTGTCCCATAAACGCTGAGATCTCTTTCTCCTCCACATGTATTTTTTTAATTCTTTAATTTGTGAAAGAAACTCCAGCACCACTGTTTACCTTGGTCTGCTTCCACCACATTGGGAGTCCACCTTCCCAGAAAGAATTTCAGCAAAGAACTGTGTGTTGTGAATCAATACCTCTAATCAGTCATCAAGAATTGACAGGCACTGTAACAAAGGAGAAAGCTACGAGGCAAGTATTGATCCAGTCAGTACTTATTCACTGGAAAGACTGTTCTCCTTTTTAATGGAAGGGCTAGATAATTTGTAACTGATGGATAATGTTATCATTCAGGGAGGTCAAAGGAAGAATGATCTGACCTCACTATTTTAGAATCGATTCTGATCTCACCAAAAATAGCGTGTAAATACATTTATTCTTCCTCTTTTCCTTCTTCTTCCTACATACACATGCATTAATATCCTTTCCTTTCTCTTCACATCTCTAGCCCCCTGTTGCATTGGCACAACTCAGGGAAGAAAGTTTGGCTAACTCTGGAATAGCCTGAGAGAAATTGGCCAGTTACTGCTGACATATATGCACAATAAAGGCAGGAATGCAAAAAAGAGGGCTGACTGTTTTTTCTTTACCCTTTTGTTCCTGTCATTAATTTAATATATACACTAATTAGCCACCATCATGAGAGAATAGGGGTAATCATAGTCCTAGCCCCTCTAGAACCCTTTTTTTTAATTTTGCTGGGAGAGTCCCCAAAATGAATATTGGGGATTCATTGACAATTAGGGCTCCAATGAGATGTAAGAGAACCTTCCAACCCCAAGTCAAATAGTTGTCTGGAGCCAGAAACTATAAGTCTGTACTAGGAAAAAATGGAAAATGGTCAAAGAAATCTAAAGAATCAGCTCCATCTTACCCTGTAGAGCTCCAACTATACCACATGTCTGGAATTATCTGTTGGAGTCAAGTGCTAGCAAGCTTCCTCCTGGCAAGCACAAACCAACAACTTTAAAGCTTTTTTATCTTAGTAACATCATGAAGTATAACAATATTGGAATTCTAGTTCACAGATAAGGAAACTGAAGTATAGAGTCAGAAAAATCATAACATATTTTGATAATATTTATGTTTTTATCATTAAATATATGTATGAATGCCTATATTTATAGATATATAAAATTTTATTTGATCCACCCAGCACTATAAAGCTGTAATTCTCATTCCAAGTCAAGCATTCTTTACACTAGTCCATGACTGCTTTTCTACAGATTCAAAATAATTGAAGAAAAGGAATTCTATCTCATTCCTCTGTTTATGTCTTTTCTTTCCCTTCAGCCACCAGATTCCACCCCCTGCCTCAACAACAATACAGTACCTTATGTGAACTAGGCCCTGGATATGTGTTTATGCACTTCATCGTTACATTATAAGTGAGAGTCTGATGCTAACACAACTTTCAAAGGAATGGTGGAATAAAAGGAGTGGATTGGAAGTCAAAAGACCCAGATTTGAATTCTGACTTCATTTCTTACTACCTCTGTAACTGTGGACGAATCATTTCACCTGTCTAGGCTTCAAATTTCTCCTCTGGATAAAGAAGCAATTGCATTTGATTAACAGGTCTCAGTCTTAGAACTTGTTTACTCTTAAAAGTTATTGAAGACTCCCCAAACCCTACCAAGGATCTCTTGTTTAAGTGGGCTATATCTATCCATATTTACTGTATTAGAAATTAAAATGTCTTCATATTATTATGAAAATAGTTTTGACCTTGCAGACCTCCTGAAAGGGTGTCAGAGATGCCACACTTTGAGAACTACTAAACTACAATTATCCCTTCCACATCATGGGGTTGGGGGTATAGTACCTCTAAGATCTGGAAAATCTCCATAAAAGTTTTGGACCCTCCCTTCTTACCAGAGAAGAAGTCTGATTTTTTTTCCTTTTCTTTTATGGAATGTTTGCTATACCTTATTTCAAAATTTGGGTAAAGTATTTGTTCATAGGCTCTGTGTCATCTGCTGGTCTTCACATGTTATCTGTGGCTTCTGCAAAATTCCCCCAAAATTCCCATTTAATTTCTTATGCCAACATCAATGTACTGAAACCTCAACGGGTAAAGTTGTGATGTAGAAGGGATAATTGAAAATGGTCTTTGAGGTCCCATACGCCATAAATTCTATAGGCCCCTGAGCTATACTCTATAGATGAATGAATGGCGACTCAGGGGTTAAGGGATCCAGTCATTTAGGTAATAAGTAATCCAGTTCTTGTGAATCCTAGTTCATGTCCTTTTTATTAAACTTATGCATATGCAGATATTATACAAAGTAATCGATGGAAGCAATCTGGTATTTTAATCTATATTTTATTTAGGAGGCATTCATTCATTGTGAAGAAACATTTAATGAATGCCTACTCCATGCAAAGACTTATTGTTGTGTAGAAGACAGAAATGAAAGGAGGATCTGAGGTTTAGCTCTGTCAGCCACTGCTAGCACAAACAGGAAGAACAACATCTAGGATCTTTCTTTCCCCATAACTTCTCAGAGGGGATGGGAATGGGTGGTATAGATCAGTCCAGCATTCAATGGCACTCACAGTCAAACCTCCAAAAAAAAATCTCCCTTGTGATTCTCTCCTTGTTGACGCAATAAAAAATTGTACATTTCTGACAGATACAAGCCCCTGCTCCCCCACTAAGCCAGAGACATGGCAAGTAAAAAATTAATGAGCTTCCAAATCAACTTCCCTCATGCTGATCGTCTGTGTTGAAGTAAGGTCAGGGGCAGACAAGCTTAGGGGGAGGCAAAGCAGCAGATGAGACTGATAAAGCCACCACCACCAACTGATAGATAAACCTTCTGTGAGTTGTTCAAACTTGTCAGTGCCTGCAGCGGGCTTTTTGGAGCCGACTGGAGAGATGAAATTAATTTTTAATACTCATGGCTCCCCCAGTCCCAGTCCCAAAACAAAGAGACATACTGTGTTTTATTTAGCTTAGAATGCCTCTCATTAACTGCATCCCCTGGTGATTTTTCATCAACTTGCTAAGCGAGTTGAACCACTGAAAGACTTGTTTACTTTAATGTGCAGTTTTAGGAGGTTTGGGCCCATTGTCTCCTATTCAATCATTGTATAAGCTTCTAAGAGCTTGATTACAGAGGCAGGAGAACTCCAAAGACAAAGCTATTTAAGCTAAGAACCATCTTCTGGCATCTCCAGAATTGTGCGCCTGATAGACAAGCAAAATAGTGATAGTGTGGCCATAAAGGGAGAAAACATGACAAGCATTTTCATCCTTCTACTGTGTATGGGTTGGGGCAAGAGTGGAGAGGAAGGTGCCGCATAGTCCTATCAGAAGCAAATCTCTCAGGCCAAAGAGGTGGCTAGGCCCTAAGAAACCACATATATGTTTGTATGTGTGTACACACATATTTATACACATACACATATATATATATACACATATACATGCTTGTGTCTGTATATACATATATGTACATATATACTTATACACACATATATACTACACACACACACATATGCACGCACATGCACACACACACATATTTACCAGAGGAAAAGTAAAAGAAATCAGGAGGAAATGAGGACTGCCAACAACTTTGAAAAAGTGTTGTAAGTTTGAAACTACAGAATTGAAGCCTATATTAAGGCAGATAGATGGTCTAGTACAGTGCTAGACTAGAAGCCAATAAGACCTGACTTCAAATCCAATCTCGTATACTTACTAGCTGTGATTCCCTAGGAAGGTTATTAAACTTCTCAGTTCTCAATTTCAATGAGGCAGTTGGATTCAATGGCCTCTAAGGTCCCTTGCTAGCTGTGTGATGCCAGGCAAGTCACTTAACCCTGCTTGCCTTGGTTTCCTCATCTGAAAATTGAAGTGGAGAAGAAAATGGCAAACCACTCCAATATCTTTGCGAAGAAAACCCTGCAAGGAGTCACAAGGAGTTGGACACTATTGAAATGACTCAACAACAGCAAAGGTCCCTAGCGGTCATCCTGTGAACCACAAATTGTCAGTGCCTTGCACATAGCATACAAATAATAAATGTTTATTTACTGACACATTGCCAATTCTATCTTTACAACATCTCTCCCATCAGTTCTCTTCTCTCCACTTATATAGGATGGTGACTACCATCCTCACAGGACCTCATCTCTTTGACCATTGCAAGATATTCCATACATTCCCTTTTCCAATCCATCCACTACATAACTGCCAAATTAATTTTCCTAAAACACTTTGTCAGTCCTTTGCTGAAGATCCATCAGTGGTTCTCCATCACCTCTAGGATAAAACATAAACCCTTTTTGCTTGGTATTCAGAGTTTTTCAGAACATGACTATCATCTATTTTTCCAAATTTATTTCACACCACACATTCACACACACGTATTCTCTCTACATTTCAATTAAATGGGTCTACTTGCTATCACATACTAAGACATCTCCTGTTTCTACAACTTTGCACAGTCTGTCCCCGATATCTGCCGTCATCGCTCTCCTCAGTTCCAAATCTTGGATTGTGTAGCTTCTTTCAAGGTTCAGTTCAAGTGCTACCTCTTACATGTCTTCCTTGAACCTCCCAGTTATTATTGATTCCCCTTATCCATCACTGAAATTACTTTATACACATATACTTGACATATAATATAAATTTATATAATATGCTCTATATAATATGTATGTTACACATGTGTGTGCATATATATTCAGAAAGAGAGAGATAGAGGGAAGGGGAGAAAAAGAGAAAGATGGAGACAAAGAGGGAAAAAGAAGAGGGATGGAAGGAGAGAAAGAGACAGAAAGAGGGAGGAGCAGGAGGAAAGAGAGAGGGGGAGGGAGAAAGAGATAAAGGAGACAGAGACAGAATGATGGAGAGAGGGAGAGAAAGAAAGAGGGAAAGATAGTGAAGGAGAAATAGAGAGAGGAGACAGAAAGAAAAAGAGATGGAGAGAGGAGAGGGGAGGGGAGCGGAAGGAAGAGGAGGGGAGGAGAGGAGAGGGGAGGAGAGAAATCATAGAGGGAAGAAAAGCTGTGGGGATATAATATATAACACCACTCCGGTACCATGTAAGGTACTTGTCTGTGGAAATTCATTTTTGTCACTGTGACATTGGCCCCATCCTATCTTTGGAGAGCCCTCCAGAACAGTGAGAGACTAAATAATTTGCCCAGGATCACACAACTAGAATGTGTCAGAGACAGAAGTTGAAATCAGATTCTCATACTCTGATGCCTGCTCTCTAGGCACCGCACCATGCAGCTTCGTGTGTAAGGATAGACAAAATAAATACAAGGACAGACAAAATAAATAAAAGGAAACAGCATGTGGGTGAAGTCAAGAAAAGCCTCACGTGAAAGGTGGCACTGGAGCTGCAATTTTTGGAGGAAGTGAAATTCTAAGAGGGAGAGGTGAGGAGCAAGTAGATTTTTCAGACATGGAACAAAGGCACTGGCCATGTTTAGTCTGAGGGACCTGACTTGCTGACCACCCCTTTATTTACAAAATGGTAGGGTGAATCAGGAAATCAAAAAGAAGAAAGCCTTTTTGGACACAAGATGACTAAGAACAGTTTATATGACAAGAACATCACAGAGACAAATAACTTGGAAAAACTAAAGACTAATATGAAGCATACTACCCACCTCCTGACAGAGAAGTGGTGGTCTTAAGATACAGAATGAAACATTTTTTATGATCAAGGCTGGAATTTGTTTTGCTTGACTGTGGATATTTGTTACATGAGTTTTGCTTTGTCTTTTCTTCTCTGACGGGCAGGGGAAAGGTGGAGAGATGATAGATCTTTGTTAATTGAAAAACAATTAAGTTAAAATTTTAAAATAATGAAAAAATATCATATTCTCTTGACAATAGTGTGAGGCCTGGGCCCTCTCCTAAAGCAGACGTTATTTATCTTATTCTGTAGAATAAGGTACTATGGACAGCACCCATGGACCAAATCCTTCCATCCAAGAATTTACCTTGAAAGTACAGTTATCCCAGGAACCTTCACTCAGACTGTTCAGCACCTGCCCACCAGAACGAACTTCCGGATAGTACAGGCCTTCCTGTATGTCCAACTGCAAAGACCTGAAGGTGTAAAGACAGAAATGGCTTTCAAGTGAGTTACAAAGCAGGATCTTCTCAGTTACCACTTCAAATTTTCTTATCCATTCATATGTCTTTATTTCGTTTTTCAATTCATTAATCCAATGATTTTAGTTATTTTATTTAATGGAATTTTAAAAGGTTGTTCTTTTGAGTTTTGTTTATTTTTGCCAGCAAAAAGATGATTACAAATGAAAAGAGGTAGGTATAAAACAAAATAACCTTTAAAAATCAAATAAATATGTCCTCTGTTAGACACAGTGCTCAGTGTTTTCCTACTCATCATCTATAAACTCCGGAGGTAGATGAAAGCATGTTTCAGAATCATAAACCTTCAGCAGAGCAGAGGAGTTTGTTGCTATGGTGATCTTGCCCGAGCACTTTTTGGCTCTCTCACTACACTGAACTCCAGAGCTGACCTCTATTTACATGATGATTTTCCAAAGGCAGGAAGGACTCAGCTGGGAGTTCAGCTGCAGGAGTAGCTGATTGATTGGCCAGAGTTATCTAGGTGAGAAGCAATAAGGAAGCGGAATGAGATTCTTCTCCTCTCTTGACCTGATAAGGTGATGGATCTGCCCTCTCAAGACAAGAGGACAGCATCATTGCCTTATCCAGAGAAAGAACTGAAATCTAATTGTAGCTCAGGAAAAACTAGCTCCCAAACATAGTCCATATTCTCTGATAGAACACATTAGACTTGCCAGGGCTTTATCTGGTGTTCTTTGTTACCTAAATTTAGCAAAATATTTTTTTCTATTAGATAGCTATTAGACTAGAATAGCAAAAATATGAAAAATATAAAAATTCAATAGTGGATTGTCATGCTCCAACAGACACTAATACATCATTATTGGCACCACAGACAGCTGAGAAGAGTTTTGGAAAGCAATATGACAGTACGTAATAAGACATTAGATTTATTTTGGATTTAATTTTTTTGTTACTGTCTAAGTTCTGAAGTGTCTTCCCTCTCTCTCCTCATCCCACGCTAGAGAAGGGTTCCATTTGGCACAAATACGTACATAATACATACATAGGTATATATGTATGTGTATATATTAAAAATCATATTATTATGGTTCTTTCTCTGGACATGGATAGTATCTTCCTTAATAAATCTTTTGTAGTTGATTTGAGTATTTACTATACTCAGAATAACTTAGTCATTCACAGTTACTCTACAAACAATATTGCTATTCCTATATGCAATGTTCTTTTGATTCTGCTTATTTCACTCTTCAATATTTCATTAGACTGATCCTACTTTTGACCCAGTCAAAATTCAAAAAATATTCATAAAGTAAAACAAAATAAAAAGAATCACAATAATAAAATAAAATGATTAAAAATAATAATTTAAGTAAAATAATTAATGATAATGAAATTTGAAATAAATAATGAAGAGATTAAAAAGAAAACAATAAAAAGAAAGTAAAAATAATTAAAAGAAAAATGACCCATATGTAAAAAATATTCAAAGATACCCTGTAACAACAACAAAAAATAGAAACCTATGAGTCCAAGAATTGCAAAGGGGCTAACTTAATTAAGGAATAGTAAAATATTAGCTTATTATAGGATTATAAAAATATGAGGCAGACAAGGAAATACAGAAAGATCTAGATGAGATGATGCAAAACAAATGCAGAATTGTACATGTTCTTATAGTTAAGAAAAGAAAGAAGGGCAACTTTGTGCAGGCCTAGGAGGGGACACAGAACAAAAACATTTGCTGGGTTGTTGTTTGTTAATGTGCTTGCTTCTCTCTCTCTCTTTTAAAATTGTCATTACTTTCATTTTGTTTATTTTTGCATTTATTTAGTATTTAATTTTTCCCCAGTTACATGTAAACAACAATTTTTAACATTTATTTTAAAAATTTGAGTTCTAAATTCTCTCCCTTCCTCCCTCCCTACACTCCTCATTGAGAAGGCAAGCAATTCCATATAGGTTGTATATGTGTAGTCATGCGAAACATATCCATAATAGTCATGTTGTGAAAGAAAACATAGATTAAAAAACTCAAGAAAAATAAAGCAAAGAAAGAAAAACAAAAGTTGTTTCAATCTGTATTCAGATGTCATCAGTTCTTTCCCTGGGGATGGATAGCACTTTTCATCCTAAATCCTTCAGAGTTGTCATGGATTGTTGTATTGCTGAGAATAGCTAAATCATTCACAGTTGATCATCCTACAATATTGCTGTTATTTTGTACTTGTTACATTTCACTTTGCATCAGTCAATGTAAGTCTTTCTCGGTTTTTCTGAGAGCATCCTTCTCATTTCTTATAGTACTATTTCTTATATTCCATCACAATTAGATACCGCAACTTATTCAGTCATTCTCCAATTGATGGTCATCCCTTCACTTTCTAACTCCAGAAAAGAGTTATTATAAATATGTTTTGTACATTTATGTCATTTTCCTCTTTGTTTTTTATCTCTTTTGGGATACAGACCTGGTTGTGGTATTGCTGTCAAAGGGTACACGTAGTTCTATAGCCCTTTGAGTATAGTTCCACATTGTTCCATTGAATGGTTTAATCAGTTCACAACTTTAAGAACAGTACATTAATGTCTCATTTTTCCCACATCCCCTCCAACATTTGTCATTTACCTTTTCTGTCCTATTATCTAATTTAATAGGCATGAGGTAGTATCTCAGAATTATTTTAACTTGCACTTCTCCAATCAATAGTGAGTCAGAACATTCTTTTCATATGGTTATAGATAGCTTTAATGACTTCATCTGAGAACTGATTATATATTTTGATCATTTATCAACTGAGAAATGGCTCTTATTTTTATAAATTTGACATAGTTCTCAATATGTTAGAGAAATGAGTCCTTTAACAGAGAAGCTTGCTTAAAAAAAATGTTTTTCACAATTATATTGCTAACTATATTCCCCACTTATTCTATTATTTCTCTTCTTTCTCTCTTTCCTTCCTCAAAAATGTTTTGCTTCTGACTACCCTTTCCCCCATTCTGTCCTCCCTGCTATTACTTCCCCGCTTCTCTTATCCCCTTCTCCTTCTATTTTCCTGTAGGGTAAGATAGATTTGTACACCCCATTGCCTGTGTGTCTTATTTCCCAGTTACATGTACAAACAATTTTTAACTTTCATTTTTATAACTTTGAGTTGTAAATTCTCACCTTTCCTCCTTCCCTACATACCCTCATTGAGAATGCAAGCAATTCAATATAGGTTAGTCATGCAAATGTAATCATGCAAAACATTTCCATAATAGTCATATTGTTTCCTTTCAACCTGTCTCTCCTTACCTCCTTCCCCAATCTGTCCTCTCTTCTAATACCTTTCCTTCTCTTATCCCCTTCCCCCCTACTTTCCTATAGGGTAAGATAGATGGTCTCATGAGTTACAAATATCATCTTTCCATATCGGAATATAAACAGTTTAACTTTCATAAATCGCTTATGATTTCTCTTTCCTATTTACCTTTTCATGCTTCTCTTGAGTTTTGTATTTGAAAGTCAAATTTTCTGTTTTGCTCTGTTTTTTTTTTCTCAAGAATGAATTAAATTCCTCTACATCATTGAATATCAATTTCTTCCCCTCATTGATTACACTCAGTTTTGCTGGATAGGTGATTCTTGGTTTTAATCCTGGTTCCTTTGATGTCCAGAATGTCATATTCCAAGCCCTCAATGAAGAAGCTGCTAAATATTGTGTTATACTGATTGTATTTCCAAAGAAATAATTGAATTCTTACATATTAGGTCCTCACTTAATTACTTGAGCTTCAAGTCATTAAAGACATATGGCAGCATCCTCAGAAAATTTAATGGTTCGGTCTTAGGGATAGTAGTATTAAGTTATATGAGAGTGAATATATGATTAAGAATTCTAGTGGTTTCTGGGTAATATCCTTCAAACTTAAAATTATCACTTAAGCCTTCCTATTAAGTTTAGAAAAGTGAGTGGAGGGAAAGTCTTGGCTTTATCACATTACAACTGAATTCTCTAAAAAAGCACTGAAAACTTTTTTTTTGGAGGCTTTCCAGGTTAAGTGACTTGCCCAGGTTTACACAGCTAGTAAGTGTCTGAGGCCAGCTTTGAATTCACATCCCCTGACTAGATGGCCACTGCTGTATTCACTGAGTCATGTAGCTGCCCCAGTAGTAAAAACTTTTGAAATAAGGAATATTTCATTTTAATCTTTGTATCCCCAGTGCTTAGCATAGTGTTTTACTTAATCAATTTTCATTATACTCATATGATCAACACTAAAAAAACTGACTTTTCACAGGTAGCTTTTCTTGACAACCTCAGGTTTCATAGATATTTTCTTCTAAATTCCTCCAGTCTTTATAATCAATACCATGGAATTTAGGATCTAATTATATGTTGTATTGTATTCTTTACTGCAGGCAGCTAGGTGGCAGAGGGTATAGAGTACTGGGCCTGAAATCAGAAAGACTCATCTTCCTGAGTTCAAATCTGGCCTCAGACACTTACTAGCTGTGTGACCCTGGGGAAATCCCTTAACTCCATTTACTTGTTCCCTCATTTGTAAAATGAGCTGGAGAATGAAATGATAAACTATTCCAATGTCTTTGCCAAGAAAATCCCTAAATGGTGTTACAGAGAGTTAGATAAGACTAAACAACAAAATTCTGCCCTACAATTTTATATGTCTTGTCTCCCTTTCCAAACTGGATCTCATATTTTACTTCTTTTTTATCCAGCTGAAGCTATTCTTGCTAGGCTTGTAACAGGCATTTAATTAATACTTGTTAATTGGTTAATCAGCATCTTTCTTGCTGTACATAAGCTGAGAATGACTATAAAAGTGGACTCATGGAAAGTGATACCTCAGATTAACATTACTGAGCTCTCCTTTTTTCTGACCATACCTGTCCATTTTTTTTCATGTTGCTCAGAACAAATTCTACGATCATTCACATCTTGGTTGCAGACTTTTGACACATCTTTTCATTTTCACATGTGCTGTGTTCCGGTGAAACTGGACTACTTATAGCACCCTGAAATTTGAACTCCATCTCCTACTCTTTTGAATAGACCAGGGGTGGGGAACCTGTGGCCTCAAGCCATATGTGGCCCTCTAGGTCCTTAAGTGTGACCTTTTGACTGTATCCAAATTTCACAGAACAAATCCCCTTAATAAAAGGATTTGTTCTGTAAAACTTGGACTTGGTCAAAAGATCACACCCAAGGATCTAGAAGACTACATGTGACCTCATGGCCACAGGTTCCCCACCCCTGGGACAGACTTGCTGTCCCTCATGCCCAGAATGTACTTCCTTCTCTCCTCTGCCTCTTAGAATCCTAGTTTCCTTCAAGGTTAAACTAATGTATGAGGAAGTATTTCCTGACCCTGGCTAGTTGCTAGTGCTTTCTCTCTCCTTAAATCATATGTGTATGAGTGTATGTATGTGTGTGTTCTATTTACATATTGTACCCAAGGCTACAGAATGTAAGTTCCTTGATGACAGGGACTATTTGCTATTTTCTCTTTGTATATCCAGTACCAGGGGGCAGCTAGATGGCATAGTGATGTCATCATGAGTGCTAGGCTGGAGTCAGGAAGATTTATCTTCCTAAGTTCAAATCTGGCTTTAAACACTTAATAGCTGTGTGACCCTGAGCATGTCACTCACCCCATTGGCCTCAGTTACCTCATCTGTAAGATGAGCTGGAGAAGAAAATGACAAATCACTCATGCCTCTATCAAGAAAACCCCAAATGGGGTCAGAAAGTATCAGACATGACTAAAAAAAGACTGAACAATAATGCCCACGCTGTCTGGTACATAGTAGATCCTGCTTCTTGGATTACATTGGATTGCATCAGAATGTAATAAATATAAAATGTTTCACCTATAGTAGGAATTGAAAATATTTTTGATGAATTGCATTTAACTGAATCTTGCATAGAAAACCAATAGCCCAAAGATTATTTTCCATCCTAGTACCTTAAGGAAGCTCAATTCTTTTTTGTTTTGTTTCATTTTGGTGGTTTCTTGCTCAATAAAACAGGTACTTGGAATGGTTTCTTTGAACTACTAATTATCATTTTCATATACCATGCCTTGGGCCATAATAAGTAAATCAAGAACCAGTGAAACCTTTACAGATTGGTAGAAAGTTTACCAAGCCTGCCAAATTACATGAAACCACTTTGCAAATCATTCTACACTGAAGGGATCAAAACTCAGAAAACTGAAGAATAAAGCATTTTCCTTTCCTGTCAATCAGTTTCTTGGCTTTGAGACTATATACAGTCATAACATATAGTCAGAACAATTATTGCTTCCCAATGCGTGAGAAATCAAGGTCACAAACGGTCTCAGAGGGTACTGTTTGTGGAAATATTACCAACCACACATTTCAAAGTGACATACCACAGTACAACTTCTCCAATCTCCACAGCCTGGCCAGAAACTTAGAACACTTTAAAGAAAGCGTAGGTTGTCATGATCTCACTTCCATCATTGATTCATTCCACAAGCATTTATTAAGCACTTACTATATACAAGACACTGTGGGAGATACATACAAAGCTGTAAAGTTTACCCTTGTTGAAAATACAGTCTAGAAGGGGAGCTAAGATAGGTGCACAGATAAACCATAACACAAATTAAAATGCTACCAGAACACTAGAGAAGTATGTCATGCTTTGAGTTCAGATGAGATCATTTCAGACAGAAAAGATTAGAGGACTCTTTATGAAGATGGCATTTGAACTCAGACATGACAAATAAATAAGATTTCAAGAAAAGGAGATGGGGTTGAAGAAGGTAATGAGGATATCAGTGCCAAGGTATTGAGAGAAATTGTTATTTCACTAATATATTAATAACTAATTATTAAATTGAGATCCCTGGTTTTCTTTTCAGTTTCCTCATTAAGTCCTAGCTCTTGTTAAAGTCCATCTCTAAAGGACATGACTGATTGAGGGTATTACCCTTAGCCCTCAAGGATCATGCCCTTCAATCTTGGGTGGAATCCCACCCAGCTAGGAGACCTAACTTCTGTTTAAAGTGTAAACAAAGTCGAGTCTAGGTGAGTTCTTACCCTGGGGAAATGAACCACTGATCTTATACCCCTCTATTAGAGTTTAGGTTGACCTGGCTCATAAAGGTGAAAAGGAAACATAGTGGTCTGTCCAGACTGCTGGAGACAGCTAAGTCTCATGATCAAGCCATGTTCTCAGCAGGAGGAACTGAAGACCTTTAACCCACCTCCTCCTTAAATGTCTACCAATCAGGGTTGATTTTCAGTTGTCAAGGGAATTCCCTTTCAAGGGTTATTTAAAGCTTTCAGGGTCATCCACTGACCATGAATTTATTGACTGCCAGACAGTCTAATTAATAAATTTATTATTAATTACTCAGAAACTCTGTCTTTCAGGGTTTTTCATTCTACTCCATAGAAAAGTGCAAAACCTGCTCAGCAGTAGCCAATGGCTTGGTCTGGCAGAACATAACAGCCATGATAAGGTTGAAAAGGTAGATCGAACCAGAATATATAGAGAGACTTTGAATGCCAGTCTTGGGAATTTGGACAATGTTCAGTAGGTGATTGGGAATCATTGAAGGCTTTTGAATGGTGGAATGATAAGAGTAATATTTATCTGCAAGCTTAATCTGATAGTGATGTGTACAATTACTTAGAAGGGGGAAAAGCTGGAAGAGGAGTTGGGGTTAATGGCCAGGAGTAAACAGGAGAGAGAAAGACAACTCTTTGGGGTAGTGGGTTTACTGGTATCAATCTTTAAATAACAAAAACAACAAATAATGATAATAAATAAATATAAATACATTATATGTATAATTATAAATATATAATATAATAAATAAAAATAATTAAATAACAAAAAGTGACTAAAGGTAATTTAAGAAGCCATAAACTATATTTCCAATGCTACTAACAGTGAGCTGTTCAGAGAAACCACTACAATCTCCTCCTCAGCTTGTAATATGGATCATACCTGGTTTGGCATCTTAAAACAGAGAAATCTTCATAGACAGGAGAAACGTCACAGGGGACATGGGGCAGCCATGGAATTTTCACATTCACCAGACTTATCTCCAACTGAGAGCCATTGGTGGGGTAGAGGAGACTCCATTCCAAACCTAAATACCCAGTCCATCAAATAAAAATCTCATTAAGCTACTCAGCATTAGCACCAGCAAGGTAACACAGTCATGACAATCTGCAAATGAGATTTCAACAGCACAGAGGACTGTGACCTCAGGAGGAAGTTCTCACATATTAAATTATAACTCTCAATCTAGGTATATAAAAGAAGAAAAATGACCTTTTTTGGTAAAATGGAGGGCAGGGAGAGGGACTGATGTTGGGAACTCTAAGTAAATAAATTCCTTCTACCAAGTTAGATCCATAGCTGTTCTGTTTGACATTTAAAGCTCTTTATAACGTGCCCTTCTAACTTTCCAGGCTTCTAATGCCTTACACCGCACCCTACTCCATATACTCTGGGACCATTGACACTTGACTCCTCAGTGTTCCTTGGACAAGACTCTTCATCTCCAGGCTCTGATCATGTTTACAGGCTGTTCTCTAAGCCTGGAATGCTCTCTCTCCTCATCTCCACTTCCTGACTTCCTTCAAATCCTAGCTAAAATCTCACGTACTATAGAAGTCTTTCCTGATTTCCTTTAATTATAGGGTCTTTCCTATATCGACAAGCCCCAGTTTATCCCATATATCTCATTTGTACATATCTGTTTGCATATCGTCTCCCCTGTGGACTATGAGCTTCTTGAGAGCAGGGACTACCTTACCTTTCTGGATCCCCAGAGCTTAGCACAGTGCCTGACACATTTGCTCAGTCATTTGAGTTGTATCAAACTCTTCATGATTCCATTTGAAATTTTCTTGGTGAAGATACTGAAGTGGTTTGTCATTTCCTTCACCAGATCATTTTTCATTTGAGAAAACTGAGGCAAACAGTTTTAAGTAACATGCGCAGGGTCACATAGCCCAATTTTAGACTGAATTTGAATTCAGGTCTGCCGTTCTATCCACTGTACCACCCAACCATCCACCTAACACATAGTAGAAACTTAATAAGTGTTTATGAACTGTGCAATTTATACTCTTAGTTGCCTGGGCATATTAAGAGGTTAAATGACTAGCCCAAAGCCACACAATCAAATCCTTTCAGAGGCAAAACTCGAACCCAGGTCCTCTTGCATACAAGACAATTCACTATATATTCATTATACTCCTCTGCTTCTCAATAAATCACTTCTAATAAGATTACTGAAAATTTAGTATCAGTTCATATTTGTGTATCACCAAATGCTTTTCCAAAACGATCCTGTATGGTAACTAAGGGCCATCATTATCATTCTCTTCTTTTTTCAGATAGAGAAACAGAGGCTTGAAAAATTTACTGATTTTCCCATCTGGGGTTATCAATTAGTAAGCATCAAAGCTGGATTTCAAACCTTCAGATGCCTCCCGATTCTAAGTATTCTATCTAAACTGCCTTTCATATGAGGACCAAATGAGACGACATATACAAAGTACTTTGCAAACCCAAAAGTGCTATATATGTATGAGTTACTATTAATATCATAATTACAGTGTTCCATAATTATAATCATAGATGTAATTATTTATATATTATATGTGAAACATATTGTATAATATTAAATATTATGTGTAACATATCTAATAATAAATATAATTATTATATTTCCTCCTTTGGTCCTCAAAAGAACCCTGTAAGGGAAGAAGTTCAGGCATTATTACCCACATTTTACAGACAAGAAAATAGAGGTTGAAGAGAAGTCAAATAACTTCCCTAGGATCATATAACTAATAAGCAAAGGAATCAGTGTCCAGACTCAGATCTTAAAGCCCAGATCCAATAACTTTTTTTAAACCCATTTAAATCACTTATTAACTACAACAGGCAATGGCTATAATTCTATATTATGTTTTCAGACCTAAGACCCAAGACTAACTTGGGACAAGAATAATCTTGTCTGACCAAAAGTTCTATTGCATGATCATGATCCATAGGGAATGTGTATCAGGCCTGTATTAAATATTGGGGTCAGAATGTAGACATAAGCACGTTGTTGTTGAGTCATTTCAGTTGTGTCCAACTCTTTGTGACTTCATGTGAGCTTTTCTTGCCATTTCCTTCTCCAACTCATTTTACAAATGAGGAAACTAAGGCCAATTTAGTTAAGTGATTTGTGCAAGGTCACACAGCTAATAAGATTCCGAGATTGGATTTGGACAGAGTTCTTCCTGACTCCACTCCTGATGTTCTATCTACTGAGCTACCTACCTGCCCCAGATATGTGCAAATCTTTTTATAAATGTCCTTCTCCCTACCTTTCCTAGTTCTGTCAAATCCACATGTATGGTGGAAAAACAGTCTAAACATCAGGCTTCCTTCCTTCCTCTCTTTATATCTTCAGTTAGGTATTTTTTCTATGTTCTTAGTAGTTAAATATGTTAATCTCAGATAGGAAAAGAAATTCAAAACCCCATTTGCTCTAAGACTTCAAGCCTCTTAAGAATCACTTACCATCAAAAACAATGGTGATCCATGTTCCTCCAGCAATGCTGCCCTCTTCAGGTATGATGTGACAACTCCTACAAGATACTGAAAACAAACAAGAAACACATTGGAACCAAGGCCATTTCAGCCCATCATTTAATTTCTCTCTCCCAAAATATATGATTTTAAAGTGATTAGCCATCTCACACTAGGCACACATTCAAACCTCTCTGCCATTCATTGGATCACAGATTTAGAGTTATAGAAGTTATCTTTAAAATGTGGTTCTTGGAATTAAATACATTATTTGAAAAGTGGTCTGCTTATGATGGCATACAATTAAAAAAAAAAATTCTGGAGCCTACATTTACATGAATGCCCCTCTTAAATTTAATTAGCTTTTTTTTGGCAGTCAGACTACAAAAGGTAAAAACTTGAGATGAAGTACTTAACCCCATCCAAAATGGAATCCCAAAGAAATTATTCAGGTTAAATCATAGACAAATAGGCTCATGGATTTAGAGCTGGAAAGGAACTCAAATGCTAGTAAATCGAACACTGCCCCCATTTCATAGATGGGAAAACTGAAGCACAGAACAGTTAAATGGTTTTCCCAAAATAGCACAATTAGTAAGTGTCTGAAGTGGGATTTAGAATCTAGGTTTTCCTGGAGTGAAAGAACGAATTATGAACACATTTTCCAGCCATGGTATACTTCAAACCTAGAACGAGGTAGGAGGAAAAATTGGACCATAAAGTAAGAGAGATAAGCAGGTAGTTCCTTTCATGGATGAGCCACCACAGCTAGAATCCTGAGGAGGGGATTTTTGAGCTTATTTTGCTCACTGCCACTGATGTCCAGATATATAGTGATACTCAAAAAGTCATGCAGAATCTCCCAATAGAAGTCCCATAAAAACTGAAACAGTGAATTAAGTGTCCAAGTTATCTGTTGAGACTTCTCAGCTGGCAATCTCCAGATGTCAAAAAGAATCACACAGTGCCTTACTTACCTGCTAAGAGGAGCATCTCAATATTCATCAGTGAGAGTAGCCAAGTAATCATCTTGTATATTTAGATAAGACATCTAAGATCACTCAGTAATTACAAGCATCATCCATTTTGATTGAAGTATCACAGTTTCTCTGTTCTAAAAAGTGAGGTGAGAAGTTAGTATCATAATTTTTCATCACAAGGCCCTTAGCTAGTGCCAAGCTTAAAGAAAAAATTCAAATAAGAATATTGCCAAAGAACTTTAGATTTTTCAAGAAGCCCGTAGGCTCTGGGAAAAGAGAATATCTAAATATGTTGTGTATAATTGTATTTAGGCACTAATTTCCATATTTGTGAATTAAGTAGCAATAATAGCCTCTTTCAGGTTATGTTCATTATGGAGGAAGAATTTCCAAAAGAAATTCTAAAAAATATACTATATGTATGGAGAAAAGGAGGGGGGAGAGATAATAAGAAAGGAAGAGAGAGGGGGGCAGAGAGAGGTGGAGAAGGGGAGAGAGGGGGACAGAGAGGGAGGAAGGGAGAGAGAGAGAGAAAGCATGACACATGGTAAAATAGGAGAAACTCCCAAAAGACTGTCAGAAGACATAAAAAGGGAAAGATCATTTTCGACTGGGGGAAGGAATCACAGGAGGATCAGACAGATCACTAGGGATGATAAAGAGAATATTCATCTGATGGTCTTGAAATTCTTTTTGATGAAGTCAACAAAGTCCCCAGATGAAATAAAAGGTCTGTTTTGACAGCACTAAGAATTCCTAGCCATGCAAATTTTTATGAGAATAGCTTGTGCAAGACAGACATAAGGTATACATGACTTCTACATGATACAGTGGACTGGGAGCTGACCTTGGTGCCAGGAAGTATTGACTTCAGGTCCCACTTCTGACACATACTAGCTGTATGACCCTAGATAAGTCACATAGCTTCTGAGTGACCCAGGCCACTGGGTAAGATCATAAGTTGCAGAGCAAATGCTGATCTGCCTTTGCAGGAGAAGTTCCTCACTGGGAGCTCCCAACAATGATGAAATTATAGGTGTCAGCAAAAAAAAATATGTGTGTGTGTGCGTGCATCTGTGTGTGTGTGTGTGTGTGTGTGTGTGTGTGTTAAGGGCCTCCCATATGAGTGTATTAGTAGGGGACAGGTAGGCTCTCACAAGCAGTATTTCACAATGGACCACATTCTTATCTTCGAATAACTGTCTACCTAACATTCTCTACCTAACAGCCTTTCATCATAGTACCTACTTACAGGGTTGTGAGGATCCAATGATATTTGTAAAGTCTTTAGCACAATGCGTGAACATAGTAGGTATTTAATAGATGCTTGTTTCCTTCTTCTCCCTTCTCCCCACCCCCCCCTCAGCATTCCCCTATAACCTTTGTCTGGTGTAGACAGTTTAGTTTCCTAGATATCCATTGAACATGCTGTAATCATCCTTAAATCTGGCATATTCAGGCAGTTAATTAATAAATATTTATTAAGTGCCTACTATGTGCCAGCATGGTGCTAAGCATCAGGGATATGAAAAAGAGGCAAAAGACAGTCCCTTGTCCTCAAGAAACTCACTATTCTTGATCTATGAAAATTCTCAAGATGCTTTTAGACCCATGTCATGTTCTGTCTTCTCCACCCTAACTACTTCTTCACCCTAACAAGCTTTGATCTTTCTTCCCTCAATCCCAGGATGCTTGCAATTAAACACAGAATTTAGCACTCAAATATTATGTACTGTCATCTTTGTCTGTGACAATATGTAATAATATCAGATGTTTGCTTTTTAGTCTCAATGCCTCTTAAATACCATCTGTTTTGTTCAGCCATTTTTCAGGCCTTCATGACCCTATCTGGGGTTTTCTTGGCAAAGACATTGAAGAGCTTTGCATTTCCTTTTCCAGCTCAGTTTACAGATGAAAAAACTTGAGGCTAATAGGGTTAAGTGACTTGTCTAAGGTCACATAGCTAGTAAGTATGTGAGGCCAGGTTTGAACTAAGAAAGATGATTCTTCCTGACTCCAGACCCAGCACTCTATCCACCGTGCTATCTGGCTGCCTCAAATACCATCTACTAAGTAATAAATATTATTGTGATCTGTATCTATAGAAGGAGCTTACACATTGACAAAATCCTGGCTCTTTGAAGTTTTGGAGTGATGGTTTGAGCCAGATTACAGGTTCCATAAGAGCAAAGATCATATCTTTACTTCTTCCATACCTCCTTCAGGGTATGGAAGCACAACAATGAAGACATGGTAGATGCTTAACAAATGGGACTTAATTCAATTCAATAAACATATATTAAGCACATAGTATACACCTGGCACTGTGCTAAGTGGTAAGGATACAAAAAGAGGTCAAAGACAATCCCTGTCCTCTAGTTGGGGAGACAACATGCAAAAAAACATAAAGCAAAGCTATATGCAAAATAAAGAGGAAATAATTAACAGAGGGAAGGCACTGGAAGTAAGAAGGGTTGGAAGTTTCCTGTAGAAGGTGGGATTTAAGTTGGAACTTAAAGGAAGCCAGGGAACTTAGGAATCAGAGGAGAGGAGGGAGAGTGTTCCAGGTAAGAGAGATAGTCAAAGAAGATGCCCAAAGACAAAAGATGGAGGGTCTTGTTCATGGAACAGTCAGGAAGACTAGCTCGCTAGATCAAAAAGACCATGGCAGGCAACAAAGTGGAAGAAGACTAGAAAGGTAGTAGGAGAGTTGGTTATGAAGGACTTTGAATGCCAACAGCTTATTCAAAAGATATTATGTGAAATTAACAGGGATTGGCAACATATCGAATGAAGGTGAAGAATCCAGAATAACTCCCAGGTGGTGAGTCTGAGAAAAGATGGTGTTGCTCTTAGAAAAAGATCAATTAGTCCAAATAGCCTCATTTTACAGAGAAGGAAACTGAAACTCACAGAAGAAAAGTGATTCTCCCAAGTTTAAACAGGTGATAAGTGGCCACTGGGATTCGAACTCAAATCTTACAATTTCAGGTTCAGTTCTTTTTCCTCCATACCCCACTGTTTCCCATTAACTTGTTAATTTGAATTTAAAGAGTTTATAAATGATTTTATAAAGAGGTAGCATAGCACAGTGGCTACTGATCTGGCTGTACTGCCCAGAAAGACCTGAGTTCAAGTATTGCCTCTGACATGCCTATGAGATTCTAAGGTAAGTCACTCAGCTTTCAGTGTTCCAAAGAGCTCTCTGAGTATAATTTGCAGAGATGATGCCAACCTGCATTGGTGGAAGAAATTCCTCGCTAAGGAATTACAGGTCCAGTCCCTATCTCTATAAACTATTTAAATGAGTAGTGGTCTCTAACCATAGCTATATCTAAGAAGGTATATGATACAGAGATTTTGTTAAGGTTGGAGCCAGGATGAACCCAGAAATAGAAATAAATCTTGGGATTTCCTGAGATAAAAATATTCCTCGACTCTTTTTTCTTAAATTTTCTCTTTTGGTTAACTTGCTGAGAATTAACTATCATTCCCTTCCTCATGTGCCTCAGGGCAATGATATTGGGTAGAATGTGCTATCATTCTTCCATCAGGCACAGAGTGGGTTGTGTATAGCATCCATGAAACTGGCTACAGTCTGGGGGTGAAACTAGTTTTAAAAGAAATTGGCCATGATCTCTCCCCCTCCTTCCCCTCTTTTTTTTTTAAATAAATGGATCAAAACTAAACAATTCAAGCCCTGCCTTCAAAAATAATATTTTAGTATTGTTTAGCAAAAACAATAAAACTCAAATTTTTTAACCATCAAAAAAAATTTATTTATTTTCTTCTGAATCAAAAAATAAAACTTACATTTCTATAACATGATAGAATAGAAAAAAAAGATGATTGCACATGAAGCTACAAATCTATTGTGTACAACTTGTTATTCTTTTTAAATTTATAATAGAGTTATTGTGTAAGTTTCTTTTTTCTTGACATCTTTCTTTTTTAATCTGTCATCTGTCTTTTTTTATTAATCTGTCATCATCGGTCTTTTTTTCTGTTTATCACCTGCTAACACCCACCTCAACCAGCAAACCCTCTCTTATAACAAAGAAAACCAGTTAAGCCAAGGCGAGCAACATATCGTACACACCAAGGATTATATCCAAGGGGCAGCTAGGTGGCACAGTGGATAGAGCACTCGGCTTGAAATCAGGAAGACTTATATTCATGAGTTTAAATTTGACTTCAGATACTTACTACCTGTGTGACCCTGGGCAAGTCACTTCACCCAGTTTGCCTATAGAGAGACAAATTATAGAGGCTACTATAGAGACCTCTAGCACAGAAACTCTTTACCCAAAAAAGCAGAGTCAACTTAGAAACAATCATGACATATGTCCTGCTTTAAGAAAGCCTGATGAAAGAAGAAAATAATTTGCCAGACAAATGACTCAGGGTGTGATTATTTGCATCTCAAAAGGAGCTATACGAAGCCTTTACAAAAAAAAAAAAATCAGCACAAGGATACCTTTCTCTATCCAGTACATATGTTTCTGAAATCAAACTCTCCTTAACTTGAATCATGACTTTCCAGGTACTATACACTGAATGTGCTACACTCGATTCTTTGAAATGAAACATCCCTCACTTCTGAGGGAAAGCTATTGGCCCAAGATAATCTTTTCCCAAACTGCCTCTGCTAGATCATCATTTGATTTGAGGACCTAGTCCCTAAAGCTTCAAACAATGGAAACAATCCTTTCCCACCCCATCTTCCTCTATTTTAAAATCTGAGTCCAGCTCTTCCTCTCTCTCTTCAGCCCAGAGCAATTAAATCAAAACAAATTTTTGTTTTGTTTTGTTTTTTACTGACAGATAATCCACTGATTTATTCTTTACAAGGATAAACTCAACTTTCAGGTTGTTGTTTTTTTTTTCCCTACTGCTTGCCCACCTCAAGATGTTCAGTGTTCTAAAAGAAACAAAGACTGACTCAACTCTCATCTTCCTACCCACCTTCTACTTTCCATCTGAAACTTTTGTGTCAGTGAGATAATTTTCCTTTATTTGACCCATGTTAATGTCAAGGTTTCACTCCATGCTTGAAAGCTTGAGTTTGAAAATAGACAATAAAGCAATTGCTATATGGGACAGTTCCCCCTTTTCACTTACCCTGTTCCTTCCTCAGTCAGGAGTCAATGGAGAAAGTCTTTCCCTTCCAAGTGATTTTGCTTCTCACAAGGGTAAACTCTTCAGCAAGAGACAGTGGCCTTATTATCTGGTTAAAGCCCAGCCCGCAGCTACCTTGCAGGTAACTCATTCATGTCAGACTGTAACTCACCTAACTTGTTTGTGCCCTGGCCAAATGAGTTCCAAAGTAAAAGTTCATAGTTGTCCATAGGGGAGGCTTAATGATTAACTCAAGTTACTTATGCTTTCTTTTTTTCCCTTGGGGTCTCTTATTAATGACCTATGGGAAAGTAACCTGAAATTTTTATCTGCTTACAGCATCTGCCCCTGCAAGGAATTTCAGATATATTCACCAAAACAGACACACAAGCATTCAGGTAAACATTGAAACAATTCCTCACTGCAGCAGGCATAAAATGGGAGGTCTAGGACCAGGTTGACTTGTGTTCACGGGCATGGGAGGAGAATTGTTTTAAAACTGGGCCTGGTGGTCTTGAGACCACCATGACAGCTTCCCATTAAGTGAGACTGTTACTTATAGAATCTATGCATAGAAACCATTGCTATAATGTGGCCTGATGATTTTTGAGACCATTGTGACAGTTTTTCCTTAAGGGAGGCTGAAAGATTATAGAAACATACTCATGGAAAAATACTGACAATAACATTTTTTAATACATAATTTGTTTATTTTTCAGTTCTCAACATTCACTTCCACAAGAATTTGAATTCAAAATTTTCTCCCCATCTCTCCCCATCCCCACCCCAAGCCAGCATGCACCGCATCCACCCCTTCCTCCAGACCGTCCTCCTTTCTATTATTCCCCCTCCTTCCATGCCCCTCCCCTCTATTTTCCTGATGGGCAAAATAGATTCCTATACCCCATTGCCTATAATCTTCTTTTCCATTTGCAAGCTGAAACAATTTTTAATATTCATTATTGAAACTTTGAGTTTCATATTCTTTCTCTTCCTCCCTCCCCACCCACCTTCATTGAGAAAACAAACAATTCAATATAGGTCATACATGTGTAACCATGCAAAACACTTCCATAATAGTTACATTGTAAAAGACTAACCACATTTCCCTCTATCCTATTCTGCCCTCCATTTATTCCATTCTGTCCCTTGACCTGTCATCCCACAATTATGTTTGTTTCTGATTATCCCTTTCCCCAATTTGCTGTCCCTCCTATTTTCTTCCCTCTACTGTCCCCTACCCACCTGCCTTCCTACACGGTAAAATAGATTTCCATATCCAATTGAGTGTTATTCCTTCCTTAAGCCAAATCCCATGAGAGTAAGGTTCACTTATTTCTTTTCATCTCTCCCTTCTTCCCCTCCTTTGTAAAAGCTCTTTCTTCCCTCTTTTATGTGAGATGATTTGCTGCATTCTACCTCTCCCTTTCTCTTACTCCTAGTGCATTCCACTCAACAGTAAATTTTGGTTGTCAGATATTCTCCCTTCATATTCAGCTCATCCTGTGCCTTCTGTCTATATACATACATATACACACACATATACATACCTATACATATACAATATACACATACATACCCATAAAAACCTACATATATACATGTATGTATAGGTATGTATGTATGTATACATATATATGTATTTGTGTGTGTGTATTCCCTCTAACTACCCTAATGCTGAAAAAGGTCTCATGAGTTACAAATAACATCTTTCCATGTAGGATTGTAAACAGTTCAACTTTAATGAGTTCCTTAAGGCTTCTATTTCCTGTTTACCTTTTAATGTTTCTTTTGATTCTAGTATTTGAAAGTCAAATTATCTATTCAGCTCTGGTCTTTTCAACAAGAATGCTTAGAAGTCCTCTCATTGAAATTCCATTTTTTCCCCTGAAGTATTACATTCAGTTTTTCTGGGTAGGTGACTCTTGGTTTTAATCCTAATTCCTTTGACCTCTGGAATATCATATTCTAAGCCCTTTGATCCCTTACTGTAGAAGCTCCAAAATCCTGTGTTATCCTGATTGCATTTCCACAAAATTGAATTGTTTCTTTCTGGCTGCTTGTAATATTTTCTCCTTGACCTGGGAACTCTGGAATTTGGCTACAATATTCCTAAGAGGTATCCTTTTGGGATCTCTTTCAGGAGGTAATTAGTTAATTCTTTCAATTTCTATTTTACCTTCTGGTTCTAAAATATCAAGGCAGTTTTCCTTGATAACTTCTTGGATAATTATGTCTAGGCTCTTTTTTGATCATGGTATTCGAGTAGACCAATAATTTTTAAATTATCTCCTCTGGATCTATTTTCCAGGTCAGTTGTTTTACCATGAGATATTTCACTTTGTCTTCTATTTTTTTCTTTCTTTTAGCTTTGTTTTATAATGTCTTGGTTTCTTAGAAAGTCATTAGCATCTATCTATTCCATTCTAACTTTTAAAGAACTGTTTTCTTCAGTGAGCTTTTGAACCTCCTTTTCCACTTGGTTAATTCTGTTTTTTTAAAGCATTCTTCTCCTCATTGACTTTTTGGACTTTTGGAATGTGGGCTAGCCTATTTTTAAAGGTGTTATTTTCTTCAGCATTTTTTGGGTCTCCTTTAGGAACCTGTTGACTCACTTTTCATGACTTTCTTGCATCACTCTCATTTCTCTTCCCAATTTTTCCTCCCCCTCTCTTATTTCATTTTCAAAATCCTTTTTGAGCTCTTCCATGGCCTGAGACCATTGCATATTTATTTTGGAGGTTTTGGATGTAGAAGTCTTGACCTTGCTCTCTTTCTCTGATGGCATGCTTTGTTCTTCATCATCTGAGAAGATGGAAGAAAATAACCTTTCACCAGGAAAATACCCTTTCACTTTCTATAGTCATTTTTCCCCCTTTGGTACATTTTCCCAGACAGCTACTTGATTTTTTAGTCCTTTGTCAAGTGGAGGGTATACTACTCTAGGCTTTAGAGGTTTTGTGTAGCTGTCCTCTGAGATATCTCTAAAGACCTGTAAGTTGTCAGCTCCTCCAAGGCGACACAATCAAGGGAGAGGAGTTTACTCCTTTTCTAGCCTATGCTCTGATCTGTGAACAACCAAAAGCACTCTTTTCTGCTATGGAAATGCAAGTAGGAATCCCTCTTCATAGCTGCCACCAGTTCCTCCATGCTAGCATTCCTCCTCACCCTATGATCTCCCTTCAGGACTGAAACCCAGATGAGCTGCTCAAGTACCCCAAGGTCTTTAGGTTGAAGGTACCAAAGAGTGGATGCTGCTACCACAGTGGCTGCAGTGGTCCTGGGGCCAGGGCTGGAGCCAGACCTCTCTCCCCTCTCACCCAGGTGAAAGAGCTTTCTTACTGACCTTTGAAGCTGTCTTTGGCATTTGTGGGTTGAAAAATCTGGAAACCAAAGCAGCTGCCCATGATTCAGCACCCTGAAAAATGCTCTAGTCCTGTCCAGGCCATGTAACCCTCACTCAGCTGTGCTCCATGCCAATCCCAGTGTGATAGACCTTTCCTGTCAGTATTCTAGTCTGTCTTGGGCTGGAAGTCTGTTTCACTCTGTCAATTTGCAGCTTCTGCTGCTCTAGAATTTGTTTAGAGTCATTTTTATAGGTATTTTAATGGTTGGGGGAGAACTAGAGCAGCTCTGTCCTTCTACTCCACCATCCTTGAGTTTACTGGTACATTTCTTGCTCAAGGATCAAGTCTTAAACCCAATTCACTCTGGAGTTCATAGACTGGACAACAAGTCCCCATCCACCTAGCACAGAGTGGATGTAATAACTAAAGAGTAATTTTTTCTCTTTTACCCAGGAACCCTGAGGGTCTTCCCGCTGCAGTTTTTTTCTTTTATTAAAGGGGCCATCCCTTGAGTAACTTAAAGAAGCCTATTCATTGAATAGGCATATCTCACTCGAAATAAGATTGTGATAAGACCTAAACCTGAAAGGGCCAGGGTCTCACATTGCCTCCTAGGCCATTTCCAGTTGTCCTGATGAATATTGTACCATTGGACCCAGATGTCTCAGGAGAAGAAAATGAGGTTGCTGAACTTGCACAGCCCTCCCTCATTCAAATCAAGTCAAATGCAGGTCATGTCATCATCTTGATGTCATGGTCCTCTTCGAGAATGAAAGACAAGCACCATCAATCAATTAACAAGCATTATTAAGTAGCTGCTATATACACTGGGACCTATGCCAAGTACTTCAGATATGAGGGCAGAAAGGAAATAGACCCTGCTTCATTGAACTTATCTTCTATCTGGAAAGATAACATGTCCTTGGGGAAGCTAAGTAGCACAAGATAGAGTGCCAGGCTTGAAGTCAGAAAGACTTGAGTTCAAATCTGGCCTCAAACACTATCAGTTTGACCTTGGACAAGTTACTTAACACTGTTTGCCTCAGTTTCCTCATCTGTAAAATGAGCTAGAAAAGGAAATGGCAAATCATTCTAATATCTTTGTCAAGAAAATACCCAAAGGGGTTATGAAGAGTGGGACATGACTGAAAACAACTAAAAAAGCAAAAAAAGTACTTACATAAAATAAATACAAGCTAGTTTACAGAGAGAGCAGAATGACATATGGAGAGGCCTCACATAGAAAGTGGTATGTAAGCTAAGTCCTGAATCAAGTTAGGGATTTTAAAGGTGAAAAGAAGAATTGAATAAGTGCATTCCAAGTCCAGGAGAAATGAGTTCAGTATTTCTTGTCTTGTCCCATTCTATTTTTTTTGTTTTTAAAAGCTTCCAAGTTAATAAACTTTTATTAAGTATTTACTATTGTAAGATATTATTAGTCATTAAGATGCAAAACTAAAATAAGATAATAATTTGATTGAAGTATCTAACAATGTATTACATAGATAGCCCATAAAATACCTGTAAAGAAGGACTCTCAACAAATTCTAGAGCAGTAGAAGCCACAGAACAATGGAGTGGAGGAGATTTCTAGCCCAGAGTGAACTGAAAGACAGACAGGAAAGGTCTGTCTCACCAGATGCAGAACAGAGCCCAGCCCAGCCTTGTCTGTGAGGTATGGCTCTGGGAAGACCAGGATGGAGCACGCTTCAGGGACAGAATCTCCAGTGGCAGCTCAACCCACAGGCCCTAAAGGGTAGTGAGAGGGTTTTTTTGGCTGGCCAAGAAATGAGCAGGGTGTTCCCATAACTCAGGCATCCTCAAGGGGCAGCAGCAGAGGCAGCAGGGGGTTCCCTGGGCAGGCAGCAGCTTGCATCCATTGCTGAAGGCCTCATGGTAAAGCCTGTGAGGGAACTGAGCCCTGTGTGGCCACCTTGCCTCCACCTGAGCAAATGATCTTAATCTCACACTGAATAGCAGCTCTGTCCCTGCCTAATGCCCCTGGGGGATTGGAGCAGCTCATCTGAATCTCAGTCCCCAGTGCTAGCTTGGCAGAACTGGAGGAGAGGTGATTGTGGAAAGGAAACTCAGAAGTCAAGTAACTGGCTGGGAAAATTGCTGGGGATGGAAGCTCAATTCCAGGTGGACAGTCTCGGGCGGGTAAAGGTGGGAACTTCTAAATCTTAGAGTTCTCACGAGACCCCCCAGGAAACGACTGGGAATCGAGGTGAACCGAGCTATCTCGTGTATTTCCGCCTCTTCCCGTGAGAAACGTGATGGGAGAGAGCTCTCTCCGCCCTCGAGATTGTCTCAGATCTGGGCACACTATTGTTATCTAACAGCACGGTATTCAGATGCAAACTATGCTGCTGGAGAGTTTAAGTAGGATCAGGAAAGCCTGAAAGTTCTCTTGGGCGGAGGGGCGTGGAGCGGACAGGACAACAAGGCTCCGCTTTTCCTCTCTCCTCTCTCCCCTCCCCCTCTCTCCCCACTTATACTTCTACTTCCAATCTCTTATTGTAAGATCTTTGCCTCCTTGGGAGATTCTTCGCTCCCTCCTAAGGAAGAATTCCCCTGCACTTGTAACTAGACCCTGAAATAAAGCTCAACCCTTGTTCGACTCTGGAACGTCCTTTCTCTCATACGAGCATCTGGTTTGGCCAACCGAAGACCTCCGATAGAGGTAAGGGAAGACTCGGGTAGCCCTCAGGCCTCTAGGCCTGGCAGAAAATGCCCAAATAAGGGGAGAAAAATAAGACTATAGAAGGTTACTTTCTTGGTAAATTGATGTCTCCTCCCATCCTTCCAAATGAGGAAGAACAAGGCATACTGTCAGAGGAAGTCAAGGCCCCTGCCTCCAGGGCCTCCAAAGGGAACTTAAACTGGGCTCAGGCAATGGAAGATCTTGAAAAGCAAGTTAGCAGCTTACTAAAGGAAAACCAAAAAAATGCTGAGGAAAATAACACCATTAAAAAGAGGCTAACTCAATTGGAAAAAGAAGTCCAAAAAGCCAATGAGAAGAAGGAGGCTTTAGAAAGCAGAATTAGTCAAATGAAGGAGAAGGTTCAAAAGCTCACTGAACAAAATAAATTTATTGAGAGAATTGAGTTCAGAGAAATGAATGACTATGAGATAAAACCAAGCAGTTAAAAAACAAAACTAAAAGTTTGAAAAAATAGAAGATGCATCTCATTGGAAAAACAAGTGACCTGGAAAATAGATCCAGTAGAAATAATTTAAAAATTATGGGGCTACTTGAAAGCCATGATCAAAAAAAGAGCTTGGACATTATCTTCCATGAAATTATCAAGGAAAACTGCCCATATCAGGGCCCATATCTAGAACCAGAAGGAAAAATAAATATTGAATGAATGCACCAATCACTTCCTGAAAGAGACTCAAAAAGAGAAACTCCTAGGAATATTATGGCCAAATTTCGGAGTTGCCAGATCAAGGAGAAAATACTGCAAGCAACTAGAAAGAAACAATTTGAGTATTGTGGAAACACAATCGGGATAACACAGGATCTGGCAGCTTCAACATTAAGATATCAAAGGGCTTGGAATAAGACATTCCAGAAGTCAAAGGAACTAGGATTAAAACCAAGAATCACTTACCCAGCAAAACTGAGTATAATACTTCAAGGAAATAAATGGTCATTCAATGACATAGAGGACTTTCAAGCATTCATATTGATGAAAAGACCAGAACTGTATAGAAAATTTGACTTTCCAACACAAGAATCAAGAGAAGTATGAAAAGGTAAACAGGAAAGAGAAATCATAAAAGGCTTTCTAAAGCTGAACTATTTACAATCCTACAGGGAAAGAAAATATTTATAACACTTGAATCTTTTCTCAGTATTTCAGTAGGTAGAGGGATTGTACATACAAAAGTTGAATCAGAAGACATGATATCCACACAAAATATAAAATAAAATAAAAATTAAGGGGTGAGAAAGGAAAATACAGGGAGGAGAAAGGGAGAAATGGAATGGGGCAGGCTATAACTCATAAAAGAGATAAGAAAAATCTTGTTCAATGGAGGAGAAAAGGGAGAAGGGGAGAGGGGAAAAGTGAAGCTACTCTCTCCACATAAGGCTGAAGGAGGGAATAACATGCTCACTAAATCTGATATAAAAATCTATCTTACACTACAGGAAAGTAGGGGAGGAGGTGACAAGTGGGGTGAAGGGAATGATAAAAGGGAGAGCAAATGGGAGAAAGGAGTAACTAGAAATAAACACTTTTGGGAAGGGACAAGGTTAAATGAGAGAATAAAAAAGGGGGGATAGAGTAGGATAGAGGACAATATAGTTAGTATTATACAACATGATTATTATGGAAGTCTTTTGCAAAATGACACATACTTAGTCTATATTGAATTGCTTGCCTGCTCAGTGGGGATAGGGAGGGAGGAAGGAAGGGAGAGAAGTTGGAATTCAAAGTATTGATAACAAATGTTGAGAATTTTTATTGCATATAACAGGGAAATAAGAAATACAGGGAATGGGGTATTGAAATTTGTCTTGTCCTACAAGAAAAGAGAGAAGATGGGGATAAGGAAAGGGTGGCATGTGATAGAAGGGAGAAAAGAAGTAATCGGAATGCAAGGTATTAGGAAGTGGGGTGAGGGGAGTGATGGGGAGAAAAATTGGACACGTTACAAAGTGATGTAAAAGCAATTAGTATTAAAACAATTGACTGAATTAAATACTTAAAATAAATCAATGAGATCTTTAGTTTGGGGAAAAGAATTTTAGTCTAAATTTCCTAGAGGCAGGTAACCTCAGGTACACTCTGGTAAATTTGATTTTATGATTGCTATTTAATCAGGAACTAGAACATGTATAGAAAGACATGTAAGCCACTTAAGACTTGCCTCAAAAGATGTTCCTTAGCCAAAGTGAAATTATAATCATATTTGGAACCTGGTTATTGGAACTTGCTATTTTAAGATGCTATGGGACTATTAAGTGACTGTTCTTCTGAGTCTAACTCCAGATATGGATAGCAGAAAGGTGGTCTGAGCCTCCAATCCATGATGCCAGTAAGCCTGTGAGATGCTGGTATGAACTGAAAGAGGTGATCTCACGGGAAGGGTGGGAGAACAGCTGTTCAGTCTGGGTTGAGGTAGGATTCTCCTGACTCAGTTTCCCCACTGACACCTGGCAGGACTAAACCTGACTGAATGCAAGTTTACAATATACTCCTACCTGGAATTGACATGAAGCTGAGGAGATATTGGTTCCCTGCAATGTCCCTACTCTTAGCGGCAATTTCCTGTAGTCAAAAGGTTTGTAAGCTTAATACCAGATCAATTAAATTATAGATTGTTGATAGGGGAACATCCGAGGTCAGGTCTAAAATTAAGCTATTAGGCATAGGACTTTAGACCAACAACAATAGGCTAGGGTCCTTTAATTCTTAGTAATGCTGTGGGGACAATTAAGTCAAGGACTTGTTAAGTTAGCATACATAAATATTATTTGTGTCTCGGTTAATGTTTATAAAAAAATTCTTTTGTGGTCTAGACTGTAAATGCTTTAAAAAGAAGTATCACCAGACCAAAAGTTGGAATTGTTTTATGTGATATGAACTGTGTTAAAAATGAAAAACAAAATAAAAAAAAAGAATGTATTATGTAATGGCAGTAGGAATGACTTTTTTTTTTCTTTTTTTCTTTTTTTTTTTTTTTGCTATCCATACCTCTAATTCTGTTGTCAGACGGAATTTTCTATGAGGAAACTTTCCACCAAAGAAGATTTACAAATGTTCTCCAATTTCTAGTCTTAGAGAGTTCACAAAGAGCACTGAGGAGTTAAGAAATTTGCCCAAGGTCACTGAGAGAAATGATTATTAATAACCAATGGTTTGGGGAGATCCAGAGTTCCCCCCCTTTTTAGACCATCTTATTTAGGTGAATTCCTGTGACTGTGCTCCACTCAGGCTTGTTTGGGTGGAATTAGATCCTTTATCTAGATTACCCAAAGCTGGGGGTGTTCTGGGTGTAGAGATAGTAATCTCTTTGTCCAAGGGTGACATAATTCTCTCATCTCTTCACTGGAATGAGCCCACTTCTCATTGCCATATTCATTATCTCATTGTTAACCAGTAGAGTTGATTGGGGTGGAACATCCACTTTTCCAAGGGTGTATAAGCCCTGAGGCTGCCACCATGATTGTCTTTGGCCTCTGACCTCTCTTGTTAATAAAATGCTAGCATTATTAATAAAAAATAATTAATTACCCAGAAACCATGTCTCTCAAACTTTTTAAACATTACCTCACACAGTCAATATGTGTTCAAGGTGGGATTTGATTCTAGGTCTTAACTGGACTCCGGGGGCAGCTTTTTTATCCATTACAGCATAACAATACCATGTTGTCTCTCCATTGTAATACAAGGCACAATCATACATACATATATATATATGTATATATATATATATGAGAGATCTAGATTAAAATGCTCTGAGAAATCTGAAAGATGGGTTACTTTTAGCTGGGGACATCAGGAAAGGTTTCATAGCAAATTTAATGACTGAATTGGGCCTTAGAAGAATTTAATTCAATTCAATTCAACAATTTAAATGCAGTACATTATGCTAGACCTTGAAGAAAATAAGAAGTTTAGATAAGGTATGATCCCTGTCTTCAGGGATCTTACAGTCTGATAAAGAGTAATCACAAATACAGTATTAATTAATATTGTTAATAATTAATTAATATTAATAATATAATTATAATATATAATAATACTTGATATATATAATATATATTTGATATATACAATTGATAATATATAAATATATAATTGATAATAAAATTAATAGTCACAAACTACAATATTAATATTGTATAAGTACATTGTTGCTGACCTATGTACCATACTATCCATGGGGTTTACTTGCAAAGATATTGAGGTGGTTTGCCATTTTCTTCTCTAGCGTGTCCCCATTTTGTAGATGAGAAACTCAGGCAAGTAGGGGTTAAGTGACTTGCCCAGGGTCACACAGCTGGTAAATGTCTAAGGCTAGATTTGAGCTCAGATCTTCCCAACTTCAGACTCAGTGGTCTACCCATGGCATCACCTAGCTGCCCACTCATAACATTAGGGAGGTAAAAAGTATCATGAAGAGGCTCATCATATCCTCTGATCTCTCCTCATGTCCCACCTTTGTCTAGATTGCCCATTTAAGATTTTTGGACTTCTACACCATGTCCCTGAGTGCCTCCCCTTTGACTTTCTTTTTTATGTTGTCTCCCCCCTTAAGGGTAGGAACTATCTTTCTTTTTCATATTTGTATCCCTAGCACTTAGCAAAGTGCCTGGCACATAGTAGATACTTCATAAGAGTTTATTGACTATTGAGACTCAGGAGAAAACAAAAAGACATTATTTAAAGGGAACCAGGTTGAAAAGCCCAGAGTGGCCTTAGTATCATCAATGTCCCAGTATGTCCAATGTGGTTAAAGTTTAGGGCACATAAGAAGCACCTCCTGATCTGCCAACTGCTAGTGTACTCCCTCCTCCCTAATTACCTTATTTGTGTAGGTGTGTGTGTGTGTATGTGTAGACAAATACATATGTATATATATACAAATGTATTAATTGATTGGAACCACAGTGTCAGGCAGAGAGGCAGCTAGACGGCAAAGTAAATATAGCCCTTGGATATGGAGCTAAGAAGACCTGAGTTCAAAACTGGCTTCACTTATTAGCTCTGTGACCCTGGGCATGTCTGCCTCGTTTTTCTCAACTGTAAAATGAGGGGACAACAACATCACCGACCCCCGACTCTAAGTTTTTGTGAAGATCAAATGAGATATTTGCACATATCCATAGCATAGCCCCTGGCTCATAGTAAGTACTTAATAAATGCACTCTTTTGTGTGAATTTATTTTTTATCTAATGAGAATGATAGAATCTAGTAACAAAAAGTGGGCATCTGTCTTATCAAATTAGGAATGAGCAACTGGTCTTATGAGGTATTAGTGCCATAGTAGCTGAAGTGGTAGAAACAAATGTATATAGACAGCAGGGGCTGTTTAGGGCCCACACAAATGCCCTCTTGTATTACAGGAAAAATTAAAGTCCCAGTCATTTTTCAGTCATGTCTTACTCTTCATGAGTCTGACTCTTCTTGACCCCATTTGGGGTTTTCGTGGCATAGATACTACAGTGGTTTGCCATTTCCTTTAGCTGATTTTACAGATGAGGAACTAAGGTAAACAGGGATAAAATTGTGATTTGCCCAGGGTCACATGGCCAGTAAGTGTCTGAGACCAGATTTGAACTCAGCAAGAGTAGTCACATGAATGATTGCTAAATTAGTCATTAGTTCTGATCATATATGCGTAATGTAACAGCAAAAACAGCCACATCTCAGCCAGTGTGTATCCTTGTATTGCTGGGTAACCATAAAAACACTGATGTGAATAGTTCTCTACGCCTTGGGATGTATGTGCTTAGGAAATCTCACTGAACCTATGGAAACCTCAATTTCTTTTTCTGTAAAATGATATTTGGACTAGAGGGCCTCTGCCATCCCTCCTACTTCCAGATCTATATGCCTAGGATACGGCCCCTGGATGTCCTACAGCCTTCAAGGTGGGAGAGATGGATCATTATGCCCTCCTTAGCCAATGAGAGTATAGCACCCTCTTCCTCCCAGTACCATCTTTAAGTCACTGCTCCTGAGATCCTGAGAGTGCCTCTTTCAACAGGTTCATCTGCATGAGATTTGCCTGTGTTTGTGTCACTCTGTCCTTCACTGTCTTTCTACCCTTGTTTATTAGGTAGTGAAACCATGGCACAAGTTTCAGAAAGCTTACTAACTCCAAGGATTTGGTAGCAAGAGTAACAATATTCAGTCTGTTTTCTCCTTCCTTTGGGGGAAAGGTATTGTGATACAATGGAAAGTATGGGCAACTATGAGGCACAGGAAATAGAGCACTGAGTCTGGAATCAGGAAGACCTGACTTCATCTCTGGTCTCAGACACTTAGTAGCTGGGTGACCCTGGACGAGTCATTTAATCCTGTTTACCTCAGTTTCCTCACCTGTAAAATGAGCTGGAGAAGGAAACGGCAAACCTCCACAAAACCTTTGCCAAGAAAACCCCAAATGGGGAAAAAGAAGAGTTGGACACAGCTGAGATGACTGAATAACAGCAAATAGAAGATTTGTAGCCAGAAGACTTGGGTTTAAACCCTAGCTTTTTCACTTATCACCTGGGTGGCCATCAGGAAGTCTTCCAGTCTCTGTGATTCTGAATTGTCAGAATGAGAGGACTGGCCTCTAGATGGCCTCTAAGGTCCTTTCCAAATTTAAATTCATGAACCTAGAAGAAGCTACCAGGGTTCATTGAACCTTCCTCAGGCTTTCCATTTTGTTAGTGACAAAACTAGAGAATCACCTGGCTGTCCCTAGATGCTACACTTTCCACTAGACAGGTCCATATAACCTCTGGAGGAAAAAAATTTCCCTTTGCTGTGATGTACTAGAAGTAGCATCATAGCCAGGGGTAGAAATTGAGGTTTGGGTTCCAGCTCCCCCACAAAAAGCTGTGTATCTTTGGGAAAATCATTTAACCACTCTGTGGTTCAGGATCCTTAGCTATAAAATAGGCCTGATGAGACTTGCACAACCTTCATTACAGGGCTATTGTGATGGAAGAGCCTTGCAGCACCGCTGCCCCCCCCCCAAATGCTATATAATTATCAATTATTATTGTTCTAATTACTTTTTTATCGTCATTATTACTCATATACCATAAGGGTAATAATAATGAAAACTTTGAGCAGCAATTGAAGGAGGCTTCATGCCCAAATAGAAAGTTCCAGAAGAACATAGACAACAAATTTTCCCCTACATTGCCCCTGGCCACGGGCTCTTTGCCAATCAAACCTTAGCATCCTGGTCAGGAGCTGGGCCACAGAAAACCTGAACATGGACTGAGAAAAACTACCTGCACTCCTCAATTATGCTGACCTGTTCTCACATACATCGTGAATCAAAGGGGGGCAAGAAACCCTCCCCCCTCACCTAGGCTTCTTAGAAATCCTAGTTTCCTGCACAGTTCAGCCCTTCTTGACATTTACCCCATTCCCAATTGTTAGTGCCATTCTCTCCCCTCAAAAACATATATACATATATATGTGTGTGTGTGTGTATACATATATAAACACATATATACATACATAATGCCTAATGTAGTCTATATTTAAGTATAAATATAGAATATAAATTTATTATGTAGAATATTTTAGAAATATAACTGTAGCAATATAGTTATATCTAACTAAATATTAACTACTTAATAACTCTGTTAATACTATATAATTATATGTTGATATGGTAGTATAATTAACCGATATATATTAACACTAACAGTTGGCTATATCTGTATATTATATAGACAATTAGGTAGAGGATGTACCAAATGTCTTAATGTAGTTTTAAGCTTTGATAACTTCAAAAGTACTACAAACTTACCAAATAACAACATTTGAAAGATTATTTATTTTAAAATTTTAAATATTGATAGAGTTCTTATTAAAATTCAACGCGACTACCATCCTGTGGTCTACACCACTCTGATTAATTATTAAATTTTGCAAAAACTTTCAGCAACAGCAGCTCAGCTACCAAAAGAATTGCATTTGTACGCCTAGCCTTAAGATCATCTAAAAAATGAGGGTTTGATGGATACCAGATAGTGTTGAAAAGAAATAATTGAAAGAAATGAAGTTATCAATGTTGCCAAGCCAGAGGTCCTCCTCTATCAAATAAATCTGATAGCGAGCCATCCAGAAACTCACATATGCAATGTATGATAACAGAGTATCCCATCTCATTAATATTATAGTTTACTATTAAAGTTCACAAAACTAGATAAGTGTAAAAGAAATTTAAATAAATTCTCCAATGATATTGTTGTAAGTTTCTAGCATTTATACTTTTGATGTTCTAAGACTTTTGGGACACTCTGAATTTATATATACAGATATAGATATTTATATGTGTGTGCATGTGTGTATACATTTGTATGTTTGTATGTATGCATATATATATATACATATGTATGTATGTATATGTTCTCTCTCCAAAGGAATGTAAAGTTCCTTGAGAGCAGGAACTATTTTCATTTTTATAACCCTAACATCTAACACAGAGTCTGGCACTTAGTAGGCACTTAAAAAACGAATCAGTCTAATGATTGATTAATGCACAAGAGTTTTCACTCTGTCCAATCTACTCACTCTGAATTATACAGACAGAAAACTTGAAATATCTGTACCTCACTTTAAAACCAATGCAAGATTTGAATATGTAGATATACATATAACACACATATATAAACACTAGTATGTGTTATAAAGGCATGCATATGTATTGTAACAGAATCCATGACCAATGGAAAGTCCCCTTCATACAGTTAAATGACTAACCGTCTAATTTACATACCCTTCGGGGAACAGGTCTATTGGCTAACTATATGATCTTAGAAAAATCATTTGCCTCTCTGGGCCTCTATTTTCCATTCTACTAGATGAAAAGGATATATAAAAATATCTCCAAAGGACTTTCCAGCTCTACAGCCTGGGATATTAATATTCTATTATGTAAAGTTTTGTATTTCTTCCCAACATACATATATGTGTGTGTTGTTTCCTTCAGTAGAATGTAAGGTCCTTGAGAGTAAGGGTGGTTTCATTTTTAACTTTGTATCTACTCAGCTGTCAAATTGATCTTCCTAAAATACAGATCTGACAATGTAACTATCCTCCTCAATAAATACTAGTGGCTCCCTATTACATCTAGGATCAAATATGTAGCCTGTTTGACTTTTAAAGGCTTTCATAATCTGATCCCTTCCTACCTTGCAGCTTATCTGTTTCCTTTCTAGTACTTCTCAGTGATGCCCTACATCACTTTAATGAAAGCCTGCCCTGTATCCCTAGCAGTATCCATGACCCTGTTCCAACACTCACATTTTTGCCTTTCTTTGCATTCCCTAACACTTAGAACAGTACCTGGTACCTTTACCAAGCATAATAGGTATATTATTATATATAATAATATAATATTTTATATTAATAATATAAATGTTTAATAAATGTTTATTGACTTATTTTTGATTTTCAATTTATTGAAATGAGTCTTCACTACCTGCCACTTCCCTCCCGTTTGAAACTTAACCTCTCTCAATCCCTCAATGATAGCTCTGGGTCTTCTGCCATCACTCCTTAAATCTCCAGGTGTATTATCAGATCCTTTGACTTGAGCTACTTCTTACCCAGCTCAACATCACTCACTTTATTCTCCACTATATGCCACATGAACTGGTCAACTACCTTGACCACTGTGCCACTCTCACACCTTTTATTTAATGTAATGAATTATGGCCCCAGTTAGGGGTAGCTAGGTATTGCAATGGATAAAATACCAGGCCTATGATCAAGAAAACCCAAGGTCAAATCCAGCCTCAGATACTTGCTAGCTGTGTGACCCTGGACCAGTCACTTAACTTTGTTCGCCTCAGTTTCCTCATCTATTAAATGAACTGGAGACGGAAATGACAAACTACTCCAACTACCTTTGACAAGAAAATCCCCAGTGGGCTCATGAAGAGCTGGACATAACTTAAATGACTAAACTACAACAACAAATGGTAATAATAGCTAACATTTATGTAGTGCTAAGCACTGTATAATTAATATCTCATTTTATCCTCACAGCCACCCTGGAAGTAAGGTATAATTATTATGCCGGTTTTGCAGATAAGGACCTGAGGTAAACAGAGGTTAAATGAGTTGTCCAGAATCACACAGCTAGTAAGTGTCAGAGGGCAGATTTGAACTCAGATCTTTCTGACTCCAGATCCAGCACTCTATTCACTTTGCTACCTAGCTGGTAGCACCAATCATCATCTCATTTGAGCCTCACAACAACCCTATGGGGTAGGTGCTATGATACTTCCATTTTGCAGATAAGGGAACTGAGGCTTAGAAAGCTTAAGTGGATTTGTAATAGGATTTGAACTCATTTTCCAAACTTTAATCAATCAATCAACAAACATTTATTAATCCCTTACAGTATACCAGGCACTGTGCCAGACAAAAAAAGGCAAAAATAGTCCCTGCTCTCAAGAAGTTCACAGTCTAATGAGAAATATAACACTTAAGTAACTACGTAATTCTATAGTTTTAGCTATGCACACATGTGTATATGTGTGTACATGCATATATACACAGAGAGAGATCAGATGGAAAGTTATGTAAGAGGGATAGACATTAGCAGCTGATGTTACAAGGAAAGTCCTCCTACAGAAAGTATGATTTTGAGGCTTGAAAGAAAACAGGAAAACCAAGAGATGGAGATGAGGAGGTAAAGAGTTCCTGGAAGGAGGGAAGACCAGAACAAAGCCAGGACATAAGTGTTATGTTTGGGAAACAACAAGTAAGCCAGCATAACTGGATTGTAGAGTGTGTAAAGGGAATTAATATGTAAGAAAACTGGAAAGTTAGGAGGAAGTCAGGTTATAAAGAGCTTTAAATGTCAAATAGCAGACTTTGTTTTTTCTCCTGGAAGTCATAGGGAGACAATAAACTGGAATTTATTGAGTAAGAGGGTGACATGGAGACCTACACTTTAGGAAAATCACTTTGGCAGTTGAGTAGAGGATGGATTTGAGCGCAGAGAGACTTGAGGAAGGCAGATCAATCAAAAGACCTTTACAATAGTCCAACTGATAGATGATAAGGGTCTAATCTAAGATGGTAACTGTATAAATGGAGGAAGAGAGACAAATGGAAGCTGTTACAAAGGCAGGAGAATTGAGGAGATTGGTCTATGGATTGGATACCCAGAATGGAGTGAAGATTCAAGGATCATACCAAGGTTCTTGTTATGTTCATCCTTTGTTTTTGAAGAGGACCATGCCATCAGAGAAATGATGCACTTGACTTTGTTTTGAGTGAGGGAGGGCTGTGCAAGGTCACCAGCCTTACTTTCTCCTCCTGAGCCATCTGGATCCAGTGACCAGATTTGGAGGCCAAATACAGGAATTCTAAAATATTGATGAGAATCGATCACCATAAAATGCTGACAAATCTATTCCCTTTAAAATCTGTGTATTGTCTTCCTTCTACTTTACCTATATGTTCCCTTGTCTCGATCGATTTAATCATCAAGCCAAATTTACCACATTTTTTTCCTCTAATCAATTACTTTTCAAAGTTTTATAAGCTAATGTTACTGACAGTATTCTATTATCTTCCAGAATATGTGTATGAGCATATGAATGACTTGCGTGCTACAGTGACGGCATAGCTTACCGAGAGGAGCAAATCTTATGCCTGACGAGCAGGCTGCTTGTCCTCCTGTGGAGCTTGCGAGTAAAAGAACGAGGTGGGAGAGCATGTCAGTAAGCAACTCCGATTTATTCAAGCAAGCACTCTGATTATATAGTCTTTGCCAGCTAGCCCAGTGAACCATGGTAACACACATAAACAAACCTGAAACTATAGAAATGAACACAAGCTGGAACTATAGTGACAACAACAAACCAGGGGTGGGGCCATCCCTTCCTACGCCATCTTGTTCACCCTTCCCTGCTCCAGACTCAGTTTACCTGATGTCCGTCAGTGTGGCGTCCTAGATGGTGTGGCAGTCAGTGCCCCTAACACTTGCGAATGAGTTTGCTTTCTAAATCAGTATTTCCCTTGACTCTAATATTTTTTCATGTGGCAGAGAAACTTGTTAATGGAGGCAGGTTCTAGGTTTCATAGTGACCATTTTCCATCGGTTAAAATGCCTTAATAAATGACAATAATCTAAGCCAATGTCTTCACTTTTATCCATTTCCTATTTTTTGGAGGTAACATCTTTTTAAAACAGGTAATTATAAATGTTATTGACTTCCCATCATTATCATTTTTTGAAATTTGGTAATAATCTTGGCCTTTTTTTAACCCTGTAAATGATCCATGGACAATGAATTATGCAATTACTTCTATTTTAATAACATTTCCTTGCTATTAAGATGTAGTCAGTTTCACTTGGGTGTTTATGCAAGTTTATTTAATGCTCACCACATCTAGTATCTTCTGACTTTCTTCTTATAAAGTTTCCACATTGTACAAATGTGAAACTTCTGAGAAGTGCACAAGCCATGGTCTCTTTCATGTCTTTATTCAAAATTTGGATCAGTTTTTTTACATCATCTTCATTTCTAAATATATTTTCCTACCCTTACCAAGTTAAGGAGCCATCCTTTATAAAAGATGATGGGGAGGGGGAGGAAAAGAAAGAAAAAAATGAAGGAAGAAAAGAAGGAAGGAAGGAAGGAAGGAAGGAAGGAAGGAAGGAAGGAAGGAAGGAAGGAAGGAAGGAAGGAAGGAAGGGAGGGAGGGAGGGAGGGAGGGAGAGAGGGAGGGAGGGAGGGGGAGAGAGAGAGAGAGAGAGAGAGGAAGAAGGGAAGGAAGAAAGGAATGGAAGGAGGAAGGGAGTAAGAAAGGAAAGAAGACCTCTACCTCTGTAAAGAAAGAAAGGAAGCAAATTTTCTCATCTCTGCTCCAGGGTTAATTTCAGTTATTATAATTATGCAATGTTCAGTTTTGGCTTTTTTGTTATTTCTTTTTACATTGTTGCAGTCATCGTGCATATTGGATTTTTTTCTGATTCTGTATGTATGTCTCCTCACGCTTCTATTAATCCTTCATATTAATAATTCCTTGGAGTATAGTAATACTTCATTCAATCTAGGTACCTCAGTTTGCTTAACCTCTTTTACTTCTTGATCATAGGAGGCATTAACAAAGTTAAATGATCTTCCATATTCAGAATTCACATATTTTAGAAACATTTCCACAAAAATGGATAACATTGTAAAATATAGGTATTTAAAGAGGTGTCTTTTATCTGGAAAATTCACTTATGTGAAATATTTGACAATGCCTAATCAATGAGATGTTTTATTGTTATTGTTTTGTGAATCCCCAAAATATTCTTTTCCATGAACTTAGAGTTTCCATGAGAAAACGGGCACTTCAGTGTATGCCAATTACTGTACTGACTAGAGCTCTCTCTCTTCAAGTTAAGAACCTAAAATAAATCACACCATCAGGGAGCAACACCACCAAGGCAATTAATATTTTTCTTGTTTAGGATCCCAGCTGAGATTTCTGAAACATAGCCTTCATTTTTAAAATACATGTTAGTTGCATTAAAGTCACATGTGTTTGCAACCCGGTAGAGTGCTGGATTTAGCACTCTAGAATGTCTTAAAGGATTTTTGAGCCTTGAAATGGAAAAATTCTGCCCCACCCATTCACATTAATTCCCCAGCAGCTGGGAGGATACTCTAATTCTCTCTCTCTCTGTCTCTGTCTCTCTCTCTCTCTCTCTCTCTCTCTCTCTCTCTCTCTCTCTCATCACAATCTTTGTCTTTTACCACGTATATATACAAAAATATATGTGCATATATGTGTATATACATACACACAGACATTGATATATTTATATGTATATATGTATATACATATCTCTAAAAGAAGATATTATCTCTTTTATGCAACAGAAGATGAGTGTAATATGGACAGCAGTAACAAATTATATTCACTCAATCAACAAATATTTGTTAAGTAACTGTGCAAGGCCCTGTGCTAGGAGCTAGGAATTCAAAGACAAGAATGAAACAGTCCCTGCCTTCAAAAGACTGGCATATATAGGTGGAGACAATGTGTATGTGTGTATGTATCACACACACACACACACACACACACACACAGAGTTCTGTACAACAATCCTTTCCACATTGCAACTTAGCCCATCACGATTTTGATATATCATAAGTCAGCATAAGAAATTCAATGATAATTTTGGGATAGTTTGGCAGAAGCCATAGACAACATGTGAAGGTCAGCAGACAACACAGAAAAAGTCTAGAAATTCAGAAATGCATAATATATATCTATATATAGTATTATATAATATCAACATATTTTATCTTTTGATACTATAATAATTTAGACTTTCTGGTATAAAAGGAAGGCCAAAACTTTGACACAGATTTTCCAGATCCCAGGGGGCTGTGCCCCTAGCCCCCATGATATGGAAGGGATAACTATGTATTATATACATACACACACACACACACACACACACACACACACACACACACACACACATATATATATATATCTGTAAAGAGAGAGAGAGAGAAAGAGAGAGAGAGAGAGAAAGGTGCTTCCTTTCCATTTCAAGCTGAGAGGAGGCAGTGCTAATGGATTGTTTTGAGAAGTGCTATAAAACAACTTGGCAAGGTACGAGGTTCAGAATCAAATAGGACCCTCACCTCTCCTAAGAATGGCCTGAACCAGATTAAAATATAATTGGGAAATATTTGAAAGAATAAATAAAAATATAATAAAAATAGGTAATATCAATACATGGTTTCTAAGTTAATGTGAGTCCTGCTGGGATCCTTATGTACAATTTGACAGCCCCCATTTTTATTTTAGATTGACATCACTGCTCCAAATAATCTAGTGTCTTTGATGGATACATTTGAGCAGTTTAATTAGAGCAAGGTATGGCTAGATAAGTCAGATAGCTCTGAGCTAATCTATCTAAGAATTCAGTTTCAATGCCAGCTTCTCTAAGTTCAAGTCAATCCAATGAACATTTATTCAGTATCTTCTATGTTCCAGCCATTATGCTGGGTGCTAAGGTTACAAAGACAAACACAAAGCAGGGTCCTCCCCTCACCAAGGAGCTTATTTCTACTGGAAGCACTAACATTGTATAAGCTGATGATCCAGTAGTTGCTTTGCAGAGTCACGCAAACCCATCTGTGTTGGTGGTCCTCAACAAGCAACAAGAGAGGGAAGCTGTTGGCTAGATAGGAAAGAGTGGGGACTGAATTAGGAGGTTACAGGTAAATTGTGGTCCTCTAAAACTATGCCAAACAGGGCTCAAAAAGGACATCATTTCTGTCATGGGAGACCAGTGGTGCAAAAAACACTATTCCCAATTCATTGAGAGATGTGTGGAATGAAACACATCTACACTGGCTTTAGATGGTTGGGTCCAATATCCCTGCTACCTCTCTGGATCTTAATTTCCTCACCCATAACATAAAGGGGTATTAAACTAGATGACAGGGAGGCTAAGTGGCACAGTGGATAGAACTACTGGGTTGGAGTCAGGAAAATTCATCTTCATGAATTCGAACCTGGCCTCACACTTACTAGCTGTGTGATCCTGGGTAAATGACTTAGCCCTGTTTGCCTCAGTTCATCCTCTGTAAAATTAGCTGGAGAAAGAAATGGCAACACACTCCAGTAGCTTTGCCAAGAAAACCCCCAATGGGAGTATGAAGAGTCAGACGTGACTGAAATGACTATATAACAACAAATCAGATGGCTTTCCTAAATCTAGGATACTATAATGCCATCCCAGTAGCAGGTGTTCAACTCCAGTCACTTGAGGGGCAGCTGCAGTAAGATGCCAGGCTAGGAATGAGAAAGAGTTGATGAATACATGTCCTGTCCTATGAAAGATAGCCCTAGAGATCATTCATATGGAAGCAAGAAGTAGAAAAATCTGGGAAAACAGAAAATTTTCATTCAAGACTCTGATTCATAGAAGAAATTTCAGGAAGAAAAGGAGACAGACGGGGTACTTGGGGTGGTTCTTCCAGTTCTCCACCCCTTAAGAGAAGGGGAAGAGCAAGATCTGCAGAAAGAAGGTCCTTGTGATATAGGAAAGAGGTGCACTAAAATCAACCCATCAGCAGAAACCCACCACAAATCCAAGCAGATCCCTAGCCCCTCAAGTGAGAAGGCATCCTTGGAAGTACTGAACAATTACTCTTGCCAGGACATGTGGAGAGGCAGAATATCCCCCTCTCTTCAGAAGAAAAAAGAAGAGAGGGAAGGATGAACCTTGGAGGGGAGTTAAAATCAGGTAACTGGAAATCTATGGGATCAAGGGGCAGAGAGGCCCATGAGGACCACAATTGAAAATATGAAGGAAAAGTCCTTTCCAGAACTCTCGCTAGTTCAGGACCAGCTAAGTTGATCAACAGGCATTTACTTAACACCAAGGGGTACCTTTGATAGCACTGATATTTCTATAGGGACATCTAAGGTTTTCAAGGAGTACAAGAGCTTCTTGTATATGCATGGCTTGATGGAGCCAGAGATCAGACCTTATTTGGAACAAAGAGTGGATGCCATAGTATGTGCTCACTGGTATGCAGTGTCAGAAGAGCAGTGAATATGGGGGGAAAGATTGCAAGGCACAGACAAGCTACAGTGCCTGTAGGGTTGGTCTTAGATATCTCTTATATAGTCATTGTGATATACCCTCAATTTCTAGAACCTTCTCTCTCAGAGTACCTTGTATGTAACTACTTTGGATATATGTGTTTGTATATATAGATCAAGGAGCAAATAGGTGGTGCAGTGGATAGAGTACTGGCCCTGGAGTCAGGAGAACTTGAGTTCAGATCTAGCCTCAGACACTTACTAGTGTGAGCCTGGGCAAGTCACTTAACCTTGTTTGCCTCAGTTTCCTAATCGTAAAAGAAGATGGAGAAGGAAGCAGCAAACTACATCAGTCTCTTTGCCGTGGACACCTCAAATAGGTTCACAGAGAGTGGCATTCAACTAATCAACAACAAAAATAGGTCAAATGTGTAGATTGACGTAGGTACATATGATGTAAATACAATACATATAACGCACACAAAGTGGCTATTTATTTACATACTTGTGTTAATTATATTTATTTATATGTCAACTTTATATATGTGCGTGTATTTATATTTATATGTCCTCGTTTCCTTCATCAGAATACAAGCTAATTTCAAGTAGGAATTGTTTTGTTCTTTGTACTTGTGTTCTCAGAGCCTAGTACAGTGTCTGGCGTATAATAGACCCTTAATAACTACTTGACGATTGATTTATGATTATTGATGTTTGGCTTGGTCATGCTTCATACATGCTAATGCAGGGATCATAGACTTAGAACTATAAGAAACGTCAAAAGTCATCCATTTCAATTCCATTTAACAGATGGAGAAATTGAGGCCCAATTTATCAAATACTGTTCAGTGTTTACTATATGCCAGACTCTGCGCTAAGCACTAGAGATACAAAGAAAAATAAAGATAGTCTCTTCTTTAGGTGCTCACATTCTAACTGGAGAGAAAATATGTAAATAACGTACACACAAACTATATGTGGAGTACATAGGAGGTCATTTCAGAAGGGAAATCACTAACAGTCAGGAACTAGAAAAAGCCTCCTAAGGGTCACACAGGTAGGAGAGACAGAACCAGGGTTCCTATTCCTTGTTTGTCATCAATGGCAATATAATTATGTCAGGGGAAAACATTTTAAGGAACAAAGATTTAAGCCATTGAGCTGGAGAAGCAGGCTCATGTAGGGAAGTAATGTAATGGCAGAATTGCAACCTTTAATTGGACATAAGAGCCTTGTGGGCAAGAACAGTTTGACTTTTCTCTAACTATTTTAATCACCTGGCACAGAACCTGGTACATAGTAAGCACTTTAAAAAAAATGGTTGTGGCAATGTATTGAATTGACTCAAGAAAAGTATTGAAAGGAATTCAGGCCAGCTTTAAAAGGGGTCTGAATGTCAGAATAAGATGACTGGACCAAGGACAGAAGTAATAACACCAAACGCTGACTGACTGGAACAAACAGATGGAGAAAATTGACCCAGAAAATGGTGAGTTTGTAGAACTTAAACTCTAGAAATAGGATATTCAGAAGATTCAGCCCCATTTCCCCAGGGATTGTGACTGTTAGGCAAGATTCCCAAGAGGATGGACTTAATTTGTTTTAAATGTAAGAGTAATACTATCGTCTCAGTGGGTGAATAGATGAAGTGTTCTGTTCCCTGTGGCTTTTAGATATCATTGTATCAATTTGGAATCTTGAAATAAATGAGTTGTAGAAACAGATCTAATTTAGTGTGCTACTTCCATATTCTGATGGATCTTAGGTCTCATCAAAGTGAATAATCTACCTTTGTTTCAGAGAGAAGGTTTGGGTCAACAAAAGCACTATAAGATTATCCAAAGGCTCCAGTTCCTTGACTACACATAGGATGTCTATACCTTGTCCAAGATATATATGTACTGATGGACCAGTTCAATAACTAATCCATTTAATTATATATCATAATCTGGACAATAAGCACTCATAATTTATTTTTTTCCTTTGTATATTGCTAGTCTGAACTCATTTGAGTGAATATGTATATAATTTAAGAGGTTTTCTAGTGTTACAGAGCTTTATACAATCAACACAAAATTACCCATTGATAGGCATAAAAACAGGGGACTAGGGAACCATCTCCCACAAAGGAGGTTCATGCACAGAGTAGATTCAATCACTGGGGTGCCTGACTTGTAAAGTGAGGGATCAGACTCCTTTTCATTACCTCTGGCTTTTTATATCTCCACCTGGAGCCCTGAGAGAAATCATGTAAGATTTAACAAGGGTTTTTATTCATGTCTATGGTGTTCCCCAAAGGGAACACAAAGAAATATATTGTACAGTATAAATCAAGTATAGGATGTCTATTTCCTCTACACAACAGACTAATAAGTATGACTGACAAAGACTTAACATAAAGTAGTCACTCATAATTCCTATTATATTCCCCTAGAGTCTGATACTAAATCATTAAACACTTAAGATGTCTGCTGCCTAACCATTTTATCTTCACCTTGCTTTGCACCATCCAAATAACTGTCTCAAGTTCCCTGCCTTTTGGATGGTGGTCAGCCTCCTAAGTGGAGTCGTCTGCTCTGAGAAGGAGGAAGTTGCAGAAAATTATTTCCAGTTCCTGTCATCCCCAACTGAAAAACCTAAGGACTTACAAACTCTGGAGGTAGCCACACCCCAAAAATCTATCTTTCATAACTGCTATTAGATTGTCTTGCTCAGGAAAAGGAACATAAGTATAAGAAATAGTTAGGGCCCTATGTTCAGGCTTGGGCTCCCCTAGGGAGCATGTGTGCTCACTATCATGTGCAAGTAACCACTACAGTTGTTGCAGGGAGGAAGTTCTTCCTCTGTCTTCATAGGATATCTAAGGTAGAGGGTCAAAGAGTACACACACACACACACACACACACACACACACATACACACACATACTCACACACATTCTCTTCTCCCTTCCTCATCCCAGATTTCTAATTCTAGAACTATAATCAAAGCAATACTACCATTAATATCAGAAATGGTAATACAGAATATATGCTAGCCTATTACCCTACAGCTTTACTTGCCATCCCTAAAACTTTCCAAACCAAAACATCCCTTCCTGGTTAACAGAGATAGATTAGATAGATAGAAAGATAGATAGATAGATAGATAGATAGATAGATAGATAGATAGATAGATAGATAGATAGATAGGTAGATGATAGATAGACAGATAGTCTTCCTCTATTAGACTGTAAGTTCCTTGAAAGCAGTGACTGTCTTCTCCTTTATAGAGAGAGAGAGCTTAGTAAAATACTTGGCACAGAGAAAGGGCTTAATAAATGCTTTTTTCATTCAGAGGAATTATTCATAGGGGTTGGTTATGGAAAGGGAACCAGAAGATAGAGTCACAACTTTTGAGGTCCACTGAGCCATTCTTTCTGGCTTTTGTATAACTTCCCCAACCACCATGATGGGGTTCAAAATGGAAGGGGAAGGTAGGGATAAGTGGAAATGAAAAGAAGAGAGAAGAAAATTTCCTGATCAGGAATCCTTTATTTTTTAATTCAAAGCAGAAAACAGAAAGAAGGCCAGAAAGAAGAACAAACAAGCAGCTTTGAAAATTACATATTGAAGTTATTATATAATTAGAAAGAAAAAAGCAAGCTGTACATTATAGAGATCTACCATTTCATTTTCAATAAATGTCATTTTGTTTGATACCTGTTATATTCATAATAAAAAATTTAAAGAACGAAGCACAGGGGGGCAGAGCCAAGATGGTGGAGTAGAAAGATGCACATACACTAGCTCTTCCCCACAGTCCATAGAATACCTGTAAAGAAAGACTCTCAACAAATTCTAGAGCAGCAGAACCCACAGAACAACGAAGTGAGGGAGATTTCCAGCCCAAGGTGACCTAAAAGGACAGCAGGAAAGGTCTGTCACACAGGACATGGAGCAGAGCCTAACCCAGCCTTGGCAGCATGGCACAGAACCAAAGCAGGCCTCAGGGGTGGAATTTCCAATGGCAGTAGCAGCGGCTTGCAGATCCCTCAACCCACAGGCTCCAAATGTCAGTGAGAGGGTTTTTTCAGCTGTCTGAGAAGGGAACAGAGTATTCGCATAGCTCTGGCCTCAGGCAGCAGCAGCAAAGGCCACATTGGGCTGTAGCAGCTCCCACAGCAGCCTCCATCCATTGTTGGATCGTAAAGCCCCTGGGGGAACTGAGCAGCTGATTCATACCTCAGCCCTGTATGGTAGCCCTGCCCCTACCTAATGTTCCTGGGGGAATTGAGCAGCTGATTTTTATCTCACACTGAATGGCAGTCTTGCCCCCGCCTAAAGGCCCTGGGGGAATTGAGCAGCCTATCTGAATCTCAGCCCCCAGAGCTGGCTTGGTGGAACTGGAGGCCAGGTGGTTGTGGAGAGGAAACTCTACTACTCACAGATTCTGGGCACAAAAATTTCTTGTTGCTCCCAGACCAATGTACACACTTGATTGTGCCACCTTGGAGAAACTGAGATCTTACAGATCCCCAGAGTATACCCTGCTCTTGACAAAGGACCCAAAAAGTCAAATAACTAGTTGGGAAAATGCCCAAAAAAGGGAAAAAAATAAAACTACAGGAGGTTACTTTCTTGGTGAACAGATACACTCTCTCATCCTTTTGGATGAGGAAGAACAATGCCTACCATCAGGAAAAGACATAAACATCAAAGCTTCTATATCCCAAACATCCAAAATAAATATTCAGTGGTCTCAGGCCATGGAAGAGCTCAAAAAGGATTTTGAAAATCAAGTTAGAGAGGTGGAGGAAAAATTGGGAAGGGAAATGAGAGCAATGCAAGAAAATCATGAAAAGGAAGTAAACAACTTGCTAAAGGAGACTCCCAAAAAAATGCTGAAGGAAACAACACCTTTAAAAATAGGCTAACTCAATTGGCAAAAAGAGGTTCAAAAAGCCAATGAGGAGAAGAAGGTTTTAAAAAGCAGAATTAGCCAAATGGAAAAGGAGGTTCAAAAACTTACTGAAGAAAATAGGTCTTTCAAAATTAGAATGGAAGAGATGGAGGCTAATGACTTTATGAGAAACAAAGAAATCACAAAATAAAACCAAAAGAATGAAAAAATGGAAGATAATGTGAAATATCTCATTGGAAAAACAACTGACCTGGAAAATAGATCCAGGAGAGACAATTTCAAAATTATGGGACTACCTGAAAGCCATGATCATAAAAAGAGCCTAGACATTATCTTTCATGAAATTATCAAGGAAAACTGCCCTGATATTCTAGAACCAGAAAGTAAAGTAAATATTGAAAGAATCCACTGATCACCTCCTGAAAGAGATCCAAAAAGACAAACTTCTAGGAACATTGCAGCCAAATTACAGGTCAAGGAGAAAATACTGCAAGCAGCTAGATAGAAACAATTTGAGTATTGTAGAAATACAGTCAGCAGCTTCACAAGATCTAGCAGCTTCTACATTAAGGGATAGAAGGGCTTGGAACAGGATATTCCAGAAGTCAAAGAAACTAGGACTAAAACCAAGAATCACCTACTCAGCAAAACTGAGTATACTACTTGAGGGGAAAAAAAATGGTCTTTCAATGACATACAGGACTTTCAAGCATTCTTGATGAAAAGACCAGAGCTGAAAAGAAAATTTCACTTTCAAACACAAGAATCAAGAGAAGCATGAAAAAGTAAACAGAAAAGAGAAATCATAAGGGATTTACTGAAGTTGAACTATTTACATTCCTACATGGAAAGACAATATTTGCAACTCTTGAAACTTTTTTCAGTGTCTGAATAGTTGATGGGATTATACACACACACACACACACACATACGTGTGTGTGTGTGTGTGTGTGTGTGTGTGTGTATAAAATGGAGAGAGAGAGAGCACAGGGTGAGTTGAATAGGAAGGGATTATATCTAAAAAAATAAAATTAAGGCGTGAGAGAGGAATATATTGGGAGGAGAAAGGGAGAAATAGAATGGGGCAAATTATCTTTCATAAAAGAGGAAAGAAAAAGACTTCAATGGAGGGAAAAATGAGGGAAGTGAGATGGAACAAGTGAAGCTTACTCTCATCACATTTGACTCAAGGAAGGAATAAAATGCACATTCATTTTGGTATGAAAACCTACCTGACAATACAAGAAGGTAGGGGAGAAGGGGATAATCAGGGTGGGGGGATGATGGAAGGGAGGGCAATGGGAGGAGGGAGCAATTTGAAGTCAACACTCTTGGGGAGGGACAAGGTCAAAAGAGAGAATAGAAGAAATGGGGGGGCAGGATAGGATGGAGGGAAATATAGTTAGTCTTACACAACATGACTGTTATGGAAGTCATTTGCAAAATTATACATATATAGCCTATATTGAATTGCTTGTCTTCCCGATGGGGATGGGTGGGAAAGGAGGAAGGAAGAGAAGTTGGAACTCAAAGTTTTTAGGAACAACTGTTCAGTATTGTTCTTGCATACAACTGGGAAATAAGAAACACAGGTAATGGGGTATAGAAATTTTTCTTGCCCTACATGACAAAAGAGAAGATGGGGATAAGGGAAGGGAGGGATGTTAAAAGGGAGGTCAGATTAGTGGTAGGGGTAATTAGAATGCTTGGCATTTTGGGGTGGAGGAAGGGGAGCGATAGGGAGAAAATTTGGAACTCAAAATTTTGTGGAAATGAATATTGAAAACTTAAAATAAATAAATAAAATTTAAAAAAAAACAAGCACAAACAGTTTGTACCCATGTCCAGGGTAGCTTGGAACAGCAAAGTCAGAGCCAGGATTAGAACTCACAGTCTCAGGGTTCGTATTTCAGGAAAATTTCTGTGAATACACTCCTTATCCTTGCCTTATGTGGTCTGGGAATCTGTGAACCAAACCATATAGGGTTGATATTCAAGTGCTCCCTTATTTCTTCTTGTTACAAGGAAGTAGAAATCAGCCAAATGTGACAGGACTTCAATTATTCTCTCTGGGACATCCCCATATTTTTTTTTTCCATAGGAGTTCAAGAGAAGGTTGGAGAGAAGAAATATGGAACTCAAATATTTCCATAACTTTGTTCTCTACTTTCAACTTTCTTGCAGTTGGAGCAGTATCTTTTATCTGGGTTCCAAGGAGGCATGAGGTGTGCCTTATTTACGGAGAACAACTGGTACTGAGCTTGAAAGGGGGAAAGAAGCCGAGGCAAGGACATGAAGGGAAAGACTTGGAAGTTTTCTGTTCTTCAACACACAATGAAATGAACAAGAAGCAAAAGCTTCAGGGACCAGACTTCACATTAGCCCATGGCTGCCCACTTTTTCTCGTTACTGTTGTAAATGTTCAAAGTCCTGTATGCCAGGGCTTAAGTAAGGCAACCCTGGCAGCAGTCACAACGAAGCCTCCTGCTACCATTTTCCCAGACAATCACACCAACGTGTTTAATCCAAGGTCCCCTTGGGAGTATGGCCCAAGGATATTGAGTTTATAATTCTGGCCTCATTAAGTCCTTGATAGCCCAAGAAAGCAATCTGGAAAAGGGGCTATTTAAAAGGGCCATTAGAAGTACTTTGTTTTTCTCTTGCAACCTGACTAAGCTCATTGACCTATGAGATATTTAGAGGAGGGAGGTGAGGGGGGGAAGTCATGCTTCCCCATATTTCAGTTACAGTACACAATATTCATATTTGATCTTCATATGTTGAAAAGCCTAAAAAGTGTTTTCAAAGGGTCACATGGCTTAAGATTTGGAGGTCTGAATTTTGGAGGAGTTTAAGATATAGCCTGGCATTGCCATGAAGGCATTATCCAATGTCAGCAAATAAAGGCTTTGGAAGAAGGATCAATGAGAAGATTGAACAGAATTCATAGAAATAAAGGGAAAGAAATCAGGAAAAGAGCTGGCAAGTTCAGAGAGTAGGGTGTGTGTGTGTGTGTGTGTGTGTGTGTGTGTGTGTGTGTGTGTGTGTGTGTGTGTGTGTGTGTGTGTGTGTGTTGCTTGTGTAGGTTATGAATGTCCACATGGGTTATCCAAAAATGATAGAGGAATCCTAAACCCAGGTGTGATGCTCTACTATGGCACTCCTTACCTAGCTTAGGTGATAGACAGAAATAGCAGAGAATGATTATTAACCTAAAGTAGACTAAAGAATACAAAATCCCATCCACTAGTGATATTTTAAGAGCTATCTGGAGTGAAGAGCGAAAGGAGAGTATCTTCCATGGCACTTTGAAGATACTACTACATCCTTTATAACTGGTCCTTCCCTACCAATATCTGCCTCCCATGGAATTAAGTTCAATATCAAGGGCAACATTTGGGGTAAGTGGGTCACAAAAGGCAAGTCATCCCACCTTTCTAGGCTGGTCCCAAGTAGAACACCATTAAGGTTCCTACCATTTTAAATCCTAACAGGTAGCTTGAAGAGCAAATGTGGAAAGGGCTAAGGGAAATTCCAAGCATTTTGCCTAGGTGATAGTGCATTCACAGAAAGGACTTCAAACACTTGAAGGACACATATGAATCTTAGCTCAGCAGGGGCCCTGAGAAAAAGATTTGGTCCTGGAGGCAGCATTGTATAGTAGAAAACGTTCATTTTTCAGGTGAACCCACAGCTGGGTTCATATCCCAGCTGTGCTACTGACTAGATGCATAACCTTGGACAAGTCACTAATCCCCCTTGGATCTTAGTTTCCTCATTTTTAAAATGTAGGGACTAAAACAAAGAGCCCTTATAATCTCTTTCAACTCTAATTCTATGATCTTGCGAGCCTTTGGGTAAGATCAATTCTATATTTAATTATGAAATAAATTGACATAGTGGAAAGAGCACTACTTTTAAAATTGTGATTTTGAAGACTAGTTCTTCCAACCTGTGGTGGGGATGCCATTCACTTTCTCTGATCTTCAGTTTTCTCCCTCTGAAGGGGTTGGACTAAAAGACTTCTGAGTTTCTCTACAGCTGTAAATCTATAATCCTATGATCTATAAAATGAGGATCCCTTTCTAAAAATGTCCATTAAATTCAGAAAAAAAAAAAAAACAAAGCAAAATGAGAGGACAGGCAGTTCTCACTTTATGTAAATTCACATTAAACACATTTGACTTTACTTACGAAATTCTGAAGGATAGTATTGTTTGCTATCATCAGAGATATTATTTTAAAAAAAGAGAGAGCCATTGTCCAAACATCTCTTGATAGCTTCATAAAAAATGTTGTGCAGCCAATCACCTATGATAAAGGCTGGGTGCAATGGGTGGGGAAGGGGCAACAGACTACACATCTGTTATTTTTACTGTACTGTTTATATTTTATCATTAATCTTACCTTTCATTTCATAATTCTGCTTATTCTGCTTATTATTGTGATGTATTTAATATTGTATTGTATTGTAATAATGTATTTAATACATCTGCATTTTAGTATACTCGACTTACATAAAGGTATTATTTTGTCTATGCCTTTGTCATATAGGCTGAGTAAAGTAGACAAATAGGTCCAAATGTGCATTACGTGAGAATTGCTTTACTACAATTTGTCTGCAGAATGGTCCACTTACATAAAGCAAGAACTATCTATATTGGATTAGAGCACCTCAAAATTCCCATCTAGTTCTAGAGAACTTCAAGCTAAGTTTATTTTTAGGACATCCTCATCTCTTTTCAGTTCTATCCTACTTCATTATTGTCCAAACCCCAGAAGTTCTACCTACACACCACTATGTCCAGTATAGATTTGGGTGATATTTCAAAGGAAAAAGCAGGTGGTCTTCAGGCCACAGACACAAAAGTGCTTGGAAAATCAGTAGAGAGTGATCCCAGATAGGCCTGTCTTATAATACCAGCCCATCTGTGGTCATGTAGATCACCCCTTAAGAACAGTTCCATTCCCATCACCATAACCTTCAATTTGTGATAATTCATTCCCACACAGTGATAGATGGAATAGGGAGATCAAAGTTTTTTCTGATCAGAATATGTAACAAAGTCAAGGAGAAGGAGGAGGAATGGTAGTGGTGGTGGTGGTAGTAGTGGTGATGGTGCTAATAGTAGAAGCAATTTGCTATTTACAAAGATATATAATAAAAACAAAAATTTAGACCAGAAAGGTTGATAATAATAACTTTTACATCTTTCTTATCTTTTGTGCTGACTTCGATTTATTCGTATGACAAGCCAGAGAGGATCTTGGAAGTAAAGTATGGCTTGCAGCCCATCTTCCATGTATTCTTACAAGATTTTTTTTTGGCAGAGCCCCCTGTAATGTGTTTAGGAGGCACAGGACTCCTATAAGGAATTTAATTGGAGTTACAAGGAATTTCTGATCATAAGTCATATAGTTTTCTGGGACAACAGACTGCATTTCAGCCACAAATATAGCAACTTAATCTCATTCTGAGGACATTCTGAGTGAACTTGTTTTCTGTATTTCCTTAGCTGGGCATGGTGGCTCAAAAGGTGTCATTTCTCTTAGCTACATAGGAGCTGAGATGGCCAAAATGTGGCCCTGAAAAGATGAAACTCAGAGGTGGGAATTAGAAAGAGGCTTGGCAAAACAATGTTAGCAGAAAGTAGTATTAGCAGAGGACGTAGGCAGCTCTGCAGAATCAGATTTAAGTGGTCTTGTCCACGTGAGCAATAGCCAAATGTAGTCCTTTTCAAGAACTACCCTTCAAGGATTCATGACTACATGAAGTGTAGTGTGCTTGTGTTCCCTCAATGCATGGTCCCTACACATACACGTTCTTTCTGTATTTGTCCTTCATGTGCATGCCCTGATCATACAAATCTCTTCACAAATGCAACGCTTCCCCCCTGACATTGTTATAATGTGTAAAAGAGTGTATTCAATATATGCATTGTGGGAATCTTCTCTGCTTTACTGTGCCATTTCTTTAAATGCGTTTTGTTCTATTTTGTCCCATAGACAAAAAGTCCTATAGATAAAAAATAAACCCATTAGAGAAAGCTTGTGAAACATGGTTTTTACCGAATGTCAACTCAAAAAGTACCTCAAATTTGGGGTAATTTTTTTTCTGGGAATCCCACACAAGAGATAAGAATGCCCCAGGGGATAGATGAATCGTTCTTTAAAATATTTATCTTAAAACATATATGTGCATATATTGCACACACACAAACATACACACACACACATTTAAATGTTCTTTGAGCTACACACTCAGCAGCCAACAGCCCTTCTTTTCAAGGGCAATGGAAGAACCCTGAAACGTGATACTGGGCTTGGTGCCCCAGGGACAGTTGTTCTCAGTGGAAAAAATTCCCCTATGGTATTCATCCTGATTGGCAGCCTCTGCTGAGGAAGGGGAAAAGAATGAGGAGGGGGATCAGGGAATCCTCTCTTGCCTCCCCCACCTGCTCCTTCTCCTTCTTAAACCCAGGCAGCTGGCTGTGAGGATTTGCCTCCCAAAGCACAAAATCACCACTTCAGGACTAAAAAGGAGATCTGACTTATCAGCCAGGTAGTTTTCTGTCCAAAGGAGCCCAATGAAGCACTACAAGACAGGTGGCACCATGAAGAGAAGCCATGAATGCCCCTGGCCAAAAAAAAAAAAAAAAGACATAGTTTCACATTAGTTAATACCCTATAACTCCTCATCTGTCCCATGGGTCTTTGCAGCTGCCTCTATTAAAGGTCATTAAAGGGCAGTGGGGTGGAAAAGAAGCTAAAGAAAGTCTCAAGTTAAGAGCAACCAACTGTATTGGGCAGGGCAGGAAAGAGGACTAACTAAAGGCTGGAGGAAGAGGCAAAAGTTCAGACTTCAAAGTTATGAGGACAGGAGATCTCAAGATATGCAGTTGAACTATCATGGCTAGCTATCCCTGAAACACAGGGTCAAGCTGAGGAAATAACAACTCTATGTAAAATAGTGTGCATTTATATAGTACTCTAAGAATTGTGAGGCACTTTACACACATCTCATCTGATCCTCATGACCATGTAAAGTAGTTGCTGCTCTCATCTGCAATTGACAGATGAGAAACGGAGGCTTTGTTTCTGATAAGTTAACCAATCAGATCATGATTTGGGGGCAAATAGTCTTGGAAACTTAATGCTTCTTTCACCTCCAGCAGGAAAGTGTCTTTTACCCTCTAGCTCAGGGTGAAGTTTCTAATGATGGGATGAGGCCAGGAAACATGGAAACCACAGAGACCCTAGAAATTGTCTAGTTCAATTTCCTTATTTTGACAGGAAAGGACACAAAGGACTAAAGAGGAAAAGAAATTTGTTCAAGAGGACGTAAATCAAGGTCACAAGAAAGGTAGTTAATTGCATTGAGTAAAGATGGCATCTTTGTGTGACTTAAAATAAAAATGCTACTCTTTTTGTATAAAGGAAATAAAACAAAAATATAAAATGCCCAAATTAACAAAATCAAATATACATCTTAAATAATTAAATCTCAGAAAAGGAAATAAACCTGAGTGTAAATGAACTCTCCAAGAAAAAAAATTACAGGTCCTGATGGATTCACAAGAGAATCTATCCAACTTTTAAAGGACAATTAATACCAACACACACAAATTTTTCTCAAAAATTGAGAAAGAAAGCATCTTTTTTATAATATTTTTATCATATCTTATAAGACAAATCTATTGCTAATACCTATTCCAATAAGGTCAAAGCATAGGAAAAGAATTATAGATCAATATTGTTAATGAATACAATTCAAAAATTTTCAATAAAATCATGTCATACTACAGAGACTCATCTAAGAAATTAAACATCATAATCAAATTGAATTTATGCCAGAGATGCAAGTATGGTTCAATATTAGGAAAACAATCAAGATAAGGAATTATGTTAAAAATAAACCCCCCCCAAATATGTGATTATCTCAATAGACACAGAAAAGGCTTTTGACCAACTACAAAAAAAAACCTTAAAAAACCTCTATAAAGTACAGACAGAAGTTTTTTTAATATCATAAAACTATCTACCTAAAGCCAAAAGGAAACATTATATGCAATGGGAAGACATTAGAAGCTTCCTAATAAATACAGGAGCAAAGCAAAGATGCCCACTCTCCCCACTGTTATTTTATGTAGTTCTAGAAACGCTAGCAATAAGACAAGAGAAAGAAATTAAAAGCATAAAGATATGTAAAGAAGGGATAAAATTATCCCTATTTGCTGATGACATGATAGTTTATTTAGAAAATCTTAATCGGCAAAGATACTAAATGAGATAATGAATAGCTTCAGCAAAGTTGCAAGATACAAAATAAGCCCTCAGAAGTCAACAATATTTCTATATAATAATTATACAATCCAAGAGACAATAATACAAAGTGAAATTCAATTTGAAATAACTACAAAATGCATAAAATATTTGGAAATCAATTTACCAAAGCACACAAATACTCATATAGACTGAATGCTCCTTAAAGAAATAAAGAACTTAAACAGGAGAAATATTTAATGCTAATGGCTTTGCCAAGCCAGTACAATAAAAATGACAATACTAGCAAAATAATTTATGCTTTTAATGCTATACCAATCAAATTATCAACTTTATAGAACTGTAAAAAAATTTTCAATCATTTGGAAAAATAAAGGATCTAGAATATGAAGGGAAATTGAATGAAAAAATGAAAAAATGAAAAGAGTTAAGAACGAAGTATTTCTTGAATTTAAATTATAGTATAAAGCAAGTTATCAAAATCATCTAAAATTGATTATAAAATAAAGATGTAAATTAATGGAACCAACTAGACAAGAGAGAACCAGAAACAATGGAATTCAATAAACCACCCAGGAAAACTGGAATGCAATCTGGCAGAAATTTTGCTTAGACTAACATTCTATATTAAGTATCATAATAAATTCCAAATTGATAGGTGACCTCAACAATAGCTACCCTTGACCACAAGGAAGAAGTCAATATTCTCCACCTTCGTGGAGATCTTCAATTAAAAGTTAGATGACCAATTGTTGAGTGTATTATAGTAGAAATTTTTTTTCAGATACACATTGAATTCAATGGCCTTTGAGCTTACTCATGACTCCAAAATTCTGTGATCCTGGGAGAGTGAACCAATGGAAATCAATTACTCCTACTCAAGACTCAAAATATATTCCTTATTGATGGTGGGCAAGAGATTTCACCTTGGTATGTATTGTTGAAAAAAACTATTTCATTTAAATTTAAATTCTTCATTCAAATATTCATCATTCTTCATAATCATTCAGATTGATTGATGAGGTGAAACTAGGGACAAAGAGAATTAAAAGAATTTTATTATAAGTAAATCAAGGTAGCAACAAAAGGGCTTATCAATGAAGATCAGCATTGGCTTCAAGATAGGTCCAGCTCAGCAGAAGAGGTTGGGCCCTTGCCTCTCAGTTCCTCCCGAAAACAGCAAGAACTTGACAATTTGTAGGGAGAGAAACATGATAAAGAGCAGGTAATACAAAAAGCTACTGACTTAGTGTCTCCTTCCCCACCAAAGCCTCCTCCAATATTGATTGATAACTAGGACTGGGAACAACATGTTGCTACTATACATTTTAGAAAACAGTCTCTGACCTTGAGGGAATATTCCAGAATATGTTGATGGGGTTTCTGTCCCCCCCCCTGAAATGGCAGAACCATTTATAAATTATGTAGTGTACTACTATACTCAAATATTATATATATTATAAAACACAAAAATAGACATTTTAAATGGATAAGATAAAGAAGAAACAAACAATATTGACTACCATGAGGAGGGTGGGATGTGACCCATCTTGTCACTTGATTGGTTCATTATAGGATCATGATTTAAAGGTAGAAAACCCTTTAAGGGTCATCTAGTCCAATTACTTAATTTTACAGGCCACCGATTTGCTTTAGAAAGAGACTTTGGCAGCAATCTAAAGAGACTACTCTCCCCTTCAGTCAGTGTTCTGACTTTCAGTACTGTACAGAGAGATCCATGATGCTCGTAGCCTCCCCAGTTGAATGGGGATATTATAAAGATGAACAGATAAGTAAAGGCATTGCAGTGACATGGAGAAAGACAGCCTTGTAATGACTGAGGTGTAGCAATTGAGAGCTTATTCAAATCACCAAATGGAAACCTGAGTCAGCCCAGTGGGAGTCTGACACTATCCAAGACAGTAGCACTATTCTATATTCTATCCAATAATACCCAAAGAAAAATTAGAATTAATCCTGCCAGTGGCTTTTTGACTTTGAGAAAGGAGATGGAATCTAGCAGATCTCAGAGGGGCATGGATGTAAAAACAATAAAGAAATCTATCCTGGCCCAAGGCTGCTCTGACTCCCATCCCTCCCTGTTAGACAGCCACTAGGTTTGCTTGCACACTCAATTTATGGCTTATGCAGCTGTTTTCACAACAGGTTTGGGGCTTCTTTGGTTTCAGCCTCTAGTTCAGGCCCATTCAAGACTTCCTATGTTTGCAGTGGCTCTGGGGTATGCAATGAGCCAACCCCTTATCTCAAGGGTTCCAACCCAAGCAACAGATGTTCTGGAGAGAGATGGAAATCCCACTGAAAATTTTCATCCTCTTCAGGCTCCTTAGGCCAAATGACTTGGATCTTGCCTTCCTGGTGAGGATTGTCACCTAGCATTAGGCTAGAAGGGTGGAGAAAATGAGGATCTTCCCACCTGTCCCATATGTTAAACAAATCACTGATTGCAACCACCATTTTTTTTGTCTAACACACTCAAATGGTGAAAGAAAAAGAGCCTCTAAAATATATAAGTGGGGGGAGAAGTGACAAAGGACAAAGCAGACCTATTCAGCTTCCCATTATCTCCTCCAATTCTGTATCTGTCTCTCTTTCTGTATCTCTCTCTCTTTCATTGTCTCTTTTTCTGTCTATCTGTCTCTGTCTCTCACACACACACATACATACACATATGCAGGTATGATAGAAAGACAGGTGGAGAGGAGAGAAAGAGGAGAGGAAGGTAAAGAGGAGAGAAAGAGGAGAGGAAGGCAGAGAGGAGAGAAAAAGGAGAGGAGAGGAGAGGAGAGGAGAGGAGAGGAGAGGAGAAAGGTGGACAGGGGAGGAGGGGGAGGGGAGGGGAGGGGAGGGGAGGGGAGGGGAGGGGAGGAGAAATGGCAACAACAATGGATATGTTCTCACAAAGATCACAGCCCCAACCAGCCACTGCACTACTCTTCTTCTCACAGTCATGATTAACATCACACTCCATCCACCTGGCCAAAAATGGCAAAGAACATTTCACAGACAATTTCACTATGTAGTCAGTGTTGGAAAGAGGAGATTCAGTTGAATGATGAAATAAAAAACCAGACTGAGTAATCTTTAGAAGAGATTAAAAGGTAAAGAAGTAAAGGCACCAGTTATAGGTAACTTTTCCAAGGAGTTTAGGAAATGGTGCTGAAGCAAAACTAAGAACTGAGAGGCAATACACATTGTTTCAGGGAAGTCAGCTTAATGTATAGCACAACTTAGTGGAATAAGTAGAACTAGATATTTTTGGAAATTCATCAAATGTCTATCATGTGCAAAATATCATTCTAAATGTGGGGGAAGATGCACATATCAGGTGAGACACAATGCCTACCTTCTTAGAACTTATAATTTAGTAGGCGTAATGTAATGTTAATGTAAAATTGAAAATCTTCCCTGCCCATTAATAGGCCTCTGTGGAGTCCATTAAAGGGAACCTCATTAGGGGAGGCTTGTTATGTCAAGGACTCATACTTTTTGTTAATTTCTAAAGAGTTAAAGATCTTCCCCACCCATTAATGGGCCTGCCCATTAAGAGAAGCTTGATTAGGGGAGATTTGTTTTGCCAAAAGGCCTATACCTTTTGTTAATTTTTAATGAGTCACTGGTTCTCAAGGGTTGTGATGCCCTCTTGCTCTGAAAAGTATGTGTATACTCTGAGGTGAGGTTTTGTTTTGGGGTTTACTCATTGGAAGTGTTTGTTTGGCCAAACAAGACTCTGAGCTGTGATTAAGGAGACCCTTGGCTTTGAAAACGCAGATGATGCTTCTCTCTCTGGTAACTATTTATGTATGTAACAGTCTGACAGTTGGATTTGTCTGTTGATCTGTGATACACGTTTTGTTTTTGGTCAGACAGTTGGAAGTCTTATCTGTTGGTCTTTATTTCTTTGCTTGTATTTTCTCTGTTGGTATGTAATTAAAGAAGATTGCTGACCCCTCAAAAGTTACCTTTCCTTTTAGAAAAGCTGATCAAAAAACCTGTGATAACAGGCTATCCTGGATGTGTCAGGGTGCTTGCTTTTACAGGGAAATAATACATACACAAATAATTATGAGACAAAAGAATGCATTATAACAATATGAGAGGCACAAAATGCCAGGTGAACTTTGTAGATGAGAAGATCATGAACTACCAGCATAGGTTCCCAAAGTGAGTGATACTGCCCCATGAGGGGCACTTGAATGTTGGGGTTGTAGTAGCCTTGGGTACAATCAGGGGGCATCAAATAAAAATAAAGGGGCAGTGGAAGCAAAAGCAAAGAAGAAAATTTTGAAAAACTGTTCACCAATGTTTCTTCTCTTGTGTAACAGAGTTACAGTTGCAGTGATAACATTATTTTCCAAATAAACACACAAAATGCAAGCTATAATCAATCAGTGGTCAGGTCTGCTGACAGGTCTTAACAAGCAAGTGTTGGCAGACAAGAATGTTGTGCATTGTCAGGAAGTCAGCATGCATCAGCAGGAATATGTGAATGTAGTGATTTGTTTACAATATGATACTATATGTTTACATGATGCAATATTACATCATCAAAATTTCAATGCAGGAAAAAACACAAATTTACAATAAATTAAGATGCCTTTTTTTTAAAAAAAATTATTTTTTTGAAATGACAGACATTCAAAAAAAACATTAAAGAGTCAAAGAAAGTAGATTTCCAGAGGGCAGTGAGTAATTTTTTTAAAGGGGTGGTAGGGAAAATTAGTTTGAGAACTTCTCCATTAAAGGGATGAAGAAAATTTTCATGGAGCAGACACCATATGAGTTTGGTCATAAATAGAGTGAAGGAAAATGGAAAACATCCTAGGCATAAAGGACAGAGTGAACAAAGGTATGGAGGTAAGAACACAGAGCACATGTAGGGGAGAGTGTACAAAAGCTAGTTTGGAAAAGTCAAGAATGATGATGATCAAAAAGACTCCATTACATCTGACATTTATAAAGAATTGGTAGCTGGAAAGAGGAGTTTCAAATCAATAATGAAATAAAAAACCAGACTGAATAAGCTTTAGAAGAGAGTGAAAGGTAAGGAAGTGAAGGTACCAGTTTTTCAAGGAGTTTAGTTAAGAAGACCAAGAGACATATAGGACAATAGTTAGTTGGCATAGTAAGGATTTATTTGAGGGTTTATTTTTTTTAAGGATGGGGGAGGTGTGTGTTAGACAGTAGAGAAGGATCAAATAAATAGTAAGAGATTCAAAATTAGAGAGTGTGGGGATGATGGTGGAAGCAATCCACTGGAAAAGACAGGAGGGAATGAGAACAAGGCTCAGGGTAGAGGGGTTGGTTGTGCCAAGGACAAGGGGCACCTCATCATTAGAAATGGGAATAAAGAAGAAGGTAGTAGGGAACAATGAGAGAAAGCTTTGAGCTGAAGAGGAGAGAAGTAGACAGGTGCAGTTCTCAGATCCTACAAACAAAAAATGCCAAAGACAATTTAAAGGTGAGTGAAAAAAGCTTTTTCACCTGGGTGAGAAGGGAGAAGGGTTCTCCCCTAGCTGGGGCTTCAGGAAGTGGCAGCAACAACATCATCCATTTTTGGAGCCATTGGCCTAGAGCCCCTGGGGGAATTGAGCAGTTGATCTGGGTCTCAGCCCTGAGTGGTGGCCCTGGGATGAGGAAGAGTGTTGTCTGGCATGATGGAGCTGGTAGAGGCTCTGGAAAGGGAATTCTACTTGCAGATCCTGGGCAGAAAAGCTTTGGTAGCTCCCAGACCAGAGCACAGGCCAGGAGAGAAGTAAACTCCTCTCCCTTGATTGTGCCACCTTGGAGGAACTGAGAACTTACAGGTCCCCAGAGTATACCCCCCTATTGACAAAGGACTCAAAAGTCAGGCAACTGGCTGGGGAAACACCCAAAAAAGGAGGAAAAGTAAGAATATAGAAAGTTACTTTCTTGGTGAACAGTTATTTTCTTCCAACCTTTCAGATGAGGAAGAACAAATGCTTACCATCAGAGCAAGACATAAAAGTCAAGGCTTCTGTATCCAAAACCTCCAAAATAAATGTACAATGGTCTCAGGCCAAGGAAGTGCTCAAAAAGTATTTTGAAAATCAAGTAAGAGAGGTGGAGGAAAAATTGGGAAGAGAAATGAGAGTGATGCAAGAAAATCATGAAAAGCAAGTCAACAGCTTGCTAAAGGAGACCCAAAAAATGCTGAAGAAAATAGCACCTTAAAAATAGGCTCACTCAATTGGCAAAAGAGGCCCAAAAAGTCAATGAGGAAAGTAATGCTTTAAAAAGCAGAATTAACCAAATGGAAAAGGAGGTGCAAAAGCTCACTGAAGAAAATAGTTCTTTAAAAATTAGAATTGAGCAGATGGAAGCTAACGACTTTATGAGAAACCAAGAAATTATCAAACAAAAATAAAAGAATGAAAAACTAGAAGATAATGTGAAATATCTCATTGGAAAAATAACTGACCTGGAAAATAGATACAGGAGAGACAATTTAAAAATTATGGTACTACCTGAAAGCCTTGATCAAAAAAAGAGCCTAGACATCATCTTTCATGAAATTATCAAGGAAAACTAGCCCGATATTCTGGAACCACAGGGGAAAATAAATATTCAAAGAATTCGCTGATCACCTCCTGAAAGAGATCTGAAAAGAAAAACTCGTAGGAATACTGTAGCCAAATTCCAGAGTTACAAGTCAAGGAGAAAATGTTGCAAGCAGCCAGATAGAAACAATTCAAGCATTGTGGAAATACAGTCAAGATAACACAGGATCTGGCAGCTTCTACATTAAGGGATTGAAGGGCTTGGAATATGATATTCCAGAAGTCAAAGGAACTAGGATTAAAACCAAGAATTACCTACTCAGCAAAACTGAGTATAATACTTCAAGGGAAAACAAGGTCATTTAATGAAACAGAGGATTTTCAGACATTTTTGATGAAAAGACCAGAGCTGAATAGAAAATTTGACTTTCAAACCCAAGAATCAAGAGAAGCATGAAAAGGTAAACAGGAAAGAAAGATCATAAGGGATTTACTAAAGTTGAACTGTTTACAATCCTACATGGAAAGATAATATTTGTAACTCTTGAAACTTTTCTCAGTATTTGGGTAGTTAGAGGGATTATACACACACACACACACACACACACACATATACACACATATAATATATATAGACAGAGGGCACAGAGTGAGCTAAATAGGAAGGGATGATATTTTAAAAAATAAAATTAAAGAGTAGGAGAGGAATATAATGGGAGGAGAAAGGGAGAAATGGAATGGGGTAAATTATCTCTCATAAAAAAAGGCAAGAAAAATTTTTTTCAATGGAGGAAGAAAAGGAGATGTGAGAGGCAACAAGCAAAGCTTACTCTCATCACATTTGACTTAAGGAGGGAATAACATGCACACTCAATTGGGTATGAAAATCTGTCTTACACTACAGAAAAGTAGAGGAGAAGAGGACAAGTGGAGTAGGGGGGATGATGGAAGAGAAAGTAAATGAGAGGAGGAGGGTAATTAGAAGTAAACACTTTTGGGGAGGAATAAGGTCAAAAGAGAGAATAGAATAAATGGGGAGCAGGATAGGATGGAGGGAAATATAGTTAGTCTTACACAACACAACTATTATGGAAGTCTTTAGCAAAACTACACATATATAGCCTGTATTGAACTGTTTGCCTTCTCAATGGGGATGGGGGGGAAAGAAGGAAGGGAGAGAAGTTGGAACTCATAGTTTTAGGAACTAATGTTGAGAATTGTTTTTGCATACAACTGGGAAATAAGAAATACAAGTAATGGGGTAAAGGAATCTATCTTGCCCTACAAGAAAAGAGAGAAGATGGGGATAAGGGAACAGAGGGGTATGAGAGAAGGGAGGGCAGATTGGGAGAAGGGGTAATCAAAATGCATGGTGTTTTGGGGGAGGGGGAGGGGAGAGATGGAAGAAAATTTGAAATTCAAAATCTTGTGAAAATGAATGTTGAAAACTAAAAATAAACAAATTTTAATAAGAGAATAAAAGATAAGGGTTATGTTATATTTCTCCTTCATTTTCAAAGAAGACCATGGCATCAGAGAAATGATGACATGACTTGCAGTTGTCTTTAATTTGAGTGAGGGAGGGCTGAGCAAAGTCACCAACCTCATTTCTTCTTCAGAGCCATCTGTGTTCAGTGGCCAGATATTACTCATCAGGACAACTGGAGATGGCCCAGGATGCCAAGGGAGACCCTGTCCCTTTTAAGCTAAGGCCTTTTCTGGTTCTACTTTGAGTGAGGTAATGCCCATTCAATGAACAGGCCTTTTTAAGAAGTGAGTCAAGGGATGGCCTTTTTAATTAGAAAAAAAATCAAACTGGGAGGGGAAGCCCCTCAGGGTTGCTGTTCAAAAGGGAAACAGTTACTATTGACATTCCCTCTGAGCCAGGAGGGCCCAAAATATAGCCATTAAAGTATAAGGGTAGGGTAGGGTAGGGCAGAGTTGAACTCATTCAACACAGGGTCAAAATTAGGGAGGGAACAAAGTATAACCAGATAAGGGCTAAAGACACTCCTGAAGGATGGAATGATTGAAGACCATGTTGAAGATGAAGAGCTTCAGGAAAATCAAAATATAAGGAGAGATAGAAAGGTAAAAGACTGTGATCAAAAGAAAGAATTTGAGTTTTTGAACATGGAAATAGAACACATCAGTGATGACAAGATGAAGAGTATGTGTGTACTATACTGTACATTCCTGTGTGTACCCAGGATAGAGTGGATAAGTAGATCATGGGAGCTGAGTATATTGGTGAACTGGGAAGTGACGATGTTTAAGGGAACATTGACATATAAATCGACATTCCCAGAATGAGAAGATAGAATAAAAAGGAAGACTATGAACCAGGCATTGAACTCATTGAGAAAGGAGAAAGAATGCCCTGGGGGCCCATGGATAACAGGTTCTAGGATCTGCATTAGGTGATAAATTTTTAAAATGTGAACCTCAAAGGAGAACATTTTTGCTCAGTGATGGTGACAAAGGGAGAGTGTAGAAATGGGGACAGGGATCCAGGAGGATTCAAATTCCATCACTACAACCTCTGAGCCAGATGTATAACTGAAAGTAAATCCAGTACTGGAAAGGGAGGTCAAGGAAAACAGAATCATTCTGAATCACTTGTGAAAAGCTGTCTGTTCCTGACACATATCATGAAAGATGCCTTTAATAAATGCATAGATTATTCTTATAAGTATCTTAAAGAGATGGACAAGTAGGCATGAATCATAAGTGTTATTCTTTTCTCAACTGCTTCCATTTGGTAGTAATAAAATCAATATGGCCCCCACCCACCCAAATTTTGCTATCCTGGAAAAGATCAATAAAAAGGGGAAAAAAAGGCAAACAGACTAATGCACTAATGCACTTTGTGTGGAGCAGTGATTTGGTTCCACCATTCCTGAAACCATTTTGCAACTATGTCCCCAACACCACAAAATTGTGCATATTCTTTGACTTAGTGATACCACTGTTAGCTATAAAGCACCTAATAGATCCCAAGCACCTCCAAATGCTATATACACCAAAGAGATTAAAGAAATGGGTAAGGAAACCTTACACACACACACACACACACACACACACACACACACACACACACACACATACACGTATACACACATACACATATACATAGTGGGGGTTTTTTGTAGTAGCAAAAAAAATAGAAACTAAAGGGTACCCTTCTATTGAAGAACGACTCAAAGTATCACTTGCGAAAGTAAAGAAATAGTGTTGTTCATAAGAAATGACAAAATAGTTTCAGAGGAAACTGGGAATACGTATGCGAAGTGATGCAGAGTGATATCAGCAGAATGAGAACAATTGATACAACGACATTGTAAAGAAAAGTAATTGTGGAAGACCTAAGCACTCAGATTAATACAATGACAAACAATAACTCTGAAAGACTAAAGATAAAGTACACTACCAACCTCCTGACAGAGAGGTGATGAACTCAATAAACAAAATCGTATTTCCACATTAGTTCTATTGGTTCAGACTAAGGGAGTTTGAGAGGCTACATCTGTGACACACAATGAGCTGAGACTAGAATTGAACAGAAGAACCCAACTGGTTTTCTTTGGGAAACTGCACAGCTCTACGAATGGCTCCAAGCTTCTCCCTGAAACAAAAGCTCAACTTTTTAACACCAGTATTCTTTTAGTGATGTGATAACTACCACAGTATCTGAAAAATTAACAGTATAGATTCCTGAAAGGGCATTGAAGAGATTTATAGCCATCATAGATAGACCACAGCATATTACCAACAAAATCACTATCTGCCAGAAAAGATGGTGTAAAAGCTATTATCAAAGAAGTCAGAGGGTTACTCCACTGTTATCCAAATGACCTAGAGGAATGTATCCCCGTACACTCTCTGCATTTCTTATGTGATGCTACAATTTGCAGAAAAACACCAACAAGCTGCTTATAGGCTCATGGGAGATGATTGTTCAATTTTCAATGTGAGTATTCATATCTCAGAAGTTGGTAAATGCTACAAATCAGATTTGAGTTATTCATTTATTGATTTTTCTAGACTTAAGAAAGTAATGGGAAAATTTTAAAATTGTAAACTAAACTTAAAAATGTGTCATGGGTATTATTTTTTCAGAGTTGTTAAACATTTACCAGCACATCCTTGCAGGACATGGATAAAAATAATTCAGCATGGATGGGCTGTATACAGCACCAGAAGACAAATCTGCTTTAATGAGATCCCAGATCTATCAAAATTATCACTTTCTTGCCCTACTTACCTCATCATGCCTCAGTCCAGCATTATCAGTCCTAATGAAAGATGCCACGCCATCAGGCCACAAGGCCACCATGCTTCAATGCCACCTTTGGTGGTTACAGAACTGTCACTTCACTGTCCAAAAATTCCCAGAGACATAATCTCTTTGCCAAATAACCACAAGGTGAGATTCAGACCACTCTTCAATAGAGTAAAAAATATTTTCAAGAGCAAAATATAATTTTATTGAGCAGGATTGTAAATAAATGAACACTGAGTTAAAAAGCAATAACATTTTCATCAAACCTAAATTACTAAATATAACTCATTTGGTAGAGCAGAAGGAACACTGGTTCTAGAATCACAGAGAGTGGATTCCTATCCCAGCTCTGACACTTAATGCGTAAGCTTGGGAAAGCAATTTAATCTCTCGGGCCCTCAAGTTTCCTCAACTATAAATGTAAGTGCAAAATGAAGGAGACCTCTAGGTCCCATCTGGCTCCACAGCTATGACCCCATGACCCTCACACTTCATAGGAATGCTACTGAATCTTTACCTTGGGTCAGATCCAGTGGTTTTCTAGCAAATGTTTAACAAGTGGCTCCTTGGGGGGAAAGCATGCATGACATACTTTTCAATTTAATCTGCATTATTAACCTTTTCTCCATCACTTTCTTAAGCTTAGGCAATCCACAAAACAATAAATCAAGCCCTGATTCATAGCATTGACTGATTTCTGAGGCATAAATTTATAGATAGATAGATACAGATATGTACACATACATATATACATACAGATTTTATATATACAATATATATTATATATACATGCATGTATACACACATGTACACATACACACACAGTGAGACAGAAATAGAGTTGTTCAGTCATGTCTGACTCTTTGTGGCCCTGTGGACCATCGTACACTAATACAATTCATAGAGTTTTCTTGGCAAATATACAAGAATGGTTTGCCATTTCCTTCAACGGATTAAGGCAAACAGAAGTTAAATGACTTGCCCAAAGTCACTTTGAACTCTGATTTTCTTGACTAAAGGCATAGTGCTCTATCCCCTGAGCCATCTAACTGAGTGTGTGTGTGTGTGTGTGTGTGTGTGTGTGTGTGTATGGTAGATGCTATATAAGTGCTCATTCCCTTCTCTCTTCACAGTTAGGTAGCACAGTAGATAAAGTGATGGGCCTGCAGCCTGGAAGACCTGAATTCAATCCTGCCTCAGACACTTGTAAGCATTGTGGCTCTAGGTTAATTATTTAACCTCAGTTTCCTCAGCTGTAAAACAGAAACAATAAATGCACTTACCTAGTAGGGTTATTGTAACACTTAGCACAGTGACTAGTATATAGTATGTCCTATAAAAATGCCCTCCCCTACCAAAAATTCAACACATGTCTCTCAGGAACTGGCTCTAGCACACCCCTGGTCAGATTCTTCCTTGGGGATCTTGGATTCTAGAACTTTAGATTGGTTTATTATCAAAAAACCTCAATCTTTCCATTGAAGTATGAGGCAGGTATAATGGATAACACAATGGACTTGTAATCAGGAAGATCTGAGTTTGAATTCTACCTTAGGAACTACCTAGCTGTGAGACCCTGGACAGGTCACTTAACCACTCTGTGCCTCCATTTCCTCATCTATACTAGGAGGGAGTTGGATTCAGTGGCCTTTTAATGTCCCATCCATCTCTTGCCTCTTTGGATTTTTCTTATCCTTTTTCAGGTTCTCAACTCTCTTGCCCTCTTTCTCCCTAGTGTTCTCAACTCTCGGCTAGAACGTGGAAGGAACAGCAAGAAGTATAATGTATTCCCCTCTAGTTTCTGCATCCTAACTTTCCTGCCCTGCTTACCTCACCATGCCTCAGTCAAGAGACCCTCATGAAAGATGCCAAACGACCATGCCACCCCGTGTGGTAGAAGTGCTACCTCACTATACAAAACATCCCAGAGAAATGAACTTAGCAAATAATTAAGAGGTGGCATTCAGGCCTCTCCAAATACTTTGACAACTGATTTGCTTTCATTTCATTCTGGGGAAGAAAAAAGACAGAGAAAACTTCAAATAAAAGAAAGGTTGGGCATAATAAATTAATGCCTCCATGTCAAACTTTTACTATGTTCTTTGATCTCCTGCTAATATTTGTTGCCCATACAACCTGTACTTAACTAGAATCCACACATTCTTTTAGAGAAGTTAAGATTGGTTAATGATTGTTTTCCCACAATGCAAGAGAGCTGACAGACCAGTCTTGTTCCCATTATCTCCCCAACTCCTTTTAGCTCCAAGGTCATGACTGCACAAGGGAACATGGAAGATTAGTGTCTCTACCAGCACATCATGGTTTGCAGCATTTCCTGGAGCAGTAAAATAGAGTGCTGAATTAGGATTCCAAGGACCACAGTTTGAGTCCTTTGTTACTTACTGTCTGTGGGACCTCTCAAGGCCTCAATTTCTTCATAAATGAAAATGAAGGCTGTGGACTCCAACATCACTAAAGTCCTACTCAACTTGAAATACTATGATCTATGGTTAAGCAGCATTTCAAAGCCTTAGAAGTCTCCAAGAGGTCTTTCTTTCCAAAATATATTCAGCCTCCATGTTTAAATACTTTTTTTGATTTTTTTCCCTCTAATTTGTATTATATTTATTTGTGCCAACTTATTATCCCTCACTCCACCCCTGAGACAGCCAAGTGGTGCAGTGGTTAGAGAGCTGAGCCTAGAGTCAGGTAGACTCATCTTCCTTAGTTCAAATCTAGCTTCAGATACATACTAGCTGTGTGACCAGTGACAAGTCATTTAACCTTGTTTGCCTCAGTTTTCTCATGTGTAAAATGAGCTGGAGAAGGAACTCACAAACCACTCCAGTATCTTTGCCAAGAAAACTCCAAATAGGGTTGCTAAGAGTCAGACATGACTGAAAAACAAAAAATTGTTCCCTTGGTACTAACCTGCAAGTTTCTTGGGGACTGAGACTTTGTCTTATGACATCATTCTTAAACTACATATTTGACATCACAGGATCAGCGATTAAGAACTGGAAAGGGACTTTGGAAGCTGTCTAGTCCAAATTCCTCATTTTATGGCTAAGACAACTGAGACTCACAAAAATAAGCGAGTTGCCCAAAATGACACAGACAAGTGTCAGTCAGGATTTGAACCCATGTCTTCTAACATCAGTCCTGTGCTCTTTCTACCACACGATGCTTCTCCAATTTTTTAAACTAAACTCTGAGCAAACCCCCAACACAGTTTCACTTCAGCAATGATATTTTTCTCTGGAGGCTATATCTATAATCTCTCCTAATGGTATCTCCTTTTCCCCAGTTACATATAAAGACAATTTTAACATTCATTTTTTAAAATTTTAAGTTCTAAATTTTCTCTCTCTCTCCCTCACCTCCTTCGTCCCAGAGACAATAAACAATTTTATATAGGTTGTATATATTCAATCATGCAAAACATATTACCATATTAGTCATATTATAGAAGTAGACACAAACCCAAGGAGAAAAAAAACCATGAAAAGAATGTAGGAAGCGAAAAATAGAGTGCTTTAATCTGTATTCAAACTCCATCAGTTCTTTCTCTGGAGGTGGATAGCATTTTACATCTTGAGTCCTTTGGAATTGTCTTGGATCATTGTATGGCGGAGAAAAGCTGTCTTTCACAATTGTTCATCTTACAATATTGCTGTTACTGTATACAGTGTTTTCCTTGTTCTCACTTTACTTTGTATCAGTTCATATAGGTCTTTCCAGGTTTTTCTGAAATCTGCCTACTCATCATTTCTTATAGCACAGTAATTTTCCATTACAATCATATACCACAATTTGTTCAGCCATTCCCCATTTGATGGGTATCCCCTCAATTTCCAGTTCTTTGACACTATGAAAAGAATTGTAGTAAATATACAAAAAAGTCCTTTCCCTTTTTATCAATATTTTTTATTCCTTAGCCCACAGGATGAGTTCTGTTTCTCCACACTGGAATTGTTAAGGGTAAAGGAGCACAAGGGTAGTGTCTGTCTTTTCTGTTTGATGATTTTTCTTTTTCATGCCAACTAGATAACTCCTCCAACCCTCTCCCCACAACTACCCACTTGGCTTCAAGGGTTCATGCCTAAGCTGAGGGAGACAGGTGGGGCAGCTGATTTCTTTGAATAAAAAAGAAGGCCCAGTTGTTTTCTGTTCACCCTTCTTAAGAGCCTGCTACTGTTACGGGAATACCCTCTTCTTGCCCCTTTAAAATATGTCAGAGGAGACAAGGAATTTGGACGTGGGCAATCACATTGAAGCCTCAGAGCAGCTCCTAATCTTTTAGTCAAGTCAAAGGGAGAAATTCTGGAACTGGCCCAAAAATATGCTGAATTACAGACCTTGTGGTCTTTAGGGAGACCTATGTTACTAACCAGTAACTTAGAATGGCAGCTGGTGGGTAAGAAGGTGGTTTTGCCAGCTGTTGCTTAAAAAGGTTTTTAAAGACCTGAAACTCATGTACAAAAAAATCATTGAATAAACTCCCTCTGTCACCGTGTCAAAAAGAGAAAAGAAAAAATATATCTTTCCTTTTCACACATAGCATTTGAGATGTATGTGGCATCTCAAATATTAAAAAATTTATTTTTCCCTTTGAAGTTGTCTAATTGCACTTGATGTGCAGTGTGACCATATTTTATATGCAGAAAAATGGGGAGGATGAGGTAGAGGGCAAAGTATCATTAGCCAGGAATGGAGATATAAATGAGATTGCCCTAGAACATTAAAATGTAGGGGGTATAAGGATTTCACATATGTATTCCTTCAGTACTGTGAAAGCCATTACAGCTACAAATTCCTTCTCCCAATCAACTATATTCATCTTTTTTTTATTTTTTTAAATCATGAATTTAAAAATGGATTTGAGAGCAAGTTTCCTAGTGCTTGTCCCAGGTAGAATTTATGCTGATTGCCCAGGGTTCCCAAAATGCTACTTATAACTTTGCACCTGACTCCACACCAGCCCATTGGAAGTTCCAGGCTTTAGTAGCAACCTCATGATGTGAGGTAAGTAAAAAAAATACATCAAACATATATATATGTACACATATACATACACATGCATAAGTATTTATATGATGTATATATATACATATATATGGATTTATATGCATATATATACATATACATATATGTGTATATATCTATAATTTTATATAACATATATTACATATAGCACCTAGGAGATGTATTGGGTAGAGTACTGGACTTGGAATCAGAAAGACTCATTTTCATGAGTTCAAATCCAGCCTCAGACACTTACTAGCTCTGTGACTCTGTTCAAATCACTTAATCCTCTTTACCTCAGTTTTCTCAACTGTAAATTGAACTAGAGAAGGACATGGCAAACCATTCCAGTATCTTTGCCAAGAAAACCCCAAATGGGATCACAAAGAGTCAGACATGACTGAAAAATAACTGAACAAATAAATGTAGTGTATTATAACAATATGTAAGTGTTTCAAATAAAAAGTATAATTTGATGGTAAAATATTTATAAAGATACAAACAAATGTAGCTTACAAATGTAGGTACAAACATAAAAATGGGATTAATTATATCATGTTATGTCATTATGACAATATCACCTAATATCAGCTAATGATACATTTAAAATTTTTTTTGGATTCAGCCATGTGATGTTTTTTTCAGCATATGTAGGGAACTACTTCCAAAAATGCTCATTAGTAAGTCATTTGTAACTTATAATCATAAAAGAGCTGTCTTGGGTCCTAAGAGGGTAAAGGACTTTCCCATGGTCACACAGCTAGTACATGTCAGAGGCAAGACTTGGACCTAGGTTGTCTTTTCTCCAAGGCCAGACTATCTCTCCATTACACCCTGCTGAATCTAGTGATCACAATAATTATACCATTGTGGGGATGGGAGGGGAGGTTAATACATTCAAAATGGTGGCTCATATCTGCTCTTTAAGTAACATAAATCGATTTTGAACTGTTAATGAAAAATACCTTCCTGAGTTCAAATCTGGTCTCAGACTCTTAGAACTGTGTGACCCTGAGCAAGAAGTGACTCACTTAACCCTGTTGGACTCAGTTTCCTTGTCTGTAAAATGAGTTGGAAAGGCAATGGCAAACCTTGCCAGTATCTTGGCCAAGAAAACCCCAAATGAGATCACTAAGAGTTGGACATGTCTGAAACAACTGAACAACAAAAACAAGTGGAAAACAGTAATTAAAATGCTTGGTGGTCCCCTTGCACCCAGCTCCCCTTTCTCCTACTCTCATGCCTTCATGGTTTTTTCCCACTTGGACAACCTCATAGACACATCACATTACTTTGCACCATTATCTGACCAGAAATATGGGTACATATGAGTTTGTCTATAATGAATCATTCTCAATTGCATATGTATTTGATTATGAATTTTGAATGTTTGCTTCCAAAAATTGCATGTCATGATATATCAGCTTAAAATCCATGTATATTAGTTTCAAAATGTGTGTGCATGTGCTTGAGTATGTTTTATTGGCACAACAACTCTAGAAGAGGCCTGGTGGTACATACACTGGTGAAATCAGAGATCTCTTGAAGAAGATGTTTATGTAATGTATACATTTCAAAAATGGTAACTTAACCTTTCTGAGTCTTTGCTGAGAAGCCTCTGCTGCCCACCCTTACCAGATGTCAGGGACTGAGATAGAACTGAAATCAAATAGCATTCATTAATTCATTTGTTTATGGAGATATAAAAACACACACACACACACACACACACACACACACAAAAGAAGTTGCATTTTAACAAAAGGAGCATGAAACCAGGAGACAAAGGACTTGAGCATTTTTCTTTGCTCCTGACATTAACTTCTTGTATGACTCAGGGGGGAGATTTCCCTTGTCTTGGTCTTGGTTTCTCCCTCTGCAAAAGAAGAGTATTACTGTAAAAAAAGATCTCCAACATTCCCTTTGGTTCTAAAATGCTATTAATGTATATGTGAATGTGTCCTAATTAGAGGGCCAAATCAGAGAGCCTCCCATAATAGATGAGAGGAAATTTACCTTATCCTGACCCAACAGCATCTACTAAAATTCCAGGCAAGAGAATGTAAGAAAATGGAATGACTGGATTTTAGGCATCCTTCTGAGGCTCCAGTAAAGCACCAGTCCTTTAGTATGGAGCTCTTGACTTGTTAGATCTTACTCAGGCTAGGGTTATATCTAGAGGAACAAATTCAATTGAGAAAGATGTATGGTCTACCTGCTGTGTACACTTGATGTGCCAACCACATACTTTTCCTATAAAGACAATTGCTAAATCATTCCTATTCTCCCGTATTTACAAGGTTCTATTCAACCCCAAATGTGGAGGGACAAATCTTCACACTATACACATTGTTGTCTGAAGCCAAGCATCTGTGATCATTTTATTGGTGCTGCTGAAAACACTCTCCTCTCTTTTTGCCCCAAAACAACTAAATGATACCTCACTGCTTCTTTTGTTTCTAGAACCCACCTGTTTGGAGTGTGTGTTTTTTTAACAGTCCAAACGTTTTTTTTTTCTTTGCCATTGATATCCCCTAGCCCAATCCTACAAGAATTGGGCTTCAGAATACCCATTTCCCTTCTCCTCCCCCACTTTCCTTTAGCCTCAGTGGCAGCTGGAAAAACCTCCAGGGGAACAGCTGGTGACTGAAGGTCATGGACAACCCTTCCATTATCTTCCATGGTGGACCCCAGGAGGAAATCTCTGGAGCCTGTCCAAAAAATGGTCTGCAAAATGAATACCAATTTTCTTTGTTTGTGCTTTGGAAACACCTCTAATAACAGTAAGAATAAGTAACAATTCTTTATATTGGAAGAGTGCTTCATGATTTATAAAATGTCTTGCATTCTTTCCTCACGTTAGTCCTGGAAGAATCAGAAACACAAACCTGGTGAGGTCCTGATTTCATCTCATTTCCTCTTATTAGATAACACTTTTTGCCTGACTTTCTCCAGAAAGAATTCAGAGCCCTGGGAAGACTTGCATGAACTCAAGAAAAGTGAAGTGAGAAGAACCAGGAGAAAAATTTAAATAATGAGCAAAAATGTTATAAAGATAAACAACTTTGAAAGAGTAAAGAACCCTGATCAACGAAGTGACAAGTGATCTCTAATGGACTGAGGATGAAACATGTTATCCATCTCCCGACAGAAAGGCGATAGATTCAAGATGCAGACTGAGAACACACATTTTTGGCCCTGGACAGTGTAGAAATTCATTTTTTTTACTATTTATTTATTATAAGAGTTCTGTTTTTATTATTTTATTAAACTTATTATAATATAAAATAACAAATAATTATTATATGATGTGTGATATTATATATTGCATAAATAATACATAACAACAAATTTATTTTGTTTTTTATAAATGTTGGGGTGAACACGCTTGTTATTTGAAAAATAAAATTTAGAAATAGCCTCCAAAATTGAGAATTTGGAGCTGCTGGGACTTCAAAATCATCCAATTCAGAACTCTCATGTACAGATAAGGAAACAGACATAGAGAGATGAAGTAGTCAATAGCACAGCTGAGAATTGGAAGCTGATTCTATAATGTATGGATCATAACGTTCTCTCCATGTTAGGAGGTTGCATAGCTTAATGGAGAGAATGGTTTCAGGAAGATCTAGATTTAAAACTTGCCTCAGACACTTTTCCGTAGGGCTGTGCTGGAGCCAGTTCCAACCAGCCCTCTAGAGTCAATTGTTTAATTTTGAATGTGAGCATCTACACCATATAAATTGCTGTAAATCAGGGACTGATTTATTATTTTCTTGATTGTCTAGACCTAAGAAAATGATGGAGAAAGTATTACTAGTGCAGATGAAACTAAAAAGGGTCAGACATACTTCCTGCTCAAAAAAAAAAATTTAGAAAAAGAATACAGCTTTTTCAAAGAGCCAGTTCTTGAATATTTAACCAGCATACCCCCTGCTGTGATGTGACCCCCCCCCCCCCTGGGTAAGTCATTTAACCTCTTAGAGCCTCAGTTTTCTCAGTCCCCAACTCATATGGATGTTGTGATAATCAAATGAGATAATGCATGCAACTTGTAAACCTCAAAACATTACAGCTATGTGATGTAGTGAGTAAAGAACAGTAGCCGGGATTATGAAATCCTGGCTGGGTTCAAAACCTGTCTCAGACATTTACTAGTTATGTGACTCTGGTCAAGTCACTTAATTTCTCAGCTTCCTTTCCTATTCTACAAATTGAGGCAAAAGTAGCACCTATCTCACAGGGTGTCATGAGGACCCAACGAAATACTATTTTATAAAGTTTATAATGTTATCTAAATATAACATTACTATTGAGCCACTGTCTACTTAATAATTCAATTTACCTCTTCCTCTCAAAACACTATTATAATTGTTGCTGATATACCAAAAGATGAGAGAAGAAACAAAAATACATCTTAAAAACAAGAAAGGTAATCTGCCTCCAGAAAAAGAACTGAGGGTATCAGAAAACAAATCAGAGCATACTATTTTTCACTTTCTTTCTTCTTTCTTTCTTTTTTAGTTCATTTTCTTCCATAAAACAACTAATGTGAACATGTTTTATGTGACTGTTGTTGTATAACCTATATCAGATTACTAACCATCTCAGAGAGAGAAATAGAGGAAGGTATAGAATTTGGAACTCAAAACTAAAAAAGAGAATGTTAAAAGTTGTTTTTACCTGTGGCTTGGGGGAGAATAAAATATTATATAGAAAGGATGAGAGCTAGAATAAGCACAGCTTATCACACCATTTTAATGTACTAATCACCCTTGGGTAAGGATAGCACTTTCAATCAATTTTTTAAGCCATTTGTTTGAGAACAAAGTATGAAAATAGGTATAAGACCTGCTAACTCACTGATCACTAGTACTTTCACAAGACTCTTCTGATGATATGCCAGCAAAATTCAAACTGTAGCCACTCCCATCAAGCTGGGAAAACTTTAAGGAGAATCCCAGGACTGGGTAATTCTGCTTTCAGAGGACCAGCCTCACTAAGGACAGAGAGGCTCATCACTGGTATTGTGGCCACTAGGTGATGAATTCTTTAGCCATAGCAACCTCTGAAACAAAAACAAAATGGTCCTTAGTCCCATATGGCCCCCTTTGCCTCTGCAGAAATGGTGATAGTTGGAGAAAATGGGAGACAAGAGTTCTAAGAATCACAATTCATGGCGGAGCCAAGATGGCGGAGTAGAAAGACGCACATACACATAGCTCCGAACCCACAGAACGGCTAGAGGGGACCAACTCACGGTGAATTCTGCACCCAGAGGCCACGGAATATTGGAGGGAGGGAGATTTCTGTTCCGGAGAGACCTGCAAACCTATCGCGGGGGGTCCTTCACGCTATGGACTGGGTGCCGGGACTGGGAGCTGAGTGCAGCCCTGCAGCGGCCGCAACACCGTGAGGAAAAAATCCGAGCGGGCTACGGAGATGGGATATCCTGCGGCCACGCGGGTCCCTCCACCCACAGAGGGACCTGCAAACCTCTCACAAAAGGTCCGTCGTGCTGCAGACATGGAGCCCAGCCCAGACCTGCCGCGGCCGCGGCTCCAAGAGGTACAGATCCAAGCAGGCTTCAGGGACGGGATATCCAGCGGCCACAGGTGACGAGGGTCGGTGAGAGAGTCTCTTTGGTGGGTCGAGAGGGGAGTGGGGTGCCCCCATGGCTCGGGCCCCCCTGGGAGATAGAAGCTGAGAGGCGGCTGCAGACAGGAGCTCCCCAAGCGGGCGGGAGCCTGGATCCATTGTGGAAGGTCTGTGCATAAACCCCCTGAGGGAACTGAGCCTGAGAGGCGGCCCTGCCCCTGACCTCAGCACCTGAACTTAATTTAACACTGAATAGCAGCCCTGCCCCCGCCAAAAGCCCTAAGGCGGGAAGCAGCATTTGAATCTCAGTCCCCAAACGCTGGCTGGGAGGATCAGGAGGTGAGGTGGGTGTGAGGAGAATATTCAGAGGTCAAGCCACTGGCTGGGGAGAATGCCCAGAAAAGGGAAAAGAAATAAAACTATTGAAGGGTACTTTCTCGGAGAAAAGACACTTCCTCCCTTCCTTTCTGATGAGGAAGAACAATGCTTACCATCAGGCAAAGACACAGAAATCAAGGATTCTGTGTCCCAGCCCACCCAATGGGCTCAGGCCATGGAAGAGCTCAAAAAGAATTTTGAAAATCAAGTTAGAGAGGTGGAGGAAAAACTGGGAAGAGAAATGAGAGGGATGAAAGAGAAGCATGAAAAGCAGATCAGCTCCCTGCTAAAGGAGAACCAAAAAAATGTTGAAGAAATTGACACCTTGAAAACTAGCCTAACTCAATTGGCAAAAGAGGTTCAAAAGGCCAATGAGGAGAAGAATGCTTTCAAAAGCAGAATTAGCGAAATGGAAAAGGAGATTCAAAAGCTCACTGAAGAAAATAGATCTTTCAAAACTGGAATGGCACAGATGGACGCTAAGGACTTTATGAGAAAGACAGATATCACAGAACATAGCGAGAAGATTGGAAAAATGGAAGATAATGTGAAATATCTTATTGGAAAAACAACTGACCTGGAAAATAGATCCAGGAGAGACAATGTAAAAATTCTGGGACTACCTGAAAACCATGATCAAAAGAAGAGCCTAGACATCATCTTCCATGAAATTATCAAGGAAAACTGCCCTGAGATTCTAGAACCAGAGGGCAAAATAAATATTCAAGGAACCCGCAGAACACCACATGAAAGAGATCCAAAAAGAGAAACTCCTAGGAACATTGTGGCCAAATTCCAGAATTCCCAGGTGAAAGAGAAAATATTGCAAGCAGCTAGAAAGAAACAATTCAAGTATTGTGGAAATACAATCAGGATAGCACAAGATCTAGCATCTTCTACATTAAGGGATCGAAGGGAATGGAATAGGATATTCCAGAAGTCAAAGGAACTAGGACTAAAACCAAGACTCACCTACCCAGCAAAACTGAGTATAATACTTCAGGAGAAAAAATGGTCTTTCAATGAAATAGAGGATTTTCAAATTTTCTTGATGAAAAGACCAGAGCTGAAAAGAAAATTTGACTTTCTAACACAAGAATGAAGAGAACCATGAAAAGGTGAACCGCAAAGAGAAGTCATAAGGGACTTACTAAAGTTGAACTGTTTACATTCCTACATGGAAAGACAATATTTGTAACTCTTGAAACATTTCAGTATCTGGGTACTGGGTGGGAGTACATACACACACATGCACACACGCACACATACATAGAGACAGAGTGCACAGAGTGAATTGAAGAGGATGGGATCATATCTTTAAAAAAAAAATGAAATCAAGCAGTGAGAGAGAAATATTGGGAGGAGAAAGGGAGAAGTTGAATGGGGCAAATTCTCTCTCATAAAAGAGGCAAGCAAAAGACTTATTAGTGGAGGGATAAAGAGGGGAGGCAAGAGAAAAACATGAGGTCTACTCTCATCACATTCCACGAAAGGAAAGAATAAAATGCACACTCATTTTGATAGGAAAACCTATCTCATAATACAGGAGAGTGGGGGACAGGGGCACAAACAGGGTGGGGGGGAGGATGGAGGGGAGGGCATGGGGAGGAGAATGCAATCCGAGGTCGACACTCATGGGGAGGGAAAGGATCATAAGAGAATAGAAGTAATGGGGGACAGGATAGGATGGAGGGAAATATAGTTAGTCCTATACAACACAACTAGTATGGAAATCATTTGCAAAACTACACAGATTTGGCCTATACTGAATTGCTTGTCTTCTAAGGGGAAGGGTGGAGAGGGAGGGAGCTAAAGAAATTGGAACTCAAAGTGTTAGGATCAAATGTAATGTTCTTACCACTGGGAAATAAGAAATACAGGTTAAGGGGTTAAGAAAGCTATCTGGCCCTACAGGACAAAAGAGAAGATGGAGACAAGGGCAGGGAGGGAGGATAGAGGAGAGAGCAGATTGGTCACAGGGGCAACTAGAATGCTTGGGTTTGGGGGCGGGAGGGGATAAAAGGGGAGAAAATTTGTAACCCAAAATTTTGTGAAAATAAATGTTAAAAGTTAAATTAAAAAAAAAAAGAATCACAATTCATAGACCATTTATAAACATAAAACAAGGTTGTCTTTTTAATTCAATTCATGGTGGAATAAGTATATGTTTGTTGAATGACTCTCATCATTATTACTAAAATAATAGTAATAATAGCTAACATTTACATAGCCTTAGTGAGTGCCAGGCGCCGTACCATGTGTTTTACAATTATTATCTCGTTTTATCCTTACAACAACCCTGAGAGGTAAGTGTTATTACGATCCGCATTTTACAGATGAAGAAACCAAGGTAAACAATGCTTAAGTGAGTCATTCAAAGTCATGCAGCTTCTAAGCATCTGAGGTCAAATTTTAACTTAAGTCTTTCTGATTCCAGGTCCAGGGGCCTCTCCACTGTGACTAAGTGCCACCTCCCTGAGTGAGTTTTACACAATAAGTTCCATAAGAGCAAAATGTTGGTTGCAGTAGTACCAAAATCTACAACATAGATAATATTAATAAGTGGTTTTCTAGATTAATATGTAACCTCCGGGGAACCTTATGTATAGTTTAGTGCTTCCATTTCTATTTGAGGTTGATACCACTGTTCTACATCCTTCATAATCGTATCTATCATCTATTTGTTAGCTGTCTTCATTCCTTCCTCTTTTTCTTCCTTCCTTTCTTCTTTCCCTTCTGCCTGCCTTAGAAAACAACAAGTTAACATTATCTGTGTTGTATTGTATTTTTATTTACTTTGCTAAACACTTCCCAATTACATTATAATCTGTTTCAGGTCAGATTAAAGTGGAGAGTTTTGTTGGCCACTTGCCAACAACAAGCCTCTAGTTTGACACCTCTGGATCTATTCTATACACCCTCAAACAATTAATTCAGTACTCTAGGAATCCTATGATTACTTCAGCAGTACATGCTTTCTAATTAACTTATTCTCCCTGTGAGGAAGAGACTAGCTAATATGGATTTACCTTTCATTGTGCATTGTATAATATTTCATGCCTGGTTCTAATTCAATATAGGAAGGTTTTGTGAGGCTACTTCTAATAACGAATGACTGAGGACCTGGATCTGTGGAGATAAAGAGTATTCCAATTGGCCAAGGAGCTAGAACTGAGGGAAGGCATAAAAGCTTCCAGCATTCTATTACTTATTCTCTTCCCTGAAGGCACTGGCAAGATCCTGTGAACCCCAGAGAGAAGAGAGGAGAGGGAACACTTGCCTTATCTCCTCACCTGGCTCCTATGTGTCAGTGAATATATGGAGCCTCTATTTTTTTTTTTGCATTTATTCTTTCTTAATTTTAGGTGAATGAGTATCTGGAGATAGCTTCCAAAAGTCAGAATGGAAGTCAGAGGTATCCTCAGCAATCAGGGACAAGCAAAAACCACCAGAACAGTGAAAAGGTGACCTTCTGATTTAGCCCAACAGCAGACTAACTCAGGGGCAGCTAGGTGGTGCAATGGATAGGAGCACCAGTGCAGAATTCAGGAGGACCTGTGCTAATTTCTCTCCTTGTATTTTCTATTTATATGTAATTAAAGTTAGATTGTTGATCCCTTTAAAAGTTGTCTTTCCTCAGACACTTGACACTCACTAGCTGTGTGACCTTGGGCAAGTCACTTAACCCCAATTGCCTCATCCTGGGTCATCTCCAGTCATCCTGATGAATATCTGGTCACTGGATTCAGATGGCTCTGGAGGAGAAGTGAGGTTGGTGACCTGCACAGCCCTCCCTCACTCAAAACAAAGTCAAGTGCAAGTCATGTCATCATTTCTCTGATGGCACAGTCTTCTTCAATAAAGGACGAACATACACACAGATTGACTCATGAGCTGGGGCAACTTATCTTGGAAGGAGCCAGCCCATCTAAGTTTAATAGGGTTGGTAGATAGTAGGAGCTTAATAAATGCTTGCTGACTAGAACAATGAAGTGATTTATCCATTTCCAACTCCTTGCACCAAAACAAACTTGATAGAAACCTCCCTAAAGGAGAAGAGAACTCCCAGAACCAAGAGTAATGAGGTACCTCTCTGCCCCACATACATTTCCTTCATTATTATGTTACTTTAAGTTCATGCCCACGATTCACTCCCCATGAATTTTGTGAATAGGAGTTGGGAGAGGGAAACTGGAATCCTAGCTTGGGGCAAATGTTTTTGTAACTTCAGTCCTTGCCATATCTTTTCAATGAATTCCCTTTTGTAAAAGCTAATTGATTCCAACCAGCTGATCAATACTGGGGAGAGCACACTGAAGCAACAACACTAGTGACCCATTCCCTTAAAGGCTACATGGTGATAGAATTCTGAAGGGAGAAGTACAGTTGATCTTGGGAATTCCAAATTTCCAGCATAAGTGGGCATTGGGAGAGTGAATCCAAAGAGGGAGCTACACTCCCATATAAGATCTGGTCTGTCCTTGTAACAACTGGGGACCGCATTTAGCCATTCAGCTGCCTTATAGTGTTTATGGTCTTGCAAAAAGTCTTGACCCTACTTCAAACTGCTTACTGGTATCATCCCATGATCCAGGACACATGAAAGACACAGTTTACCCCTTCTAAATGAAACCTTCTACTAACAAGGCTGTTCTTTCCTTTCTAGATGTAGATACAGAGATATTGATATAGAGAGTGCTCTAAATTTGTCTCATCTATTATTATAATTGCATATTAGATATAAATAATGAGATTGGGCAACCATAATATTCCAAGAGTTACCATGGCTACCTTGGGAGTAGCCTAAGACAATGCTTCCCATCAGATCTATTACAATCAGTCAGGAGACAATATCTTTTGGCCTCCCAAGTCCACCGCTCTAAACCTGAATAAGTTAAAGTGACAATGTCCTAAAACAGAGGTTATTAACCTTTTTTGTGTGTCTTGTACATACCTCATTGGCACACTAGAGAAACCTCAGAATAGTAGTTATAATTGCATAAAATAAAATAAATAGGATGACACCAATTATAGTAAATACAGTTATCAAAATTTTTCTTAAACTAAATTCATGGACTCCAAGTTAAGAACTACTATTTTAAAAGAATTTGATTTGCATGTGTTATACACTTAGAATATCAATGTCCTATCCTCAGATACTTTTCATTCCAATATTAAGGTACAAAAATAATTGCTAAAAAGAGAACAACTCATAATTTTTTTGATGCTTCAAAAAGTGGAGTAACCAACAAGGGGAAATTCAATATTGCATCTGATTCTCAGTAATAGAAAAGAACTGGTTGCTGAAGTGGAAATGATGGAAACTTGGGAAAGAAGTGACCACTCCCTTCTAGAGGATGTGATAGAGAAAAGGAGGAAAGAGGAGCATAGTCAGACATCCACCCTGATTTTGGGAGAGAAGATTACAAAGGAGTCAGAGAATGGATATGTTGGATCCCCTGGAATAAATTTCTGAGGATATGTAATGCTAATGGAATATGAAGATCTTCCCCATCCATTAATGGGTCTGTGTGATCACATGTGTCCTCTTTTCCCTTAGAACAGGAGCCATGTTCCCAGTCCTAAAGGTCAGTCATAGCTGTAATACATCCTGACTCACATAAAGCCCACTGGGGGAGGAGTTTGCTTAGGAAGAGGCTTGCTTGTAGGAAGACTTTCATACCTTTTGGTACTAAGCTAATTAGGCACTGAGTTACATGGGTTGTGATGCCTTCTGGCTCTGAGCCTATTAACCAAAAATGTATATACACTCTGAGGTGAGATTTTGCTTTGGGGGTTTGCTTATGAGAAGTATCTTTTGATTCCCTTGATAGGACTCTGAGTAGCCATTTGTTAAGAGCCCCCCAACTACTCAGTGGTTTGTGCTTTCTTACTCAGATGGTGCATGTAGGTGGTTGTATTTCTTTATTCAGACAATAGGAGCCTTGTCTATTGAATCTCTGTGCTAATTTTCTCCTTGTATTTTTTATTTATATGTAATTAAAGTTAGATTGTTGACCCCTTTAAATGTTGTCTTCCCTTTAGAAAAGCAGATCAAAGGACCTGAGCTATCAGGCCATCCAGAGTATGCTAAGGTGCTTGCTATTATAGGATGTCAAACCAAGAGGCATAGGAAACTCTCAGAAATGGAATTTTGAAGACACAAAAGGAATCTATACAAATGAGTTAGAAAATGGAAGCTACCTGGACATACAAATGTGGATACACAGGGAACACATTAACCAACTTGGATTTTTTAAAAGATTCTTTTAAACTAGATAGAAGAAAAGGAAGGTAACAGAAACTGAATTTAAGTATGGTCAGATCTTATAAAAACTAGTGCCAAAACTGGGCTGTTGTCTGGGCTGAAGTTAGCAAAGATGATGGGACTATATTGAGAGAAAGAGAAGGTTTCGGAGAAGGGATAGGAGCCCTGCTTGGGGAGAATTGGATAATGATAAATGATGTCAGAGAAGGTAAAAGGGATGAGTTCATTTATTGTTACTGTTTTCTCTGCCATGAAGAATGGCCATTCTACTGGAAATGAGAAAATAAAAATGGTTTACAGTGTGTTGATAACCACAACACATAAAGAATCGTCAGAGAACACCCAGTAAACCGTGGTGAATTCCAATTGACCTAGATTAACTATTGAAAGTTATTCAGGTACTGGAAGTTATTGAAAGAACAGCTGAATGTGATTGATAAACCAACAGATAGTGAGTCAGTGGAAAACAAGAGTGGTATCACCACAATGGAGAAGAGCAAATACGCAAATTCTCAAAAAAACAAAAAAAAACCCACAAATCCAAGAAAACAGTCCACACACTATAAGCAAATGAATTTAATTTTAGTCCTTGAGAAACAAATCATTAAATAGGAGGTGGGTGAACATTTAAAAAAAGAAAGCAAAGAGTCAATATGGTTCCAAGAAGAACCTATCACATCTGAGTCACCTTTTTGCCCTTTTTGATACCATTACTAAAATGAAAGATCAGGGAAATTGTGGTATAGTTTGCATAGATTTTAGCAAAGTGTTTGATAAACTATTCTTCTGGAGAAGATGGAAGGATGTAGTCTATATGGATTTGAAACAAATGAATTGGCTAGACTCAGAAAAACAGTCCTCTGACACAAATCCAGTGTAGTTCCTATACTGCTTCCGACGTCTATCATTCTGTCTGAAAAAGATCTCTGTGTTTTAGTGGACTGAAAGTCTACTCAATGAAGGAGCAATGGAATGCAATAGCTAAAAAAACCAAAGCTCAGGTGATCTTGGGTTATATAAAGAAAAGCATAGCTTGCAGGACTAAAGAGATGATCGCCCTTATGTAGTCTACCCAAATCAGACCTCATTTGGAGGTTTTGTGTTCAGTTCTGGATGGCACAATTTGATAAGAACATTGATAAGCTGGAGGGCATCCAGAGGAAGGAAAACAATATAGTAAAGGTCCTTGAGTTCATGTTATATGAGGTTCAGTTGAAAGAACTTGTGATATTTGGGATGGAGAAGAAAAGATTCAAAGGAGATGAGAGGATATATCTTCAAAAGCATCTGAAGAATTGTCATGTGGAAGGAGGGCTAACATTCTTTTTAGCTCCAGAGGGCAGAACCAACCTCAAAGGGTGGAAGTTGCAAAGAGACCAATTTAAGCTTAATATCAGGAAAACCTTCTTAACAATTAGAGTCGCCAGCTAGGTGCATAAATGCCATCCTGGAGTCAGGAGGACGAGTTCAAATGCGGCCTCAGATACTTATTTGTATGACTCTGGGCAAGTCACTTAACCCTGTTTGCTTCAGTTTCCTCGTCTGTAAAATGAGCTGGAGAAGGAAATGGCAAACCACTCCAGAATCTTTGCAAAGAAAACTCTAAAAGGGGTCACAGAGAGTCAGACATGATTGAAACCACTCAACAATAATAACAAAGAAGTGAGTGGCCACAGGAAGTAGTAGATTCCTCCTACCTGGAAGTCATTGAGTAGCTGCTGAAGGACTATTTGTTAGGTATGTTATAGTGGAGATTCCTTTCAGAAAGGGTTGAACTAGATGTCCAACTTAAGTTCCCCTCTAAATCGAAAATTCTGTGAAAGGTATAAAGGGCAAGCGAAAGGAAGAAAAAAGAGAAATGACTTGAAGAAAAAAAAATGGTGTGTTGGAAAGAATGCTCAACTTAGAAATATGAAAAAGTAAAGTTTGAGTTATACCTTCATCACTTTCTAGTCGTGCGACCACAGACAAGTTATATCAGGTTCAGTTGCCTGATCTGTAAAACGAGAATAATGATACTACAGTGATTACCTCATAAGGTTATTCTAAAAATCATATAAGGCTCACTATATAAAATACCTTGCAAACTTTGAAATGCTACAAAAATATCCGCTATGATTTTTCATCTCTAAAATAATGCTTGTCATGGATAGGATTCCTGACTGGCTTACCATGAACTACTTATGTTTTAATGTATTAGTCATATCTTTCTACTTAGACTTCAAACCTTTCAAGGACAGGAGTTATATCTTTTTCCTTCTTGTATTTCCAGATAGTGGCACAGTAATCTACACATATAGATGTGAACACACTATATTTTTGTACTTTCTAGAGAAGTTTAACAGATGCAAAAGTCCTTAAATCTGTAATGAAGAAGCCCAAAGAGCCCCAGAACTCTCTTAACAACACTAAAAAAAAAATTATCTCTATGCCAAGTGGAGAAAAATGGCAGCCAAGAGCTACAGAAGTTAAGGGTGCCTTAGGAAAAGTCATGGACAGTGTTTTTAACTTAATAAACTCTAATTGTTAAGATTTTTCTAACATAAAGGGCAAAATTGACCTCTTTGCAACTTCTACCTCTTGCTCCTTGTTCTACCATCTGGGGCAACAAAATCAAGTTAATATTTCATCCATATGACAGCCTTTTCATACTTCCAGCTAGCCATCACGCCAAGTCAAGTTGATAAGTATTTGTTAAACCCCTACTATGTGCTGAGCACTGTATTAAGCACTGGGGATATAAAGAAAAAAAATAGTCCCTGCCCTTTCAATGAGCTCACAATCTAATGGAGGAGATAATAAGCAAACAACTTTGTACAAACAAGAAATATACAGAATAAATTGGAGATGACCTTAGAGGGAAGGCCTTAAGATTAACGGGGATACAGAAGGTGGGCTTTTGTCTGGGACTTGAAGGAAGCCAGAGAAGTAAAGATGAGGAGGGAAAGAATTCCCAGCATGAGGAATAATTGGTGAAAACGCATTTTAAGTCTCTTCTTCAAGATAAAAGTGCCCAGTTCCTTCAACAAATACATATTTGGCATGGTATCAAGTCCTCTTACCATGCTAATTGTTCTTCTCCAGGGTGTCAGTGACTGCATAGTACAACAGATAGAGTGCTAGACTTAGCGTCAGGCAGACCTGGGTTCAAATTGCACCACAGACATTTATTAGTTGGGTTACCCTGGGCAAGTCATTTTTCTCTATGCCTCAGTTTCTTTGATTGTAAATGAAGGAATTTGACTTGATGACCTCTAAACTCCCTTCCAGATCTCAATCTAGGATTCTACGATCCCATGTAACCACCCACCAGGAAAACTTTCCATTTGCTCTACCAAACGTATACCTTTGCCTCATTCTGACTTCCCAACTCCCTCAGGGAACAATAATCAAAATAATAGTACATTTTTACTGGGAAAGATATAATGATCTGCTATCCTATGGCTCCACTCACAAGCCCTGTGACTACCTAGGCTTAATCTTCTTTCCCCTGGCTAGCACTCCTTAATATATATTGTTTCCCCTAGTAGAATATAAACTCCCTGAGGGCAGTGACTGTGTCAATACCTCATACAGTGCCCATTCCATAGTAGGTGCTTAATAAATTCTCATTGGCAAATTGGTTAATTGAAAGCAATTGGTCCAGCCATCCACACTGAAGAAATAAAATGGATGAAGAATTCATCAAATATGGGATGAAGGCAGACAGACAAATCACCTAATTAGTCCATTAATATGCATAGGTTAGGCAAGCACTACAGCCAATTAATGAACTGGGCCTAGAACTGATTAGAAGACTAAGCTGAATCATTTTTGGGATTGTTTTAATATCAATATTTTCCAAGCGATGGTGCATAGCTGTAAATTGTGAATCCCAAACAAGAAAACCATTACATTTTTGTACATGCAAAGATATGTATTAGCCCACCATGTTGCCCACAATGACTTGCAATTGCAAACAATAGCTAGCATTTAAATAGTGTTTTAAAGTTGGCAAAAAAATTTAGAAATACAATTTTATTTCATCTTCACAACCATTTTAGAGATAGCTATTATTCTTATTCCCATTTTACAGCAGAGGAAATGGAGAAAGACAGGCTAAGTTAAAATTTGCTCAGGATCACACAACTAGTAAGTGTCTGAGGCTGGATTTGAACTCAGGTCTTTCTAACTCCAGGTCCATTATGGTATCTGTCAACTGTACTACCCAGCTTCCCTTGATGCCACAGGAGAAATGGCATAAAAGATGTCATTGAGCATGTGTACATTTAAAGAGAAGATGACCCAATCATGGAATGAGAATGAGAGGCAACAAATGGACAGAACTGATACTGTCCTGAGATACTAAAATAACCAGAAGACCTTCAGAACATTGGGTAGATTCCCCTATGGTGAATATATGGGAAAGCACTGATAAGAATAACATACAATAAGAAAACAGCTAGCAATTACATAGCACTCAAAGGTCTGCAAAGTGCTTTACAAATATCTCATTTTATCCTCATGACAAAACTGAGAGGTAGATGCTATGAATCTTCCCATTTTTATAAATGAGTTAATTGAAGGAAAGAGAGGTTAAATGAACTTGCCCAAATTCAATTAGTAAGTGTCTGAGGCTGGATTTGAACTCAGGTCTTCGTGATTCTAGTTGCTACCTTTATCTCTCTACCCACTGTGCTCCTAAGCTGCCTCTGAAAAATAATATGGTGGAATTTCTATCTGTGTCAGTAGAGGGCATACTCACAGTGATGAAGGCACAGATCCCAAGTTTCAAAATGAATCAGCTAACCTAGACTCCCCCCCTCAAAAAAAACTACATTTCTTTCAGACTGGGTATGGGGGAGAGGGCAAGTGGTACAGAAATGGCATGTACACTTAAATACCAGCTCTTGAGTATAGGAACCCCTACCAAAATGACCTTTATAGATGCCAAAGTATCTCCATTTGGGGTATGGATATCTGACCGCAGCTTAAGTGGAATACGGTGTCAAAGTTGATTTGTTGGAAAAATTCATCCTTCTTTAAGAGGCAGCATTTGTCATTGCTAATACAGAGAAGTGCTAACACAGATTTGCTCCTCTGAAAAAGGATATAGTGGAGGACATTCCCTCTTGTGACGGGACAGCTGAAGAGGTATAATTTAACAGCTCTCAGAGGCCCCGTCACCGTGGTGATTGAGGTGGACAGGAGGTATGGAAATGGCCAAGTCCTATAAAAGACACAGACAGGTGGGAGTTGGAGCTGGGGGGTGGGCCGAGGGCTGGGGGATACAAAAAGGAGAAGGCCAGCCTTTTCAGGGCATAGACCAGGAGATGGGAGGGAGAGACAGAGCCCCAGGGACAGGCAGCCCTGAGAATGCAGAGGCAAAGAAAGCAGGGGAAGGGAGAGAAAGTGGAGAACCATAGAAAGCTAGAGAGAGAGAAAGAAGGCAAATTTGTTGGTGGAAAAAATTTAAGAGAGCTATTCAAGTAAAGTCAGTGACAGACTAGCATACGTGGGGAAAGAAACCAGATAACAGAAAATCAAGGTGATTTGTCAGTATAGAACTAGAAAGATAATGGCTGAAACACCAGAGAAAGACAGAAAGAAAAAAGAGAGGAAGCAGAAGGAGAAAGAACAAAGAGAAGACAAATTACATTTATACAGCTGATTCTCAAGCCATCTTGGTAAAAGATGATAAATAAGTATGGCTGCTACAGGTCTAAACCCTTGGAAAAAAAATGTCAGGTGGGGTGGCAAAAACCTTCTGCTTCTCAGGAAGAGAAAGATCAGATCAGACTGTCAGATAGACTGAGGCAGGTAAGGAAATCTAAGTAGCTAGCTACCAAAGTCCAAATGGGAGGGGGGTTTGGAATGTAGGAGATGGAAAAGGTGAGAAATAGGAGGGGGAAAACCCAAAGGAGAGACTGGCCCAGAAACCTTTTTAACTTTCTGCAAGAATCTTCAAGGCCCCCAAACTAGGCCAATTCGCTGACTGACATTTCTGAGCTCACCAGCTGCCGTTTCCTTGAGAGAATTCTGACAGGAAGGCAGCAGAATCCAAATCAACACGGCCAGCTCTGAAAAAAATAAATAAATAACACCCCCTCCCTGAAAATCACAACCCAGACACTTCGATGGGAGTCTGAGCCCTTCCAGGGGGAAAATGCACAGAGAGAAAGAAGATCCCGGCAACTTCTCCCCAGGTAATTTCTTGAGCTTTTCCCATGTGCTCTCCTCTCCTCTAATAATCCTCTAGCAGTTCCTTCCTTTGCCCATCTGTCTTTCTTTCCTTTGCCTTTCCTTTCCTTTCTTTTTTTGTTTTGTTTCGTTTTTGCAAGCCCTGAGGTCATCTGCTACTGTCATCTGAAATCAGAGAGGCCATGTCTCTATAAGCAGGTGAAGCACCATATTCTCAATCTCTCTCTACATGGAAAGGGGGCAAGAAGAGTGAGGTTGCTGACTTAGTCAAAAGTGGGTACCATGATTAGGATGACTTGGCTGAGTCAAGTTCTCCTTCTCAGAGCTGGAAAAAGGGAAATGAACCAAAGAAACCACTTTGGCCCTGTGACGACAGTGGGTACAAATGCATTAGTTGTTTGTGACAAAATGGAAAAGTTTCGAAGAGTTAGGGGAGGGTGGGTGAAGAGGAATCAGGGGAGGTACTTTTAAAGTGAATTGAGAACTGAGGGGGAAAGAGATCTTATGGTGGTATTGACCCTGAGTCCCTGGAGACTTATTCTGTTACGTTTTCTTGAGTTTGTCAGGAGAAGCTAAGAAGTGAGAACAACTGGAATGGGGTAGAGGGAGGGCAGGGCAGCTAAAAGCTGTAAAATTGTTTCATTTATCTGTAAAGTTTTAAGAAACTTTTTAAAAATTTTGCTTCGTCAGACAGCTCACACTTCCATGATTCTCAAAGGAAGCAAGGTGTCCTGGAAAGGGGGCCAACTTTGGAGTCAAGAAGACCCACTGGGGCTCTGGCATAAACTAGCAGAGTGAGGGGACTAAGGGCAAATCCCATAAACTCTCAGTGACTCCAAGCAACTCTAAGACTATAAATTACCGCTGGGTCATCCATCCACATTTATGGAAGGAGCTACCATATCAGAATTCCCCAGATGGGGAGTTAATATAAAATAGTATATGAATACACTATAGTATATTGTGGGTGTATATGTGTGTATATATATATATATGAACGTACATAGTAAATGAATATAAAGTGGTATACACCATTGTAAAAGGAATAAGGCTAGAAAGGGAGACAAGGCCCTCTCTTTATAAAGACATAGAAAATGGAGCTTACTCAATTTGTGCAATGTCACTCCTATGTAATAAAATAGAGATGAACATTGCAAAATAACTCTTGGGCTCCCCAAAAATCAGTTTCACCCAATTATCCTGTTTTTATTTTGTCCTGCAGCAATGATTTCACTGGTCTAGGGAACTCTGATGAGGCAGTTCCTTCTGCTGGTAGTAATTAATACCTTCTCTGCAACAGGGATCAGCCTAGGACACTGAAAAGTTATGTAACTTGCCAACGGTCACACAGTCCATAAGGTGTCAGAGGTACAATTTGAACGCAGGTCTTCCTGACTCCAAGACTGGTTTTCTATCCACTACAGCAGGCTATTTACCCCAAAATTTTTATTAAATATGGGACAAAACCCTACCTGGTTTAATCAGTGATGGCTGGGGACCAAGATGCCATGTATTTAGGCTCTAAAGGACTTGTGACTTATTGTGTGACCTTGAATATGTCTCTGTCTTGTCCTTTGAACACTACAAAAGGATAAAACTTGAAAGGTAGACTGTCTCTTTCCTCAAGTGTTCAAAGTATTTAACATTTGATATGTTACCTGTTGTTTAAAATGTTTAATTGTCAGTGGGAACAGGGATGGTAGAGGAGGTGTAGGCATGTCTTCAATGACAGTGAAGACTGATATTATCCCCACTTAACAGGGAAACTAAGGGAAGGTGAAGTGATTTTTTTCTAAGATCATTACTGGTTATGTAGCTGAGACTGGAACACAATTCTCCTGACTCTCAGTGAGGCACTTGTTCCCCTGGACAAGACACGGTCCTTACTCTCTAGCTAATTGAATCACAGACATAGCGTTAGAAGAGAACTCAAAGACCGTTTGGTCCAACCCCTTCATTTTAGCTGAGAAAACTGAGGCCTGGGAAGGTTGTGACTTGCCCAAGCTCAGAGGCAGGACTCAAACCCAGGTTCTCTGACTTCAAAACCAGTGTTCTTTCCGCATTCCCCGCCCTTAACACTTCAGAGGATGGGGAGGGAGTGAAAGGGAGGAGAAATAAGAGAATGTTACATAAAAAGCTATAGTCTTAAGAATGTAGATATAATCCTTCTATAAAGATACTTTCTCAGTGCATCTGACAAGATAATATGGATCAAGAAACCTATCTTTTGATATGCTCTAAAGGAAAACACTGGGCCTCAAGTTACCTCTCTCCTATACCAAACCATGGGTCCTACTTTAGCTTGTGACTTGGGGAAAGGAATGCTAGCTAAAAGAATCTATCCTTAAAGGTGTGGGATGTCCAGAAGTCCAAATACTCAGTAATCTCTTCATCAAGGTTAGATGTGTGCATCTCTGCTCTTCTTGGTGTAGTGGTCTATTGCTTTATTCACTATTGGCAGAATGACTCATAGTCACCCTCTTAGATATAGATCACAACCTCTCAGCTTCTTTGCAAATTTTCTTCCTCTTCCCTATTCCCTTCCTGTCCCCCTACCCTCCACTTCTAGGAATATCAAGACATCAGGGCCAGCCCTGGCTTTGGAAATTCTAAGAATAAGAATTATCTCATGGGTAACATGAGTTTGGAGAAGTGTGACTCCCTAAGCCAAGGACTGGCAAGCCTCAGTTCTCTCTCTGGATTATTTTTTTTCTAGGCTGAGTGGCTCTTATATAGTGGATGGGGAGAAGAGGGGAGAGGAGAAACATAAGCTCTGTTTGGAGTCAGAGGACCCTGGTTCAAATCCCAATGCCTGTGTGACCTGATTTTGAACAAGTTCTTTAACCACCTTGGGCTTCAGTTAGCTTATATGTAAAAAAAGGGGTTAGACTACATGGCTTCTCTGGTCTCTTCTCATTCCAGATCTATAATCTTCTAATCTCTAGTCCCATTACTTTCTAGCTCCCAGGAAGGTGGGAAGCAATTGAAATTTACCTGCAAGTATAGGGGATATATATTTTTTTTACAGATTTGTTTAATATTAATAGAAACCCTCTCTTCCTTCCCTCCAACCCCCATTTTCAAGTCCATCTTTTATCAAAATGTTTTCATTAAACAAGCTCTTCTTTTATCCAACCTCAATTCCCTAAAATCATAACATGTTACAGGTGAAAGTCAGCGTGGTGATCCTCCAGTCATAGAGGATCACAGAGATCTGGAAGTAGAATTTCAGAAGTAATGTAGTCCCACCTCATCATTTTTTAAGATGTAGAAACTGAGGTCTAGAAATGATAAGCATTTTATCTGAGTATAGTAAATATTACAACTTAGTTTTGTATCAAGTTTCTAACTGTAAAGCCAATGCTCCTTCCATCACACAATGTAGCCCAACCTCATCATTTTGCAGGTAAGGAGACTGAGACTCAGAGAGGTTCGATTCTTCGTCTAAGGTCACATAATGAATCAGCAATAGGACAATTGCCAGGTCTGACTGCCAACCCAGGGCCCTCCTGTTACAATCCTAAATATTCAGTGAATCCTTTCTGATTTTCCTATGATTAACATTTCCAGATTATTCTCATCTGGATGAATAATTTGCTCTTGAGGTCCTCATTTAGATCAGGAACATTCTGCTGTTCTCCAATACCCTGCCCCACCTACAACCTTCTTAAGCTGGGAAGCAGGTGCAGGCTGACGGGTGATGATAGATGTCACCGCTCCATATCATTTCTAACAAAGATGGTGTACCACCTGCTTGGCAGCATGGTGGCTTCCACCAGTTGCTTAAGGATTGCTCTAGTCTAGGGTGCCCATGAACACTTTAAAAAGGAGGTGGAGGGAGAAAGATTCACATTCATTAACTATCAAATAGCAGCACTTTCTGGCTGGGCACCAGGAAAAATATGGTCATATACCAAAGATGTCGCTGTCCTCTGGATGCCTTTGAAGGGAGTACATGGAAATCCAAGTCACTTCCTAGTATATTTGTGGGCACATTGGTCAACTGACCTTAAGCCTCGGACTAATAGGACATTTTACTGCAATGAACTCTAGGGAAATTTTCATTCCACAGAAGGTCACCAAAAGGCCCAGCAATAATTAGATGCTAATGCCTTGCCTCATGAGTCGCTAGAACAACCCCAGAAAGTTGGAAGAAACGTAGTCTTCAGACCAAGAGCTTACATTTCAGCTATGTATCACAGCACCACACCTGGAGCCAGAAAGACGAGTTCAAATCTAGCCTCAGTCACTTACTATCTGTGTGGCCCTGAACAAATCATTTAACCTCTCTTATCCTCAGGTTTCTCAGCTGTAAAGTAGGGATAATAACAGCCCTACCCCCCAGGGATGCTACGAAGATAAAATGAGATAACATGGAAAGTACACTGCAAACATCATTAGAGAGGGAATGACCAAGTCTCAATTATGCCTGAAAATAAGCAGCTCAGATGATTTCCTATGCAACATCAAGAAGTTTTTAAAAGTTTTGGAATCCAATATGCGACTCTAAGATGGTTAAGAGGATGATAAGGAAGAGGGGGAACTAGGCTGTATTTCATTAGAAATTCAGAAAGCTAGAAATCTAGGTATCTCCTGAAAAAAATGTTTTTGGCCACACAACTCACATCTTGTGATTCAGTAGAAATCAGGCTCCTTTAGTATACTCACCACTAGAATAGCTAATATTTATTACTAAATAAATCTACTAGGTCCCAGGAACTATGCTAAGCACTTTACAATTACTATGTCATTTGCTCATCACAACAAGCCTGGGAAGTAGGTATGATTAAGGTCCCCACTTTACAGGTGGGGAAACTGAGGCAAATAGAGGCTAAGTGACATGCCCAGGGTCACACAGCTAGTGAGTGTCTGAGGCTGGATTTGAACTTAGGTCTTCCTGACTCCAGGCCCAGCACTCTATCCACTTCATCACCTAGCTGCCCACTATCAAAGGTTGACTTCAAGTTCATTTTGAGGAAGTACATTTGGGTGAGTAAGGGACATTTCTCAGGACAGTCCTACCACCTCCATCAAATAAAAGTACTAATTCTGAGATCTGAGACACTTATAGCACGTCAGAGCTAGAAGTGACCTTAGCAGCCAATTAATCTAATGTCTTCATTTGCAGAGAGGAATCTGAAATTCAGAGATATTAAATGAATCCTCCAAGGTTATACAACTTCTGGGTTTAAAAGCCAGTTCTTCCAGGCCGAAGCACTCATGACATTTCCTTGCACTTAGCACAGTGCTTGGCATACAGTAAATGCTTAACAAATGCTTTTCATTCATTCATAAGATTATAACTTTAGAACTGGAAGGAAGGACCTTATAGACCCTCTGTAGCCCAGTTCTAAAGCTAGAAAGGCTAAGCAACATGGCACACAAATTTGAACCCAGGCCTTCTGACTCTAAATCTGGGACACTTTCTACTGGACCATAATGTCTTCTCTATATTAGTGGTGAATTTGCAATAATTTCTGACCAGGAGGCCAGCCTGAAGTTTATCTTTGCTCACCAAAAATGTTCTTAACTTATGATATAAAATTAAGAATATGAACTGTAGTATAGTCACATGCCATCATACACCTCATACCCTGAATGCTGATAACCACCTCCTTAACATGGCAATTTGAAATTATTTAATATTGCTAATCTGTCTCTCTACCTCTTCACATGTGTGCAAAATATTTTATTGCATTTTGCTCAGCCATAAACTGAGTTACCTGATTTATTTATGGAATAGTTTCCCCCTCTTTAAAATTCTGTTCTGTTCTCTATTTTCTCACTTATCTCCTCCTTGACCCTCCATTTCCTTTACGTTTGGTTCCACCTTTTCTCTAATGCTCAATAGTAAAATGCCTCATGCTCCATTGGGGGTAGAAAATAGAGGAAAGTTTCTTTTAACATAATAAGAAAGAAAAAAAACTGGACCCACACTTCCTCATTGTGGTTTTCGTACCCAATGAAAAACACAGAATTTATTCTTGTATTGCTGTCAGTCCCAATAGTTGGGCTCTATTATGGGAGTCTCTGTCATGAGACCCAATTTTATTGGAATTGGGGCTCAATGATGTACATTCATTCTGGACTTGGGTCTTTTGCAAAAGGCTATCATCCCATACTTTTAGAAGTCTACTTGAAAAAAAGAATATGAACTAAATTCTGGGTGGAAAATTTAAAATATAATCTCCAAGAACTGTTAAAATTCTTAGAAACACCCCAAATTAATTATATTATTAATTTCAAATCATTTCACCTCAAAGCAGTTTTTGTGCAGTAAGGAAGGAAGCATTTATTAAGCACCAGGCACTATGTTAAACCCTTGTACAAGTAGTATCTCATTTGGTCCTCAATCCCTTGAGGCAGGTACTATTATTATCCCCTTCTTACAGTTAGGGAAACTGAGGGAAATAGAAGTTAAGTTGTCCAATGTTATAGAGCTAGTCAGTATCAAAAGTCAAATCTGAACTCAAGTCTTCTTGACTCCAGAACAAGCCCTCAATCCACTGTGCCAGAGTAGACAGACAGACAGACAGACTTGCCAGAGTCATGCAGCTGTTAAGAGTCTGAGGCAATATTTGAACTCAGAACTTTCTAACTCTAGGCCCAGTGCTCTATCTATAGCACCACCTAGCTTTCTTGGAAACTCCTTCTACCAGTACAATTATTGTTCAACTTACCTACTCAGAATTGCCTTAAGCACTGGAAAGTTAAAAGCAACTTGACCATGGTCATACAGCTAGTATGTGTCAGAGACAGGACTGGAACCTAGCTCTTCTTAACTCCAAGACTGACTTTCTATCCACTGTACCATGCTGCCTGTGCTTACTCTGTAAAATTTGGTTTTAATTTTTAATATCTTTTATCTTGCCATCATTTTTATTTCCAAAAATTACTTTCCCTACTCAGAGAGAGCAATCTTTTGTAACAAAATAGAGAAAAAAATTTACCAAAACTAACCAACATACCAACCAAGTTTAACAATGTGTATGTATGTGTGTGTGTATATCTGTCTGTGTATGTATATATATATATATATATATATATATATATAGAGAGAGAGAGAGAGAGAGAGAGAGAGAGAGAGAGAGAGAGAGAGAGAAATACATATATATAAACATGAAGTACATCCTAGGAATATGAGTGATCTAGGAGTAGAATGATCTAGTATGAGCGATCCTTGGAGCAGCTAGTTGGCACAGTGGATAGATCGCTGGCCTTGCAATTAGGAAAGCTCATCTTCCTGAGTTCAAATCCAGCCTCAGATACTTATTAGGTGTGTGACCCTGGGCAAGTCACTTAACCCTGTTTGCTTCAGTTTCCTCATTTATCAAATGAGTGGGAGAAGGAAATGTCAAACCATTCCAGTATCTTTGCCAAAAAACCCAAATGGGGTCACAAACTGTCAGATACAATCAGAACAACTCAACAACAGTTATCCTGCTATGGTGGTCCCCATTCCTCAGTTCAATGAAGGAAAAGAGGGAAAATTTGTATCTGCTGTTGTTATTTAGATACTAGATATTCTGTTCTTTTCACTCTCCTATTTCTGAATGTTTTTAAACTGGGGTTCCTTATTAGGGCCAACAGAGATGCTACCATGAATATTTAAAGGCTTTCTGAACCCTGGTCAGACTCAGATTCTGGAAAGATTATTCGAGAAGGAAAAGAATCTGTTTTCATTGAGTTTACAAGTGGCACTTTGGATTGATACAGCTCCTTTCCTCCATGAAACTCAAAACCCTTCACATATGTTACCCTTTATCTCTTTAATCTTCAGATCCCACCCCCTACCCAGAAGGGCTAGATAAAATTACAGGACTGCCATTTTCAGAGAGCAGGCAAAGGCTATGGGGCAGGAATAAGATGCAGAAAGGTCAAGCGATTTATCCAATGACACATAGGGAACAAGTGGCAGGTGGAGATCATTGCATAATGGGATCGTAGATTTAGAGTTAGAAGGGACCTGAAGTCATCTAGTGCAACCTTCTCATTTTACAGAGAAAGAAACATAGGCCCAGAGAGGATGCCCACACTCCAGTGTTCTTAATAGGTCTCAGGGATGGGGAACTTGAAGCCTTGAGGCCACATGTGGCCTTCTAAGTCCTTGGGTACAGTGCTTTGACTGGATCCAAACTTCACAGAACCAATCCTTTCATTAAGGGGATTTGTTCTGTGAAGTCTGGATTCAGTCAAAAGGCTGTACTTGAGGAATCTGTGATCTAGAGGATCACATATGGCCTCAAGTCCACAGTTTCCCCAACCTTGAACTATTCCTTTTCAAAAAAAACAAAAAAAGGAAGACGTTAAGTGGGAAAACCTTTGTCCACTCACTCCAGAGATGTCCTCAAAATAAAGCAGCTGATGGTGATAAGCAGTGAAGTTGACATTAGCACTCCCCACTATGCATAATTTCTACTTGCAAAGTTCTCATTTAGTAATTGCCTTTTGGACCCAGCACAATTTCTTCTGTCCCCTTTTCTATTCTATTTCATTAGCATGGTCCCCTTAGCTTAGAGGATATGGGAGAGAAGGATTTGGTTCAGGCACAGAATTGCGACTAGTGGTCAGATCTTCTATTTTGATAAGTACCTCTTTCCTTGGGATCCAAAATCCTTTGTGCATTGTAAAGAAAATTAATTCTGCTGTGTTTTTGGCTCATTGACATTTGAAACATCCAGTTATTGATTGAAAAGAAGCACTTGATGTTCCAGGAGCATTAAAAGCATTTTAAAATCTTTTAGTCAGAAGAGCTTGTGTCTCTCCCCAAAGGTAAAATCCAGTCTTTGGGAAAGGGGAGGAGGGAGACAATATAGTCTGTCTAGTGGCAAGGATACTTCTTTGGAGTCCAGAATCTGTGGTCTGAGTACTGATTTTGCAGGTGACCTTGGGTGAGTGACTTGATTTCTTTAGGGCTTGGTCACTCACAAATTTTGAATGACTCCTAAATCTGACTCAGCATTTTTCTTATGGTATGAACTCACACATCTGAACCTTCCTTGTTCTGCAAGGCATGTACCTTAAGAGGACACACTGAAATTGGGTCTCATGAGGAACAGTGGGTGATTTGATCTCTCGATAGGAAGCCTTTAAATAAATGCTTGTTGGTTGACTAAGAGATACTATATTAATGTGGCCTTGTGAAGGTCACAGGATGTGTGACCATATACTATCACCCCCTCCATACACTATCTGAGGTACCTAGGTGGCAAAGTGGACAGAGTACCTGGCCTCGAGCCAGGAAGACCTGAGTTCAAATCTAGTCTCAGATACTTATGTGCAAGTCATTTAATCTTTATCTGCCTCAGTTTCCTCATCTGTAAATGAGAATAATAAAAATATCTACCTCTTAGAGTTGTAAGAATAAAATGATCTAATATTAGTAAGGCATTTTACAACCCTAAAGGACTAAATAAATGCTACTGCTGTTATTATTATTATTATGTATGTGACCTTAGGCAAGTAGCTTCACTCCTCTAGGCCTCAGTCTTTTCTTACATAAAATGACAGAGCTGGACTCTAAGGTCTTTTCCAGTTCTAAATAAGTTCATGAATGCAAAGCATTTTACAACCATGAATTATTAACTTATGCTTTCCCCAGACCAAGAAAAGCATACTTAATGCTGCCTCTAATACTTTTCTGGAAGATTCCCAAAGTCATACAGAAGAACATGGAATTTGTAACCCCAGGGCTTTTTCCCCCCACATTCCTTGGAGGTCATCATGAGCATGCATGGCTCCTACTTATCCAACACTCTTGGCAGGCCAGTATGAGCATGTATGGTTCCTAACTACCCAAGAATTCCTGGAAGGAGGCCATCAGGAACATGAATGGCTCCTACCCATCCTGGACAAAGCAGCAAAGGCTTGGTCATCTCCAGAGGACACAAAGGATATAGAACCTTCCCTCCTCTTTGCCCACTGTAGTTATCACTTCCCTTCCTATATTTCCCAAAGCCTGTCCCCAATCTGATGGGCTAGGCAATCAAGGCAGATTATTTACCTCCAAATATATATATATATATATATATATATAAAATTAGCTATCATTCTTACTGCTGTGGGAAGCAAACAGAAAACCTTCTTTTAGGTTGCACTCCTCTCTTAGCATTTCCTGGCAGAAGACCAAATTCTTTCCATAGCCAAGGGTTGCCCTTCCAGGCTCCTAAGAGGCTCAACAGCTGCCAACATCCTTTGCTTTTTCCTGATTCAGTCATCACAGATGAGTTTGGCCATGGGGAGGGCAGGAGGGGGAAGGAGAAAAGGGAGTAGGGGAGAAGTAATAAGAGAAAAAAGATCCCTTCATTGAATAATCATGCTTGGAATACTGCACAATGGCTGCTGCCTTCCACTGAGAAAAGGCTCGGGAATGGCATACCAGAGAATCAACTGTCATAGGCACAAGAAACTACTTATGTTTCCAAAAATATTTATCCATCGAATAAAATAGCCACAGCAGATAAAAATCTATTTTTAAAGTTCACTCATAGATTACTAATTGGTTAAAAAAAACAGTTAAAGTAACTAGGTCTTGAGTCCTACATGTTTTCTGAAGCAATAAATGAATAGAATTAGGCTTCAGAAATTATAGATCCTCATCATCTTCCCTGATTCTCTTGCTAACTTTAGCTAGTTTGCTCCTCTGAGTATCAACCCCGAGAAACTTCTTGTAGACCAAAACATCACTAGGATCATAGTTCTAGAGTTGGAAGGAAACTCTGATTTGATCCAATCCTCTCGTTTTACAGATGAGAAAACTGAAGTCAGATGAGTTACCCGTAGCCATACAGGTAGAAGGTGCAGTAGATAGAATGCCAGATTTGGAGTCAAGAAGATTCATCTTCTTGCATTCAAATCTGGTTTCAGACATGCACTCACTGTGTGACCCTGGGCAAGTCACTTAACCTTCTTTGCCTCAGTTTCCTCATCTGTAAAACAGTTGTAGAAGGAAATGGCAAACCACCCCAGTATCTTTGCCAAGAAAAACTCAGATGGGGTCATGAAGAGCAGACATGACCAAAACAACTGAACAACAATAACAAACAGGTAGTAAGAATCAGAGACAAGATTTAAACCCAAGTCCTATGTCTCAAAAACTAGCATTCCATCCATTAAACCATGCTACCTCCTCCTTTTCAAGATCAGAACATGACGCAAAGAGTATTGCTTTCAGATTCAAAATGGAGACCAAACTGCTAGTTCCCCTTCCAAGGGGGTCATAATAGTATTAAGGTTTCATTTCTTTATCTGTCAAGTAGAGATAAAAATACCTTATCTAGCTAAAGATTGGTGACTATACCAGATAAACTTTTAAACATGTATGTCTAAATATGCTAGGTTCCAAATTAAAACCAGAAGGGAGTTCCAGTGTCCCAGTTTGTGTTCAACATCCTGCTTTCAAATACATTAGCAAGCAGTCCAAGGGAAATCATCCTATGGGTGATTAATAGTTACATAGCCATAAAGGTGGTTCATCATTATTTTGAGGATTATAATCTTAATTACTATTAAGTATATGTTTATTGATAAGGAGAAAAGTAGATATTACCTAATAGTAGCTATTTACTATTTAAATATTGTGTCTTATAATGTTGGGTCAATTTTTATTTTTTAGCCAAAAATTTCTAAATGCTTGACAGGTCGAATACCTATCCTTCAAGCAATATTTCCAGATGCAGAGTGGTACATCCCCAGATCTATTCAAGAGAACCTAATGTCCTATTAAGTTAAATAGCTTACCTTCAGTCACATCGTTGTTATTGCTGAATGGCCTTAATCATGTCCAACTCTTCCTGATGCTATTTGGGTTTTCTTGGCAAAAATACTGGAGTGGTTTGCCATTCCTTCTCCAGCTCATTTTACAGATGAGGAACTGAGGCAAATAGGATTAAGTGACTTGCCCAGGGTTATGCAATTGACAAACATATGAGGCCAGTTTTGAACTCAGGAAGATGAGTCTTCCCAACTCCAAACCTCGAACTCCATCCACTATGGCACCAAGCTGCCCAGTCACATAGGAAACAACTGATCCTCAATTTCCTTATCTATAGAAAGGAGGCATAGAATTAGATGAACTTTGAGCTTTCATCTAGCTCTTAACCCCATGATCTTCCAATCCTATGGGAAAATGAAAAGGTAGATGTGTTTAATAATGGTCATAAGGCATTTCAGCATAACAACTGCAGTCTGGGTACTGAGGTGTATTACTGACATTGCTAGTAAATTAAGGGATATTACATTCCCAGAATTTCAAGGAAATACATAGAGCCTTTAAGTCTGCCAAACCAATATTCAATTCAATTCAACAAGCATTTTAGTAAAAGTCTGCTGTGTATAAGACATCAAGCTAGACTGAGTACACAAAGATAAGACCAAATGTTCTACTCAATGAATATACATGTTACATTATGTTTATAAGAACAGGAGAAAGTATCTTAGCTGAATTTTGTATCACTCTTAACCCCTAACACAGTGCTCTGTATATAGCAGCAACCATGAATGAATGAATGAATGAAGTGTCCTAAGGCAAAAAGAAGAAAACTGTGGTTAAAACTAGATCCTGAAATCTGGTCGTTTATGGGCTTTTTTTCTTAATTTTTTCAGGGTCTCAGTTATGTTTTCTCATTAGTGAAATGAAGTCAGACTGCCCGACAGAGGTGTCTTCAAAGTGACCACTATCTATGATATGGGCCAACAGATGCTTCATGAAACAGTAGTATGAATCACGAAATGGGAATTGCCAAAATAATGAAAGTTGACTGTAAGAATTAACAGAATTGGAATATTTAGTATCTCCTCTCTCCTTTACCTCCTTATACTACTGGGTGCTCAACAGTCAGCAATGGTTGGTTTTCAGGAGTAGCCATCTGAAAATTCTAAAAGTAGACCAAGTCAGTAGGGCATAGGTGGAAAAACAACTGGCGTTGAAGCCAAGAAGACCTCAGTGGATATATTCTTTCTCATTTAACCTCTCAATGTTCTAGGCAACTCTCTAAGACTACAATTTGATACCAGTCTGCATAGGTAGAATTTTCCCCACCTGTGAATTACGTATTCTAACGAAATGACAGGTCAAACCCCTATCTTTCTTCAGGATCAGCTGTCTGAAAATATTTAAAGTAGACAACTTTTCTTTGGACCCTGAACCTCACCTTCATACTATAAAGTGACTCAAGTTTCAAATGTTGGCTTTTTCATTCATTCATTTGTTGATTCTAGATAAGCAAATTCCCCTCTCTGGTCCTCAGTTTGCTTACCTGACAAATGAAAGGACAGAACTAGATGACTACTATGTCACTTTGAAAACCTATAGAACTATATGCAAAATGTATGGCCCCTTCCAAGATTTCTGCATAGTCTTTACAACAAAGAAATAAGCCTCTAGAAATGGAATTGGCGGCAGCAATCATTTAGTGGTAAACATATTTTGACCATGGGGAAAGAGAGGGGACTTTCCAGGACCTCCTAAAATTACAGACTATGTATTTGTCATCCCTGATTGTATTTTTTCCTTTCAAATATCAGTGAGTGAATAGCCCAGTAAATACCATAAACAGACATTCAAGGACATATACTGGTATAGAACTGATTCTACCCAGGATATTGAAGATGACACATGTTATAGAGGGAAAAGCAGTGAACTAAAAATCAGAAGTTCTGGCTTCTAGTTTTGACACTATCCCTATTTTATTTCCCCTGACTATTCTGTAAAATTTGTGGTTGTTTAGTCATTTTCAGTTATGTTTGACTCTTCATGACCTCATGTTGATTTTTCTTGGCAAAGATATGAGAGTAGTTAGCCATTTCATTCTCCAGACGAGGAAACTGAGATAAACAGGGTTAAGTGACTTGTCCAGTGTCACACAACTAGTAAGTATGTGAGGTCAGATTTGAATTCAGATCTTCCTGACTCCAGGCTGGGCACTCTATCCACTGCCCCACCTAGCTGCCTTTCTGTAAAGTAGAAGTTAATTTCCATCTCAGGTTTACAGGGCTGCTAAGAAGATCAACGGGAAAGTATAAAATTCTTTGAATTCCCTAAGGGATCTTCAGTTGCAAGGTGTTAATTTTTTTAAGGCTTATTCATTTGGCTTAACAAACATCTTCTGATGTTTAACATATTTATAGTACATTATATAGTATATGTGTGTGTGTGTGTGTGTGCATGTGTGTATACATACTATAGTACTGTAGTAGAGTATAGATGCTGTGAGTTCTAGAAAGAGGCATATATCAAGGTTACTGTATGGGTTTCCTGTCTAGCAAAGAAGAATATGAAAAAAAAAAGGCAGATAAAGGCAGTCTGTTGCAATAACATTTATACAGCACTTTACTGTTTGCAAAGTGTTTTTATCTCTTTTGATCCTTATAACTCTGTGAGGTAGGTGCTATTATTTTCTCCATTTAACAGATGAGGGAGCTGAGTATCAGAGAAGTTAAAATGACTTACCAAGGGCCACATAGCTAGTTGTTGTCTGAGGCAGAATTTGATGTGAGGTCTTCCTGACTCCAAGTCCAGTGTGCTTCATTCACAACTGGTCTTGGAATCAGAAAGATCTACTCTGAAATCCTGCCTCTAATACTTCCTGATTGTGTGACCCTGGGTAAGTCACTTAACCCTGGGTGCCTCAGTTTCCTCATCTATAAAATGAGTATAGAAAGAAATGGCAAAAGAGTCCAGTATCTTTGCCAAGAAAATCCCAGATCGGGTTATGAAGAGACAGACATGACTAATCGACTAAACGGCGACATTAATTGTGGGACTTTGAGTAAGTTTCACTTAACTTCTTTTCCTTTAAACATCTCCCTAAAACTTATCTTCTACTAAGTCAAGGTTCCTATATTTGGAAGGAGTTTCTACATCAGTAATTCTTCAGGCTGACACAGGACAAAATCACAGGACTTTCTTTCCCACAGCTCCATAATGCAAGGCAATAGATATAGTGAAATACTCATGAAATTCAGGCCTATGAATGGATAAGGAGAGATTGGGAGTGGGGAGAAATGCCACTTCATAGAAAGAGACTGCTTTCTGAGGCAACATGCTTCTTTATATCCCCATATGAATTATGCTGCTATGGAATGTAAGGAAGTGTGTGGTTTCGGGAAGTCTGCCTTCTAATAGGTCCAATGCATAGTTTCTATGCTTACTAGATAAGTGATGGGCAAGGAGCTGTGATCAAGTAGGTGTCTCAGTCACCAGAAAAATAGACCATTTGGAATATTCCTCATTTTGTTCCTCCCCTTCATCACCCTTAGATAGCTCCCCTCTAATGTCCTAAGATTATAAATTTAGAACTGGAAGTGACATCAATGATCAACTTCTACAACCCATTTATTTTCCAGTTGAGGAAACAAAAATTCAGTGACTTGCCCAAGGTCATAGAGGTATGAAATAAGTAAGACTAGGAATTACATCCCAGGCATGCTGGTTCCCTGCCTGGAATTGGAGAATATCAGTAAACTCTTCTAGAGGAGGGGCTATTTCTCTTTCATATGTGCATTCCCAAAATCTAATGATTCCTGCTTAATAAATATTTGCTGATTGATTGGAAATCTAGGACCCTTAGAGAAATTCCTATGATTTTGTTTTGTGTCAGCCTGAAGAATTATTGATGTAGAAACTCCTTCCAGACCGATTGGGACCTCAAGTTTAAAGGAGTTGCCTCAGATTAAATAAAACTTACTCAGGGTCCCACAAGTTATTTATTGTTCTTTTTCAGTCATTACAGTCCTGTCTGATTCTTCATGACCCCATTTGGAGTTTTCTTGGCAAAGATACTGGAGTGACCTGTCCTTTCCTCCTCCAGCTCATTTTACAGATGAGGAAACTGAAGCAAACAGAGTTAAGTGACTTGACCAAAGACGCACAGCTAGTGAGTGCCTGAGGTCAGATTTGAACTTAGGTCTTCTTAACTTGAGTTATGGAGTTCTTTCCACAGCAGTTCCCCAAAAGCAGTTACTTAGGAAACATCTAAACCACTCCCATTTTAAGCATGAGAAAACAGGGTGAGAATAATCATTTGAATTATGATCATAGATTTAGAGCTAGAAGAAAATGCAGAAGCCATCTATCCACCTCTTTCATCTTACAGATGAGAAAACTGAAGCCCAGTAAGTCTAAATGATTTGTCAAAAGTCAAAAAGATAGTATCAGAAGCAAGACTTGAACTTGGGTCCTCTGATTTTCATACTAACATTCATTCCATTGTACTACAAGCTTACACAGATAGTAGCAAAATAGCAGAGCCACGCCTTCAGACCTCTAAAGGTATTGTTTCTTCTACTATACCACTAACAAGAAGGATGTGATGAGGACCACTTCAGTAGGTTACTATTTATAGTTGCATCTCTCCGTGTAAGTATGCATTTTGTGATGTTAAGCTTGTTGTATTAACCTGAAAGCACAAAGCCTCATGGATGGTAACACAAAGGAGGCAAAATGTTCTAAATATTCCCTATCATACACAAATACTTTGTCTCAGAACTTTATCCTTCTCAAAATGCTTTCACATACGTCATCTCACTTGATCTTCATAACAAACTTATGTTTGTTAGTGCACATATGCAAGAGAGAGAGACACAGAGACAGAGACAGAGAGGCAAACAGAGACATACAAACACAAAGAAAATCCTTGCTTCCAAGGAGCTTACACACCCTAGTGGGAGAGAGATAGAGACAGACAGAGAGAGAGACAGAGAGAGAGAGAGAAGGAAAGAAACTATAGATGATGCACATTATATTACGAGTAACAGGAAAGAATAGAGGTTTCATAAAGGATGTTACAGTATCACCAAATCTGAGAGTCAGAAAGGACTTTAGAGTTCAACTAGAGCTCAGAACCCCTTCTATAAGAAACCTAAACAAACAGTTAAACCAGCCTTTGTCTGAAAACCCCACTCTCTTCTGAGACAGTCTATTCCATTTTTGGATAAAGCAAATTGGATCAATCCCCATGACATCAGGATCATGATATTACTCAGTATCCAGGATTAGCAAACCATTTCTGCATCCTCCCTGCTTAGCTGTAACAAGCACAGAACATCCCACAGCCTTAGAGGCAGTATGACATAGTGACGTCTATAAGACTTAGATTCAAGTCTTACCACTGACACATACTGGCTATGTGACCTCCTCTCAGTACCCCCAGGCAAACCTCTAAGAGTTACAGAAGAGTTGCCAATGTAACAAATATGAAGAGAATTTCCATACTAGAAGGTCCCCAAGATGATAATGATCGTTCTGGAAACTCCTCTCCCCCCATATCCCATAGTCTGCTAGGAAAATGTATTACTATACTCTAGAAAAGCCTTCCCATAGTCTTTGGGAGTTCCCATAGTAGTTGAGTTTATAAAAAGTCTTTTAAGAATTGCTAAAGATAGGATTAGGATTACAAACAAAAAGAATACTTGAGAGGAAAAGGAAGAGGTAGAGGTCATGCATGTAGAACAGGAACCACTGCCCTACAGAAGTTATTCTGGAGGGTAAATTAAGCAGGTTAAGCAAGTGGTCACAGGGTTGATAGGAGTGTGACTTAGGAAATAGCTTTACCTTTGAAATTATATAACATGCTATATGCCCCTGGACTAGTCACTGTTCTTTGTTTTCTGTATGTCTTGTGCCTCAGTCCTTCCAGTAGAAGGAACAGATACTACGAGTTGCCATTTACTGACAATATCATTCATTTTCCCATTCAAAATCATACCACTTCCAAAAAATAAGATCCCAGGATCACTGATTAGAATTAGAATGGAAATCAGAACCCATCTAGGGCAAAATCCTTCTTTGACAGATAAGGAAACAGAATCCCAGGGAAGTTAAATGATTCCCCCAGAGTTACACAGACAGCAAATGACAATGCTAGGATTTGAATCTAGGTCATAGATCTAGAAGGAACCTTAGAGATTAAACTCCTTCATTTTACAGCTGAGGAAACTGAGACCCAAGGATTTTATGATTTTCTGAAGTTCACACAGTAATAATCCCAAAGATGGAATTTGAACCCACATCCTGTGATTTCAGAGTCACTGAAATTCTTCCCATTATAGCCATACAAAGGCTTTCCTCTTTTGTCCCCTACATAGTTGATTTAAGCAGGGAACATGATAACTGTCTTCAAGCAAAATTATAAGTAGGTAACAGAGATCAGAGCTTTCCCTCAAAGTCCTAAAATTCAGAAGGTGCTACAGAGAGGCTTCACAATCACTTCCCAATATAAAAACAATGAGTTTCGAACTTGGTGAGCAATAGTGATTCAACTAAGAAGCTACAAGAAAGCCTGCTTCTTCCTTATGATGACTGTACCTCAGACTGCCAAAAGCTGATTTCAAGACACATTTCATGCTGCTTGCTCTAGGCACCAAAATTGTTCTTCCAGTATTGAAGAGGCATGTGTGTCTTGTTTTAACTCCAGATGGCACAAGGAGAAAGAGAGGGCAAAGATAAAAAGACACAGACTTATAGATTTGATGTAAGGATGGACTTTATGACAACTAGAGTTATCTCAAAGTGGAATCAGGTACCTGAGTAGGCAATGAGTTTCTCCCACAACTGGAGATCTCCAAGCAAAGGCTGGCTGACCACTTGTCAGGATTTGGAGAGTGGATCCTTGCCCAGGAGTCTGTTGAAGAAGGTGTTCCCAAAATCCTCTAGTTCTGAGAGTCTGTCATATTTGGCAATACTTAGTATTTAATCATGAGAAAAGGGGGTGCAGAAGGAAAATAAGCAAGCATATATTAAATACTTAATATGTGCTAGGCACTGTACTAAGAACTTCACAAAAAATATCGTATTTGATCCTCAAAACAGCCCTGGAAAGTAGATGTTATTATTACCCCCATTTTACAGCTGAGGAAATTGGGGCAAGGAGCATTTAAGTGTACATAGGGTCACACACTTAAAGTGTCTAAAGCCAAATGAGGGGTGAAAGGCAACATCCTGAATTACAGTGATCCCACAGGATTCCAGTGAACCTTGCCTGATTTCAAAAAAATGCCGCTTTTGTCTGAGTGTAAGGCTGGCCCCTATCTTGTGGTTTCCCTCCCCTTCAGCTGTCTCTTCCTGTGGTTCCTCCAGCACAGCTGGAGTGAGGAGATGAATAGATGAAGAGGAGTGTGTTTGATGGACAGCTGTCAGATAATGTGATTCTGAATGACAGAGGAAAAGGCTGAAAAACAGGTGTGTGCTGAGTGAAGAGAAAAGGAGGGAACCATAAGCTGGCTAACAGTCCCTGTATCTAAAAGGGCAAATGATATAATATTAGAATTAGAAGAAACTCTAATGCTTATCTATCTAGTGAAAGGGTTCTTAAACTTTTTTGGGGGGTTCACAAACAAAGCCTGTGGACCCTTCTACAAATAGTAGTTTCAATTAGAGGTTAGTGAAAATAAAGACTTAAGTTTTTCTCATCCGGATTCATGGACTCTCCTAAAATCTCTCCCTGAGGTCCATGGATGTTAGGTTAAGAACCCCTTATCTACTCTGATCTCCTTATATTAGCCAGGTTTAGAACTTCAAGCAATAATAGAATAAAAATAATAGGCATTCATTTATTTAGTTCTATAAGGTTTACAAAGCCCTTCCCCATGTTGTCTCATTTGACCCTCACTGTGAGGTGGACACCATCATTAACCGTGTTTGACAAATATGGAGACTGAAACTGAGAGGCTAAGGTCATAGACTAGTAAGTGTCTGAGGAAGGATTTGAACTCAGGTATTCTTATCAGTGAGTTCAACCCCTTATATATTGTACCACCCAGCTGCCTCTTGAGAGCAGAGAGACACAGTCATCTCAACTTAAAAAGTCTTAATTCAAATCCTTTTTCTGATGCCTTCTACCCATATGACCTTGGTCAAGTCACTGACTTCCCTCTCTGTCAGTTTCCTCTTTTATAAAATGAGAGAGTTGGACTAGATTGCCTCTGAGGTCTCTTTCAGTGCTAGGTGTATGATTATGTGATGTTACACTGACTATTGGGTTAAATAAATAATATACCAGCTATGTGAGTTTTCTCACTTTTGTAGAAAAAATATGAGGAAGGAAGGAAGGGAGGGAGGGAGGAAGGAAGGAAGGAAGGAAGTAGGAAGGAAGGAAGGAAGGAAGGAAGGAAGGAAGGAAGGAAGGAAGGAAGGAAGGGAAGATCCCCCTAAGCTCTATTCTGAGCCCTGTTCTCTTCTCCTCCCTTATTATTCACTTGGTGATTTCATCAGCTTCAATAGATTCAGTTACTCTCTCTCTGAAAATGATTCTCAGATCTGTTTGTCCAGTCCTAACCACTCTCCTGACCTCCATTCTCATATATCCTGTCTATTGAACATCTCATACTTAATGTCCCATAGATATTTCCAAAATTGAACTCATTATCTTTTTCTCCAAACCCTCCCCTCTTCCTAACTTCCACATCAAGGAAACCATCATCCTCCTAGTTACCCAAACTCACAATCTAGTGTCATTCTCAACTCCTTGCTCTCTTCCACCCCCCCTCCCCATCCAATCAACCATTTCTACCTTGTTTACATCTCTTGGGTATGTCTGCTTCTGTCCTCTGACACTGGTACCATCTTGCTGCAGACCCTCATCTTAAACTATTGCAATAACCTTTTGATTGTATCCCTGCCTCAAATCTTTCCCCATTTCAATCTATTCTGTAGTTGTAAAATTCATCTTCTAAAATGAATGTCTGATCACGTCACTCACTCCTCTCCATTCAATAAACTCCAATGGCTCCCTGTTACCTCCAAGATCAAACACAAAGCCCTCTGTTTTAAGCTGTCCCTTCGTACATTTCCAGTCTTCTTATACTTTATTCCCCTCCATGTGCTCTGCAATCCAATGACACTGGACTCCTCAATGTCTTTCTCCCAGCCTTTCTGCATTTTTCCTGGCTGTCCCATATTCCTGGAACTCTCTTGCTACTCATCTTTGCCTCTTGGATTCATCCCCCTGGCTTCCTTCAAGTGTCAATTCCAATCCTACTTTCTTCAAGAAGCTTTCTCAGTCCTCTTTAATCTTAGTATCCTTCCTCTGAGAATAATTCAAATTTTTATTAACGATATATCTTGTTTGTACAAAATGCTTTTCATGTTATCTCCCTCATTAGACTGTGCATTCCTTGAAAGCAGGGACAGTTTTTGGTTTTGTTTTGCATTTCCTTGTATCTCCAGCACTTAATACAGTACCTGGCACATAGTAGGCATTTAATAAATTTTTGTTGACTGACTCCATCATGGATAGTAAGACCACTGACCAAAGAGAAGATAGAAAGAAGTAAAGAAATGTTTCATACGCATTTTACAAAGCCAGTAACCTTCTCAGACTAATGGTCCCTCTACTTTCTAATGCTCACAGAATCACCAATTCATAAGTGAAAGTGATCTTAGAGGACACCTAGTTTGAACCCACATCTTATAGATGAGGAAACTGAGGCCCTGAAAGCCTCAATGAGTTCTAGAAGAGGCTGTAATCTCCCTGGTCACTAAAGACCTTCCTTCTCTCACCTCCCATAGCATTTTATTTTGTTATTCTCTAGTGTTTTTATGTAATATTGTGTTTCTCACTATCCATATCTTCATCCTCTACTAGACTTTAAGTTCCACCAAAGTGGAGATTGTGCCTTAACTAAACTTCTTAACCAAATAATGTATATGGAGTAGGTAAATATATACATATATATTTGTGGTGATGCAGTAGATAGAGCGCTGGCCCTGGAATGAGGAGAACCTGAATTTGAATTTGGCCTCAGACATTTTTACTATGTGACCCTGGCCAAGTCACTCAACCATATTTGCCTCAGTTTCCTCATCTATAAAATGAGCTGGAGAAGGACATGGCAAACCACTCCAGTATCTGTGCCAAGAAAACCCCAAATGGGGTCATGAAGAGTCAGACATGACTGAAATGATTCAACAACAACAATATTGAGTCATTTCCCTCAGCAGCCTTCTCCTTTAAGAGTCTTGCCTAATTATGTCAAAGGTTACAAAGAAGGACGAATTTATCTAAATCAAGTCATTAATATGGTTAAAAAAATTTCTTCTCCATGTATTACAGATAAAATGGAATGAAATTAAAGGCAACCTGAAGTCCCTACAAGCTACGAGGCTGGAGCCATCTGTCTAAAGTTGCTGCACCTTGCTCTGGCTGGTCAAACGGAACCAAGTCCGTCTGACTGAGAGGTTTGGTCCCCTTCAACCAGCTACAGCAGGGCTGGCATTACTCAGGACTGGGAGGCAGCAGAAAAATTCACTCATCTCAACCACTGGGCCCTGAACTCATCAGCATCCTCTCTGGTTACCATGAAGGAAGGGACAGAGTGACTCTGGGTCAATACAATGTCAACCATAGCCTCGTACTTTAGTTTATGTATCACTCAACACACAATTAGCCTATCAACAATTATTTATTATGCTTCTCTAACACAGGCAGCTAAGTGGCATGGTACATAGAGTGCTAGACTTGGAGTCAGGAAGACCTGAGTTTGAATCCTGCCTCAGATACTTATTAGCTATGTGACCCTGATGTAGCCTCAGTTTCCTCATCTGTAAAATGAGGTAATAATAGCACCTGTCTCAGAGGCATGTTTTGAGGGTAAAATGAGATAATACATGTACTGTGCTTTATCAACCTTAAATTCTCTATAAATGTTCATTATTATTGTTGTTTTTATCATATTAGCACGATCCCAAGTGCTTTGAGAAACACAGAAGAAGCAAATACTATGCAACTCTGTCTCTCATGAATCTGAAATCTAGTTTGAGAGGCAGGCACAGGCTCATGAAGCAATTAAAGAACAATGTAAGACCAGCTAGGTCCAATGCCAGAATGAGTATGATAAGAATCTAAAGAAGAGAGTGATAGATGGAGGCTAGAATAGTTGGAAAATGTTTCATGGAATAGGTAGGACTTAAGCAAGGCATTAAAAAGTGGGTAGAATTTTTAGATAGAGGAGAGAGGGTAGGTAACCAAAAAAATCAATGTATAAAGCCCAGTGCTCACACCTAGTACATAGCTACTGTCTGCTCTCTGGTGGGGGGTTAAAAGTTAAAAGACCCAGTTCCATCACTTACTATTGGCGTGACTTTGGGGCAAGTCATCTGGACTGTCTGATCCTCAGTTTCCTCATTTATAAAATGAGAGGTTTGGACTAGATGACATCTAAGGTCCCTTCCATATCTAAAACCTTAAAATAAGCTAATCTAATAATATCTACCTCAGAGGTATTTGACTCTGAGGCCAACCTTTTACCCACTATATTTCTCAATATTATTGTCATAGAATTGATATCTGCTATATGTAGTAGACTCAGCACTCTATGAATAATTATGCAATTAAATAACATCAATTCAACTCCATGAATATTCGTTAGGTGTCTACTTTGCACAAAGCACTATGCTAGGAACTGAGAATATCAAAATTAAAAATGGTGGTGCCCCTGCCCTCAGAAAACTTCTATTATACTGGGGGAAGAGGGAGTATACAAAGTAGACTATGGTGAGTTACACCTACAAGAGAGCTAGAAGAGATTTTGAGTAAATATCCAATTTACATATATAGCATCTTCATGAATACACATACATTTAAATGCCATAATGATAATATGGAGAGGCAGCATGACTTGGGCTCAAGTCTCACTTCTGTCATATATTAACTCACTTCTGTCTTATACTGATAAGTGGCTTCATCTCTCAGTGCCCCGGTCAACTTTCCAAGACACCAAGTTGCAGAGCGGGTACTACTCTGCACTGGTAAAAAGATACCCTCATCAAGAGATACCAGGAATGTGCTGGAGCCAGCTCAATCTGGTTTGAGAAAGCTGAATTTTCAGTGTGAGCATTTACACCTTGGAAATGGACAAATGTTATTGATCAGGGCATGATTTATTGTTTTATTGATTTTCTAGACTTAAGAAAGGAATGGAGAAAATGTTAATAAAACAGAACAAATTTAAAAGTGTGTCATGAGTCTATTTTTTTCGGGGGCGAACCTATTGTTAAACATTTGTCCACACACTGCTGGAAGTCACCTATTCTAACAAAATCACAAGTTCCATTCAAAACAACAGCAATAACAGAAGCAATAAATTGTAATGACATGCTACACAAATGCTAAATCATTAATTTCCGCAATACATATTTGAGTCATCATATCCCAGGGCCATCGTTCTATGCATAAAACATATATACTGAGGTAAAGGAAAGAATGGAGGTAGATAAAGGTGGGGGTTATGGGGTATGAAATTCCTACCAGGTAGTGTATACTATGACACATTTTATATAAATATTACCAATACATTTAACTTAGACACTAGAAGAATTGCCCCAACAATATTCCTATAACTTTCCAAAATGCCTTTTTTTGACAATGGATTATGTGACTTTTGTATAGCCTAATGGGAAATTCTAATGAATTATTTTCCTAAGTTCCCCTACAACGATTTTTTTCTGCCTGTAATTTGAATACCACCAAAAGCGATGAAATAATATAATATTCATCAGATGACTGATTCTGTTTATCTACTTAAATATAGGACATTGAGAAGGGTACAAGCAGATAGATAGATAGATAGATAGATAGATAGATAGACAGACAGATATAGATCCTACTATGTACCAAGCACTGTGCTAAGTGCTTTACAAATATTATCCCATTGTGAAATACATACTACTATTATCACCATCTTACAGTTGAGGAAACTGAGGCAAACAAAGGTTAAGTGACTCTCCTAGGGTCACACAGCAGGTAAGTGTCTGGATTTGAACTCGAGTCTTCTCGACTCCAGGCTCAGCACCATATCCATTATGCTACCAGCTTTCTTGGGTTCTAATCTCTCCTTTCGAGCAAGGTGGGTTCATCTGAGGAAAGAACAAGAGGAAGCAGAAGTCTTCAAGGTGTTCCAAGGTGAGTAACCAGAAAGACTGCAAGTGGCAGATGATGTAGAAATCATTCAATGACAACCTGATATTTCCTTACCTAGGCTTAGGACGGATACCTAAGGAGTCCTCCCATTATCGGATGGCCATATCTTTCTATTTACATGTTTCCAAAGACTTCTCTCCCACCTCTTAGCCCTATAACATCTCTAACAGCAGGGTCCCCTTTGGTCTCTTTCTCTTCCTTCATATCATTACAAGTGCTACATCATAGCTCTAAGGAAAAGCCCTCCTTCTACCCTGCCTTTGTATTCTTCAGCTGCCACCAGATTCCTTCCCAGTAGCAGCTGAAGGATTATCTAGCTACAGCTCAGGGCCCTACTCTCCACTATGTGACTGTAACAACAGCTGGTAACACATATCTTCGCTTCACCTCTATCCCCCTCTAAACCTCCCACACACATACATACTGAAGTAGTGAACCAGCAAATGTCTGGTAAGTATAGAGGCAGGCTACTTCCCTGTTCTCTTCCTTAGTCGGACCAGAAATTGTAGTCTGGGTGCTATGTTAGGAATGTCAAGCTGAAAAGCATTCAGAGAAGGATGAGGAAGATGATAGAGGTATCTTGGTGACACAGTGAATAGAAAGCTGAACTTGGAGTTAGGAAGACCTGAGTTTTAATCTTGTCTCAGACACTTACTAGTTACATAACTTTGGAAAAGTATTCTTCTGTTGGCCTCAACTTCCTCATCTGTAAAATGAGGGACAGTAATAGTCCCTGTCACACACAGTTATTATGAGAATGAAAGAGAGAACATACGTAAAACCCTTTGCATATCTTGAAGTGCTAAGTAAATGTGGAGTAGTAGTAGCAGCACTAGTAATAGTAGTAGCAATAGTTGTAGTAGTCTTAGTGGTAGTGGTAGTGGTAGTAGCAGTAATTACAGTAGCAGTAGTAACAGCAATAGTAGTGCAGTAGTAGTCATAGTAGTAGCTGTTGTAGTAGTAGTAGCAGCAGCAACAGTAGTAATAAAAGTTGTAGCAGTAGTAGTAGCAGTAATAGCAGTAGCAGCAGTAGCAGTAATAGTAGTAGTAGTCATAGGAGTCTTAGTGGCAATGGTGGTAGTAGTAGTAGTAATGACAGTAACAGTAGTAACAGTAACAGTAGTAGTGTACTAGTAGCAGCAACAGTAGTAATAAGAGTAGCAGCTGCAGTAGTAGTAGTAGTAGCAATAGCAGTAGTGGTACTAGCACTAGTGACAGCAGCAGCAACAGCGGTAGTAGTAGCAGCAGTAGTAGTAGTATACTGAAGAGACTGAGGGATTAGTTGAAAATCTTGGTTATAGTTCTTGTCAAGAATTCGAAGGGAGATTAGAAAACTCACTCTACTTGAACTAGGATCAATGGGGTAGCAGCTAAAGAAGGGCAGATTCGGAAACTAAGACAGGCAAAATTACCTTGCCCGAGGCTACAGAACTGATAAGTGTCAGAGATAACACTTGAATTCCAACTTTCTACCCCAACTCTGGTGCTCTTTCCATTCCTCTATCCTACCTCTCAAATGTCATAATGTGTATGAAGGACACTCTACCCTTAATTCACTATATAAGTGTAATAGATTGTTACTGTTATTAGTAGTGTCATGACAATAACTCATACCCAAACACAGGCAGTCAAGAAACAAAAGCCAGTCTTTTTCATGACTTCCCTCATCCTCACCTTCCATTCCACAGAGACCTTTCAGGACCTGGCCCTTTCAGAATATGGCTGTGGCTGGCTCTCTGTCTCTTTCTTTCTCTCAATACCTCTGCCTCTCTTTTTCTAATGCAGTCTCTGAGATCATCTCTATCTATCTCTTTTTCTCTGTGTTCATCTATCTCTGATGTCTCTGTCTCAGTCCCATTCTTCTTTCTGTCCGTCTTTGCCTCTTGTTTCTCTCCAGTTTTTGTCTCTTGTCTCTTAGACCTCTCTCTCTCTGTCTCTGTCTCTCTGTCTCTGTCTCTGTCTTCTCTCTCTCTCTCTCTCTCTCTCTCTCTCTCTCTCTCTCTCTCTCTCTCTCTCTCTCTCTCACTCTCTCTGTGTCTCTCTGTCTCTGTCTCTCCCCCCCCACCTTTCCCTCTCATTTCTCTCTTGTCTCTTTTGCCTTTGTCTCCTTCCTTCTTTATCTCTGGTTGTCTCTGTATCTGCCTCTGTTGCTCTCCTTTCTTTCCCACTCTCCTTAAGAGTTCTTTTGTTAAACTTCCAGTTTCCTATGCTGTTGCCATCATGACCCTGAAGAATTCCACACTTTGGAAGGTAATGGAACAGCCAGCTTCCCAATGAATCAAGTTCAGATAACACTGCCTGATGGCTTTGAAAATCTCAGAGTCAAGGTTCAGCTTTTGAGGAGAGGGAAGGGAGATGGAGGACCTGGGCTACCCACACCTCCCATCATCATCATTATCACCATCACGATCATCATCATCATCGCCACTCCCCTGGATCCAATACTGTCAAGGCTTAGCTCCCGAGAAGGCAGAACTGACAGTGATGGAGAGAAGAAATGGAAAGGAAAAGGGGCTTCTGAAGAGTTGGATCTATCCAAAACTTGAATGGGTTACCTGAGGATTTGGTGAGCTTGCTCTTATTGGAGAACTACAGGAGAAGCATCATGATACAATAGGAAGTACCTGGGGCAGGTAACTAGGGTTATGGTCCCAACTGTGGCATCTTAGTTGACCTCTTAGCTATGACTTCTCAAGGGCATCAGTCTCCATATTCTGTGAGAGATCTCAGCATCCTAGAAATCTTATGATTCTATACAAAATTCTATACAATATGAGCCAAACGCCAGAGTTTCTTTTGCAACTTGGAATATTCTTCAAGAATGATGTTTTACTTTGGCAGCAATTTGCCTTGTAGAATTCTGCAGCTACCTAGCCCACTTCCAAATTTTCTCTACCAGTTTTTTCTGCTCACATCTGTGGTACAGTCAAATCTCAACTCAAAATGTCACTATACTACTAAAACAAAAATCCTCAGTATCTCCCTGTTCACTCTGACATAAAATGCAGACTCCTAAACCAAGAATTTAAATACTACATAATCTAAATCTCACTTCACATTATTCCTTTGCACAGTCTCCATTCCTCCAAAACTGGCCTGCTATTCATTTTCCTTCTGGCACCCACATTAGAAATTCATATCATCCTCCTTTCTACATAGCTTTCTGTACCTCCTCCATGAGGTCAGAAAGGTAGCGCCAGATACAGTCCTGGACCTGAAATCAGGAAGACCTAAGTTAAAATTCAGGCACAGATACTTCCAAGCTGGGTGGTCCTGGGTAAGTCACTTAGCTTCAGTCTGCTTCAGTTTCTTTAATTGTAAAATGGAGACAATAATGGCACCTACATCCCATAGTTATGTGAGGACCAAATGAAGTAATATTTGTAAAATGCTTTGTAAAATGTCTGGCCCATTGTAGATACTTAATAACGCTTATTCCCTTTCCTGCCTAGCAGTCTCCCTTTCCCTTTTGAGTATTTTTTTCCTCTTAAAGCCACTGCATTATTTTGTATATCTTTTACATTAACTTGTTTGCATCTGTTATCTTGCCCTAAGAATGTGATCTCCTGGAGGATAAGGACTATTTTACTTTTGTCTTCATTTTTCTGGTACATAGCATGATGTCTTGCGCATAGTAGGTACTTAATAAAAGTCTGTTGAATTGAATTAAAAATATATTCAAAAAAAGAATATGGCAGCCATGAGGATGCCAATTCAGTTTTAATTAAACTAGAACCTAGCCACTGCTGTCCCTCTCTCACTCACCAGCAAAATCAGAAGGAAGATGCCATAGAAAAATTAGACAACATAGTAATTTTGCATGATCCTGAAATCAGAGTTCAAGTGTCCCTTGATTCTCCCACAAGGCCACTGTGAAAGAGACTGGCTGAGTCAGAAAGGGATGAAGGCATGCCACCCCAGGCCGAGGTTTTACTCATCTTACCACAGCTCTTCCTCAGGAATGTAGGTTAGGCAACTCTGGGGAGAATGTGGTTTTGCTGCTGCCAGGCTCTCTCCCCTGACACCATGCTCTATCCTGTGAATATCTCTAAGATCATTTTTGCCAGTAAAAGGTAGCATGATGATACTGATTCCTGCTATCAACTTCTGTAGCATCCTCCACCCACCCTCAACCCCAAGATCTTAGTCAAGTGAGAGTGACCAAGAAAGAGAGGGACTTTCAGGCCTTCACATTCTCAAACACTCAAAGAATATTTTCCTGGAAGGAACTAGAATCAAAGAATCTTACTAGGCTCTGTAAACTGGTTGGGATGTTTTTTTAAACTATGTATTATGACAACTGAATGTCAATATATGTCTTTCTTTATATTTCTATGTTTTTTATTTTATATATTTAAAAACATTCTGAGAAGGGGTTCATAGGCTTTACCAGACTGCCAAAGGGTTCCATGACACAAAAAAAGTTAAGAAATCCTAGCCTAGATTTTTAAAAGGAGCATATCTTAAGTTGTTCTACATGATGGGAATTGTACTAGGCCCTGACGATACAGTGACAAAAATGAATCGGCCCTGGCCCTCCAGGAGCTTATAGACCAAGGATGTACATGTACATATATGCGTATGAGTATGTATGTATGTATGTATACACATGTGTGTATGTATACACATGTGTATATGTGTGTATGTATGTAGGCAGGCAGCCAGACCTGGAGTCAGAGAGACCTGAGTTCAAATAAAGCCTCAGATACTTACTAGCTGTGTGATCCTGGGCAAGTCACTTAACTCTGTTTGCCTTATTTTCTTCATCTGTAAAATGAGCTGGAGAAGGAAACTCCAGTATCTTTGCCAAGAAAACCCCAAATGTGTCTGTATCACAGAGTCAGGCATGACTGAAATGACAGAACGATAACATATATTTACAGAATAAATACACCATAAATCCAAGATAATTAAATACGTTGTTGTTTAGGAGGGAGACCAGTAGAAGTTTGGGCTTTTGGGGGAGACTGGGGGAGCGGTGAATTAGAAAAGCCTTCTTGTAAAATGTGCTACTGAAGTGGAATCTGGAAGAAAGTGAAGAATTCTATCAAGTGGTGGTAAAGAAGGGGGTGCATTCCAGATGTACTAAAAAGCCAGTGCAAAGTTGTTGAATTGGGGGGTGAAGGGTCATGTGAGGGAAAGAGAAAAGATGAGTCTGACGGGACCTCAGAATGTGGGAAGAAAGGTATTATATGATGAGACTGAAAAGATAGGTTGAGGCAGGTAGGTAAGAATTTTAAATGCCAAATCAAATAGGTAATGTTTCAAAATATTACACAATTTAGACTAAGTTACTAATGTTCAAACTAGGAGAGGAGAAAGCAGTGAATTTGGTATCAGAACACCTGGGTCCAATCCAAACTCTACTATATGTTAACTGGATGACCTTAAAAAAGTTATTTCAAGTCTCTGGGCTTCAATTACTTCATCTTTAAAATAAGAGCTATATGATCTCTAAATTGTAATGGTAGGAACACAAGATAAAGAAGGAGTAAGAATGGCAAGCGCTGAATAGTTTGTCAAAAACTTGAGAGTTTTGGTTGAAAGGGTTGAAGGAGAAAGAAGTCCATTCTTTAAACTAAGGAGACATCCTTAGACATCCTTTGAACTAAGGAGTTCAGTGGCTTATTCTATGTGCATACTTATATGCATATTATATATATACATACATATATGTTTTACCTGGACATCCTATCAATTCTAGTCTATGCTCTGCACCCAGCCCAATCCAAAGCCTCTGAAATGACCGAGAAGCTCTAAGAAAAACCAAATCACAATCTTTATTAGGTTGTGGAGAAAGAAAGGAGCATGGACTAGCTGGAGTTGGAATGAAGGGTGCTTTGGTTGTGGTGGAGGAATTAGAAACACAGTAGATGGAGCACTCAGATTCAGGAAGACCTGGGATCAAATTCTGACTCAAGCACTCACTAGCTGTATGGCCTCAGTTTCCTCATCTATTAAATAAAAGTATTGGTCTTGATGATCTCTAAAGTCCAGTTCTCAATCTAGAATCTTATGAATGTTATTCAGTTTCCATAAGACCTGGGTGGTACCCATCACGGATGGAGAAGACTTTAGAAGGACAAGATACTATAGAAAAGACTGTGGTGTTAAAGATGGATTAGGAGATGCAGGCATTAGATGAACCTCAATCTTTCCTGAAATGAACAAACAAAAGTTGAACACACACAAAATGAGATTTGTATTGAAATATATCAAATTCATTAAGGAAACAAACATCAGTAGAGGGGGTTAAGAGGAAGGATAATATGGAAAGAAATAGCTATAAGTGCAATTCAGGACTTGAAGCTTGAATATAGGCTTACAAAAGCAAAGCTAATTTCCTGATCCTGGGAGAGTTAAAAGGAGAAAATATAAAAGTAAAAGCTAAAAACCAAAGAGATGCCCTTCAATTAAGGAATGGATGAACAAATAGTGGTATATGAAAGCAATGGAATATGGTTGTACTTTAAGAACAAAAGAGAATTGAGTCAGAGAATCTTGGATAATATGAGGTATAGTGCAGTGAACAGAGTTTCTACAAGGTAGAAGCATTATCTAAAAAACAAAAACAAACCAAAAAACTTTGAAAGATTTGAGAACTCTAATCAATGCACTGACCATCTATGTCTCCAAAAGATATATGACAAATTCCACCTATTGAACTGACAAAGAGGTGATGGACTCAAGTTGAAGAAAAAGACATACGTTTCTGGACATGCCTACTCTATGGATTAATTTCGTTTTGCTGTGTTTATTTGTTATGAGCTTTTCTTTTCACCGGTTTTTAATTGGAGGTGATAATGACAACCATTGAAACAGTTGTTTTTAATGCATAGAAGAGAAGGAAATTTAAAAGAACAAATAAGCAGGATAGCATTAAAAATAACAGGGAATTATGTAATTTTTAAAGCAAAAAAGATGAAATAGAGATTCACAGTTTTATGTCTTCTTTGCTTTCTGCTGTCTATGTGGAAATACTCCTTGGGATGTGTTCAAGTTCAGAATTTAAAAATTTATTAAAAAAAATCATAGAGAAGGCACAGTTGTGTATGATAACAGTAGCACTTTGAGGTTTGCAAAGCACTTTACATGTTATCTCATTCGATCTTCGCAACATCCCTGTGAAGTAGGTGTTATCGTTTTCACAGTTTTACAAATGAGGAAACTGAAGATAAGAGATTAAATGACTTGCCCTGAAGGTTACTCAGCTAGAGTCTGAGGGAGGTTTTGAACCTAGGTCTTCTAATCTCCAGGTCCAGATCTCTATATACTACTCTCTGCATGGTGAGGTCTAAAGCATGAAGATGAATAAATGATTGAAAAAAGTATTTATTAAGTAACTTATAATGTGCCAAGCACTGGGGATACAAATACAAAAGCAAAGATAATCCCTTGCCTCAAGAAACTTACAGGAGAAACAATAATAAAAAGAAGTTGTGGTCACTTTGGTTTAGAATTTTACAGGAATGGTGAATAGAACTCTGAGAGAGTCCATCAATACATCCCATCTAGAAACAATAGCAGAGATTAAAGAGATGTATTTAGAGAAACCTAGGAAGACTTGTACAAACTGATGTAGTATGGAGTCAGCAGAGCCAGAAGCACAATTTATACAATAAACTATAAAAAGAAAAACCTATGAAAGACTTTGAACTTAATCAATTAAGTGATCAACCACATTACCAGAGGATCCACTCCTGAAACAGAGATGATGAACTTTAAATGCAAAATGAAACAGAACTTTTTGGATAGGATCAATGTGGGAATTTGTCTTAACTATGTATATTTGTTACAAGATTTCCTTTTTGACCCCATGTGGTGGGGATGGGGGAAAGAAATAAAATAATGCTTGTAAATTGAAAAAATAAAATAAAACTGGTGTGTGCGTGTGTGTGTGTGTGTGTGAGAGAGAGAGAGAGAGAGAGAGAGAGAGAGAGAGAGAGAGAGAGAGAGAGAGAGAGAGAGAGAGAGAGAGAGAGAGAGAGTCTTCAGGCTTCCTCTCTCACCCAGGATGGATGTTCTGAGGCTAGTCCCATTCTGACTGGCACAGGAGCATTGATCTGCTCTGTTTTCCAACCTGGGTAGATTTGTCCCATCTTAGATAATCCAGTTCCTGTTCCACAAAATGCCTGAGGGGCTCATCATGTTAATGCCAGACCATGTGGACACTCAACCGGCTTAGCCTTCTGAATCTCAGAATTCCTGAGCCCAAGAGATCTATAAGCCTCAGCCTCCCCATAGCAGGGATTATAGTTATCCAGTACCATGCATGACTAAAATAAATCTTTTTAAAAGAATACTGGCAGAGTTGTTCAGAACTAGAAGTTAGGGGCCTCTCGCACTCCCAGATCCTATAACAACTGAGCATCGCATCAGTACAGAGGCAGTATCATCAGCTAAGATGTTCCCTTAGAGGAAGAGCCAAAAGTCTATGCACACTTATGCTAACAAACATTAGCAACATATTCACTTTGGCACTCTGCTTTCACTTGCTTTGATAGCCTTGCATCAGATTTTTAATTTATTCTTTCACTTACTTGCTTGTTGCATTGATAGAACTATATTAATAAAACTCTATTTTCCATTCATTAAACTATATCAGTTATGCAGGATCATTAGCTTCCATCACCATCAGGCTGCTATTGTTTATCCTTTGTTCTCAAAGAGGACCATGACATTAGGGAGATGATACTATGATACGCAAGTGAATTGTATTTAAGTGAGGGAGGGCTGTGCAAAGCCACGAGCTTCACTTACTTCTCCTGAGCCATCTGAGTCCAGTGGCCAGATATAGATCAGGAGCCCTAAAGATGGCCCTCATGTATTAGGCTATGATGTACCACACTAGCCAAAACGAATTCACATTGAACCTGTGCTCAAAATTGACCACTAGATGGTAGCAGTTCCTAACATCAAGGATAGCCACATCCAAAATTTGAGTGATTTAAAACACTGTTAACACCAAACATCAATCTAGGGATCACAGGATTTATAGCTAGAAGGGGCCAGAGACATCACCTGCCCCGCAAAGAGTGGTTATTTCTTCCAAGTTCTAACGTGCTCACCTAGATCCGCCTCTCATTCTATACTCTCTCTCATAGTGATGTTATCAGAGCCCATGGGTTCAGTTATCATGTCTATGAAGATAACTCCTTGGTTGTGGTTGTGGCTGTGGTGTTTGCAGTTGTTGCTCAGTCCTATCCAATTCTTTGTGACCCCTTCTTGGCAAAGATACTGGGGCAGTTTGCCATTTCCTTCTCCAACTCATTTTACAGATGAGGAAACTGAGGCAAACAGGGTGAAGTAACTTGCCCAGTGTCACAAGCAAAGTGCCTGAAGTTGGATTTGACTCAAAAAGATAAGTCTTTCTGACCCTAGGTCCGGCACTCTATTCACTGCAACACCTAGCCGCCCCCGCAAATAATTCCTAAATCTACACAATTTGCCCAGATCTGTCTCCTGCACTTCAGTCCTGAGCACACTGAAGTGGAAAGGGAACTGAACAACTTCTGAGGCAAAAAGAAAAAGGAGAGCAATCACAGGATAGATGGAACACAGGAACAGAGCTGGAAGGAACTTTAGAGTCCAAACCATTAGCTGAAAGGGGGGAGGATACAGAAAGGAGAAAGTGTGCAAACTTTTAAACTTGATCTTTATTATTAACATACTCTCCACCACTTTTTTAAGCCCAGAAAACCAAACAACAACTCAAACCTTGACTTGTAGCATTTGTTGATTTCCAAAGTGTAAAAGCTCGCACTTAAAATTTATTGTGGACTCTGGAGAGCTGGTATAAGATGACTCCAGCATACAATCTCATCATTTTACACATGAGGAAACTGAGGCACAAAGCAGTTAAGACATTTTCTCGCGGTCACACAGCTAATTTCTACCCAGCCCTAGAAAGCCTGAAATGCCCTCTGTAGCCTTTTCCTAATTGCCCATGCCCCATCCCTCAGTTTATGATTAAGAATCGATGATTCTTTGCCGTAATACTACTATGCTATAAGAAATGATGAACTCAAGGATTTTAGATAAATATGAAAAAAATGCACAAAATAAAGGAAAATAAGTCAAACCAACAGAATGTTGTATACAGTAACAGCAATATTATTTTAAGAACAACTTTGAATGAATAAGTCGTTTTGACTATTATAAATACCCAAATTAATTAGAAAGGACACATAAACAAATACACTATCAGCATCCAGAAAAAGAATTGATAAATAGAAGCATGTATAGAATAATTTACATATATTTATCATATATATTATTTATATACAATATAAACATGTTGTATATAAATATAAATTTGTGTCTAATAGTAACCATCTCCAGGGTGGGAGGAGAAAAAAAAGAAATTCACAGGATAATTTTGTCGTATATTTGACAGGAATAGTAACTTCTGCATAGTAGATTGGCAGTTTCATGTGCAATCTTCTTTTTATTGCATTGTGTTATAGAAATGTTTGCTTTATTCCATACATTTAAAATAAAATTCAAAAATGGAAAAAGAATAAATGATTCTGAAGTGACAAACTGGATAACCGGAAGGATAGAAAAACAGAATAAGAGGTGTTAGAAGGAAAAGCAGATCTGTTGGGAAAAGATAAGTTCCGTTTTGGACAAGTTGAGTCTGAGAACTGATTCAGGTGAAGATGTGAAGTTAAAGTCATAGGATCCCAGATCTGGAGTCCGAAGAGTCCTTAGAGTTCAGGTTTAATCCTCTTATTTAACTGCTGAGGAAACTGGGGACCAGAACTATTATTGAATTGCCCCAGTTCACACCAGTAGTAAATGACAAAGCTGGGATTTAGACCCACATCTTTTCACTCCATATGTAGTATTTTTCCCATGGTACCAATAAAAGACCTTGTCTTCCTTGAAGGCTAAACTGTGGCATTATCTAGTCTATGAAATCTTCCTGATCCCCTCAGTTTTGTTTTGGTTTTTGCTTGCTCCCTGTTTGAACTGCCTTGTATTTATGTATCTATGAACATATTAAATCCCACCCCAGGGAGAATAAAAATTGCTAGAGGTCAGGGACTGTTTAGTTTCTATATTTATATCATTGGCATTTATATCTCTGTATATAAATCCATCCGGTCCAGTGGATAAAGCACTAGACCTGGAATCAGTAAGACTCATCTTTATGAGTTCACATCTGGCCTCAGACACTTACTGGTTGTATGACCGTTAACCTTGTTTGCCTCAGTTTCCTCATCTGTAAAATGAGCTGGAGAAGAAGATGGCAAACCACTCCAATATCTTACCCAAGAAAATCCCAAAAGGGGTCACAAAGAGTCTGACATGACTGAAACAACTAAACATCCCTAGCACCTAAGAAGCAAAGGCAAATTAAAGCACAGGACTTGGAATCAGCTGGAATATGCCTCTGAAACTTATGTGACAGAAGCCAAATTACTCCACTTCTCTGTGAAGCCACAGGATACCCTAGGACTCATCTGATAAATCAAAGATAAACTGCAACTAACATCAGTTCCTTCAGGTAGGTATTCAAGAGTACTTTGTCCATAGTAGGTGCTTGATAGATGTTTATTGAATAATCCAACACCAACATTTTACAAACGAGGAAAGTGAGGTTCAGAAATGTTGAGTGACTTGCCCAAGGTCACATTCAAATGTTCTTTATTATGTACCCACCTAAGCATGGGCACTATTCAGTACATATAAAGATCTCAGTTCCTTGTTTTCTAGGTACTCATAATCTAGAGGAATATACATACGGAACAAACATACTTTGTTTAAAAAATGTGTGATAATTACACACAGTGATGATAGAATAGCAAGAAGATATGCTAAGGAATGAGGAAATCCAGTATTTATACAGAACTATAATTTCCAAATGTCCTTACATGTAATTGTGATTTTTAAAAATAAAAGCTAATTTAAAATGTTTAGCGAATTCATTGTAGCTTTTTTCAGTGTATATTCTACAAATACTAATATTACACATCAAATGGAGATCAAGCTGGCCAGTTCCAGTTGGGCAACACAACCTCTCCTCTCCTCCCCTTCCCACTGCTGCCATCTTTTCTCCTCCCCTCTCCTCTCCTGTCCTCCCTAGATTTCTTTCCAAAGACTATGCCTTAAACCCAATTCACTCTGGATCTCATTGACTGGACAACAATAGATCCTGGCCCAAGAACCACTTAATGGTTATTTTTTGAGCCCTTGTGGCTCTGAGTGAATGGAAATAGCAACCAATTCTCTTTCGACCAGTAACCCTGAAGGTCTTCCTCTCCCAGTTTGATTTTTCTTTTTATTAAAGGGGTCATCCCTTGACTCACTTCTTAAAGAGACCTATTCACTGAATGGGTGTTGCCTCACTCAAAGCGAGAACTTGAAAAGACCTTAGCTTTAAAAGATCAAGGTCCTCCACTGAATCTTAGGCCACCTCTAGTTGTCCTGATCGATATCTGGCTGCTGGACCTAGATGGCTCTGGAGGGGAAAATGAGAATGGCAACCTTGCCTAGCCCTCCCTCACTCAAATCCAGTTCCATTGCAAGTCATATCATCATCTCTTCAAGGACAAACAAACCACACACAACATTACAGCTATTAATCATGTAAGTGTCTAAGAAATTTTTACATTAAGAGATTGTAGGATCATATATTTGGAACTAGGAGAGGTCTTAGAGGTCAACTAATCCAGCCCCCCATTTTACAGCTGAAGAAACCGAGGCCTAGAGAGGTTGAATGCTTTGTCCAAGGTCTTACAATAGAACTAATGACAGAACTGAGGATTCAGTTTCTCATTCAAGGTTGCCATTCAATAAATCAGTTAATTGATCAATAAGCATTTATTAAGGACCTGCTGAGTTCCAAGAGTTGTGCTAGGAACTAGAAATACAAAAGTGAAAATAAGCAGTTCCTACCCTCAGGAAGTTTATATTCCATCAGTGAAGACAATGCATGCAAAAATAACTATACGCAAAATTGATACAAGGTAAATCTTCCCCACTTTCCAGATTTCTGTTACTAATATCCTGCCAATCACTCAGGCTTAAAATCCAGGTCTCATCTTTAACTCCTTAATCTCTCTCTCTCCCCATCAGTATCTGTGGGCAAGACCTGTAAAATTCACCTTCCTAACACTGCTGACCTCCTCCTTCTCCTTGTCTCCTCTGACACTGTTACCTCTCTCTTTTGAGCCATTTTTCAGTCGTGTCCTATTCTTTGTGACCCCATTGGGGATTTTCTTGGCAAAGATACTGGAGTGGTTTGTTAGTTCCTTCTCCAGCTCATTTGACAGATGAGGAAACTGAGGCAAACAGGATTAAGTGACTTGCCCAAGGTCATACAGCTAGTGTCTGAGATTGGAGTAGAACTCTAATCTTCCTGACTCCAAACCCAGTGCTCTGTCCACTATACCATCCAGCTGCCCTAACACCACCCCGGGACCACCTCCTACCTGGACTATTACAATAGCCTGATGGTTAGTCTGCCTGACACAAGTCTCTCCAATGCCAGTCTATCCTCCTCTCAGCTGTCAAAATTATTTTCCTAAAGCATATGTCTGGCCATGTCAACCCCAGACTCAGTGAACTCCAGCAGCCTCCTATCACCTCCAGGATCAAATATAAAATCCTGTTTGACATTCAAAGTCCACACCTTTCCATCTTCTTTCACTTTACCCCTTATCTTCACCCCCACCCCCCACCCTCCACTCCATCTCCAGATAAAGTGCATTTTCATTGACTGCTCCTTGCTTGGAATATTCCCTCTCCTCATTTCTGCCTCTTGGCTTCCTTTAAGTAACAGCTCAAATCCCATGTTCCCTAGAAGCCTTTCCTGATTTCCCTTATCACTAGTATTTTCCTTCTATTGATTATCTACAAATTATTTGCTATTTGGCTTGTTTGTACATAGCTGTTTAGGTGTTATCTGCCCCATTAGTCTATGAGCTCCTTGAGGGCAGAGACTGTGTGTTTGCCCTTGTATCTCCAATGTTAGTACAAGTAGTACTAATAAACAAATAGTAGGCACTTAATTGTTGCCTATTGACTAGTGGAGAGGGACATATGCAGCTGGAAGAATCAGGAAAGGTTTCAGTCAAAAAACCTGGGAACCATTGTCCATTGTAAATACTCATCCCTTTGCAAGAGTTTTCCTTATATGAAAACACACCCAGACAATACTGCTACAATGGAGGAAAAGATTGGGAAACAACAATCTAGGGCAGGGGTAGGGAAGCTGCCACCTCAGGGTCATATGCTAGGTCCTCAAGTGCAGCCCTCTGACTGAATCTAAACTTCACAGAACAAATCCTTTTATTAAGGAGATGTGCTCTGTGAAGTTTGGATTCCATTGAAGGGCCATACTTGAGGACCTAGAAGGCCACATGTGACCTCCAGGCCACAGGTTCCCCACCTCTGAAAGTCTAGGGTATTATCTATTAAAAGATTGACTGATGAGGAAAACGACTTCCCTCCCTGCTGTCTTTGTAACTTAGGTCACTTATTAAAAACTAGATTAGGGAGGAGGCAAAATCAGGACAATTCCACATAGTGCTATTTGCTATATTCATCTTGGCTCCCCGTGGGTGGGGGAAAGCAGAGGGAGTCCCTGTGTGCCTTTGCTAAGAAAGTGGGATACATTAGTGTGCATCGGACTAGTGAATATTCAGTTGTTCCATGAGGATTTTTTTCCTTAGTCTGGTGGTTCTCCTAAGGATGTTCTGTAGTGGGTAGAATTGGTCATTGGTAATGCAGACCACACACAGCACATTGGACTTCCGACTGCGACCCTGTGAAAAATCTTTATTACGCAAGTATTTACTGATCAGCAGTGACATACTGGCAAAGCTATAAAGTGTATGGGAAGAGAAGTACACTAATATTCTATCTGTCATTAAAGCTGACAACTGGCCCAGCTGTTCCCTCTCTCCTACAAGAGGAAGTTCAAGTATCACTTTCTATATGAAACCTTTCTAAATCTTCCAATTGCTAGAGTCTTATTGTCTACCTCGTACCAATTACTGGGTGAGGTCCCAGTAATACACAACAAAAATACAACAGTCCCTGATCTAAAGGAGCTTCTATTTCATAGGGAGAAACAAAGCGGAGATAGAAAGTCATACAAGGTAAATTCCAGGAAGTGGATACCAGAAACTTGGGGTAGAGGGAGCGGGAGGAGGCTCAGTAGGGACTTCTTGTAGGAGATATTTGACCTGAGCTTTGAAGGAAACTAGGGATTCTATGAGGTGAGGAAAGACTACATTCTGATCATGGGGGACAGATATCTTGTGAAAAGGAACAGAGATGGAAGATGAAATGTTACATGTATGGGAACAGTAAAGAAACCTAGTATGTTTAAAATACAGAGCATGTAAAGGAGAGTAGTGTGTAATTATCCTAATAAGATTGGTTGATGTCCAGTTATGAAGGATCTCAAAAGCTTTTTTTTAAAAAAAAATTGCAGAATGTTTTCTTTTTTTTATATTTACCATCAAATTTATTGGAAAAGAGGGAGTCTACATTTTATCCTAAATCTAATACATGGGAACCATCAGAGTTTCTTGAGCAAGGGAATGATGTGACAAGATCTCTTTTGGGATTATCGATTTGACAGTTACTTGGAAGATTGGTTGAAAGGGGGAATTCTAGAGGCAGGGATATCAATAAGTAGGTTATTTCAATAGTTCAGGTGAGAAGTTATGAGTGCCTGAACAAATACAGTGGCTATATAAATGAAAGAAAGGAGAAAGAAGAAAGAAATGTTGTAGAGATGGAACAGGTAAGACTTGGCAACTGATTAGATAGATGGGGTGAATGAGAGTGAGCAGTTTTTGAAATGAATCTGAAGCTGCAAAACTAGAGACTGAAAGAATGAAGCATCTTCAACCAAAATAAGGAAGTTACGAAGAAGTGTGTGTTCATCCTTCATTGCCGAAGAAGACCATGCCATCAGAGAAATAATGACATGACTTGCACTTGGCTTTGTTTTGAATGAGAGAAGGCTGTGCAGGTCACCAGCCTCACTTCTCCTCCAGAGCCATCTGAATCCAGTGACCAGATATTCATCAGGATAACTAGAGATGTCCCAGGATGCACTGGGAGACCTTGGGCCCTACAGTTTTCTGCATCTTACTGACCATTGATAGATACTAGGTAAGGAAGATGATTATTGTTAGGTCTTCTACTAAACGATGAGATTTTCAGGACAAGAACAGTACCTTGTGCATGTTTTTACCTTGTTCATTAAACAGGTCAATGCCTTTCTTATATAGAGTAAATGCTCAATAAATGTCTGATGAATAAATTAATAACTGAATGAATTATGGGATCTAGAACCTTACTAGAGATGACAGTATAACCCTGTGATAGATGCCATGCCTTCCGTCAACAAGGCTAAAGTCAGAAACTGGGTTATTTTCTCATCTCTATCAACTCATGTAGCTCCCCAACTATTTACCAGATTGCTGTTTAGTCATCACATCCGGATGCCTTGTGGGTTTCCATGCTCTGTTATTAGCCTCCCTGTCTGTCACTTTCATGTGTTAGCCTCACTGCATTTTGCTTTAATGCCTCATGTAGCAGCTTTTATAAAAAAAATAAAAAACAAACAAACAAAAAAAGCTATGGACTTTGGTACAGCTCTCCCTAGTGTCTATAATGAACTCAGTCCAGGACTTCAACAATTCTGAAGGGCAAAGATAGTGTTTCTATCTTATTCATAGTGAGAGTATTCTATAGACATGGCAGTCACACTTCAGCAATCTTACTAATATGTCTAAGGTGGGATCCTGCAAAACCTAGAAAGTAGCCAAGATTCAATTGTTTGAATAAGTGATTAACATTTCTAGGTCTTTCACCCAACTGTCAACAAAGTCACTACCACAAACTCAAATCACCCCAGTCCTTAAAAAAATTTCATTAGACACTCCGTCTCCTCAGGCTACCATTTTATATCTCTCTTTCTTTCTTAGCCAAACTCCTTGAAAAAGTTATCTACCTTTGCTGCCTCCACTCCCTCATCTCTGCCTAACTCCCTATGGCTTCAAACTTTACCATTTCATTGAAAATGCTCTCTCAAAAGTTGTCAGTGACATTTTAATTACCAAATCTGATGATACTCTCTCAGTCCCTGACCTTCTTGACTTCTCTGCTGCATTTGATCCTGTTGACGCTCTTTCCTCCCACATATTCCTTCTTTCTGGATTTTTGTGACATTATCCTCTTCTGAGCCTTCTCCTATTTGTCTGACAATTCCTAGATCTCGTTTGTTGGCCTCTCATTTGTTGTTGCTGTCCTCCATTTTCAAAGAGGACCAAAGACAGCACAGAGTGATATCTTGAGTTAGACATGAATTGAATTCAAGTGAGGTAGAGTCAGATAAATTCATGAACTTCACACACTGTCTACAAGAGGCATCAAAGTCCAGCGGCAAGACAAAAGTCAGGGTAACTGACTACAGTCCAAGATAAAGTTGATGACCTTGGCATCTCCAACGTCTGACCAAGCTCTAAGTATTCCACAGTGCCTGCTTCAGCCACCTTCATGGCTGTTGGAATAAATTTCTCATCCATCCATTCCATAAGGGGAAGTCTTCACATGCTTAGAGTAAACATTCCCCTACTCACTGATGGGTTTGAGGTCTGTTGGTTACCCTCAACCTGGTTTAGCCCATCTGCTGAGATAGTTTTACAGGAATGTGGTCACAATGTATGCTACAGCTTCTTGAAGCCACAGGTGAGAGTTGGGTGAAAGCTGGACACCAAAAGGGGATGAGCAGCCCTGGAAAGGACTCAGCAAGTCCTCATACCAGAGGTGCTAGTCCTCCCTGGATACCCATATAACCCACCCCAATCTATATCACACTGTCTAATTGTGGGTATACCCTGAGGCTCTTTCCTGGGCCCTCTTACTTCCTCCCTCTAAAGTCACTCTTGGAAACATCATCAACTCCCATGAGTTTAGCTATAATACCTATGTAATTAACTCATAACTCTTTGTATCTAACTTCTTACCTGAGCTTCAGGTCCTTATTGCTTATTTGACATATCAAACTGACCATACCCCAAACAATTCGAACTCAACATATCCAAAAGCGAAGTCTTTCCCTTCTCAAATCCTCTCTTCTTCCAAATTTCTCTATTTCTGTCAAAGGCACTACCATCTTCCAGTCTTCCAGGGTTATAACCTCAGCATTATATTCTCAACTCCACACTGTCCCTTACCCCATATATTTAATCATTTGCCAAATCTACCTCTACCACATTCTTGCATTTGACTCCTTCACTCTACTCTCAGAGTTCTGTTCACACCCTTATTATCATTTCTCACCTAAACATTGAGACAATCTACTGATTGATCTCCGTACTTAGTCTTTAACTATTCCAGTCTATCCTATACCCTGCTGCCAAGTGATTTACCTTAATCACAAACCTGACCATGTCATTCCCCATTCAATCAACTTACATGGCATCCTATCACCTCTAGGATATAATAGGAACTTTTAAAAACCTTTTAAAAAACTTTTTAAAAAAACTTTTGAAAACTAAAAACTTTTCATAACCTTCTAACTTTCCAGTTTCATTGAACATGTCTCCTCCCATACACACACTTTGTAATCAAGCCACACTAGCCTTCAACTGTTCCTCACACATAACACTCTATTTCTCATCTCGATGTCTTTTCACTGACCATTCCCTCTGTCTGGAATCTCTCCTCATGTCTATCTCAGAGAATATTTCTATTCTTTCAAGTACCAGCTTCTGTGCTCAAGCACCACCTTCTACAGAAGTCTTTCCTGAATTCCCCTGAATGTTAGTCCACTCCCTCCACACTTGACACTCACTAGCTATGTGACCTTGGGCAAGTCACTTAACCCCAATTGCCTCATCCTAGGTCACCTCCAGTCATCCTGATGAATATCTGGTCACTGGATTCAGATGGATCTGGAGGAGAAGTGAGGGTGGTGACCTACACAGCCCTCCCTCACTCAAAACAAAGTCAAGTGAAAGTCATGTCATTATTTCTCTGATGGCATGGTCTTCTTCAGCAATGAAGGACGAACACACCCAGTCCACTGCCTCCCAAAAGACCTTGCATTTAACTGCTCTGTATTTGTTCTGTTTGTGTATATTTTGCACATATTTCTATATGTACTTGTCCTGAGTAGCTGAAGCAGGGATTAGTTTGAGTAGGGATTTTTCTTGCCATTCACTGTATTTTTATCTCAAGCGCCCTACCATGGTGCCTGAAACACTGTATCTAGTAAAGGCATATTGGTTGATGACCTTTAAGATTCTGGCAAAATTCTGGAATAGGTTATTAAATAAATGGCCTGTGAATGTTTAGAAAAGAAAATGGTGATCACTGGCATCTACCATGAATTCCCTTAGAATGTTAGGATAAATTAACTTGATTTCCCCTTTTTCTTCCATAGTATTAACAGACCAATATATCAGAGAAATCTCTCTCTCTCTCTCTCTCTCTCTCTCTCTCTCTCTCTCTCTCTCTCTCTCTCTCTTTCTCTCACTCATTCACACACAGACACATAATTATACATTTATACATACATGTGTATGTGTATTGTGTAGTGTGTTGATTTCAATAAGGCATTTGACAGTCTTTCATCTGGGAAATACAATTTTTGGAGAACCAGGAAACATTGCTGATGTTATGATATTACATTTAGGTTAATTGATTCATATCTGGTTGAACAACTGTACCTAAAGTATTGATTAGTAATCGATTGATGCCAACCTGAAAGAAGAGGTCTAGTTACAAGAGTATTTCATCTTCATTAGCTGTCCCCTCTGCTGCTGAACATAGGTGGATGGGGTCTCACAACACTCTCAGATCATAATTTATATACTAACTAGTCCAAGGTCAATTCTTATCAGAACACAAAATATTCCAATAGTATTACTCTCTCATTACTGAAAAATTCATCTGGTCTCCCAAATACAATTAAGCTTGGCAAAACTAATTTAGTCTAGTCTTTTCTAACCACATGGTAGTTGTCCCGGGGTAGTTTTGTATTCAACTTTGCCCTTTGATTGTCCTGTCTAATAATATTTCTTCTAAGTAACTGACTAGCTTAATTCCTTTTCTGGTTATAACATTCTTTAGTGATATATTTTAAACCATTTTTTATTCACTAGTCAAAACTGATAATATGCTACAATCTTTTTATACCTACCATTCATCTCAATATTGTCCCTTTAAGGGACATCTATAGCTTTGACTCTTCAAAGATGATTTCTAACCATATTGCATCTCTGAAAGAGTATTTATGTTAGAAAGATGGTGTTTTGTTTCTGGGAACATTTTGGGATGGTTTAAAGTGCTGCACAATTCCTCAACTTCAATAAAGTCCAATATCTTGCTCCTATTTCATTCTGGGTCCAGTTAACTGTCCATCAACCATTTCTGTCCAAGTTACTGCTGGAATACCTGAATGGGCTACCCATTGATTTAACCAAATGTTATAATTTATCTAGCTGCAGTCTGCTTTTGTATGGTCTGGGTCTGGGAGCTAAGGGTGGCTTTTGCATTTTTAAATAAAGCTTCATTTTATTTAAAACTAGAAAAAAATTCTTAAATCATGGATGATACAAAAATAAGTCACAGCAGATTAGGACCTTGGGCAGTAGTTTGTTAATCCCTGGTCTAAGCAATAGACATGATTCATCTACTCGGTTTTTCCTATATGAATTATTATGTCAAACATTTTTGGGTCATTCTGCATCTTATTAAAGAGATTTTCTGGTGTTCTGGAACTTCTAATCAGTACATCATCTGTTAAAAAAAAGGAACACTTTTATCTGTGTGTATGTGTTTGTATGTATACATACACATATAAAAATATTTTGTTGCAGTTGTTCAGACATGCAGTCATGTCCAATTTTTCATGATCCCATGAACCATAACATGCCATCCCTTCTATCCTCCACCATCTCCCAAAGTCTGTAAAAAGTCATATTTGTTGTTTACATGACACTATCTATCCATCTCATTCTCTGACATCTACTTCTCCTTTTGCCTTCAATTTTTCCCAATATCAGGGTCTTTTTCAGTGAGTTCTGTCTCCTCATTATGTGGCTAAAGTATTTATTTACACACACACACACACACACACACACACACACTCCCCAAACACAGATAACCTTATTTTATTACTCACTTGATTTTGATGATCAAAGGACCTTTAAACAAAGTTATCTCTGCCGTTGCATTTATCAAGGAATCTTGCAGGATCTTAGCATATGACGGATATCTTTAAGCTATGCTTTTTACTTTAGTGAACCAAAAGCTATTTTTCTATCACTGAAAGCCCGTTTGTCAACTGTGACTATCACTGCAGACTCACAGAATTTCAGATCATGTGGTCTTCTGTAAAAATTTACTTGGATTCCTGCATATGGTGTCAAATTGAACTAAATGATGTCTTAGGTTTTTCCAAAGTGAAGACTCTATGATTCTAAGAAAGGTACAAAAGCCGCCTGTGAAAGAATTCTGTGTCAATTCACTGTTTTACTCACAGAGCAAAAGACTAACTTGAGGTCTACAGAAGACAATAGCTAGCCTTGCATTTCCAGAAAGATGATGCGTCTAGGTTAAAAGAATATAATGATCAGGTCCATTGTTTTGGGGGGACAAGAGGGGGATTAGGGAGGTGGGAGAGGGTGGGGGTGACAGTGGGACAGTCGGTGACTTGCCCAGGGTCACACAGCTAGTAAGTGTCTGTAGCCCTTTGTAAATCCAGGTCCTCCTGACTCCAGAGCTAGTTCTAGATCATTGTTTTTTGCGAAATTACATCAAGACCAGTAGGCCAACAGCAGTAAAGGGCCTGGCCCTGGAGTCCTAGGGCCTGGTTTTGAATTCCACCTCTGATGTGGAATATTATCAGCATAACCTGGGCCAAGTCACTCACGTTCCGGGGCCTTGGGGTCTTCATCTGTGAAATAAGAGAATTGACCTGAATGGCCTCTGAGGCTCCTTCCAACTTTTGATTCAGATGTGATCCTATGATCCCTCAAGTCACTTGGTCTTGTCATGTTTAAAATTCCTATTCTCTCAAAGTCTTCCCAATATATCTGAACTACATTCTTCCTCCTGAAATTCTTTATTTTCTCAACAAGACAGAGAATATCTGACCACTATCTGCTTTATGAAATAAGTACACATATGATTTTCCATCCACTTAAATCTTTCTTGACACACAGACACAGAGAAAGATGGAGAGAAGAGACAGAGACAGGAAGTGAGAGACAGACACAGAGAGAGGAAGAGAGAGAGAGAGAGAGAGAGAGAGAGAGAGAGAGAGAGAGAATGTATTTATATTATCTCACTGGATCCTGACAACCACCCTGTGAGGCAGGTCCTATTCTATAGATGAGGAAACTGAAACTTAGATAATTTAAGTGACCTGCCCAGGGTCACCCAGTTAATGAGGTGGCATCTGTGCCCAGGTCTTCCTGTTTCCAAGTCCAGCAAGCGATCTACCACACTATGGTTAAATGACTCATCCAAGGTCACCGTTAGTAATGGCAGAGTTTTAACTCGGTACTTCTAACTCCAAACATACCAATTTTAATTGGATCACAGAGAGCTTACAATATTTCTTTAAATAATTAAAAAAGAATCCTCATACTTGGAAAGATTGGGAACCACTGCCCTAAAGGTCATCTATGTAGTTCAACCTCTTACCCCTTTGCAGTTCTCTTTAAAACATACCTGGTGACATTTCTACATGGAACGAGAGTAACAGCTAACTTAGGTCAGTGCTTTGAAGATTTCCCCTTGACCCCCTAGACTGTGTGTCATGGACAAAGGATTGGCCTTATAGTTAAGAACACATGGGTTCATGTCTCTTATCTAACTCATACCACTTATATGACCATGAGCAAGTCCCTTAAATCTCCAGGTGAGTCTATAACACCCTATATTACAAACTGTACTGCATATCTGTCTCAGTAGAGGGAGTTTCCATGCAGAAATTCACTATCAAAGAGCTGGAGCTACAGATGGATGGATGGATAGATGGATGGATGGATGGATGGATGGATGGATGGATGGATGGATAGATACAGAGAAAGTTATAGTTATCAATATACACATACATATATACATATACTATCTATATACATACATAGACATACATAGATTCATATGTGTATATATATTTACACATATACGTATATATATATACATATATACCCATATGTATAAGTATATGTGCTCAAGTATATATGCATTTAGGTAACTCCAATATTTGTTCAACATTGTGATTTTGTGTATATGTTTTAGACCTTTGATTTCTGATTATGTTGGTATGAGGAACTCCCAGTTAAATCTCTCCTAATGCAGGAAGGGGATTTCTCTGAAGCTTATAGCCTCATAGAGTTGCCCAGGATACTTGAGGGGTTAAGTGACTGGCCCAAGGTCACACAGCTAGTATGTGTTAGAAGCATCATTTGATGGACTCAGAGGCCAGGTCTTGATCCAGTTGGTCATACTTCTTTCTAACCTCATTTTCACAGGGTTTGTTTTATTCTTTCTTGGCCCCACATCTCTTTTAATAGTGTTGCCTAAAACCGGTATGTGATGGTTCTCTCCTTACTTCCTCTTGATCACCAATTTCTTCTATTATATAATCAATTCTCTTTTATCTGTGGGTAGAAAATCTTGCTCTCATCATCTTAGTGATCTTACTACATGCATGATTTAACTGAGGACAATATCGCACTATCTCGGCTTATCCTGGCCAAGCAAAAGCTGAAAAAGAAAGTCCCATGATCTAGAAAGCTCCAGACAAAGATATCATTTTCTGAAAACATATCTTAATAACTAAACTCTTATTGTAATAGTTGTTATAGCTAACATATTACATTATAATCAAAATTTTCAAGCAGCAGCATTACGCTATAATGCAAGTTTCTTTCTCAAAAGTCCTACTGAATATATAACAAAATATCTTTTCTCTATCCAACTGTGGGGCCGGAAGTGTAAGTGTTAGGGTCATAGTTTGAAAGAGGAAGAGACTTTAAAGGTCCTTTAGTCCAGTTCCTTCCTTTCCTTCTCTTTAAAGATGAAGATGTGGGGTAGCTAGGTGGTACAGTGAATAGAGCACTGGCCAAGGAGTTAGGAGGACCAGAGTTCAAATTTCACCTTTGACACTTAATAGCTGTGTGACTTTGGGCAAGTCACTTAATCCCAATTGCCTTACCTTTCCCCTTCCAAAAAAAAAAAAAAAAAAAAAAGGAAAGACACCAAGGTTTACAAAGTTAGAGTTGAAATTCCAGTCAGATCTTCTGACTCCAAATTCATCATCTGTCCACTAAACCAGGAAGTCTCATCTTCTCAATAGAGAGGTGGAGGGCAACAATTGGAGCATTCTGTTAGACATGGAATGGAGACAAACATTGGAAAGGAGTCAGGAAGACCCAAGTTCAAATCCTGCCTGAGACAGTTGCTGGTTATTGTTACTGTGGGGATGGTGAGAATCAAATGAGATAACTTTTGCAAAATATTTTGCAAAACTTAAATAATATATAAATGCTAGCTGCTATTATTACTATCATTACTAAATAACTTGCTATTATGACTTCATAGACGTCATTCTACTCATTTACATCTTGTCCTCCCTCTCTCTGTCTCTGCCTTTTGTGGTCTGGGGAAATCAGGATAAAACTGGGGCACGTAGGTACAGTCAAATTTCCTCCTCCATATAAGGTATCTCAGGAACCAAGTTTCTAGCAGCAGTCAACACTTACACTTCTAAACCCACAGGTTACTGGAGAAAACTCATTAGTAAATTGTTCCAGCTATTGAGTCTTTCCTTTTAGGTATATTCTGTGGGTCCCTATATCTTTTTTAGCTTTCAAAATGAAAAAAAAAAGTAAGAAATGAAATGAAATTGCATGACTTATTGCACAAACCACAGCGCCCGTTATATGGTAGTTTAGTGCTTTGGCTGTTTAATTTTAGATCCTGCCTTTGGGGGCACCCATTCAGATCTCAGTCCCTCATTGACCTTGATTCCACTGGGGTCAGAGGCTGTCGGCAGTACCCAAAATAACGTCATCCAAACTAGCGTCACCCAAGTCAGCATCGCCTAACTCAGTATCTCCCCAGTGAAATGGAGATTTGCACTCTGACCCACTTTAAATCAATGTTTCAGTAAAAGAGAAAAGAGAATACCCAAGTGGTGGGGTAACATGGTTAGTTTCCATGAGGTTAATTAATACTTTCAGGGATTGGGGAAACATACTCGTTGAACGTGGCCACGTGGTTCTAATGTGATGCGTCTTCCCTCTCACGTAGCCAAATCTCCTTCCAGGTATAGTTTCAGACACTTTTCACAGCAGCCCTTTGGGAAAATAAGACTCTCTTTTTCATAGCTGGAAACTGGGTCCATACAAGCCACTATTTGAACCATTTTCCAGTAAATGTAGGCATTTAATAAATGTGTATTGAGTGATTGAATTAAATTAGGAAGCTACCATGGCTTTTTAAAAAATCGTTTATTTGACCAACGTGACAGATGGCCAAACTGTTTTTTTATTTGTTTTCCTCATATAAAAGTAATATTTATATGTCCCTTTATGGTTTTCAAAACATATCACACAGGCTGTCTCATTTGATCCTCACATCAACCTTGTGAGGTAGTTGCTATTATTATTTCATTTTATAAATGAGGAAACAGGTCAAAAGAAATTATTTTTACAGGGTCATACAGCTAATAAATAGTGTCTGAGACAGAATTTTAACTCATGTCTTCCTAACTTCAAGTCAAAAACTACACAGGTGTAATCTAAAAAAATCTTACCAAAAAGCGAAGCTGAGAAAGGAACTGATTTGGCCAGCCAGAGGGAGGAAGAATGTACCAAAGGTCAGAAATGGAAATAGCCAAACTCTGAATGAAAAGGGAGTTCACTGACAACCTCAATCCCAACCTTAACAAGTGTTCACCTAGTAAGGACATTTTGAAGATAAATAATCCAATAAACATCTCAAAATGGCCTCACCTTACAAATTAATCATAAATGGTGTCACAGTATGAATTACTCTACTTCACCTTAAGGTATAAGAATAAAAACTAACAGGGAGCTAATGGGGTTTTGTTCCATAACAAGTGACTTTTCTCCCCTTGGTAACTACCATCCGCACACCTCATCTGGAGTTTCTCCAGACAGGTGCTTCTCCCGAAGAGTAACTCATCACAGGCAGGAGCCCCCAGAATCCAGGGAGCCACATCAGTCCCAGTTCTTCCAAGGGATGCCCTCATCCCCATAGCAATCATATAGACCTGCTAACCAGATGTCTTCAAAAGCCAGTATTCCTCCCACATTCACTGTTCTCTATCAGTCACCCCTTAATTCTTTTTGTGCCTGGTGGAGAAAAAATGTTCTAGATATAAGCAACTATAAAATAATCCCTGTAAGAAACCAGAGAACTAAATGATTGTTGACTGCTGGATGCTCAGGTCTAGAACGTTGGAATTGAAGTTGGCTGAACCTAAACAATCAGCTTTCTATGCCAAAAAAGAGATTAAGTGGACACCAGCAACAGTAGAAGCATCCTTCTGGAACTACTTAAGGAGTTCTCAGATCACAGAACCACCAAGATCTAAATTACAAGAGTCTTGTCCCCTACAGATGAAAGTAACTGATTATAAAAATTTTAAAGGCTACTTTGACCCATAAAAGATGTATTTTTTTCTTTTCTTTGAGTGGGGGAGGAGAGGTTGGGGGAGGCACAACTCTCAACTAACAAAGATCCATTTTCAAAACCATTATTTTGATAGTTTGATGATAAAAACATCCAATTATTCCTGTTTTATGGAACTCTCCAGACTCTAAGGATCGGGGATCTCAAGAAGGTTGAAAAGGGGAAGGTAAGAATGAACTCCACTCCTTGGCATATTAACTCTTTGTACTGGGATGAGGCTATGAGACATGCCCAGGTGTGCTAAGATGGAGGCCCCCATGTGAAAGATGAAAGAGAGCTGCTTCTGGGAGAAGAAATTATTTATTTCCCTACCACATGGGAAAGAGCAGTTTCTTTCCATTGGCTGTATAGCCAGAACACTAAATCCACCTAAAGGAGTTAGAGTACTTCTCTCTTCTGGTAGTCACCTATAGAATGGACACCATACACTAAGTTAGGCAGGGAAGGCCACATTCTCCTGTCCCCTTAGGTCCTGTGGCCCCTAGAATGACACTTTCCTCTGACCCCTTAGGCTCTGTGGCCTCAAGAAATGGTCTTGAAACTTTGTCCCCCTCAGTTCTAGGTATAAGAGATAGAGTCAACAATGCTAGAGCTAGCTAATAAACCTAAAGTTAGGATTCTAAGTCAAATGTTGATACCAGACCAGCAGGGAAGACCGCAGAAGCCAAGATCCCAGGGGAGTGGAGGTGGGGTGGGGAGAAGGGAAGCAGGGATCTTTAGACTTGGAACTATGCTAACTATGAATTTATTCTCATTCCCTTCCCCAGAGATGTAAAGAAGATGATGCCTTACCTGTGTTGGTGGGAAGAGAAGGCCAGTTAATATTTGTATATTTATTCTTGCTTTACTTTTTAAAATAAATATTCCTTTGAAAACCTATGCTATTGAGTGGATAAATGGAACTAGGGGTTCCACTGGACCCCCCAAATAACTGAGGGAACACAGTGGGACTTTGAACCACTGGCAAAGCCTAGACATGCCTGAATCCCCTTAAAGGTGCGATAGAACTTGGGGGAGGGGTAAAATGTAACACCCCTGGTCTTCAAACAAGGAGGGCCAGGGTAATTTTGTTACCATATTTTCAGGAGTGACTGTCCCCTTGTTACATTTTTATGTCCTGGATCTCCTTAAACAACTTTGGATTGAATTTCTCTGCTAGTTGCTGTCCAGGCCAACTGTGCGCAGAGCTAAGACCTGCCGCTAAGATCTCCCTAGGCATATTCCAAATCAAAGTACTTTTCTTGTCTATTTCCTTCCATCTCATTCTTCCTATTTTTGTGATACATGTATCATGATTTTGACTTATAATTTGACAGTTTAACAAGCATTTATTAAGCATCTACTATATTATATGAAAGGCTGGGTGTCTCTGACCTACAAACAAATAATGAGAATATTAGTTAGATTATGATTAAGTACATAAAAGAGGTCTGTTGTGGTAATTAAAGAAGACACAGTAATTAGACAATAGACTTTTTTTTAATTTGCATTGTTAAAGGGATGCACAGAGAGATCATATTTCTAAAGGCAAACTAAAATCTGACTCTTCCCACAGGGCTCCTTTTAAACAAAAAATATATAGAAATGTGTTTTATATAGAAAATATATAGAAATCCATGGGGATTCCTGAAAAACAAAACCTCAAAGTTAAGAAACATCTGCTTTAAAAGGTTATCAATCATATATGGTAGCGATAATTAACTGAAGCAAAGAAATCCTCTGCACAATATATATCTCTGTTGTGGTTTAGTTTTTTCAGTTGTGTCTAACTTTTCATGACCCCATTTGGGGTTTTCTTGGCAAAGATACTAGAGTGGTTTGCCATTTCCTTCTCTAGCTCATTTTACATTTGAGGAAACTGAGGCAAACAGTGACTTACCCAGGGTCACACAGATAGTTAAGAGTCTGAGGCCTGATTCAAACTCAGAAAGAGTCTTCCTGACTCCAGGTCCAGCACTCTATCCACTGTGCCACCTAGCTGCTCTTACACAGCTCTAAATGCAGTAAAATAAGTTATGTTATATGAATGTGATGAGGTACTAAGAAATAAGGAAATAAAAAAATTTTAAATAAGGAAACAGATGATTTCAAAATGGACCTGGAAAGACCTGTATGCACTAGTACAGAGGGAACTGAGTAAAACTAGAATAATTTATACCATAATATCAATATTATAAAAATGAACAATTTAAAAGACATATATAAACTGATGAAGAATGAAATGTCAGACCAGGAGATCAGATTATACAATAGTAACATTGTAAAGACAAACAACATTGAAAGCTCTTAGAACTATTATTAATAAAAAGACTATTCATGATTCTAAAGGGTAGAGGATAAAACATGCACCTCCTGAGAGAAAAGTAGGAGAAAGGAAAAAGTTGAAGAAGGAAGAAACTTTAGGAAATTGGTCATGCTGTCTGTGATCCCCTGTCTTCCAGGTCACCATTTGACTTCTGTGTCTGTTGCTAATGACTGCTGTCTGTCTACTTAAAATAAGTTGTTGGCTCCCATCCAGCTAGCAGTGATCATTATTTGTTCAGTCATTTCAGTCATGTCTAACTCTCCGTGACCTCATTTGGGGTTTACTTGGCAAAGATACTGGAGTGGTTTGCCATTTCCTTCTCCAGCTCATTTTACAGATGAGGAACTGAGGCAAATAGGGTTAAGTGACTTGCCCTGAATTACACAGATAAGTGTCTGAGGTCAGATTTGAACTCAGGAATTTGAGTCTTTCTGACTTGATGCCCAGTGCTCTATTCACTGTACCACCTAGAAGCCCACTACTGATCATAGGTCCAATCAATCAATTAGCATTTATTAAGCACCTACTATGGGCAGGTACCTCATTTCTCCCTGTTCTCCCAGAACCATTGCTCTGACCTTGTTTTTTGCTTTACAATCTGGATCCCACTATATACTTTTTAACTATATACTTTCCTTCTCTTTGATTCAGTCTAACTATATACTCTCCTTCTCTTTGACTTAATTTCCTCTTTATCCTACAGTCATTCACTCCAATCAATCTTTAGACCTCAGATCACCCATACTATCCACATCATCTGTTCTCCTCCTGAGCTGCTGATCCCCTTTGTAAAAAGTCAGACCACCATGTTATTTGGGCCCACTGCAAATTCATCTAATCTAACCTCAACTGAACCCTGGCGGATGGTAAAACTTACTTCTTGATGGACTTTGTCTCACTCTCCTCTGCGGCTGTTACAAACCTTCTCTTTCCTCCTCTATTCTCCCTTTTTCTCAGTAGATAGTATCCTTGCTTCTTACTTTGCTAAGAAAAATAGAAACCCTCCACCATAATCTCTATCTTCTCCCCTGCTCCAAGTCTTAAAATGGCCCTGTATCTTCTTGCTCATTTTCCCCTCCTCTATTCTTTTCTTTACTAAAGAAAAGGCCTTTCGGCTCAGATGCAATCCAGCTCAGACTCTGTCTAGCTGGGATTGTGTCTGGCCCGCTTGTAAGCATTACAAAAGCTTAGGCTCCTTAAGAGGCAACCCAATTAGGCGAATCCTTAATAAACTTTGTTTTCTTTGGCTTTAAGAAGGCTTGGGTCGAATTCATTCGAGCACGACCCGGACCGTCGGTATTTTGGGGTTCCCCTCACCTTTAACCTCATCATTTTTGGTTCCCTGATCCAGATACCTGCTAATCTCAAGTTCTTCTGCTCAAACTGGAAGGTATGTAAGCCTCCCCTCTCTCTATCCCCTTCTTGCTCTCCAAGCACCTTGGAAGCGGTTTTTCGGACCTGTCTTCAGGTTCCAGTATCAGGCAAAGTCTCTGAACTTTCTGGGCACTAGAGAGTTAGAGACTCAGGTTGTCGGTCCAGTGGCTGTGTTTGAGGTCATGGACCTGGGCATACCCTCCAAAGCACAATTCTCTGAACTTTCTGGGCGCTAGAAGGTTAGAGAAACGTCAGTTAAGGGGGTGCCCAATTCTCTGGATTTCCTGGGCGCAAGGAAATCAGGGAAAGCTCGGTTATTTTTTGTCCTCTTGTGTTTTTTTCTCAAGGCTTACTTCCACGTCCTCCTTTAGAAGGGGGGGGGGAACTTCCAGTCCCAAAGGAAAAAAAAAATGGGTCAAAATTCATCAATTCCGAGGAATTCGCCTTTGGGCTGTCTTTTACAAAACTGGAAAAAATTTAACTGCTCTAAAGACCTTAAAAAGAAAAAGTTGGTATTCTTTTGCAACACACTTTGGCCTCAGTATCACCTGGAGGACAACGAGGTGTGGCCCATATTTGGGACCTTACAAAGTGATATCGTTTTTAAATTACAATTATATTGCCTCCAAAAGGGAAAATGGATAGAAATACCTTATGTAAGGGCCTTCCTGGAACTCTCTCAGGACCCCATTCTCAGAACAGATTGTAAGATGCTTGTAGCTAAAGTCGTCCCACAAAAGGAAAGTGGGGGTGAATTGGATGTTTTGGACGATCCCCTGTTTATGGTTCCTGGGATCTTGACCTCACCTCCTTCTCTACCTCCATTACCGCCATCCCAACCCCTCCCGAGTCCTCTTCCAGCTCCCCAACCTCCTACTGCTTCCCCATCCCCTGAGTCCTTCCACCCCCCCCCCCCAGCCACCTCTACCCCAACTTTTCCTGTACCCCAGCCCCCCCTAATTCCGGCTTCATTTGCTTATCCTGTATCTCCTCCCGTGCCTCCCTCCATCCTGGTAACCCCCGATCAGTTCCCAGCCACTGGGTTTGCTGTGGTGCCTCCTTCTGCAGCTCCTCTTGCTGGGGCAACATTCGCTCAGGTTTTTTTTCCCCCTCCCGTGGCATTCTCTGGGGCATCTGCCCCTTTGATCCCTACTCTTCCTCAGGCACCAGCGGATCTTTCCCCTTGCCAGCCAGATCCCCTGGCCCTGCAGCCTAATCCAGTTCAGCAGGCATTCCCCAGCCCCTCCCTCACAAGAAGTGGGACTTCCTATCTTCCTCCACAAGCCCCTGTCCCCACTGGGACCTCTGGGCTGTTTCCCTTGAGAGAAGTACCTACCCCACCCAGTGGGACAACCAGGATGCGTGTTCCGTTCTCTCTTTCAGATCTCCCCCAGATTAAAGAGAAACTGGGGAGATACTCGGAAGACCCCACTAGGTTTACTGAGGGTTTTAGGGACATATCCCTGTAATTTGAACTTTCTTGGAAGGATCTGCATATTCTTTTCTCTGTCTGTTGTACCTTTGAGGAGAAGGGGAGAATTTGGGAACATGCCCAAAAGTCTGGGGATCATATGGCTAGCAATAATCTCATAAAATTCCCCCCAGGAACAGCTGCTGTTCCCATGAGTGACCCCAGATGGGACTATCAAAAGAGTGAGGACAGGGAAAAGAGAGACTTTCTGGTAATTTGCCTGTTAGAAGGCCTAAAAACTGCATTTCAAAAACAAGCAAATTTTCAAAAAATTAGGGAAATTACTCAGGAAGAAAAGGAAAACCCAGCCCTTTTTCAAAACCGGCTAGTAGAAGCTATTAAAAAGCATACAAATTTGGATCCTGACTCTGGAAGGGGCAATGATCCTTAGCATGTATTTTATTAATCAGTCTGCCCCAGATATTAGGAGGAAACTGCAGAAATTGGCAATGGGACCCCAAACACCTCAGGACCAGTCACTGGAGATGATGAGGTTAAAGGTGAGGGGAACCCCAAAATACTGACGGTCCGGGTCGTGCTCGAATGAATTCGACCCAAGCCTTCTTAAAGCCAAAGAAAACAAAGTTTATTAAGGATTCACCTAATTGGGTTGCCTCTTAAGGAGCCTAAGCTTTTGTAACGCTTGTATTCACAAGCGGGCCAGACACAATCCCAGCTAGACAGTCTGAGCTGGATTGCATCTGAGCGCCTTCATGGAGGCAAGGTGGGACTTAAATACAGAAGAGAGTATAGGAGGGATCTGGGCGGGGAGGGTCTGGTAGGCCAGGGTGATGGGAGGAGGGGTTTAGGAAAGGTCTTGAGGAGAGTCAACAAATATCAGACTTGGAGGCGCCTAGGTGGGAAGCAGGTAGGGCAATCAAGGGATAACAGACGATCACAGATCTGTGTGTGAAAGGTCAGATTCTGTGAGGAGACACAGGAGAGCTCAATTTGAGTATGAAAAGCCAGGTTCAGTGAGGAAATTCCAGGGGAGCTCAAGGAAGTTCCCACAGTCTGAACCTCATCAGAGATGGCCTTTGGAGTCTTTAACAACAGAGACCTCGTTGCAGCAGAGGAAAGAGAACGAAGGAGAAGGGCCAAGGCCAGGGAGCATGCTCAATTCCTGGCTGCTGCCTTGGCCAGGAAGAGACCCAGGAAGCACTCCTCCAGGGCACCCCCTTGGAGGAAGGCTGGTTACTTGGGCAGTGGGGAAACCTTCTTTCGTTGCCACAGGGAGGATCACTGGTCCAAGGAGTGCCCCTCCAGGGCGCCCCCCCAGAGGGAGCCCCAGAAACCAACGCCTGTGGAACCGTACCCATGCGACCAGGAGGGACATTGGAGGAAAGATTGTCCCTCAGGTGGGAAAAGTGGTGGAGCCGCCCCCCAGTACCCTGTCCTCCAGTCTTCTCAAGACTTGGAATGACAGGAAAACCTGGGTGCTGGCAGTGCTCCCACTTTCTCTACCTCTCTCGTCAAGCCCTGGGCAAAAACGAAGGCTGAAGGTAAGGTTACCCACTTTAACATGGCTAAATTCTCTGCTTTAACCAGTCACTCTGGTCTACCCGTACCTTGACCGCTCGGGTCATAGGCATTGAAGGGGAAACTAAGGAATGTCTCCAGACATATCCCCTCCCCAGCCTGCTTGAGAATCTGTTGTTTAAACGCTCCTTCCTTATGCCCTCCTCTGACCTTGCCTCCTTGTTGGGAAGGGACCTGATGGTGAAATTGGGGAGCCAGTTTTCTCTAGTTAAACCTCCCATCTCCCTTTTGCCGCTGTTCCCTATGTCTTCCTTGGTTTGCTTGAGAGTGTGGGAGACAGTCAGGCCAAGTATCTGGGACCCTGGAATTCCAGAGAGAGCTACTTCTGCCACCCCAGCCATTGTTAGTCTCTCAGACCCTAAAGTGCTCCCCCATCTCAGCCAGTATCTGATTAAGCCTGAGACCTGGGAAGGACTACAACGTTTAATTGAAAAATTCCTTAAGTATAAAATCCTTGTTCCTTGTTTATGTCCATGCAACACTGCAACCCTTCCCACAAAAAAGCCTAATGGAGAATATGTTTTTGCTTTTGAATGTACTATGCAGGGGGAATCAAGTCCATATAAGCTAACACAGAAAGTTTTTGAGACTCTGAAAACTAATTTGACCACCACCCCATCACCAGACCTACCCAATCTGGGAAAACCTTTCACTCTGTACATTGATGAAAGGAGAAGACAGGCTTTGGGAGTCTTAACCCATTCCTTAGTACCTGACCCCAGGCCAGTTGATGTTTTTATTTACTCAAAATATGCTTTCCTTGTTCTACATACCTGTGGAGCAATCTGGAAAGAAAGGGGATATCTGACAGCAAAAAACTCCCCTATCAAACATGCCCTTCTATGTTTTGGCCTTGCCACAGTCATCTTTAATTCTCTCCAGAGAAATTATCTTTTATGCCAGGGAAATTGTTTTTTCTTTATACTCCTTTTGTACCTGTTTGGTGTGCGTTTGCCTAGCCTCCTTGCCAGGTTTGTCTTTTCCAGAGTGCAAGCCATCAACCTCCAGATGACAGCCCAGGCTATATGCCAACATCTGTCTGAATCCTAGGTCTCCAGCCCACTGGACCTGGCACCACCCAGATTCTGAAGTCTGACCCCTTGAACAGGACCCATCGAGGCAGGGACAGCTCTACGCCCCTTGCCAGCAGGAAGAAGTTTCAGAAACTGAGACCTTCGCCCCTTACCCCAAAAGAATTTGGGTTCAATCTGTTTGAGGGGGGAATGATGAGGTTCAGACTCTGGGAACTTCCTTGAACTTCCCTGGAATTTCCTCACTTAACCTGGCTTTTGATACTCAAATTGTGCTCTCTGTTTCTCCTCACAGATCTGACCTTTCATACTCAAATTGATCTCTTCCTGTATCTCCTCACAGAATCTGGCCTTTCATACACAGATCTGTGATCATTGTCTGTTATCCCTTGATTGCCCTACCTGCTTCCCACCCAAACCCTCCTTTGTCTATCTCCTGATAGCCTCCAGGTGTTTCCAGTCTTTGACCCTCCTTGGACTTCTCAAGACCCTTCCTAAACCCCTCCTCCCATCACCCTGGACTACCAGACCCCCCCTCCCCTCCCCCAGATCCCTCCTATACTCTTTTCTGTGTTTAAGTCCCACCTTGCCTCCATGAAGGTGCTCAGATGCAATCCAGCTCAGACTCTGTCTAGCTGGGATTGTGTCTGGCTCGCTTGTGAATATAAGCGTTACAAAAGCTTAGGCTCCTTAAGAGGCAACCCAATTAGGCGAATCCTTAATAAACTTTGTTTTCTTTGGCTTTAAAAAAAAAAAAAAAGAAAAAGAAAAGGCCTTTCTCTTTGCTAAGGAATGTTCTTGATCTCATACCAATCCCATCTCTACCTGACTCCTCCAGAGGCTTTTCCTGTCTCATCTTCAATTTCTCCTTACATATTGGCTCTGTTACCCATGCTAACAAATAGACTCAAGTGCATCCCATCATTTAAAAACCTCACTTTATCCTGACATCCCCTGAAGATATCATCCTAGATCTCTTCTCCCTTTCAGCCCTTTACACCTAGAAAGAAACATCAACACCCATTGCCTATACATTCTCATCACCCACTCACTCCTTATTCTCTTTCAATCTGACTCTATCACTTTGCCAAAGCTGCTCTCTACATGACAGTATCTTAACTATTGAGCTCAATTATTTTTTTCAGTCCTAATGTGTCTTGACCTCTATCTGCAATTTTTGAGAATGATAACAAACCTTTTCTGTTAAATTCTCTCTTCTCTTGATTTTAGGGACTCCATTCTGTCATGGTTCTTCTAATTGTTTGCTCCTTTTTATCCTCTTTTGATATCCTCAATTCCTGTCTTCTTTTCTTCAGTGTTCAACAAAACTCAATTGTGGGCCCTCTTGCCTTCTCTTTCTGGCACATTTTTAGGAGATACCATCAGGTCCCATGGGTTCAAGCACCATCTCTAGTCAAAGGATTTTCAGGTCTTAGTACCCAACCTCGAATTTTTGTTCTGAATAACCATCACATAATCAATCTGCTGGATATTTCCTATTGTATGGAATATAAACATTTCAAGTTCAGCATATCAAATTCAGTTATCAACCAATTAGCATTATTAAGCATATATTATTTGCAAGTATTGAGCTAAGTACTGGGAATATTAAAGGAGGCAAGAGATAGTGCCTTCAAGGAACGTACAATCTAATGGAGGAGAAAAAAACAAATGTGTACAAATAAACTATGTATAGGATAAATCAGAAATAATTTATGGAATAAAATAAGCATTTCCATAATGTAGTATAATTTTGAAAAGATGACTGTAAATCTATTCTGTACAACTGACTATTCCTTTTAAATATATAATAAAATTATCATGTAAATTTCTTTTCTTCCTTTTCCCCTTCCCCCCATCCTAGAGATGGTTACCATTAGACACAAATGTATGTGTGTGTATTTGTGTTCTTTCTCTGGATGTAGAGTCTTCCTTCACATGTCCTTTGTAGTTAACTATGTACGAATAAGATATTACATATACTTGGAAAACATTCCTCTTTCTCCTTTCAGAAATCTTGCCTTCCTTCACCTTAGGTGCCACCTCTTTGGAGCTACTTGTCTTGAATCTCTCTGTGTCTCTCTCTGTCTCTGTCTCTCTCTGTGTCTTTCTCTCTGCCTCTCTCATAAATATTCATTGGATTATTCTTAACTTGTATATATGTTACATTCCCCAAGGTAGGTCCCTTGAAAGGGATCTTAGAGGTCATCTTGTCCAGCTCCCTCATTTTATAAAGTGAGACCCAGAGAGGTTACATGATCTCAGTCAAGGTCACATAACTAGTAGGTAGCAGAATCAGCATATGAACCCTACTCCTCTGACTATACACCCAGGTCTCTTTCCACTCTACTTCACTATCTCCAGAGTGTAAACTCCTGGAGATCAGGGCCTGGTTCATTTTTGCCTTTATATCCTTTGGACAGTTCTTGAGATTAGGTTCTTGATGAGCGTTTATTGAATTAAATTGATCTGATTCTTCATCAAGAAGGGGTTGAGAGTCCCTCTAGAAGATCATGAAGAGCCCATATACTGTATAGTTGAAGTTTTAGAAATTTATATGATGGGATCACAAGATTGAGAGCTGACTGGAGAAAATAGCTAATCCAAAATACTCATTTTACCTGTAAACAATCTAAGGCCCTCTTGAGTACCATATATGACATATTAATTTTATTTTCCCCATGTAGTAGGGGGGTAAAAAGATGTGAATTCTTTAAAATATTTGAAAGATCTATGATTCTTTCATTCTGTGTATATGCTACAAATTCTTTATGTAAGTAGATATAAACCCTAGTCTTTGAAGGTTCCAGTGGATGAAAAATTCACCCTGGACCCATCTTGTTGATCAGCTTCTCTGATCTTAGCTAAGCTAGTCCTCAAAGGATAGACATATAGTTTTGAAGAAGGCTTTCCAGTTCCCTCAGGCATGCAAGGACTAGCATCCTAATGGCATTGTCTTCAAAAGCCCCCAGCAACCTTTTTAAACCACAGTGAAGCATTGGAGGAGATCCTGAGTGGTAAATGTATTTCAGAATATAGTATTGTCTGTCCATATACATAGAATGTGAATGCCCTCCCTTTTTGCTTAGAATTACAATTTCATTAATGTAGGGAACTCCTAATAAGGAGAATTCTTCACCATTTACAACAGATGGGCATGACTCTGGGCTATCTAATCTTAGAGAGTTACCTGGAGCAGTGAAATTTTGTCTAATTTTTCCAAGGTAACACAATCAGAATGGATGAGAGGCAGTGTTTAAACCTTAGTCTTCCTAAATCTGAAGCCAACTGTTCTTCTACCATGCTGAATCTTTGTGTATCCATATCAAGTCATTGCTGACAACTGTATATAATAGTTTCTTAGGTTGTAGGGCAGGTTAGGTGGTAATTAGTAGCATTTTTTAAATTGAAATCAATGACTAGAAATGTGCAATATATATCTTGCTGTTGTTTGGTTCTGTCTGACTCTTTATGACCCCATGGACCATAACATCCATGGGGTTTTCTTGCCAAAGTTACTGGAGTACTTTGCCATTTCCTTCTCTGGTGGATTAAGGCAAATAGAAGTTAAATGAATATCCCATGGTCACACAGCTAGTAAGTTTCTGAGGCCAGATTTGAACACAAGTCTCCCTGACTCCAGGCCTAGTGCTCTACCCACTGAGCCACCTAGCTGGCTTTGCCATGTACATTAGAAAGGAGCTAACCATTCAAGTAGTATCCTGGGAGTGTAGAGACTTGGGCTATCTGACCATGGATACAGAGAGGTAGCAAAGTTTAATGGAAAAGACACTGTATATTGATCCAGAAGGTCTTCTCTCATCTATAAATTCTAGGAATTGCAACAGATTATGTCTAAGACTCCTCTAGCTCTTAATCCCAGAATCCTAAATAATTTATCTATTCCAAGCCCTAAGATGCCTCATTTATATAAAGGACTATAAGCTTTTAAACTTTCCAAAGCATTTCCCTCATAAAATCACTGAGACCTGGGTAGTATGAACATCATTATCACCATTTTACAAATGGAAAAAACTAAGGCTTTGGGAAGTTAATTTACTTGCTCAACATCACACTAAATCAGAGTCAACATTCAAATTCAGCTCTTTCCTAATGCAAATTCCCATGCACTTTTCAAATTTGCACCAACTACTCACCATGGTTATGACAAGGAAATTATTTAATATACTTTAAAGTGGAATAAAAATGTTATAATTGTAGGATATTATTTTATTGCACTTGGTCTTGTTCTCCTTACATACAAAAAAAGAGGTTGGAATAAATGATTTCTATGGTCCTTTCCAGCTCTGCAAATGATGATCATATCGGTTACTATACGTATTACTCAGGGTGAACAGTGAATTGTTTCTTTCCATTTATACGATCTGACCTGCTTATTGAATGGAATTGTGAAGTCAGCTTAACCACAAATGACAAGCAAGAAGAGTGATTTGCTATAAAAAGCTAAGGTGAGATGACAGCCCTACACATCTTCAGCCTTTCAACAGACACATACCCATCAATCCCAGACTGAGGAACAGAGGCCACCATGTCTTCTCTGGGCAACTTGCCAGGGGTGAGTACAGCAATAACCTGAACGTCTTTCTTTGGGAAGAACCAGAAAATGCTTCAAGTCAGGGCATGAAAGAAAATTGACTGCTTTCTATGGTACAAGAAAGAATAACATATACTTTAGATGGGAAATGTTGAAGGTTCCAAGCTATGTGGATAAAATAATGAACATGAAGAATTAGATTAAAACTGAAAGAAACCCATGCTCTAAGCTAAACCACATGGGAAGTGTCATATCATGTCACAGTATCTTGTTTTCAGGTTGCAGAGAGAACTTTAATATGATACTTCTGTGGCTATACTTGCCTTTAAAATGGGTCATTCTATCTAAAATGGGTCTTTGAAGTGTGTTCTCTTGAGTTTTTTATCCTCTTCCATTGTATTCTTGAAACAACAAATACTCGTGTTGTAACCAGATGGGCATGATTGTGTATTCCCGCACACATGCTCAAATTTCAAATGGCTAGGTAAAGTTCTGTATTAAGTTGGTTGGGTATTGGTTCCCAGAAGCTGACACTCTATTACCCACTTCCATTCAATGGCAGGAGCTATTCCTCGTGCCTCACCTCTGCCTCTCAGAAACCTTATTTTCCTTCAAGGTGCAACTTAGGAGTCTCTTGAGCTTACCTCTTCACTTTTACCTCAGTGAAACCCTCCCCAACCCACTAAGTTGTTACTCCTCTCTCCCACTCAATATTCTTTGTATTGTACTTATGTGCATGTTTTATTTTCCCTGTAGAATAAGAAATCCCTAAAGAAAGAGTCCGATGAAGTAAAGTAGGATGAGTGCTACTTTTGATGTCAAGAGACCTGGGTTTGAAGAGATGAGGTTCTGACATATACTAGCTATGTGACCATGGGAAATTTGCTTAAGCCCTTTGAACTTCCATCTCCTTATTTTGAATATACTTGCACACCCTTTTCAGAGGGATATGGTAAAGAAAAAGCTTTGCAAACCTTAAAATGTAATAGAAACCATAAACTACTGTTTTTCAAAAGCAATTTAGCCACCAGGATAAATTAACGACTAGGCATCATCACTAGGATAAAGGAAAATTTGTAGTTTGTTAATATTTTGGTAAGCTTAAAGTTTTGTTTTGTTCTTTTTTTAAAATTCATTTGAAAAATTGTTGAAACTCTTCCCATGACTTAGCACATCATAATACAACAATTATCCAGAATTGCCAGTCGGATCTCATGCTTCTAGATGCAGGACAAGAAGGTTTCTTAGAGACCATGTACACTAACATCTCATTTTACAGATAAGAAAACTGAGCCCCAGACAGATGAAGTGTTTGCCCAAGTAGTAGGGGGTAGAGGTAGAATTTGAATACATGCCCTCTGACTTCACATTCTTAATAAGAATACCATTGCTGTTTTCTGTAGTCTTGACTTCCAAGATGCTCCAAGCATTTCATACAAGAGAATACGATGGTCTTCCCAATATTGTACAAGGAGGGATGAGAGTTATACACCCAACTTTGCAGAAGTATAGGTGTCATTTCTTCTCCTAAAGATGAGCATACTGATCTAAAAGTTCCCAAAACTGTACCTAGTCATCTGAGCCAACCAACAGATCATTCTGAGGATGATTCCTTTTTTATATAGTATGGCAAAACAAGTTACATTAGCCATTCTAAAATCTGAATTCGCTATGAAGTCAAGACTATCAGGTTAATAATAATGCTGATTCTCTCAAGTTTTACTACTATAGATACAGTTGGAACCTCAGACTGGTCTTTGTAATACCTCGATACCCAGTTGGTCCAATTAATTCAGTTAAAACAATTGTTCAGTATTGCCATGTCAAAATATCCTGTAGCTTGACCAAAATTTTCCCTTTCAATAGGTTTGATGAAAAGTAATGTAGGTAGAGCCTCAGCTTAACATTAGGTAAATGGATCACAGATATAGATCTGAAAGGAATTTTACATGCCATTTAACCCAACACCCTAACTTTACAAATGAAGAAACAGATCCAGGAAAGTTAAGTGTCTGCCCAAAGCCATAAAGTTAGTAAGCATCAGAGGTAAGATCTGAACCTTTCTCTAATTCCAGAGCCAAGGTTCTTCCCACTGTACCACACTGACTTACTTTGATTGCACTGCCTCAGGCCTTTGCTTTCCTCTGGAAAAGTGAAAGCAGAAGCTATGACTCTACTATACATTTGACAATAGACAGTAGACAGACTCTACCATCCCCAACTCAGTAACTAAGAAAATATTCTGTAAAGCAAGTAAGAATTAAACTTAAAATCACAAAATAGTCTGTCATTGTGCTATGCTTAAGGCTACCAATAGATGCCTTCATCATCATCACTGGAAGAACAGAAAATCAGGAAGGGAAGTCTGTGGTCCCTTAAATTGTTTGGTGGATTTGTTTTTTTGGTTTGCTTTGTTTTCCATACCCGAAAAGTTTTTGTAACTCTTCCCATGGCAGTGAACATCCTTAGGATCATGGGTAAATCAGTCATCCAGATAATTTATTTATCTCCTCTTTCTCACACTTCTCTCTTTTTCTCCTCCAGTTTAAGTCACTGCTGCTGTTGCTGGTTCTGGCGGTCATGATGAAGACAGGAGTCTCAATGCCAAAGAGGTCAGGCTGCCCCAAAGCTGAAAAGAACGACTCTTCTCAGAGAGTTAGCATCAACATGAATATCATTAACCGAAACCAAGGCTCAAAGATATCCCCTGATTACAAGAACCGCTCCACCTCTCCTTGGGATATGTTGTAAGTAAGACGCCCCCACCACAACCCCCAGCTGAGAGCAGTCCTTGGGCTTATACCAGATATGTTACTCTCCCCTAAGAGTGGAGACCCTTGTCTCTAACCTAAATCTCTGCTACTGTGGCTTAGGCTCATTTCATCTTCCTTCATCACTATGGAATGGAAGTAGAGTAAATGGATGGTGGTTTTCATCATGCAGAAACTTATTAAGACCCTTTTAAAGTAATACCTAGAGGATGATTTCTAAAAATGATTAGAAACTTCCAGTGTCTGGAATGTGTTCGCCTTAAAAAGTCTTCCCCTTCCGACTCTGTTTGCTTTTATGCTTTCCCCAAGAAATCACCTCTCTCTTTGTTTTCTCCTCTAGTCCTAACGAGGATGCCAACAGACTGCCCCGCACCATCTGGGAGGCTAAGTGCCGTCACTCAGGCTGCATCAACGCCGAGGGGAAAGTGGACCACCACCTGAACTCTGTCGCCATCCAGCAGGAGATCTTGGTCCTCCGCAGAGAGTTCCCAAACTGTTCCACTTCCTTCAGGCTGGAGAAGATGCTGGTGACTGTGGGCTGCACTTGTGTGACCCCACGCACAGTGTCCTGAAAGCTGAGAGTCAGCTCATTGGGGGATGCCTCAGAGGCAAACGAGGGATCCAGCAACAGATACGTCCCTTTAGTCACACACAAACCCTTGGGAAACAACCCTGTTTCAGACTAAATTCTATGTAGAATCTAAAGGACATTCAATCTGATCTAGTTTCAAACTTTTGTTCAAGCATAAGGACCAGAACATCCACTGTCTCTACAACTTTGAATTATGGGCCCATATTGGCTAATTTGATTTTTTTGGATTTTTTAAAAAGTTGGTTATATATTCTTAGACCATTGAGAGCAGAAGTCTCAATGTGCCGAGAGCTCTCATTATTTTTTTAAATATTTCTTGCCCTAATAATCAGTGACTAGGTGTATGATTTTATTATTTAAAAAGGTAAAACCTATATTTATATGAATTATTTATGGATCTATTTATACTGCCTTAGTTTACAGAGAGAAATGAAACCGTGTGATTCTTAGATTCACTAACAGAAGCCTATCTTCTGGTTCTAAATCTGTAACTGGACTAGCTGACCTATGAAGTCACTTCCAGCTCTCCGTCTGATCCTAGCATCCTGTGATCAAATGACCCCAGGAACTAGAGAGTAGGATGAATTCATCTTCCCTCTAAGATTGCAATGGAGAATTTTTTCTACTTCATAGCTTCTAAGGACACACCATTGTTCCCTATTGGCTGGAAAATGTTGGCTGAAACTAATTTTATATTTATTAATTTAAGTTTAACAGATATTGATGTTATTTTCATAAGATGGACACCAAGCTAATTCTGTGTTCAAGTAACCACCTTATAATTATCACATGATGAATAAAAGTTTGTAAGAAGAGGTTCACTTGTTTGCATTTTCTTCTTAAATTACTTGGACTCAATTCTATCTGCTATTTTCTTCCCTATCTAATCATTTTCTTTCAATAAGCTTTTATTATACAACTATTATGTACAAAACACTTTGCTAAGTGCTAAAGACACAAACCAAAAATAAAATAAAATTGGGGGGTCTCTATCCTCTAGGAGTTTACATTCCATTGGGGGAGAGGAGGTTACAATGAGTACAGAACATTAACAATGAGAGGGATCAGGTGAGGGCTTTCGTTGGGAAATGGCATGAGAGCTTATCCTTAAAAGAAGCTAGGGGTTCTAAGCATGGGGGAGAGTCTTGCAGAGGTACAAAGGTGGACATGATGTAGAGACAGAGATAGAGATGGAGATATGGATGTGGATGTGGATACACATGCATATACGTACATACATACATATATGTATATATTTTATGTATAAATGTGTGTGAATATGTGTGTATGTGTATATATGTATATACATATATGTATATACATATATATGTATATACTCTGTAGATTGTTCTGCAGAGTACATAAGGAGAATAATATAAAATAAGTCTGGGAAGGAAGATTAGAGTCAGATTGTGACCAACTTTAAATTTTTTTTGAACCACCCTCCCCCCTTCAAAAAAAATGAAAGTCATCTTTTTATGGGGCAGTGTATACTGCCACCTTGAACAAGTTCATAGCACCTTTGCCCCACCTAAGGCCAAGCATTTGTTCTGAATAATTATCTTATCAGCACCAAACTAAAGAAACTTCAGTGGATCGAAGGAATAAAAAACTGAAAAGATAAACATAACAATGAAGCTAAAAAATGACATTATTTTGCCAGATCCAGGGGGATGAGACCCCCAAAATATGACCGAAGGATTCTCCATGGTAGTGAGTACCAGAAATGCCCCACTGCCTGTCCCCCATTCCTCTCTCTGTCTCTCTCTCTCTCTCTCTCTCTCTCTCTCTCTCTCTGTCTCCCTTCCCTCTGTCCATCCCCTCCTCTCTCTTCGTCTAAGTCTCATCTTCTGCAAGAAGTTTTCCTGGTCCTCTTTGTCATTGATGTCTTTCCTCGGAGATTATCTCCATGACTCTATCTTGTCAGTACATATTGTTTCCATGTTGTCTTCCAAATCTGTTTGTCTGCAACTGATATTCTAGGTTACCAAGTCTGCTTCTGGGATGCTAATCTCTCTTCTATTATGATAGTCCTTCAGATACTTCAAGACATTTATCAAGTCCCCCCTAAGTCTTTTATTCCTCAGACTATGCTAAGTTAGGTGAGACAGCAGGTAAAAGTGCTGCACTTGAAGTAGGATGTCCTGATTTCAAATACTACCTCAAGCACTTACTAATTATATGACCTAGGACACGTCACTTGAATCTCTCTCAGCTTCAGTTTCCTTTTCTGAAGAGAGAGAGAGAGAGAGAGAGAGAGAGAGAGAGAGAGAGAGAGAGAGAGAGAAATGAAATAAAGATAAATGATAGATACATGGATGGATGGATGGATGGATGGATGGATGGATGGATGGATGGATGGATGAATGGATGGATACATTGATATACAGATACATAGATGAGAGACAGATATCCACTTATTGTGTGGATAATAATAGCACCTACATCACAAGGTCCTTATGAGTATTAATAACATATATATAAAATTCTATATAAACCTTAAAAGACTCTGCAAATGTTGACTACTATTATTAATATTACTCAATCAGTGTTTCTATGGCATAGACTGTACTCTTCCTCATCTTAGTCACCCTCTTTCGGACACATTCCAGGCTGAGTCTCTCCAGAAATGTGGTGCCCAGAACCAAAGACATGGGTACAAATAAGACCTGACCAAGGTGGAATATAATGGAAGGATTACCTACAATTTTCCAGTCTGTAAATACAGCCTGGGATATCATTAGCTTTGCCAGCCCCATGTGGTTCTACTGATGAATATTGACCTTGCTGTGCACTAAAACCCTGTAAAAACAAGGACCCCAGCATATACAGAAGGGCCTGCTGTACAGGTTCTTAGATCTGCTTTTCTAAAAGGAAAGGCAGCTTTAAAGGAGTTAACAATCACTTTAATCCAGCACATTTATCATTCACTTAGTTCAGGGGAAACAGTCAGCTCCCTGAAGTTCAAAGAAAATGCAGAGAAATAAAGATCAACACACAGTGCTTCCAGCTTCCTGATATAAGCAATACATACATCATAGATCAACAGACAGATCCAACTGTCTGACCATACATACGTATATAGTTATCAGAGAGGGAGGCAGGAACATCTGGGTTTTCAAAGTCAGGAGTCTCCTTGGCAGCTGTCCAGAGTCTCATCTGGCCAAACACTTCCAATCAGTAAGCCCCAAAGTAAAACCTGACCTCAGAATACTTATCCATTTCTTAGAGCCAGAGAGCATTACAACCCATGAGAATCAGTGCCTCATTAGAAAATTAACAAAAGGTGTGGGCCTCCCTACAAATCTTCCCTAATCAAACTCCCCTTAATGGGCAGTCTCATCTCATTAGGAAGCAAAATTATGTAAACAATAAGCAAAAATGTATTATCAATACAAACCCCCATATCTTTTTTCCAAAGGAACTCTTCTGCTTTCTAGTCATGCTTCTCTCACCCTGGATTTTGTGAGACAGATTTTTTTAAACCAATTGTGCAGTTTTACTTGTATCCCTAGTGAATTTTATCTTACCCATTTGATTGTGAGCTCTTTAAGGGCAAGGATTATCACTGGTTTTTCTTCATAACTCCAACACTCTGTACAATGCACGCTACCTAATAGGAGTTTAACAAATGGCTCACTATCCCATTTGGTCCATTATTGGATCTTTGTGGGTCAGGACTCCAGGTTACCTTAGCTTTGTGTCATTCACAGATTTAACTAGCAGGTCAATTACAAATAATACAAATATTACCTAATGTTATCTTCACAATTTCAGATGGAATCTCATACTTTTTTCCAGACCACAATTTTGGGGAAAGATCCTCTCCTAGGTCTTCAGTATCTTCTTTCCAATACCCTTCTAAATATATATTCTGGGAGGCTTGTGCAAACTAACTTTAGAAAATGCTTGAGAATAGTTCAGGATCAGAATTTCTTACCAGCGAAAAAACATAGGCACTATTGGCAATGTGAAGGGCTCTCTTTGAAGTCCTAACTGTTCTCTTCCTCACCACACAATCCTGTAACTTGCCATCCCCTAGCTAACTATTCTCTGTGCCTCCAGGCACATTCCAATACCATCCCTCATTCTTTGCCACCTATTGAGTTATTATCTGCCCTTTAAAGTTAACTCAAAGATCATTTCTTCCATGAAATCTTCCTTTCTCTCCTTTTCCTCCCCACCTCACTTAGTAATGCGTACCTCATGTATCACTTTGTTTTACAACTTTCAGATACACTTGCCATGTAACACGCAATATGATAATCATTTCTATTGGTGTCTTCTTTCACCTTTGGGCTATAAGTCCCTTTGCATCCTGGGTCATCTCCAGTCATCCTGATGAATATTGGGCCACTAGACCCAGATGGCTCAGGAGGAGAAAATGAGGCTGATGACTTTGCACAGCCCTCCCTCACTCAAATCAAAGTCAACTGCAAGTCATGTCATCATTTTGATGTCATGATCCTCTTCGAGAATGAAGAACAAACACAACAACAACAAGTCCCTTAAGAGGAGAAATGCATCTTGTCTAAATTTTTTATCTCTTCTTCTAAGACTCAGCAAGTGGTTTTCACACTTTGTTGTTATTCAGTCATTTCTGACTCTTTGTGACCCCATTTGGGGTTTTCTTGGCAAAGATAACTGGAGTGGTTTGTCTTTTCCTTCTCCAGTGGATCCATTTCATCAGACAATCAGAGGTTAAATGACTTGCCAGTGGTCACATAGGTAGGAAGTGTCTGAGACTGAATTTAAACTCAGGTCATCCTTATTCTGGGCCCAATGCTCTATCCATTGACCCACCAATTTCCTGGTTTTCACATACTAGAGACAGTAAATGTTTGCTGAATGCAGGTGAAGGGGAGGATCAGGAAGGAGAAGCATAGGGAAAGTTCCATGGTATTCTAAAGGAAGATATATGGAATAGCACAGTGGCGTTCAGAATAAGGTAAATGCTGGTAAGAAATGTTATCAGACCTCAGTAGAGATCAAGGAGGGACCCAGAGTTCCAGGGCTGAGAATTTGTTCTGGGTTCAAAGCCAAAAACCAACTCCCATCACTTTCATACATCAACCAGTTTTTCCCTGTTATGATGAATCACATCCAGTATAGAAATCCCCCCTTGTTTGTTCCTCCACTTTTTGAAGGGTAAAACTATTAAAGCAAGTGAAGAAATTATTAAAGGAAGACTTGATATCTTGAGATAAAAAACTAAATGAGAGGGAAAGGGGAATACTGCATCTTTAAAATCTATTTCCCAAAAAGGATTTTATTTGTGGAAGAATCTCTCTATTGCAGAATCTTTGTGACATACAAATCCCTTCCTCTCAATTAGCCTATTGTAACTTCTTTAAAATGTAGCCTTGTAGTTTTGTTGTGAAGTATAGAATTTTACAAATTTTATGTTTAATCTGTAGTCCAACGAAGTTTAACTATAGAATCTATTTAACTAGGTTTGTTTCCTTAGGAGATGCATAAGATTATGTGTCTTTTTAACTAAGTCTTTTCAATTTTTATGACATAGAAGGAAGTATGGGATTATAAATATGTCTTTTTCTACAGCCTAAAAGGATGGAGAAGAAGATTGCAATATGTAAAAGAATTTATTTCTCTGTCTCTGATGAAATTTTCTGATAAAAATTTTTCAGAAATTCCATTTGAGGTTCAGAGTTATTTTTCTATCTCCTGAACCTGGGCTTAAGCATAATGAAACCTGGATTTTTAATTTCTGCAATGTAATATATTTATTTTAACAGTAATAACCAAAACCTCAAAGAGAAGATCCTTCTCCCATAATAGTAGGATAGAGCCAGATTGTGGAAGATCTTGAATGCCAGGTCATACCAAGTTTTACCCCAAATTTGTGATCTTTTCCATTCTCATAATCAGTTTTCCCTAGCATCTGATCCTGGTGGAGGAAGAGAAAAAACTCTACCCTGACTCTATACTGGGTTCAAGTTGCCTGCCTCCAACTTTTAAAAAGAGAAAGTTCTTAATTACCAACTTTCCACCCCTCTGGCATAACATGAAATATCTAACAGAATATTAACATCAATTTACTCTGCCTCAAATATATTGCAAACTTACAAGAATCTACACCCAGGAAACAAAATATTTACTAGAAAATAATCTTCAAATAATAGAAATAAATTAGAAATACCTTGTAACAAATTCAATTTACAGCAAACTTTGGAGATAACATCCCACAATTATTAACATTTTCTTTGAATTTCTTTTTTTCATCCTAAATCTCTTCTTTTTTAAACATTTTTTTCCATCATCTCTCTCTAGATGACACTGCCTGCCCTCTCCCAGTGTTCACTCTTCCTCATGCCCTCAACCAAGACCAAAAGGAAGAATCAGCATACTCTGCTCCTACTGCTGCTTCCAAATATTCCTTCTTTCACCATGATTCAACAACCTCTTCTCCTGTGAGGTTTAGTCTTTGCATTTATTTTATCCTGCCCAAATCCAAGTAAAAGTCTTCTATTGGCCTCCTGGTCAAATTGAAGGCATCCAGGACCAGGCTTGCAATCTCTCTCTCTCTTCTAACTACTGATTATTCTTTGGCTTCCTTTGCTACATCTTCCAATCAACTATTTCCCACCTAAACTTGGTATCTCACAGGACTGTGTCCTAGGCCCTTTTCTCTCATTACATTCTCTCCCTCACTGGGCTCAACTGTTCCCATGGGTTCTACATAGAGGACTTCCAAATCTATACATTCAGCCCTAATGTTTCTCCTGAGCTTCAGTCGTACATCATCATCTACTTGCTTTGACGTCTCTTGGATGCCCACTAGTGTCTTAAACTCAACAAAAAACTCAATTTCCCCCTAAACCAGCTCCTCTTCCAAAGCTTCCTATTCTGATTTCAGTTTCCACTATCCTTCCCAGGTTCATAACCTCTGGATTAACCTTGACTATTGCTCTTTCATCAGCCATGTTCATCCAATCATTTGCCACATCTTACAAATTCATCCTCCACAACTTCCCTGGTATCTATCACCTTCACTCCACAAATATATTCATCCACACACTGGTTTGGGCCTCAACTACCTTGTGCCTGACCTACTGCAATACCCATACAATTCATCTTTATGTTTCTAGTCTCTTCTTCCTTTCCAAAGAAGCCTTCTTACAGCTTACAAAATTAGTTTGTTAAGGCCTTAGAAGTCTGACTACAAGATTCTTCTACTCAAAAACCATCAATAGCTTACCTTTGTTTCTAGGATTAAGTGGAAATCCCTAAATTTAGTATCTCCCACTAAAAGTCAAGAAACTAATAATTTTTTGGCTTGATTTAATAATTTCATCCTTCAAAAAGTGAAGGAAAAAGTAAAGGGGGATTCTCTATTGGATCTGATTCATCCTAAGAGGGAAGAACTGGTTGCTTGTACAGAAATGATGGGAGGCAAGGGAGCAAGAGCCCACTTGGAGATTGTGATACAGGAGAGAAAATTCAGACATAATCTGATACACACTCTAGATTTTAAGACAACAGATTTCAAAGAGTTCAACAGAAGGATAAACAGATCCGATGGACTGAATTTCTATAAGGAAAGTCAGTTCACGAGAAATGGGAGACTCAAAAAGGAAATTTTAAAGACACAAAGGAAAACAATTGCAAAGAGGAGGAAAAATAATCAACATCTGAAAAGGATCAATACAGATACAAAAGGAAATCAATGACCAACCCAGATTTTTAGAAGACATGTACATAAGATGGAAGCCAGAAAAGATGAATAGAAAAGCATGGCACAGTACTTTAAAAATAATAACAAGAGTTTTAAAACCTAGAATGAGCTGAGACTGGCAAGGGAAGCTAAGGATAGCAAAGAAGTGTTTCTTCTTACATTGACAGAAAGAACATGAAAGTGGAGATAGGATCACTGAGGTGGATAGGATGTTGATAACTAACAACAATGAGATCTATAATAAATAAATACTCAATTCTTATTTTTTCAAGGCAGTAACATTTGTTCCTTGTTTTTATTAATTTAACTTTCATTTTACAAATAATGATTTTATTTAATTTGAAAATAATTTTGTTTAATTTATTAATTGAAATATCAATTCGGCATTTATAAAACACTTTAAGATTTGCAAAGAGTTTTATGTATATTATCTTATTTGATTCTCACAATCAGTGGTGTGCTGACCCATATATAACAAACTGATTCTCTACAGAGGGATTGGAATCACATGATATACTCTTTCTCTGATGTTTGAGAAAATCAGGATTAAGTGGCTTGCCCAGGGTCATACAGCTAGTGTCTAAGGCCAGATTTGAACTCAGACTCCAGGGCCGTTGCTCTATCCACTGCGCCACCTAGCTGCCCCAACACAACATACTTCTCAATTTAATCTGTATTATTAAAATTTTTCTCCAATGTCACCATTTTCTCCACTGTCTAGACAATTACAGAACAATAAATCAAGCTATGATTTGTAGCACTGGCCAGTTTCCACACTGAAAATTTAACATTCAGCTTATGAGAGTTATTACAAAGTGGCTTCACTGTTCACAACCTACCTACGAGGTAGGTATTTATTATTATCCCCCTTTGACAAAGGATGCTGAGGCTGAGAAGTGAAGTGACTTGTCCAGGGTCACACAGGTCAAAGGTCAAATTTGAATTCAAGTTCCTCTAGCTCACTCTTACATAGGACACTACCTAACTGCCTCTTACTTAATAAATTAAGTGTTTATGAGGCACCTACTATGTGCCAGGTATTGTGCTAAACACTAAGGATTCAGGTGTAGGAATCATTTCATTTATTATTTTTGGATCTTTATTGTAGAATAGTGCCTGACACAGAGTAGGTAATCAATAAATTCTTATTGACTGATTATTTATCCATAATGTTATCTTGAGTCCAGGCACACACACACACACACACACACACACACACAAAACCTGGGTTTTTTTATTATTACTTTGTTAAATTTAATGTTGTTCATGCTTTGTTTTTGAAGAAAACAAATTACATCACAGAGTGACATCTTGACTTGCATATGAATTGAATTAAAGTGAGGCAGAGTTTCACAAAGACATCAGCCTCACTCTCCGTTCCTTAGTCATCAAAGTGGCAAGACAAAAGTCAAGAAGGGGAAACAGAGCCAAGATGGTAGAATAAAAGCAGGGACTTGCTTGACTTCTCCCCCAAACCTCTCCAAATACCTGTAAAAAATGACTCTAAGCAAATTCTAGAGCAGCAGAACCCAAAAAATGACAGAGTGAAACAAATTTCCAGCCCAAGGATGTAGAGGGCCAGTGCTGATGTAGTCTAGAATGTGAGGTGTTGTCCAGGTTTTACTTGAGACTTGTACTAACATGAGCGGCTAACTTTTTCAGGACAATTGGGTCACCGTCCCCACTCTCTGATATGCAAAGATGAAAAAGGCGCATCCAAGGTCATGTCTCCCCAAGGCTGTCTCACCAGGAGGAACTAGATTAGGGAGTATAAGAAATAATCTAAAAATGTTCTCATGCGAATGACCTTGCTGACTTGAATGTTCCCACAATGAACAATTCTGCTTGCTTGCCTGTAATAACCTACATAAATCTTGGCTATCTGGTTAATCAATGAAAGCTGTCCTTTACAACTCTCCACCTGGCCCCAAGTCTACTTTTCTTTCATGGCTCTCAGCAATCACAGTTGACAGCCCCCATGGCCAGCCCACAGCACAAGGCAACCTAGAAGGTCTCCAGGAGAGGTCTATTGCACCAGGCTGAGAGAGGAACACAGTAGAGCACAAAACATGCCAGCATAGATCAGGCCCCAGCAAACTCAAAGAAGGCCTCAGGGGATTGAATCACTGGCAGCTGTGGTGGTTTCCAGACTTCTCAACCCACAAATGCAAAAGAAAACTTACAAGGTCAGTAAGAAAGGTCTGTTGGACCAGGGTGATAGAGGAGCACAGTCTAGCCCCAGGTGGTGGCAGTAGCAATGGCAGCTGCTTCTGGGATCTTGGCCCACAGATGGTGAAGGGGCTGAATGGCTAATCAGAGGGGGATTTCAGGGATCTCTACTGGTGCTGAGGCAAGATTCTTTTGCTTTGCCTGTTCTTGGATCTTGGTCACTGTCCTGAGTAGCACTCCTGGGGCAAGGAGGAATGCTGAATGGCAGAGTTTGACAGTGACCTCCTCACATTTCCAAGGCAGAAAAGAGTGCTTGTGGTCACTCGCTGACCAGAACACAAGCCAGGAAAGGAGTAAATACTTCTCTTTTGATCATATCACTTTGGAAGAACTGAAATTGACAGGTCCCTAGAAGTATCTCTGAAAACAACTGCACAAAACCCCTGAAGCTTGGGACAGTGCACCCTCCACACTGGAAGCAGAGCCCTACCTTAATAAAGAATTAAAAAGTCAAATAATTGACTGAGAAAATGAGTAAACAGTGGGAAAATAACTCAGACTACAGAATCTTACTTTAGTGAGAAAGAAAATCAAAACATACAACCAGAGGAAGAAAACAAAGTCAAAGTTCCTACAACCAAAGCCTCCAAGAAAAATATGAATTGGTATCAGGCCATAGAAGAGTTGAAAAAGGATTTTGAAAATCAAGAAAGACAAGCAGAGGAAAAACTAGGAAGAGAAGTGACAGTGATGCAAGAAAATCATGAAAAATGAGTCAACAGCTTGTTAAAGGAGACCCAAAAAATACAAAAGAAAATAACACATTAAAAATAGACAAACCCAAATGATAAAAGACATCCAAAATACCAGTGAGGAAAAGAATGCCTTAAAAAGCAGAATTGGTTAGATGGAAAAAGAGGTCGAAAAGAAGAAAATTTACTGAAAAAAATAATTCCTTCAAAATTAGAATGAAACAAATGGAAGCTAATGACTCTATGAGAAACCAAGAAATTATATAACAAAACTTTAGGAATGAAAAATAGAAGACAATGTGAAATATCTCATTGGAAAAGCAATTGATCTGGAAAATAGATCCAAGAGAGATAATTTAAAAATTTCAGACTAACCAAAAGTCATGATCAAAAAAAAAAAAAGAGCCTGGACATCATCTTTCTTTTCTTTTTTTTCTTCTTTTTTTTTATTAAATTTATTTATTTAACTTTTAACATTCATTTTCACAAAATTTGGGGTTCCAAATTTTCTCCTCATTTTTCCTTTCACCCCACCCCAAAACACCAAGCATTCTAATTGCCCCTATCACCAATCTGTCCTCTCTTCTAACAACCCTCCCTTCCCTTTAGACATCATCTTTCAAGAAATTATCAAGGGAAACTTCCCTGATGTTCTAGAACCAGAGGTTAAAATAGAAACTGAGGGAGTCCACCAATTACCTCCTGAAAGAGATCCCAAAAGGAAAACTCCTAGGTATATTATAGCCAAATTCCAAGAGTTCCCAGGTCAAATAGAAAATATTTTTTACACATCTTTTGTAATTTTTATTACATTCTGCGTAGCACTTGCATTATTTCTTTTTTCATTTTAATTAATTTATTTGTTTTCAGTTTTTTACAATCACTTCCACATATCTTAGATTTTTCCCCCTCCCTCCCCTACCTTTCCCTCTTTCTTCCCCCCTCTCTCCCAGAGATGGTGTGCAACCTTATATAGGTTCTACACATCCGTTCTTATTAAATACATTTTCATCTTAGTCATGTTGCATAGAAGAATTAAAATGAATGGGAGAAACCATGAAAACAAAACATAGCACAAAAAATAATGGTCTGCTTCATTCTGCGATACAGTTGCATAGTTCTTTCTCTGAATGTGAAAGATATTTTGCCTCAAGAGTCCATTGGAAATTTTTTTAGGTCCTTGCATTGCTGTGAAGGACTAAGTCTATCAGAAAAATTCCTCACTCACTGTGGCTGTTGCTGTGTACAAAGTTCTCCTGGTTCTGCTCCTTTCACTCAGCATCAGTTCATATAGGTCCTTCCAGGTCTCTCTGAAGTCTTCCTGTTCATTATTTCTTATAGCACAGTAGCATTCCATTACATTCATATACCACAACTTGTTCAGCCATTTCCCAATTGATGGGCATCCCCTTGGTTTCTAGTTCTTGGCCAACACAAAAAGAGCTGCTATAAATATTTTTGTACATGTGGGACTCTTTCAAAGAGAAAATATTGTAAACAGCCAGAAAGAAACAATTCAAGTATTGTGGAAACACAATCAGATAGCAGGTAGCAGCTTCTATCATAAGGGATCAGAGGGCTTGGAATATGATATTTCAGAAGTCAAAGGAGATAGGATTAAATTCAAGAAAAAGTGAGTGTAATCCTTTCAGGGGGGTGGAAGAAATGTAAATAATTAAAATAATATAGAATTAGAGGACTTTCGACAGAGGGCACAGGAAGAGTTGAATAAGAAGGGATGATATCTAAAAAATAAAATTAATGAGTGAGAGAGGAATGTACTGGGAGAGAGAGAAAGGGAGGGTTAGAATGGAGTAAATTATCTCACATAAAAGAGGCAAGAAAAAGCTTTTATAGTGGAGGGGAAGAGGGGGAGGGTGAGAGGGAATGAGTGAACCTTACTCTCATCAGATTTGGCTTAGGGAGAGAATATCATACGCACTTAACTGGGTATGGAAATTTATCTTACACTAAAAGAAATTAGGAGGAAGGTGATAAGAGAGGAGAAGATGATAGAAGGGAGGAAAAATTGAGGGAGGGGGCAATCAGAAACAAACATTTTTTGAGGTGGGACAGGATCAAAAGAGAACATGGAGGGAAATATAGTAAGTCTTTCACAACTTGACTATTATGGAAGTGTTTTGCATAGCTACACATGTATAACCTATATCAAATTGCTTGCCTTCTCGATGAGGGTGGGTGGGGAAGGAGAAAGAGAGAGAATTTGTAACTCAAAGTTTTATAAACAAGTATTAAAAATTGTTTTTATATGAAACTGGAAAATAAGATATATAGTCAATGGGGTATAGAAATCTATCTTGCCTTACAGGAAAACAAAAAGGAAGGGGATAAGAGAAGGGGATGGAGGATGAGAGAAGGGAGGGCATATTGGGGGAAGGGATAATCAGAATGCATGCTATCTTGGGGTGGAGGAACAGAGAGATGGGAAGAAAATTTGGAATTCAAAATCTTGTGGAAGTGGATGTTGAAAACTAAAAATAAATAATTTTTTTAAAAAGGAAAAAAATAAGTCAAGAGGGCTAGCAATGGCCCAGGATATCATGGATAATCTTTGTACCTTCTATGTCTGACCAAGCTCTAAGTGCTCCACAGAGCCTTCTTCAGCTACCTTCATGGCCTTTGAAACAAATTGCTCTCATCTACCCACACCATCAGAGAAAATCTTCACATGCTTTGAGTAGACATTGTCCTAACTCACTAATGCGTTTGAGGCTTGTTGGTTACCCTCAACCTGGTTTAGCTCATCTGCCAAGACAATATACCATGGTGTGGCCATAGTACATGCTACAGCTGCTTGGAGCCACAGGCGAGAGTTGGGTGAAAGGTGGACAACAAAGGTACATAAGCAGTCCTGAAAAGGGCTCTGCAACCTTCACACCTCGCTCCTCCTGGAATTCCCCATACACCCCTCTAATTTTAATACACACTTCTAAAATGCTTATTCAATAGAGAAGTACATGAGGTTTCACATATACTCTTCGATTTAATTTTTTTTTTTTAAAAATCAGAAAAGTAAGCCAACAAATCAATGAATTGAAAAGCATTTATTATATGCTTATTATGTGCAAAGTACAATGCTAACTACTGGAGATTTACAAAAAAAGCAGAGACAGGCCTTGCTTTCAAGGAGAAAAAACACATCCAGGAGGTTTCAGCTGCAAGGTAAATGGAAACTTACCGTAGTTCTTAAAGAGGAGCAGCAAAGCAGAAAGTGATATGGCTAGCTTCCTTTATGATGTAGTAAATTCATGTTTCTGATCCTGAGCCATTTGACAGTGCCAAGGACTTTGGTGTCAAGAACTGGGTTCAGGACAATCTTAGTTCAAATCTTGCCTCAAACACTTACTAACTGTGTAACCCTGGTGAAGTCACTTAACCTCAGTTTGCCTCAGTTTCTTTGACTGTAAAATAGGGATAATAATAGAACTTATCTTACAATGTGAGACTCGAATGAGATCATCATTTTAAAGTGCTTAGTTTAGTGCATATAAAAAGGGCTGAATAAATGCTGACAATTATCGCAGCAGGTATGGTGGTGCAATGGTTAGGGTACCAGGCCTAGAGTCAGAAAGACCTGAATTCAAATCCAGTCTCAGACAATGCCGAGCTGTGTAACCCTAGGAAAACCACTTAACCTGTATTCCTCAATTTCCTCAACTATGAAATGGGGTTCTAATTACACCTACCTCCCAGGGTTGTTGTGAAGATCAAATGAGAAAATAATTGCACAGTGCTCAGTACAATACAGATGAGGAAACTGAGGCAAACAGGGTAAAGTGACATGCCCAAGGTCAGATTTGAACTCAGGTCTCCATGACTCCAGACCCAGCATTCTATCAACTGCACCACCTAGCTGCCTCTATAAGTACCGTATAAATGTTAACTATTTTTTTCATGTCTTTAGTAGCTGTGGCTGCTAAGGAGTTAGGGATTGTTGCACCTACACAAACAAGGGTTCCTTCTCAGGGTGGTGGCTATGGCATATGGAGTGGTAGCAATACCAGTGATTTGTGTGGCATTGGCATCCCTACGGCTCTTGGGTTTACTTGTTCAACAATAGCATTTGGTCAGTGGTTAGTCATGGTAGAATGAGGAAGGTGAGCCCCTAGCCCACAGGTACCACTTCTCTCAATGATGACTAAAACAGCCTGGCTGGAAACAAGGTTGGTTGTCTGGAGAGCACTACTACTTCCAGTGCTCTAGAGTTTAGTATCCTGGGCTATCCACATTGTGTTTGGGGGATGGGGTAGCAAAAGGAAGATGGTGGTGTTCAAGATGGTGGCAGTGATTTGTCATGCCTAGCACATACAGACTCCTGAAAGCAAGATTTCCTTCTATTTAGCCTTAAGGTAAAGGTCATTTGACTTAAATGGAGACACCCAAAAAAGGTAAGATGGAGAGAATGTCTACCAGAAAAGCCCCACGCACAAACATAGACTAGAATAGGAATAGAAGCTTCCAAAATTGAACTGAGAAAGGTCTTTCTTTACCCTATGTCATCAAAGTTTAGGATGCTTTGTAGAAGTAGAGTTCCCTTCAAGTGGATGTGTACATTTATCTGATTGGTTTCCTCTCTCTGAGATTATATACAAAATAATACTAATTAATCAGTAAACTAGTTTTAGCTAGGAAATATTCCGGATAAGAGATATGGATCCCATATCTCCAAAGTCTCCATAAAAATGACCTGGCAAAAAAGGAGAAGGTAATAGGCAGAAGGAAGAGGTGTGACTACTGAATAAACAAATATTGGACAGAGAAAGATTGAAAACATTCCAGCATCTCCCCAGAATCTTTCTCTTCCTCCAGGGGGTCTCTCCCAGAAAAGAGCATAGAACTGCCTATGTCTTCTTGAAGCCAGGATTTCTCTCTCCAACACTCACCAACTCTACCCTTCATACCCAGCATGTCAAGTAATCATTTTCTCCTACAAGGAGAGGTTCATGTAAATGTCCAGCGTGAATCTAGGGTTTTAAGAGATTTTCCTAGACTACAATGGCGATTGAACTTTGAGATTTCTTTAAAATGTAAGTATGGCACTCTCAATCATTAAAGAAGGATTAATTTGATTGTTCTAGGAATAGACTACATGTGCTTTCAAAACTTATATTCTCAGCTTCTTTTAGAAACAGAAACACTAGATGGCTCTCACTGTGATCAACCTGTTCCTATCAATTTTCTTTTGGATTTATTATAAAATTTAAAGCGCAATGGGTCTTCATTCTTAACTCTCAGCTGAAAAATTCAAATACATAAGCAAGAAATGCTCTCTGTTTCCCAAGAGAAAACGGCCTATTAAATTTCATGCTGCGAATAAGCCTTAGGGTTGTCTACGCAGCCAAGTGTAGCCACCCGGTGGTAGCTACTGAAATTGCAAGTATAGAACCCAACAGTAAATGCTTTTCTAGAGGTAGATTGATATATGAAGATCTTCTACCTGGTCCCTGGAAAGAACTATGGATTAGAAGACCAGGATTTCAATTCTAACTGCTGTAGATATATAGGGAAATTTGAATGGCAATGACATTTTGAGTGGAGTAAGTGCTAATATGATCCAACAAGATCCTATCACAGGGAAACAGAGGCTTACTATAGAATTCTATTTGGTTTTGTTTTTTACTAGATCCCAGAACAAATTCTCAGAGAGAACTGGAGCCAAAGAGTTGAACAACGATAGCAAGATGCTGGAGAGATCTTATTCAATTGTAAATAAACTGGTATACCCAGACTTCAGTCCACTCATTGGCCACATTCCCAAGTTACAAGAACATTATCTAGCAGGGAAAAAGAAGCTTCTGAAAGATTAAAACTATCATTTGATGCAAAAAAAAAAATCATGAATTCAAAGAAAATTTTCCCAAAAATCTGTTAAAAGAATTAATCAAGGTAACATGACAAAACAGGAAAATGATAAATGTTGGAGAAGATGTAGGAAAATTGGAACACTAACGCATTGTTGGTGGAGTTATAAATTGATCCAACCATTCTGGAGAGCAATTTGGAACTATGCCCAAAGGCCTATAAAACTGTGCATACTTTTTTATACAGCAATAGGTTTGTATCCCAATGAGATCATAAAAATGGGAAATTTATAGCAGCTATTTTAATGGTGGCAAAAAATTGGAAATTGAGGGGATGTCCATCAATTAGGGAATGGCTGAACAAGCTGTGGTATATGATTGTGGTGGAATACTATTGTGCTTTAAAAAAATAATGAGCTCCTGCTCTCAGAAAATCTGGAAAGACTTACATGAACTGATGCTGAGTGAAATGAGCAGAACCAGTACACAGTAACAACCACACTGGGAGATGACTGACTTTGACAGACTTAGCTCTTCTCGGTAATGTAAGGATCTAAGAAAATTCGAAAAGACTCATAGTGGAAAATGCTATCCACTTCCACAGAAAGAACTTTGGAGTCTGAATGCAGATGGAAGCATATTATTTGCTCTCCTTTTCTTTTGTAGTTTTTTTTGTTTGTTTTTTTTCTTTCTTGTGATTCCTCCCATTAATTCTAATTCTTCTTCACATAACTAATGTCAAAATATGTGCAATGTGAAAGTATAAGTAGAACCTATATCAGATTGCTTGCTCTATTGGGAAGGGGGAGGGAGAAGGGGGGAGAAAATTTAAAACTCAATATCTTAATAAAGTGAATGCAGAAAATTAAAAATAATTAATTATATTTTTAAAAAACAAGAAAAGAAAAACAGAGTAGACCAGTAGGCTGGGGGAGGGGAGATTATTAAATTCATATTTTATGCCAGAATAAATTAATTTTTCAGCTTGGGAAAAAATAAAAAAGTTTCCACTCAATGAAAGAGAAAAACAAGAATTAATCATTTTATTTCTGTTAAAATACAATCAACTTAATTTCATGTTGTTTTATTTGATGTTCTCCATTTCTTATTCCAGTCAATTTTTTCTCACAGAGTTAAGATTGTTGTCAACAAGACTTTGACCTCTCTCTTTTTTACTCATGAATAATATTTTCCTCCATAATCCCCTATGAACCTGCACATTAAAGTTACTGCTTATAGAGAGTATATGACTTGAATTTGGAGGGTCTTATAGAGTTTTTCATAGACTATCTCATGCTTCTTACCAGCAGTGTACTGGTAAATGTTAACTATTAGCTTCTCTGGGGAAAAAATACTCACAATACACTTTTAAATTTAAATTAACCAATCCATGATACCAATAAACTGATGAGATGCTGGTATGAACTGCATAAGGTGATCTCAAGGGAAGAGTGGGAGAGCGGCTGTTCAGCATGGGCTGAGGTGGGACTCTCCGGACTCAATTTCCCCCTGACACCCGGCAGACTTTAAGCCTGACTGAATGCAAGTGGATAATCTAATCCTGCCTGAAACTGACATGAAGTTGGGGAGATATTGTATCCCTGCAATGTCCCTACTCTTGGTGGCAATTTCCCATAGTCAAAAGATTTGTAAGCTTAATACCATATCTATTCAATTATAGATTATGGGTAGCGAAACATCCAAGGTTGTCTAAAATTAAGCTATTAGGCATAGGATTTTAGACCAACAACAATAAGTTAGGGTCCTTTAATTCTTAGTAATACTGTGGAGACAATTAGGTCAAGAGCTTGTGAAGTTGGCAACATAAATATTATTTGTGTCTCAGTTGGTTAATGTTTAAAAAAAAAGTCTTTTGTGGTCCATATTGTAAATGCTTTAAAAAGAAGTATCATCTGACCAAAAGTTTGAATTGCCTTATCTGTTATAAACTGTGTTAAAAATAAATTTTAAAAAACTCCAAAAAAAATTTAAATTAACTTAAAATTTAATCTGCATTATTACTATTTCTCCATCATCTTAAGTCTAGACAATCAACAAAAGGATAAAGCAAGGCTGATTTGTAGTATTTGTCAATTTCCAAGGTATAAATGTTCATACCAAAAAGTTAACAACTGACAGTTCAGGCTGACTCCAACACACCCATACTCCTCACCCTCAGCAGGTATATGAGCTACAGTTATTTTCATGATCATGATGGTCATTTTACAAATACTTTTTTTTAGCACTGCAGTACAACAGGGCAATATGCTCCAAAAAATGATGCCTCCTATTGTCATTTGACTAATGATGAAAATAAGTATGCAAGGAAGTCACCACAGAGCAGTGGATTGAGTCTAGCCTCTGACTCTTGGAACCTGTGTGATCTTATAAAAAGTCATTTAACCTCCCAGGTCCTCAGTTGCCTCAGCTACAAAGTGAGGGGCTTAGACAAGATGGTCTCTGAGACTTGTCCTAGATCTAGAGCTATGATCCTCCAAGGGCCACTATTTGCCTCTTCAAGGCAAACCCCATGGGTTATCCTTCTATTTAGTTACAATTGCCTTTTGCTTCCTGGTGTCATACAGTGAAAATATAAAGACTGAAATGTCCCCATTCCTTTTATACGTTATCCCCTCATGGGTCATTAGACAATGATCTCAGATTTAGAGTCAGCTACATTTGCCAACAATGAAGTTAATATTTATAGATTATCTGAAATCTATTGGTTCCTAATAATCTTTCTCCTTTTCCATGCCTCAGCCCCTGTCCCTAAAGAAGGAGAAATAGGCTACACAAGACTGGTGGTCATTTTACACCTATTTCATGGGTATGAAGAGATCAGATGAGGTAACAAGAAGGAACATAAGCAGGTATAATGGTAACTAAGAGCGTTTAAAGATCTTCCTCACCCATTACTGGGTCTGTCCGTTAAGAAAAGCTTGATTAGGGGAGGCCCGCACCTTTTGTTAATTTTCTAGTGAGGCATTGGTTCTCAAGGGTTGTGATACCCTCTGTCTCTTAAAAATTGTATATATACTCTGAGGTGAGGTTTTATTTTAGGGTGTACTCATTGGAAATATTTGTTTGACCAGACAAGACTCTGGGGAGCTGCTAAGGAATCTCCCAGTTTTGAAAACCCAGATATTGGTGCTTCTCTCTTTGGTAACTATGTAAGTATGGTCAGACAGTTATCTATCTCTTGGCCTGTTATGCAGCTGGAAGCCCTGTCTGTTGATTTCTCTGTATTTTCTTTGAAGTTCAGGGTGCTGACTTTTCCCCCTGAACTAAATGAATGATACATGTACTTGATTAAAGTAATTGTTGACCCCTCGAAAGTTGCCTTTCCTTTTAGAAAAGCAGATCTAAGAACCTGTGATAGCAGGCCCTCCTGTGTGTGTCAGGGTGCTTACTTTTACAGCAGGCAAAAGATCACACATCAGGCAGCTTACCACTAACCAGCATGTAAGCATGCAGGTTCCCAACCTTGCAGTCCCAAAGATGCACAAGTGAATGGTGGCTCAGACATACAGTGGGATACATTCTCCCACTGAGAGTCCAGATATCTGGATCTCTACCCTGACAGCTTATTATGTTGCTAGGTAGATTCACAAGTATTGAACAGGAAGAAGACTTTAGGGGCATTCAATCAGCAGGTAGTCTGGACTAGAAAGCTAGGTGGCATAGGAAGGCAGCTAGGTGGCACAGGAAGGCAGCTAGGTGGTGCAATAGATAAGAGTACACAGCCTGGACTCAGGAAGACTCATCTTTCCTGAGTTCAAATCTAACCTCAGAAACTTACTAGCTGTGTGACCCTGGACAACTCCCTTAACCCCTTTTGCCTCAGTTTCTCATTTGTAAAATCATCTGCAGAAGGAAATGGAAAACCACTATCTTTGCCAAGAAAACCCCAAATGGAATTAAGAGTTGGACGTGATAGAAATGATGGAATTAGTTGGGACTGTGACACCCCACCTTCTTAGTGACCCCATATTAATGACCACAAGGATATTGTCAATAGGAAAGTTTGCTAACATTGCAAACCTGGATTAGATGTAGTTGAAGACAAAGAAAAATCTATAACATAGATTCCTCTGCCCAGGTCTTGGATCTCCTTTTGCTTCAACAGCATTTTTCCATTAGACCAGAGGAGAGGGAGAATTGTTGATCAACATTTATTTTATTAATCTCTCTCTTTATATTATCTCCTGCTTAGGAATACCATATTTCACCACATAATTGTCAGATTTTATGCCAATTTTTCCCAAAAAGTGGGACATGACCATTATGTGAAGGTTTTTTTTTTAAAAAAAAATGTGCCAATATTACTTAAAAATCATTTATTACTAAACTGTCTCTAATACAAGATTAGGACACACAGAATACTTGTGAATATACATTAAAATTGAATACTGACAATATGCATGTGCTGAGAATTCCAGGCTCAGGGCTCACAAGTCACCAAAGATTAATGCATTTTCATATACCACTGGTGAATAATACATTGCTGCTCTGTTTACCTTTTAAGTGGTGTGACAAACAGAATTATACCATGCGATGATTATGCAATGAAAGGTTATAAACCAATTTTTGGACTGAAAAAAACAGGGTGTGACAATTATGCAGTGAAATATCTCAATGTATCCACATTGCATTTGTGACTTCCAAATGGATTCACTCTTTGCTCTCCTCCTCTCCCTGTGACTCAGGCTGAAGCAGAAATGTCTTTCTCCCTCCCTCCCTAGATCCAAGTCTTTCCCCCAAATCTCTATCTGAGCTAGTATTAATTACACAAGAATTAGTGGCTACTAAAATTTCTTTTGTATGAATGGCAGGGGGAAATGATGAGGACTGGAAGGGGGGAGTAAGACCCCCACAAAGACTGGAGTACCAGGGGCAGGTCGCCTGGAATGAATTCGTGGATTCAAGCATTCTTGAGGTAAAGGTAAAGAAGTATTACGCTTTCCAGCAGGCAAGAGTTCTTAGGGAACCTGGAACCTTAAAGGGATACAGGTAAAGTTTATACAAGCTATTCTATAGGAAACGTGCCAAATATGCTAACTAGGTGTTTGGGGGTGGAATTAGGGAGTGGTTAAGGAATGGTTAGTTCTTAAAGGAACATGCACTTTTGGTATTTACAGGACGGGTCTGAAAATAACCTGGGTGGGGGGCCACCTGGAGGTATGGTTTTAGGCCTGAAACATCACTAAGTCAACCAAGGGTCAGGACTGACTGGGAAGTACCTAGGCTGCTCTCATCAATGTCTTATTAGACAAGATAAATGTAAAGGAGTACATGTATGTAAGTCTAGGATACATATGATTGATCAGTGAATAGTAAATGTCATTATGATCCAGTGTACGGTGAGTTCAATCAGTACACAGCTGGTTCAGACTAATAAGTTCTATAGGTGCAGCTAACTGTTGGATCAGGAAGAGAGCTAACAGTTGTTGTTGGGGCAGGCTGTGTCCTTGGGCTGGGGAAAAACTGTCTGGGATAGAGTTTTGAGGCTGGGGAGAAATGTGACTTTTAAAGAAATATGATTTTAGAATTGGGGCCCAAGTACATGCACCCAAGCACCCCATCAGAGATTACTCAGAGGAGCAATCTCATTTTTTCAATTGCCATCACTTTCAGGTCTCCACAGTTTCTCCCTACTTCAATTTGCCAATTACAGCAACTGGAACTGTTTTAGTAGCAGTGACCTGTGAAGACCTTAGCAGGAAAAAGCAGGTTAGCACATAACTGGAGACTTGGCATACAGCTGAACCCTGCTCTGCCCCCATGGTGGTATCAAGATGGAGAATGAAATGTCCAAACCTGTACTTCCAACACTTCTCTACCAGAAGTCTAAAACCTTCCTTTGGGCAGAATGCTAGGCTAGCATTAAGAAGACAGATCTTCTGTATTGCTAAAACTATATGTGAAGCTTTCTCAGGATGAGAGAACCTGCCAGAACATGTGTTTTATCAACATAGGCAATGAGAACAAGGATCACCTCCATAATACAGATAGAAAGAAAGAAAGGAAGGAAGGAAGGAAGGAAGGAAGGAAGGAAGGAAGGAAGGAAGGAAGGAAGGAAGGAAGGAAGGAAGGAAGGAAGGAAGAAAGAGGAAAATATATATAGAATGTAAAATATACATGTATGGTTATAATGTACATGTGTGCATGTAATATACATGTATAGATATATGTAGTATATGTATGTATATTTAGGTGTATATATACATATAAATACCTATTTTTTTTCAGAGGCAGCTAGGTGACACAGTGGGTAGATGACTGGGTCTAAGGTCAGGAAGACGAGTTCAAATCCAGCCTCTGACACCTACTAGCTATATGACCGTGGGCAAGTCGGCTGTTTTCCTCTGTTTCCCCAACTATAAAATGGGGATAGTGATAGCACCTACCTCACAAAGTTGTTGTGAGAATCAAATGTGATTATATTTGTAATTAGCGTATTATCTGGCACATAGTAGGCCCTTAATTAGTGTTTGTTTCCTTCCTTTCTTCTTTCATGGGTTTTTATGGTCAAATAATTCATCAGACAGGGATCAAGGTAATAATCCTCTCCAGACTTAGCTAACTTCATATTTGAGCAGAAGACATTCAGATACTTTGTCATGGAATCATATTCAAAGCCTTTCCAGTTTCATACAAGAGTCTTTAACCTGGCATCTGTGAAATTTTCAGGGGTGGGGGGATTTAATTATATTTCAATATAATTTGTTTCCCTTGTAAATCTCTGTATTTTATTTTATACACTTAAAAGCCTTATTCTGAGGAGACCCTAGGCTTTACCATGAAGGAATTAATAGATTGATGTCTCTACTGATGGTTATCATTTATTGACAGTTTAAAATACATACAAGTCTTTGCAGGAATACAGTAAACATAAGAGCTGTCAGCTATTAATTTGTATCATGTAAGGCATCGCATGCTTCTCTGTAATCACCATTTCTTACAACATAGTAATCCTCCATGTTGCATTCACATACTTCAGTTTGTTTGGCCATTCCCCCAGTCAATGGGCATCTACTTTGTTTCTATTTCTTTGCTACCCAAAAAGTGTTACTATAAATATTTTGTTGTATATGGAGGCCTTTACCTTTGTCATTGACTTCCTTTTAGTATATGCCTAGCAATGAAATACCTGAGTGAAATAATATGAACATTTTAATCACTTTGCATAAATCTAAATAGTTTTACAGAATGGTTAGACCAAATTACAGTTCCAAAAATGAATACAATAAATAGTGTATCTTTCTTTTTGCAATCACTCCAACAATGATTAGTCCTATCTTTCATTGTATTTTCCAATTTTCTGGAAGTTGGTCGATTGACATTTATTAAGCACCTACTACGTGCCAGGTACTGTGCTAAGTTCTGGAGCTACAAAAAGAAGTAAAAGACCTTCGCCACCCTCAAGGAGCTCAGTCTGATGGGGGAGACACCAAGCTTGTACAAACAAGCTACATATAAAGTAAACAAGAAATAATTTAGAGAAGGAAGACACTAGAGTTAAGGAGAGTTAGGAAAAGTTTCCTATAGAAGGTAGAGTTTTAGTTGAGATTTGAAGAAAGCCTGAAAAGCCAGGAGGCAGAAATGAGGACGGAGAGCATTCCAGGAACAGGGGACAGCCAGAGAAAATGTCTAAAGCAGAGAGATAGATTGTCTTGTTCATAGTACTGTAAGGCATCCAACATCCACGGATGCAAGGGTGACTGGCAAGGCATTGGACAAAGCCTCAGGACTCTTTCAATTTGCATTTCTTTTATGGAATTCTTATAAGTTCTGAGAATCCTTATCCCAACTTACAGACAAGTTAGGTCCTTAAGCAAGGCTATATTCACCCCTCCTCACATTCTGGGGGTACCCCTGAGGGATTATGCAGTCATTCTCTAATGCTCCTAGCTTGAGCCCCCATTCCAAGTGTGTTCTCCATGTTAACTTCTGGTAATCAGTACCCCCATTTCATTTAACCAATTAACATCAATTAGTTTTTACAAAGGATATTTATTGAAAAGCTATAGCAAGAAGAGAAGTATAAAGCATTCCTCTGTACTTCAGTCTTGGGAGAAAGTGGGTTTAAATTTAAAGCCATTGGTACATGCATTCATACCATTTAGTTCACTTTTAAATGCTTCTTGATTAAAGGATAAAGTTGTTCCATAAAATATTATCTTAGGTTTATTATCTTGGGTTTGATTCAAAGATGATCTAGGTCCCAAAGGTTTTCAGAATCTCACAGCTGAGTTGGACGTCCACAAAATTTGTCACAGATTCCAAGTCCTGGGCTTCTGTGGTTACTGGTTCTCCTGAACTCTCAAAGCTCACAATGTCACAGCCTAGTCCAAAAGTCCTTTATGTAAGAGCTGGAAAGAATAAATACAAAAGGCAAAGAACAGAGGCCCATATTCATGGCCATTTGTGAGGCCAGGTGGAAAGATTAAGATCTGAGGCATTACTCCCCGCCCAGAGGCTTATAGCATGTCTTCCCTCAGTTGCAACCAGAGTGAAAAGAGAAAACACTTTGGTCAGTTAATGTCTTTTGTAAGCATTCTTAATTGTGACTCAGCAGCAGACGTAAAGATTTGTCTTCTTCATATGGCATTCAGACCAGAAAGAATAGATACATATATTCCAAAGTCCATGTGGAATTTAGATCAGCAAAGCATACTATACCACTCATAAGGACTGGACTCATTTGCCAGTGCCCTCTTCCCTCAATACTTATTGCTAGTAATTTGGATCATCTTTCATATGGTTTTTAATCATTTATGGTTCTCTTTGGCCTTTGACCTCTTACTATTCAGGAATGGTTTTTGGTCTTATGTCTTTCAATTATCTATATATCTTGGCTAGCAGATCCTTATCAGAGACATTTGATACAAAGATTTTTTTTCTCCAGTTTTCCTTCCATATCCTTTTCACATTAATTTTGCTAATTCAAAAACCTTTCAATCTCCTCACTTTTGCTCTCCCCTTTTTTTCTTTTTTGATTCATGCATAAATTGTAAGTGAGGCAGAGGTCTACAAAGAAACTGGCCTCACTTTCTCCTCCAGAGTCATCACAGTCCAGGAGCAGGACAGAGTCAAGATGACTGATGATAGCTCAAGATTTAGTGGATGACCTTGGTCTCTCTGATATCTAACCAATCTCTAAGCCCTCCACAGTACCTGCTTAAGGTACCTTCATGGCTGTTGAAACAAATTATTCTCATCCACCCATTCCACCAGGGGAAATTTTCACAAGTTTAGGGCAGGCACCCCCTTAACTCAATGACAGTTTGAGACCTCTCAGTTACCCTCAACCTGGTTTAGCCTGTCTGCCTAAATGGTTTACTGGGGGTATGGTCACTATGTATGTTACAGCTTCTGGGAGCCCCAAGTGAGAGTCAGGTGGAACCGGTGGACACCAAAGGTGGAAAGTAGCCCTGAAAAGAGCTTGGTAGCCCTCACACCAGAGGTACTGAACACACTCTACACCCCTGCTCTCCCCACCACATTGAAGGAAAGATGTGTCTATTTACCTAGTCTTTCCCTTGTGAGTACAGATAACAATAGTTCTGTTAATTTATTTCTTGGGCAGGTGCTTCCAGGAAAGTGAAGATCCTATTCATAGCAGATGAAATCTCATAATTAAGAATTTACTATAGTGAATTTTTTTTACGTGTTAGACTTTGTTAGACTTTCTATAGTTCCTCAGCCCTTCCTTATCTAACTTTAAAGCAGTGATCAGAATTCAGGCTTCTACCACATCAAACTTGACAACACCCGGTATTGTATAGAACATTCGTAGAATATTCTCTTTGTCTGGTGTAGATATTTAAAAAGAAATCCTCAAAGGCACCAGGGGAAACCTTTCTAGGCTTTGCAGCAGATCCACCCAAGACCAAATCATGAAGTCGGCAAACTTTTCCTTCTCATCTTCCCTTTCAGTATTCCTCTGCCCCTTTTATACTGAAATGAAATGCCAACAGGCTGCTTACTGTATACTCCATATTTGCCTGCCTGCCTTAGGTACTACCCAGTATTCAAAAGTAATTTTCTCCCTTCACCCTTTTGTATAGACAGAGTGAATTTAGCTATGTAATGAGAGCTATCCTCCACATGTAACGCGGGTGTATTGTTGTGACTTGAAAAGAGGCAGAATAGACATCTCCAGCCTCTTCTCCCCCAATTCTCCTCCAAGGGAGACTTTAATTCCAGCCAGAAAGGGAAGTAGGTGGTTAGGGCCAGAAGTTTGTCCACTCTGCTCTTCTTGAGAGAGGGAGTACCAGGCTAGAATCACATCTATCTGCTCCAATAAATATTATTAGTGTAGGGGAGATGGTTTTCAGGTTCAAGCTAAATGTCTGATTACTATTCTTAATGGGGAAGTAAGACCCCCAAGCTTTATATCCAAGACTTGCCATCCTTCCCACCACATTCCAGTTCTGCAATGAACACAAAAAGTTCATAGCAAATAAACCAATTTATAGCATAACAGACATATAGCATATCTGCTATTTCTTTGTTTGATATAAAGATTTTTCTTCCAGTTTTCCTCCCATATCCTTTTCACATTAATTTCAATTCAAAAGCCTTTCAATGTCCTCACTTTTGCTCTCTCCCCCAGTAGCATAAATAACATAACAGAGATAAGAGAAAGTGTACGTGGGAGAATATATACAGACAATACAGAGAGAAGGAGCTGTCCCACTGGGAGAGAGGCAGCTCAACTCAATCAACGGAGTCCCAGTTCTCCGCCAAGGGAAAATTCCCCCAAAATCTCTAGACTGGCAAGCTGAAAATAGGGAATGTGATGGAGATGGCTAATTCCTCTCATTTCAGCTTCTTTCCAGAGTCTTAATTTCCCTTCAGCAACCCGAAATAGGCTAGCCAAAATCTATCTTCTCTCTTGAGAAGCTTCAGAAGCCAGCAGTTCTTGAAGTCTGAAGAGACTAAAGAAGTCAAAGAAACTGAAGAGACTGGTGCTCTCTTCTCTCCCACTCTCATCAACTCTGCCTGGCCCCTCTTGCAGGTGGAGGGTATTGATATCCACCAATGAGGAGTGAGTGCCATGTGAACAGACTTTGGGACTTGAGTTTCACAATTTGTTCTTCTATCAATGTTGGTCAGTGTTTTCACCGGTGGTTATCTGCCCTACTTACATTTTGAATGATCTCATTGGATTTCTGCCTTTCCTCCTTTCCCTCCATCCCTTACAATTCTGCTAAACACTTGGGTAAAGAAAACTTTCTCTCTCAAAATGTCAACATGTTAATGATAAAGTCATGCAATGATTTTTTTTTTTAAATTTTAAAATCCTAACTAAATTTTATCATGAAACACCCTCTTTGGAGAGAAGGGGTAGACTATGGGTATGGATTATTGAATATTATGTCAGACCCAATTGTGGTATTGATTTGTTTTGCTTAACTACTTTTATTATAAGAAAGGGTCCTAAGGTGGAGAGAAGGGTATTGGGAAAGGATAATTGTGTACATAAAAAAGCATGAATAAAAAAATTTAATAAAATAGTCCTATCACCAACATATACTTTTTTCCAGAGACCACATGCCTTGGAGAACATTCATTTCTAATAAAAGGTATATGAAGTCAACAGTTCTAACTAATTCAGAATCATAGAATATCTTATCTAGAAGGAACTCAAGAGAGATAAGAAGCAAGCCTAGTAAAATAGGCAGTATTTGAGCCTCTCATTTGGAAAACTAAGATCTGCAGAATCCCCCAGTTAGTTACATGGGTTCAAACAGAAACCAGCGGTACAAAAGGGGGCTTTCATGTAAGCTTCTTCTCTTTCTTCAAGTCCAAGGATGAGTCAATAGGAGAGCCTAGTTTTTCTGCAGCAAAGGAACATTCACTGGTTAGTGACCGATTTTCTGAGAAGCATCCTCTGAGCTTCTCAAATCATTCTTTCCCACTCCTACATATCAAATCTCATGCCACCCACAAACTTTGCCCGATGACAGAAAGGTGATTCTAAATCCCATGGAAATAACCTATCTTTGGGGATTCACATTCAGGCTACGTGAGCCTCAAAAAGAAGTAATGGTGGAAACAATGCGGCAGCCCGCAAAGCTTACACTATGCTACGTGGTGAGGGATGTCTCTACGCACAAATGTTTGGGGAGGGATTGGAAAGTGTCAAGTAGCCGCTGGCTTTTCTAAATGGAAAGTTCTGTTTTGTTGGTGATATGTTAGATAACTTCAATTAAGACTATTACTATGCACAACCACCCAGCTGGTCAAATATGATTGACTTGTTTTTTCTAAAATGTTAAAAAAAAAAAAAAAGATCGTTAAAGACAATGTCATGAAGCAGATCCCACAAAGATTAATCAACCAGATATCCATGGATTCATTCACTCATCCAAGCAAAATTTATTAAGTATTGACCATGGAGCAGATCCTGTGCCAGGTGTTACTGAGAAATACATACATGTATAAGGAACAATTCCTGTCATCAAAAACTGACAGTGTAGATAGGGAGAAAGAACACATACAAATAAAAACATAATTAGAATACACAGATGAGTCCTAGAATGAAGATCTAAAAGCAACCTCACATAGTATCGATTCTAATCCTTTCATCTGATTAATAAAGAAACTGAGGACGAATGAAAAAGGACTCCAGGGTCATGTAAATAAAAAAGCAGGAGATCCAGAATTTGAACCCAGATGCTCTGCCTCCTATACTTTGTGATATACCACATTGTTGCTTTATACATAAAAATAAGTATAGGTAGAGACAGATGAACAGATAAATTAGTTACAGTAGAGTTAGAAGGCATCCTGAGAGATAACTAGAAAGCTGAGACCTAGGGAATTGAAGTGATTTTCCCAGTCACTCAGCAGAGATAAGTCTTAACCTTAACTCTCTCATTCCTTCTCCATAGTCTTTCCAGTGTACTATGTGTCAAATAAGAAGTACAAGTAATGAGTATTAAGGGAACTCAGAGAAAGTGGGGGAAAGATGTGTAGACTGGGAGAGTCAAGAAAGGCTTCATTGTAGAGGCAGATTTGGGGTTGAACCTTGAGGTCTAGGGGAGGGGAGGATCCCAAATAGGGGGGAAATGTAGTATAATGGTTAGACCACTTAACCTGGAGTGAGAAAGATCTGAATTCAGATTCTGTTTAGACAATTACTAATAGTATAGTTCTAGGCAGGTCATTTAACACCCCTATGCCTCAGTTTCCTCATCAGTAAAGTGAAGAGGTTCGATCCAGTGGTTTCTAAGGTCTCTTCTACATCTAAATTATGATTTTATGACCCCATATGATAACATAGATGTAATATGATGAGATAAAATTAGTAAAGCATTTAGCATGGTGCCTAGCATGTAGTAAACACTTAATAAATACTTGTTCCCTCATTCCCCAACTTGATATTGACCAGCTAATTAGATCATTAAAGGATAATTTTTTTTTCAAAACAGTTATGGTTTTGATTTAATTTAATATCCCTAATGAAATCAGAGGTAGGGAACACATATTGACTGTATGATTCTGGGCAAGTAACTTTAACTTCTCAGGACCTTCAGGCAACTCCCTCAAACCAAGAGTTGTAGAGTGGGTGGCTCTCTGTTTTGGTAGAGAGAGTTTCTCACTGTGAATTCCCTACACAACTGAATCAGTGATGAAGTCACAAAGTCACTGAAATCAGACCCCACAGTTTGATCCCATTTCTGTCATTAACCTGACTCATCTAACTAGTTGTGTATATCCCATTCTATTAGCTGTGATTCCACTTATCTATCTGCAAAATAGAGCTGATCCTACCTAGGACAGTGCTAAGCACATAGCAGCCACCTAATTGTTTAATTGATGGGTTCATTATTTGTGAAAAGGTATTAAGTGCTGAGAGATGCTGAGATCATGACTCAGAGAGTAGAATGCCAGTCAGAAGATTTGGCTTCAAATCCTGCCTATCTTTCTTATAAGACTATAGACACATCTTTCCTCTCTCTGAATCTCAATTTGTTGTTCTATAAAATGGGAATAATAACCTACCTCAAATAATTGATGTAAGATCTAAATGAGATAATACATGTAAGATGCTTTGCAAATTTGAAGCAAAAAAATGTCAATTATAGACATCAGCATTTGCCTGACATATCTCCTCTGGAAAGACAGAAAAGAGATAAGGGAAGTTCAGCTCCTAGTATTACTGAGCAGTGGTTTTTCTCTATGTTTTTCTGACTACAAGGGCATCTTTCGAATCAAGGCACCAAAGCCCAGACTCTACCACAAAAAAGGCAAAGCTGTGAGGTTACTGCTAACCACCAGGGAGATGACATGCACAAACTTAGGTCTAAGATGTGGCTTTCTCTCCCCACCCTCCCTCATACTCTCAAGCACCAGCTCTCACCAGGTGTTCAATGTAGGACAAAGCTGACAAAACAATTTCTCCCAACCCAGGAGTGTGGTGTGACTCATAGCTATAGAGGGAAGAGCCATATATGTCCATTGGTGAAACACATAAGGCTTCTAGATGTATTAAAGCAAAATGACTTGAGATTCACATGGCACATTTTAAGTGCCTGGGCTGGTTTGCTTTGATGTATTCCTGGAAGGAGAAAAAAAAGAAAAAATTTAGTGCCATTTGGTTGATGATGACCATGATAACGGCACTGATGTGAATGAGGACAAGATAAAAATGATGATTAAGATTATTCTAATTATGGTAGAATCGTAGAACTGGGATAGAAATCATAAGGTCCATCTCTGTACCTTATAACATGCCACCTCAATTTTTAAAAAATCCTGTTTGTGAATTTAAAGTCTTCCTTAATTTGACTCTTGAGATTTATTTCCTATTCCACAACTTCATATGTTCTATGTTCCAACCAAAATGGGCTTTGAAGGTTATTCAGTAGACTATCAGTAAATGAAAAGATGATAGAGGACATTATGTTGGAGAGAGCTATGTGGCCAAAGGCATGAGGAAAGGTTTGAGCATGCTATGAGGAGAGTAGCTAAGGGGAAAGGAGAAGGATAGGAAATTAGTGGACCAAGCTAATTAGAGTCTATGCTAAAGAAGCTCTCCAGAGCACCAAAGTATTGACGATCCCATCCTAATTCAATGTCTGATACCAATTTATTTGGTAAGCCCCCTATCAATGGAGCATCTCCCTACAACCTTCCTTAGGTCCTACTGTTTCCCAAATCCTATTCATCCAGTTCCATTGTCCTAGGTCCCAGTTTTGTGCCATATTTCTTCTTCCTGAAGTTTCATCCCTATTATGTCCCTTCTCTCTTCAGCCTGACTCACCCATCTCCTAGCCCACCTCACTGTGCCTTTTGGAACCCTTGCTTTATTCATCTCAACAAAATCATATACAATCACAGTATCCAAGAAGAGCTGGAATGGGACCTAGTCAAATCCATAACTCACCAAGAATCCTTTCTTTAATATATGCTACAAGCACAGCTAGGTACAGAGCATGAGCTGGGAGTACCAATACAGTATGGAGCGAGCATTACCATTAATGGGTCTACCCCAGAGGGGTACACTTAGGCACACTCAACCTATGTCCTATTCCCATCTATAACAACAAGCAGTTACACATCCTCTGCTTAGAGACCTCCAAGGAGAGGGAAACCATTGCTTCCCACAGCAGCTAATTCCATAATGAGGCAACATCAATTGTTAAGAAGTTGTATCTAATACCAAATCTAAATTTGTTTCTCTTTAGTTTCTATTCTGCATTTCTAGCTCTTCCTTTGGAGTCAAAAATAAAAAAAACAAAACTTCTGATTCAGTTTCCACATGGCAACCCTTCAAGGAAGAAAGGGAGGAAGGAAACATACATTTATTGAACTCATGCTACATGCCAGGCATAGTTCTAAGTGCTTTATAAATATTATCTCCTCTGATGCTATTATTTTCACTATTTTACAAATGAGGAAACTGAGATAAACAGAAATTAAGTGATTTGCCCAGGGCACATAACTAATAAATGCCTGAGGCTAGATTTGAACCTGGTTCTTCCTGATTCCATACTCTATGCACTGCATCACCTAGGTGCCTTGAAACATAGGATGGTTATCATGGTCTCTCTAAATTTTTGTTTCTTCATCAACCTGTCCTGTTCTTTCAACTTGTATTTGGCATGCTCTCTGACCCTCTCCCTCCCTCAGTTATCTTCTGAACAAGTTCAAGTGTCTTTTCTAAAATGTCATACCCAATATGTAATACATCGTCACAAATATAGTCTGACTTGAGAAGGATATAGCTAACGTGAGATCCATGAACTTGTTTTTTAAAAATATTTTGATAACTGTATTTCAACAAAATTTCTTTTCTTTGTGATCTTATGTGCTTTGTTCTAGTTTATGCATTTGCAAACATTATTCTAAGACCTCATCACAGACCTCATCAGACTGCCAAAAGGGCAAAAAGAATAATAACAATAGGAATTCTTGCAGAGTGAAATGGCTCCAACCTTTGTTTCAGACCTTACGTCTTTCGTTGTTCAGTTGTTTCAGTCACATCTGGCCATTTTTTTTCATGGGTCGGCATTTATTATTTAAGATCAAGAACAGATTTATGAGGGGCTGGGTGGCCTAGGGAAGAGGGAGGATGGAAGGAGACAGGGAGACAAGAGCCTCTCATCTGTGTCTGCTCTAGCCAAGGTTGATCCTGATTTCTGAGTCTTGGTCCAGCAAAGCACGTTATAAGATAGGGTTCCAGGAGGTACAGGTTTAGGAAAACATCGAGGGTGGCCAGAGTTACACATCCAACCAGAGGTGGGGGCTGGGATTCTCCTTTCACCAGCAGCACCGCTTCCTTTGAGGAACTGAAGCATAGTGATGGGTTCCATTCTGCTTATTTCAGCTTTTATAAAACATTCTTTGTGCAAAAGAAGTATTTCATTGCCTTTCTAACTTCTTGTACTTTGTTCCTAGCTTCTTTGAATATGCATCCAATTTGAAAGCTGCCTGCTAAAGAGCTGCTACTAGCTCCTCGATGAAAGTGATCTGGTCCAGCTAAGGCTGAAATGCTGCATATTTCTGGTTTAAATCCTTTAGGTTTCTACTTAGGTTTACTGCAATATCTTTCATTTCTAGATACTTCAATCTAGTCAGTTTGTTCACATTTTCCAGAAGTTTACAGTCTTCCCTGGTGGCTGTCAACTCGCCTATCAGATACAAGGCCATTTTGGAGAGCATATTCTGGCACAGCCCCGTGATGTCCACCTCGGCAGGCTCTGTGGCATCGTCAGCCTGTCTCTACCATGGCATCATCTAGGCCGGGGAAGGGAGGGAGGGGGAAAGATGGAGGGAAGGGTGGGGAGGGGGGAGGAGGGGAGGAGTGAGGGGGGGAAAGAAGAGAACAAGGAAAGGGAGAAAAGGGGAAGGATGATAGAAGGAGATAATGGGAGGGGGCCCATGTCTGACTTTGTTACCTCATTTGGAGTTTTCTTGGCAAAGTCACTGGAGTGGTTTGCCATTTCCTAATGCAGCTCATTTTACAGATGAGGAAACTGAGGCAAACAAGATTGAGTGGCTTGCCCAGGGTCACATAGCTAATAAGTATCTGAGGAAGAAGAGTTATTCACTGCACCACCTAGTTTCCCACCAGCACAACCTAGAATTAGCTTTTTTGGCTGTCATATCACACTATTGATGTATCTGGAGCTTACAGGAGCTGTTTGTCCCAGGAGCTGTTCTGTTGTCTAACCATGGCTTTCCTATCCTACATTTGTAAAGTTAATATCATGAACCCAGAAGACGAAGTTTACAGTTATTCCTTGTTGATGACAGGACCCCAAAAGTCCTTGACAAGCAAGAACACTGGGCCAAATAAAATAAAATGTAATAGAGATGAAAATAAAGTCTAATACTTAGGATCAAATATTAGAGCTAGTTTTTCCCCAGGTGAATGAGCCTGCTCACCACTAGACCAGGCTCCTCACTCCCTCCATCAATGAGGGAGGAGGAGTGGGGTCAATGCCAGGGTCACTCACCCAGAAGAATGAGGAATAGATGATGAGGGAGAATTTGAGGCACAGGTACCATCTCACCATGATAGTCCTGACTTACTTCTTGCCACTGGTAATGATGCTTGTCATCTACAGCATCATGGGCGTCACCCTCTGGACACAGGTCATCTTTTGGAAATCAGCTGGTCAGGATCCAACAGATATCAAGACACATCGCAACAAAAAAAGAGGTTTCTACAGTCCATGGTGGTAGGGGTGGTGACTTTTGCCATCTGCTGGCTGCCCTATCACCTCTACTTCATCCTGATCACCTTTCATCAGGACATTTATTGCCACACATTTATCCAGCTGGTCAACCTGATCCTCCTCTGGCTCTCAATAAACTCCACCATGATCTATTGCTGCTTCAACCAATGGTTTCACTGTGGCTTCTGACTTGCATTTTCCTGCTACCCCTGGTGCACCCCACCTGATAAAGATAAGCTAAAACTCTTCCAAAGCCTGTCACTGTTGATAACCTTCCACAAAAAAACACACCAAGATGTCACTCTCTGTCAGAAAAGCATCTTTCCCAGAAATCCTCAATGATTAGGAGAGGGATCTTGAATACCAGCTTCCTAGAGAATGCTGATTGTCATCCCTTCCTCTTTGCTTTACTGGAGTAACTAATGGAATTCTTTTTTTCCTTACTGCCCCCTCCCTCAATCCCTCCCTTGGAAACAGTAATATCCAGTTTGAAAGTCAGTCTTTAACTATCTGGTGGAAAGCAAAAAACAGGCTGTGTCCCTGGACAGACAGATAATTTTCTCTAAAGAGGCTTCTTGGTTTAAGCCTTGGAATTCTATAAAATTGGGTTTGTACTAACAAAACAAAGCGGAGTCACCACAATCAGACCAGAGAATATCAACTGATACTTATATATCACTTCAATTTTTGACACACTGCTCTCCTAATGTTATACACAGTAAAAGCAATATTGTAAGAGGATCAGCTGTGAATGACTTAGCTATTCTCTTCTATGCAATGATCTAAGACAATTCAGAAGGACTTCTGATGAAAAATGCTATCCATCCCCAGAGAAATAACTGATGGAGTCTGAATAGAGATTAAAACATACTTTTTTTTTACTTTATTTTCTTGGGGTGGGGAGTTGATCTGTATTTTCTTATACAACATAACTGATATGGAAATAGGTTTTACATGACTACACATGAATAACCTATATCAAGTGGCTTGCCTTCTCAATGAGGGAGTGAGGAGGGAAGGAGGGAGAGAATTTGCAACTCAAAATAATAAAAAAAAAAAGTTTTAAATTTGGTTTTACATGTAACTAGGGAAAAATAAAATACTAAATAAATATTTTTTTAAAAAAAATAAAATAATTGGAACTAGATGAAGGATATCTAGTGCAACTCACTCATTTTACAAATGAGGAAACTGACCTAAGGTAAGTGACTTGCCATAGGTCACACACATACTAGATTAAAAAGACAGGATTTGAATCTAAATCTGACTCTAAAGTTAGAGCTGTTTTCCTTGTACTATGCTGCCTTTCCTCAAAAACAAAATCATTCAAAAATAATCTTCTCAAGGCCAAGCAGTTCTAGCTAATGAGCAATTTAGCTCTCAGTGGGACTACAAGGTCAATAGTGTGTTAAAGCAACCACCAAAGCTAATATGTTCACATTAGAAGAGACAGCATCAAGGAAAAGGAAATCACATTCCCACTGTACTTTTCTCTAGTTACACCACATCTAGAATATTTTCTTCAGTTCTGAACAGCAATTTAAGGAAGGCCACTGAGACACTGTGGAATGTGAATGTTCAAAGAACAGTACCAGTGGGGTGAATAGTTCTACATTAATGCCACGTAAAGATTGGTTGGGCAATTAGGTGGTGCAGTAGATAGAATGCTGGGCCTGGAGTCAGGAAGACTCGATTTTCTGAGTTCAAATCTGACCTTAGACACTTACTAGTTGTGTGACCCTGGGCAAGTCACTTAACCCAGTTGGCCTCTTTTTCCTCATCAATAAAATAATCTGGAAAAGAATATGGCAAACCACTCCAGTATTTTTGCCAAGAAAACACAAAATGGGGTCAAAAAGAGTTGGTCACAACTGAAACGACTGAATAACAACAACTAAAAAGTTTGGTTAAAGAAAATGGAAATGCTGAGCCTAGAGAAAAGAATAATACTTGAGAAGAGAACACTAGCTATCTTCAGGTATTTGCAGGGTTATCAATGGGAATAGACATGTACTGCTTGACCTCAGAAGCCTGAACTAGAAGCAATGTGGAAAGGTTATAAATTTAGATTGATGTAAGACAAAAAATCCTAACAATTAGAGCTATCCAAAAGTGAAATGGGAAACCTTAAGAGATAGTTGATTTTCCTTAGTGAAAGTCTTTTTTTTATCTGAGTAATTACTCATCAGGTTTGTTATAGAGGGAATTTTTTTTTAATGTGGACTATAGTAGATGAAACTCTGAAATGTAGTAGGAGTTTATAATTTGCATCTTATTGTGGGAGCCAAGATGACAGAATAAAGGCAGAAACTCACCAGAGCTCTCCCCCAAGTCCCCCCAAATATCTCTAAATAATGACTCTAAACAAATTCTGGAGTGGCAGAATCCACAAAAAGACAGAGTGAAACAATTTTCCAGCCCAAAACAACTTAGAACATTGTCAGAAAATGTCTGTTGGACCAGAGTAAGAGAGGAGTGCAGTCCAGGGCATGCCTTGCCAGCACAGACCAACCCTACCAAACCAGGAGCAGGCCTCTGGGTGACTATGAATCAGCAGCAGCAGTGGCAGTTTCCAGATCTCTCAGCCCACAGATGATAAGGGAATTGTACAACAGGTCAGAAGGCAATTTGTAGGGGTCTCTTTGCTGGCCCCAAGGACAGGACTCTGTTGCATTGTCTATGTTTGAATCTGGGTCTAAGTCCTGGGTCTCAGGAATAGCAGCACATCAGAGCTTGCAGTCACAGGGGAGCAAGAAGCCTGATCATGGTTCCAGGGTTGAAAAGAATGCTTGTGGTTGCTCACAAACTAGTATAAGTACAGGAGAGGAATAAACACACCTCTCCCAAGATCATAACACCTTGAAAGAACCAAAACCTTACAGATCCCCAGAATTACCTCTGAAAACAGCTGGACAAAAAAACCTAAAGCTCAGGACAGCATCCCTCCCACTAGGGAAGCAGGACCCCACTTTAGCAAAGAGTTAAAAGTCAAGAAATAAGTTGGGAAAATGCATAAACAACGAACAGAAAAAAATTTCTGACCATAGAAAGTTAATATGGTGACAAGGAAGCTCAAAACATACACTCAGAAGAAGGAAACAAGTCAAAACTCCTGCATCCAAAGCATCAGGGGAAAATATGAATTGATCTCAGGCCATGGAAAAGTTCAAAAGGGATTTTAAAAATCAAGCAACACAGGTAGAGAAAAACTGGGAAGAGAAATGAGAGTGATGCAAGAAAACATGGAAAAAGAGTCAACAGCTTGGCAAAGGAGGCACAAAAAACTACTGAGGAAAATAACCCTTAAAAAATAGAATAGACCAATTGGTAAATGAGTCACAAAATACAGTGAAAAGAAGAATACCTTGAAAAGCAAAACTGGCTGAATGGAAAAAGATATACAAAAATACACAAAAGAGAGCAACTCCTTAAAAAATAGAATTGGACAAATGGAAAAGGAGGTACAAAAGCTCACTGAAGAAAATAATTTCCTTAAAAATAGAATTGGGCAAGTGGAAGTTAATGACTTTATGAGACATCAAGAAACAATCCAACAAAATTGAAAAAAATAAAAAAAATAGAAGAAAATGTGAAATATTTCATTAGGAAAACAACTGACTCAGAAAATAAATCCAGGAGAAATAATTTAAGAATGATTGAACTCCCTGGAAGTCATGATAAAAAAAAGAACCTAGACATCATCTTTCAAGGAATTATCACGGAAAACTGAGCCAGAGGATATCCTCTAGAACCAGAGGATAAAATAGAAATTAAAAGAATCCACTAATCACCTCCTGAAAGAGATCCCAAAATAAAAACTCCCAAAAATATTATGCTCAAATTCCTCCTAGGTCAAGGAGAAAATACTGCAAGCAGATAAAAAGAAACAATTCAGATATCATGGATCCACAGTCAGGATAACACAAGGTTTAGCAGCTTCTACCTGAAAAGATCAGAGGACTTGGAATATGATGTTCCAGAGGACAAAAGTTCTAGGATTACAACCAAGAATCAGCTACCCAGAAAAACTGAGTATAATCCTTCAGGGAGGAGGGTTGGGAGGGGAGAATGGATATTCAATGAAATAGAGTACGTTCAAGCATTCTGCTAAAAAGATCAAAGCAAAATAGAAATTTTGACATTCAAAAACAAGACACAAAAGAAGTATAAAAAAAGTAAATAGGAAAGAGAAATCATAAGGGATTCAGTAAGGTTAAACAGTTCTTATTCCTCCCTGGGAAAATGATATTTATAACTCCTAAAAATTTTCTCATTATTAGGGTAGTTAGAAGGAGTATGCATAGATAGAAAGCATAGGTGTGAGTTGAATATGATTGTATGATTGTCTAAAAAAATAAAATTAGGGGATTAGAAAGAAGAAAACACTGGGAGAATGGGAAAGGGAGAGGTAGAATGGAATAAATTATCTGATGTAGAAAAGGCCTGAAAGAGATTTTACAGTGGAAGGAAAAATTGGGGAAGTGGGAAAGGGAGTGTGTGAACCTTACTCTTATCAGAAATGGTTTAAAAATTGAATAATATACACACTCAGGTGGGTGTAGAAATCACTTTTACCATACAAGAAAGAAGGAGGGGGAAAGAATAAGAGAAGGGGAGGGGGATCAGAGCTGATAAAAGGTAGGGTAGATTAGGGGATGTAAAAGTCAGAAGCAAAACACTTTTAAGAATGAACAGGGTAAAAGGAGAGAGAGAGAGTAGGATAAATAGGAGGAAAATAGGATACATAATTGGTAATCTTTACTGTAAAAAAAGTTTTTACAGTGAGTTTCTCTGATAAAGACTTTATTTCTGAAACACATGTAGAAAACTGCATCATATTTGTAAAAATAAGAGCCATTTCTCAAGTGATAAATGATCAAAGAGAGATATGAACAGGAAGCTCTCAAAGTAATCAAAATATCTGTAGTCATACAAAAATACTCGAAATCACTATTTATTAGAGAAACGCAAATTAAAACAACTCTGAGCTACTACCTCACACCTGTCAAACTGGCTCACATGACAGCAAAGGAGAGTGACAAATATTGGAGGGGATATAGGAAAATAAAACTCTAATGCACTGTTAGTGGAGCTGTATACTGATTCAACCACTCTGGAGAGCAATTTGGAATTATACCCAAAGGACAATAAAATCATGCATATCCTTTGGCCAAGTCACACCAGTACTAGGTCTGTATCTCAAAGAGATCAATAAGCAAAAGGAAAAAGATCTATGTGTACACAAATATTTATAGTAGCCTTTTTAGTGGTGGCAAAGAATTGGAAACTGAGGGAGTGTCCATCAATTGGGGAATGGCTGAACAAGTTGTTGTATATGATTGTGATGAAATACTGTTGTGCTTTAAGAAATAGCCATCAGGATGCTCTCAGAAAAACCTGGAAAGACTTACATGAACTGATGCAAAGTGAAATGAGCAGAACCAGGAGAACACTGTACACTGTAACAGCAATATTGTATCATCTATCATGAATAACTTAGCTATTCTCATCAATACAATGATCTGTTTTTGTTATGGGTCCTTTGTTCTCAAAGAGGACCAGAACATCATGGAGAGGATGCCATGACATGCAAGTGAATTGGATTTAAGTGAAGGAGGGCTGTGCAAAGTCAGCAGCTTCACTTTCTCCTCTGGAACCATCTGGGTCCAGTGATCAGATACACATCCACACACAGATATATATATATTTCTACCTTTCTGCATTTGATTGTGAGGTTTTTATGCCCTAAAACATAGAAGATTTTTTGATAGGTTCCATATTCCACAGGAAAAAAGATGTATTCCTTTCTATCTTCCCTCAATTTTTTCTAGAGGTTTATCATATCTAACTTTTCAAAAATTCTGTTCACCTGCTTAACTTCCTTATTTATTTTGTGGTTAAATTTCTCTAGTTTTGAGAAGAGGAGGTTGAAGTCCCCTCACTAGTATAGTTTTACTTTCTATTTCTTCCTGTAACTCATTTAACTTCTGTAGGAATTTGGATGCTATACCACTTGGTGCATATATTTTTGGTATTGATAATGCTTCATTATTTATGGTACCTTTTAGCAGGATGTAGTTTCCTTCCCTATCTCTTTTAATTGGATTTATTTTTGATTTTGTTTTATCTGAGATAAGGATTGCTACCCCTGCTTTCTTTTACTTCAGTTGAAGCTTAAAATATTCTTCTCTAGCCTTTTACCTTTGCACTGTGTGTATCTCTCTACTTCAAATGTGTTTCTTATAAACAACATAGTCCAGGATTCTGGTTTTTAATCCATTCTGCTGTCCTCTTCCATTTCATGGGAGAGTTCATCCCTTTCATACTCACAGTTATGATTACTAACTGTGTATTTCCTTCCATTCCATTTTCCTTGTGCTTATACCTTTCTTTCTCCCTTCACCCTGTTCCTCCTCACCAGTGTTTTACTTCTAACACTTCCCTCACTCTGCCCTCCCTTAATCTGCCCTCCCTTCTATCAGCTTTTCCTTTTCTTTCCTCTTTCCCCCTCCTACTTCTTCCCTTGTTTCTATCAGTTCCCCCTGTCCATTTTCTTTCCCCCTTTCCTTCTGCTTCCCTGTAGGGTACAATAAATTTCTCTATCCAACTGAGCATGTGTGTTGTTCCCTCTTTGAGCCAAATCCAATGAGAGTAAGGTTCAAACAATGCTCACCCTTCCATTTTTTCCCCTCTTCTATAAGTCTTTTGAGCTTCTTCATATGTAATTTACCATATTCAACCTCCCTCTTTCCTCTTCTCCCAGTAAAATCTTTTTTTTCAACTCTTATTTTTTTTTAAAAATCATCACATCAAAATAATCTTATACTCACACCCTGTGTGTACATATACTCCTCCTAACTGACCTAATGGAGATTTAGGTCTCAAGAGTTACAACTATCATCAAGATGTAAGACAATTCTGAAGACTTGTGATGAAAGATGATGTCCATTTTGAAGAAAAGGAAGAGGGTGGAGAACAAAAATTAAAGACCACCAAGCTTGACTTCCATCCTTGACAAAATTCTGGGATACATTATTTAAGGGAATGGTTACTGAACATTTTGAATAGGAAAAAAAGGTCACTTAAAGACATCATAGCTTTGTCACAAACAGGTCATGGCAGACTAACCCCATTTCCCTTTCCAACGGTTTAACTATAGCAGAAGTGAGACAGTGGACAGAGAGGTAGTGGATATGAGACGGAGGTCAGAACAACTTAGGTTTAAGGCTTGCCTCTGATATGTACAGGCTGTGTGGTCTTTGGCAAATTTCTTGGTAATTAATAATAATTATTATTATTATAACATAATGATAATAATAATAGTGATATTGCTGTTACTTGGTGATCTTTAATTTTTGCTCTTCACCCTCTTCTCTTTCTTCAAAATTGAGAAATTAATTGGCTTTTCTCCAGTCTTGTATCAATTCTACTGTTCTCTAAGATCTTTCAAAGATCATTAACAGTGACTTGGCTGAGAGTTCTTAGCATATCTGAGGATTCTTTCAGTGCTCTAGGACAACATTTTTCAAACTTTTATTGATATTAGGACCCCTAACAATCTTAAAAATTGTTTTGAGGAAACCCCCTCAAGAAAAACTCTTGTTTGAGTTATATTTCTTGATATTTACCATATTAGAAATTAAAACATCTTAGTATAATAATCAAAACAGTATTGACTTTGTAGACCTCCTAAAGGATCTCAGAGATGCTCAGGACCACATGGACTGCCACACTTGGAAATAGCTATTCTAGGATATCATTCATCGGGACCTGAACTCAGTGACAATAGTATCCAGATAAAAATCTATCTCATCATTTATCTTTTGTTTCTACTCTGTGCTAACCATTTCTGTTTATCCTTCCAAAAATCAGTATCGTTGAAAAAGAAAAAAGATACAAAACAAGAAGTGATTAGCTGAGCCTTATCACTATTATCAGTTATCAATTATGAAAAACTTAAAAACTCCAATCAATGCAATGACAACCACAATTTCAAACAACCACTAATGAACGATGCTACCAGCTACCCACTACCAGGCAGAGAGATGATGAACTCAGCAAACAGAATGAGACATGTATTTATCTATACATATGCAGAATATGTAAATATATATTCTATATCCTGAGAATGAGATATATATGTATATATAGAGAGAGATACACGTATGCATGTATTTATGTATATTATGTATATATATATGCACACACATAAGTACATGTACACATATATATAAATGTGTATATTAATGGGTAATGCAGGAGTTTGCTTCGCTTAATTTCATATATACGTATACGTATAATATATAATATATATACACATATATTTGTTGCAAGGATTTTGTTTTCTTTTTTTTCCAAAGTGGGAGGGAGAGAAAATACATTTTTCTTCATTGAAAAAAAGTTCTTAACTCTTATTAGTTATATACCCTAAGCAGTGGTTCTTTCTGAGGTGAAAGGATCTCTTCTTGCCTCCAACATAGCCAGGAAAAAATGGAATTTTTTGTCCTTAACATTCATAATCAGCCTCATCTCACTTTTACCTTTATCACTTGACACAGTTCTTTGAAGACTCTTCTATACCAGTCTTAAAAATCTGTGTCAGTGAATTTCCCATGCTCTATAGGAAGCTCCTCTTTTCCCAACTAATTGGAATTATTTCTGCTTCTAACAACAGAGCATCACTCCTGAGAGCTTTTCATGTCTCATGAACCAATCCTGAAGCTCTCAACTAAAACTTTACCCAAATCCTCACTTTGAATTGGGGTCATAATCTTTTTTTGTGGCATGAACCTTTTTGGCAGTCTGGTAAAGCCAGATCCCTTGTCAGAGTAATGTTTTTAAAAGAATAAAATGAAATATAGGAGATTATAAATGAAAATAAACGTTAGTGAAAATAAAGACTTTAATTGTTTCTATCCAAAGTCACAGAAGACCCAAAATCCCTCTACAGCTGCTAAGGAAGTGTGTAGTTTAAGAACCCTTGCTTAAATGGGTCCCTTACAACTCTTTCTACTGGTGGGCATCCACTCCTCAATTTTTGACTCATAGGGCCAGGAGGAAGGATAAGCATACTCCTTTCTCCCCCTACTACTTTTAGATCAATGGTCTGTCTTGCAATCCATGCAATCTACTCATACTTGTTCTCTCACTTACCAATTTCCAGAGCTTCATCCTAACTTTCTCATGCCTATGATTATTCAGTTTTAAAACTTGCTTTGGTACAACTACTGTAAAATAGAGGAAGGAAATTAATTCCATACAAATAATTGATGGGATAGCTTTGAGATATTGGATCTGATAGGGTTTTGTTTTTATGGTCATAAAATTATAATTTCAACTCAGGTTCTTCTAACTACATATGCAGTACTCTAACTACCATACCATTTTACCTTCATTATTTAAAGATTACACCAAAATAAACATCTAAAATTTTGAAATTCTACTTTGTGACCAGAATCTCCTATCCTTCTTTTTCCATTTTCTCATTCACACTTAATTTATTCTTAGCCATTCCTAGCTCTGTCCTCTTGCCCCACCACTTTAATAGTTCACTTGATACCACTTTAGAACTCTCCTGTTCTACCCAACTGTTCATTGTTCCCACTCTGAAAATCCTCATCACTGGTGTAACCCCAGTTCCAAAGCCCACTGAAATTGGGCTCTCCTGACTGCTGGAAATAAATGTCCTACCATGCATAAGGGACAGGGCAGAGTTGGCAAGGTTCACCAGTTGTCTATTGGATATTTCAAACCAAATGCTACAAAAACATATCAAATTAAACATGTTCTAAAGCAAACTCATCATATCTTTCCTTCCACATCCTCCCTCTTTCAAACTTCCTTATTTCTGCCAAAGGTACCCCAAGACCTTCATTTCAATATAGCCCACACCTCTAATTGTGTTAACCAATCTGAATTGATTTACACTCCCAGGAATTCCCATTCTTTGAAGGGCACACAAACTGTGACCCTACCGCTATTAGGGGTCTTTGCTCTAAAAGAGAGGGCCAAATGACCATCCTTCTTATTAATAACCTGCTGACCTTATTAATGAAATGACTAAATTACCCACAAACTATGTCTCCCAAACCTTTTTAATCATCACAGAAGGGAATCAAACCCTTGAAGAAAGGTATGGGGAGAAAAGGCTAGAGAAGTGTATTCTGACTCCCTTTGAGCTATAAAATGATATTCCTGTTGTAGTTTGAAGTGGCTCAGAGACCCCTCATCTCTCCCATGCTACATCAAGGGTAACAGCCCTAGCAATACATGGGACCTCACTACACATGAGCATTTACCACAGAAGATAATAGCAAATATCCAGTTTCTCCACTCTTGTTCCAGGGATTGATGCTGAGTGTTATGAGTGAAAATCATGAAATTGAACTGATTTTATCCACCACAAATCCTTGGCACACAGCCTCAACTAGACCCTTGCTGAAACTTTATTCTGCTTCCTTTGATTTTCTAATTGCCCAACATCAACAGTTCCAAATGCTTCTTTAGGTAACTGAGTAGCAAAATGGCTGGCTGGCTGTCCTTCATTCTCAAAGAGGACCATAACATCAGGGAAATGATGACATGACTTGCAGTTGACTTTGATTTGAGTGAGGGAGGGCTGTGCAGGTCACCAGCCTCACTTTCTTCTCCTGAGCCATCTAAATCCAATGACCAGATATTCATCAGGATGGCTGGAGATGCAATAGGATGCAATAAGGGACCCTGGCCCTTTCAGGCTAAGGTCTTTTCAAATACTCACCTTGAGTGAGGTAGCTCCCACTCAGTGAATAGCCTCTTTAAGAAGTGAATCAAGGGATGGTCCCTTTAATAAAAAAAAAAATCAAAATGGGAGGGGGAAGATCCTCAGGGTTGATGGCCAAGCACAATGGATACTGCATTGGACTAGGAGTCAGGAAGATCTGCATTCAAATCCTGCCTCACACATGTAAAATGGAATAAGGGCTCTCTCATAGGGGTTTTGTGAAGAGCCAATGAGATAACTTCTATACAGTTCTTTGCAAACCTTAAAACACTACATAAATTCTAACTCTTTTTATCTGTCTATTTTCTCCCCTCATCCTTATCCACAACAATTAAGCTTATAACCTAGCCTCCTTCATGAGAAGATTAGAGCCATGTATCATGAATTCCCTCAACTCCCTTTCCTTGTTCCTCGAATTTTCTCAACATCATCACCTACCCTCTCTACTTTTTCCTCTGGTCACAGAAGTGATACTTCCATTCCTTAGGTTATATGTCAACTTGGTTCCGTAGTTCCACTCCTTAAAGCCTCTTCTAACAAGAGTAATAACCAGTGATAATTGAAAAAGCAAAAGTGCTATAACACATATACTGTTTGCAAAATATTGCAAAGCCTTTGACTCAGTTATACACTTATTTACCTTCTGTAAATATATTGAATAGACTCAGGTATAATGAGAACACTAGAATGTTTGACATCTGCATGAAAAACTCTTCTGTCTTTAAAAAATACCACCAATACAATGTCAAGAGTGATTATTAAAAATTTAGCATTTTTCAGGGAGATAGTGTGAACCTGTTTTTTTAAGCCTTAAATCCATTATCATTTCTCCTGAATAGAGCTACTCATAGCTTCTAGATTAACGAAGTTGATTCAAAACATCTTATTAACCACTTGATGCATATTCACCAAGCTATATGGCTTTTTATTAAACATCTTTTTCATTTCAAGAAATCATTCTCCAGTGATAACATATCATTTGGATTTTATGAGTATAAAATTCTTAATTTTCACAAAACTCTTCTTGGTTTTTAACACCACAGAAAGGTAGAGATTGAAGGGTCTGAATTTGAATCTGGATGTTTCATTGAACCAATACATGAAGATAATTCTTACAAAAGCATGTCGAGTATAAAGGTATATGAAAAATTAAACAGATAAGCATTTATAAAAATATAAAATTCTCAATTAGCAGAATAGGAAATAGAAAATTTTAAATATCAAATCTCAAAGAAGATAACTGAGTAGTCATAAATGAACTCTCAAAAGGAAAAAAAACCAGAGGCAGATGGACTTACAAGCAATTTTTATTAAATATTCAAAGAACAATAAGTTTCAATATTGCACAAACTTTGAAAAATAAGAAGAGGAATCCTAACAAACCCTATATATGATACAAATATTGTTCTGTTACTTAAGCCTGAAAAAGCAAAAGCAGAGAAAGAAATTGATAGAATCATATCCTTTAAAGAACTTCTTTGCAAAAAAAAAATTTAAATAAAATTTTAGAAAAGAGGTTATAGCAACATATCAAAAAGACTATACTCTGTGACCTGTTTGAGTTTATGCCAAGGACACAAAACTGAACACCAAGAAAGTGTCTTTAAGTTAGGGCATGGCTGAACAAAATATGGTATATGAAGGAAATGGAATAACATTGTGCAATGAAGACTTATTTCAGAGAAATCTGGGAAGACTCATATGATCTGATGCAGAGTGAAATTGACAGAATCAGAAAAACATTTACACAATAACATTTTAAAAACAAACCCCTTTGAAAGACTGACCAATGTAATGCCCTAACATGATTCCAGAGGATTGATAATGATGAATGATACTACCCACTACCTGGCAAAGAAATAATGGATTAAATATGTAGAACTAAACGCAAGTTTTTGGACATGGCCAGTGTGGTCATTTGTTTTGCTTAACTATCACTCCATATGTGTTATGAGAGTTTCATCTTTTTTCTTTTTCAGGGGTGGAGGGACAGGAGAGGAGTTTGGAGGGAGAGAAAATGTTTGTTAGCTGAAAAAATAAAATTTAATTTAGATTAAAATATCAAAGTGAATACATTAAGAAGCTTACTGTAATCTTGAAATTAAAGACCACATTTAGAGTAATTAACACCTACCTAATACACATTTTAATGTACACTTTCAGAATTATAAAATAGAACATAACAGATCTGGAAAGTACCATAAACAAAAGCCCACACAATATTAACAAAACACAGAGTCTACTACCCTCAGGCGATTACAGAAATGTTAGTACTCCCACACCAAAGAAAGGGGGGGAGGATATTGGTAGATATTCTTAGAGCACATAACAAGGGAGTCAAAAACCTACAGAAATACTTTACTGGGCAGTAGTAGAAGCTGAAAACAGGTGTGAACAGTAGAATTTGGCAAATGTAACTGAAAGTGACATATATAATAAAGTTATCATGTAAATTTAATTTTTTTCCTTTTTTTCTTTCCTGCCCTAGAGATGGCTAAAATTAGACACACACACACATACACACATGTATATATATATGTATGCATGTTTACATATACATATATGTAAAATCATTCTATATATACTTCTATATATCAGTTCTTTCTCTGGATACAGATATTGTCTTCCTTCATATGTCCTTTGTAGTTAATTTGGATATTTATAATAATTAAAATGATTTATTCACTCAAAGTTGTTCTTAAAACAACATTACTGTTACTATATACCATATTCTTCTGGTTCTACTTATTTTGCTGTTCATTATTTCATGCAAGTCTATCCATGTTTTTCTATGATCATTAAGTTCATAATTTCTTAGAGCACAGTAATTTCCATCACAATGATAGACCACAATTTGTTCAGCCATTCCCAAGTGACAAACATCCCCACAATTTCTAGTTCTTTGCCACCACAAAGAGAGCTCCTACAAATATTATAGAATATGTAGAAAAGTAGTTATGTATATATTAAACTTGCTTGACTCCATAAGGAAAAAGAAAAGGTTACTGCCATTGAAAGTTGATCCCTAAGGAATCCAGACTTAGTGATCAATTTCAGATCATGCAAGATCAATGCAAGCTATAAAAATTAGTACCTTCTGATTGTCTAACAATACACGATCTGGTGGATAGACATACAACAGGCACTCATTATCTTTCATAAACTAACAGACAACAAATCCTTATCCTACAAAGACAGACCTCAAAGAAAGACAAAGAGTATGATTTGCATCTCTTATTGAATAATGCCATGGTGCTTTCCAAAAAGATTGAACCAATTCACGATACCAAGATCATAATTCTTTTCCATGAGCAGTTATGATGCTGGATTTTATTGTTTTTAATGATCTTTGCCTAGGAATTTGTGAAGGCTTAATAAATGGGTATTTATTGATTGTTCTTTTTCAATTTAATACCTGTAAGATGTCAGTGTTGTTTTAATTTGCATTCATTTTTTAATGGAGGAAGAAAAAGAAGGGAAAGTGAAGAGAAAAGAAAGGGAGAGAGGAGAGGAGAGGAAAGGAGAGAAGGATAAGGGAGTGGAAAGGAAGAGGGGAATGGAGAGGAGGGAAGAGAAGAGCTCATGACTCCCTGGAAGCGAAATCCATCACAACCTGGCTCTCACCACCTTCCTTTCCAAGTATTTTTATATATTATTCTTTTTCACACACTCTGTGATCCAGCCAAACTGACCTTCCTCACATAGGACATTTTATCTCCCATCTTCCTGCCTCTGCACTGGCTGGCCCTTGAGCCTTTTTTTGGAAATCTTCAAGACTTAGCACAAATTCTACCTTTAACCTTTAATGTTGAGCCTTTGCTTACTCCCCAAGATGTTAATGTTCTCCTCCTTCCCCCCAAAAAATTTGCATTTATTTTATTTTCATTTATTCCTTTGTATGTTATTTCCTGTTCCCCTTTCCACCCCCCTTCAAGAAAATACAAGCTTGTAGAGACCGGGGATTTTTTCCCCTTTGTCTCCCCGTTGACAGCACTGTGCCTGGCATATGTAAATGCTAGTTTAATTTGATTAAAGCACTGATAAATTGGGAAAAGTTCAGAGGAACCCCTCCAGAATGGTAGACTGGGAACCATAACATAGCAGGGTCAATTGAAGGAACTGAGGATGTTTAGTTTGGAAAAGAGAAGACTCAGGAAAGAACAATATGATGACTCCCTCCAACAGTTTAAAGTATGACTTGAAAGAAGATAATAAATGCCAGAGGCCAGAGGTGAACCCAGGTCCTTGGACCCTAAAGTCACTGTGTTTGTATTTATTTATTTGCTTGTTTCTTTGTTTAATTTATGGAATAAAACAATGTGCTTGACTCCCTGAGGTCTCTTCTGAGATTCTACAATTTCCTCATTATTTAATCTAAACCCTTCATCCTACCAAAAAAAAGTGCATCTGAATCCCAAAGAAATTAAAATCTCAGAATCATAAATTGTTAGAGCTCAAAGAGGCTGCACTTGAGGACCTAGAGGGCCACATATGGCCTCGAGGTTGCGGGTTCCCCACTCCTGGTCCAATCCAACTCCAACCTTTTACAGGTGTGGAGATTTGGGGCTAGAAAAAGAAAACTGATTAGGCCAAGGACATACAGCTCCAGGAGCTAGGTCTCCTGACCTTCTCCTTTTAGTAGATGAAGAAGTTTTACCAGGTGGAGAGAGATATCAAAGATAAAATTTACCTACTTAACGATTTGCTGAAAGATCAAACTCAAAAGTGTCATTGTAAGATAAAAGGAGGAAGCCAAGGGATTGGCAAGAATCCTGTACACAGACATCACTATGTCTTAACCTCCCAACCCATTGAACTCCCCATTACCTCCTATAGTAAAAATCAGTTGAGTAAGGGGCAGCAAAGTGGTGCAGTGGTTAGGGCACAAGCCCTGGAATCAGGAAGACTTGAGTTCTAGTCCAGCCTCGGACACTTAACAGTTACTAGCTGTGTGACCCTGGGCAAGTCACTTAGCCCCAACTACCTCACTAAAAATAAATAAATAGATTGAGTAGCTGGAAATTTAGGTCATGCTTCTTCTAGCATTCACCAGTAATTGCTTCCCTCCCACAGGCATTACTGTAAGAAGTGGCTAGATTCAGGGAGATGGTAAGAAGCCTAAATGCTTTTCATGTCTTTCACCACATTGGCCTGTTGTTGTCAAACTGAAAGAGCTTTCCTGCTGTATGACCATTGTGGCTAGAGACTAGAGACAGTTCTCAGACAGTCTGTAACCAGCTAGTGTCTGATGCGCATCACCTTCCATCAGAGACCTGTCCATCTGTGGTTCTCTAATTATAACTGAAGTAACAACATAATTAACTCCCATTATTCTGGTGATTTTAAGATTTGCTACTGCTGGTCTCAGTTTCCTCGTTAGCAAGATGAGAGGGTTGGACTAATGGCTGTAAATCTTTGGTCCTATAATTCATTTTGCAGGTGAAGAAAATGGATCTCAGAGTAGATGTATTATAAGATTCTAAAGGAGAATTTGAGCCCAGGTCTTCTTAACTCCAATATTTTATTCTAGAACAGCTCAGTGGCACATAGAGAGGACAGGATTAGGAGTCAAAAAGACCTCAGTACATCTCCTGCCTCCTGCCTTATACATACTGTAATGAGCTGTGTGGCCCTGGTTAAGTCACTTAAACTCTGTGGGACTCAGTTTCCTCATCTGTAAAATAGGAATAATAATAGCAGCTATCCCATAGGATTGTTATGAAGATCACAACACATAAAGCACTTTGCAAACCTTAAAGTGCTATACAAATGCTAGCTATTTGAGGCACTGAACAAAGCAAGTTATTTAACCAATTAGCCAAAAGGTGTCAGGAGGAGAGGCTATAAAACAATGATGTCTCATATTTCCCTTCAAGCAGAAAGCAGCCATAATTCCATCATATTCAGTTGTTATATTGGTTGGTTTTACTGAAATTTTTTTCTTTTTAAAACTTTTTTGTTCATTTCTTCTTATTCTTTGTTACAAAAGAAGAGTCACTGCATTTTGGAGTGGAGTAGAATATATTTGGAAATTAAGGGAATTTTTTAAGATAGTAATAATTTTTTGAGCAATGATTTACTTCCCCAGTCATGTCTTCTATAAACTCTCTGTTTTCTGATGTGCTATTGGAATGTTTTCTAATATCACAAGCTCTACTTGATTAAAAAGTGGCCCATGAAAGGGTTACTACATTTCAAAAATGTAGAATACCTCAAAATGCCTTTAACACAGAAAACTGATTAAAATTTAATTGTACTCCAATGACAAGAGAAGTTCATTTATTCAACAAGTCTTTATTGAATCCTTACATGTTCTTCTATCCAGTGACTGGCTTCCTTGCTGTTACACAAACAAAAAACACTCCAACTCTTAATCCCAGTACTTCATCTGATTATTCCCCCATGAATGGAACGCTCTCCCTCTTTTGCTTCAACCACTGTCCTCCCTGGCTTCAAATTCCATCTAAAATCCCTTTTTTTTTTTACTGGAAACCTTCCCCAAATCCTTTAATTCTAGTATATTCCCCTCCTTATTTATCTTCTATATAGCTTCCAAAAGGAGTCTTGGTATGCAAGAGGCAGAGTTAAATCAGTTCAGAGTTTCTTGCACAATGTCTCATAGCCATTTATGAAGATAACTCTGTCATGACTTCATAGATATACAGAAATGCCTATTGGCATAGTTCTGTTGAGTGGCATACAAAGTTGTTCTAATAACTTCCTATTACCTCTAGGATCAAATGTAAGCTACTCTGTTTGAATTTTGAAAGAATTTAAAACTGTGATCAACATAATGCCCAGCCATTATTCCAAAGGACCAACAATACAACCTGCTACCCACCCCCTGACAGAGAGGGGATGGCCTCATGGTACAGAATGAGATCTATATTTGAGGACACAGTGAATGTGCAAATTTGTTTTACTTGACTCTACATATTTGTTACAAGAGTTTTCTTTTTCTTTATTTTTTTTCCAATAGTGTGGAGCTGATATCTATGGAGCAGTTAGAAGAGAGAGGTCAGCAAATGCTAAGATAGAAAGAAAGAAAGAAAGAAAGAAAGAAAGAAAGAAAGAAAGAAAGAAAGAAAGAAAGAAAGAAAGAAAGAAAGAAAGAAAGAAAGAAAGAAAGAAAGAAAGAAAGAAAGAAAGAAAGAAAGAAAGAAAGAAGGAAAGAAAGAAAGAAAGAGAGAGAGAAAGAGAGAGAGAGAGAGAGAAAGAAAGAAAGAAAGAAAGAAAGAAAGAAAGAAAGAAAGAAAGAAAGAAAGAAAAAGAAAGGAAGGAAGGAAGAGAGAGAGAGAAAGAAAGACAGGAAGGAAGAAAGAAAAAGAAAGGAAGGAAGGAAGAGAGAGAGAAAGAAAGAGAGAGAGAAAGAAAGAAAGGAAGGAAGGAAGGAAGAAAAAGAAAGGAAGGAAGGAAGAGAGAGAGAGAAAGAAAGAAAGAAAGAGAGAGAGAAAGAAAGAAAGAAAGAAAGAAAGAGAGAAAGAAAGAAAGAGAGAAAGAAAGAAAGAAAGAGAGAAAGAAAGAAAAAGAAAGGAAGGAAGGAAGGAAGGAAGGAAGGAAGGAAGGAAGGAAGGGAGGGAGGAAGGAAAAGAAAGACAGAAGGAAGAAGAAAGGAAAGGAAAGGAAAGGAAAGGAAAGGAAAGGAAAGGAAAGGAAAGGAAAGGAAAGGAAAGGAAAGGAAAGGAAAGGAAAGGAAAGGAAAGGAAAGGAAAGGAAAGGAAAGGAAGCACTTTTTAATGTGCCAAAGGAAAGCCTCAGAGATGCAGGAAGGCTTTAAAAGTACAAGCTATGCATAATGGAGATTTGTGGCTTCATAAACAATCCTTTCTATTTTATATCTAGAAATATTCATTCTCCTTGGCATCTGTTAAATTCAGAACAAATTTTAAGAAATTTTAAATGGGGAAAAAATCTTCATCTCTTTAATATTTGAAGTCCCCCAAAATCAGGCCTCTTGCTTCCTTTCCAGTTCATTACTTCTCTCTCTATATTCTACTGTCCATCCATACATCATTCTTTACACAGAATACTCCATCTCCCATCTCCACCACTTTGTACCAGGTGACTCTTCCTACCCTCCCCCATGCTTTCTCTCCTCAGTGAGTGGTATAGTGGTTAGACTTGGAATCAGGAAGATCTGAATTCAAATCCAGCCTCAGACACCTACCTGTGTGACCCTGAGCAAGCCATTTAACCGCTGTTTGCCTCAGTTTCTTCATTTATAAAATGTGGATAATAATAGAACCTGCCTCCCAAGGTTGTTGTAAGGATCAAATGAGATGAGAAATTGTAGAAGTTTTATAATAATAAATAATAGACATTAATTGTATAATAATAAATGAGCCTGTAAATTGCATAATAGTAAAAACAACAATGAGATAATAATGAAAATAATAAATGAAATAGTAAATTGTAAATAAATTATAAAGTACTTAGCACAGGTCCTGGCACATAGTAAATGCTACAGAAATTTTCACTATTGTTATGGAGTCCCTGGCTTCCTTCAAAATTCACTCAAGCTCCATCTTCTGGATGAGATCTTTCCTTACCCATACCCCCCCCACACAATTCCCCAACCTCTACCCACTAGTGCCATCCTGTTACATTATATCTGCTTGTGTTATATATAATATATATGTACATCATATCTCACTCACTAGAATACACGCTCTTTGAGAGCAAGGTCTAATCTCTCATCTTTAAAATACGTATAACAACTTTTTCATGACTTACCTCATGGGGGTTGTGATAAGGGTCAAGTGTGAGGTCATATGTAATGCATTGTAAGTACATTTCCATGATACAAAACATGATATATATGTAGGCTTAGAAGAAAACTGAAAACTTCAACCATGAAATATTTCCAAAGATCCAGATTTTGGAATCCTGCAAATACAGTTAGACAAAGCTGACAATCCCACCCCCCACGCACACACGTACACACAGACACGCATCTCACTGAGGCTTGAAGTTGACTCAGATAAAGATCAGACAATGGGCCTGTGGCCTGTGGGATAGCCTACACCTTTCACACCAAGAGGGAGGAAGCAGCAGACGTCCTCTGCCTCCTGAAACTCTTGCCAAGTGATTCCATCTCACACACTAGCAGATCATCAGTTTGATGTGGCCACACCTGGATTTGTTCACCTGGCCTCATGGGGACAGTTTGACAATGATCCTGCTTCATTTCCCAGGTTACCCAGCTTCTGGCATGCATTTCTGTCAAAGCTATGTGAAAGCGGTTGTGGGAATGGTTACTTGGATTTCCTGTTATCACCACTTGTCAAGTCATGTGAAGGCTTCACCTTCAGGCTCTGTGGAAGATTGTGGTGTATTACTTACAGACAAACAATGAAACCACAGAGAGGGAACTTTGTGAAGTCAGAAGTTTTCATCCGAGGTGTCTCATCTAACTCCTAGTTAAAATAAAGTATCTCCAGTATGGTAGAAAGGGAGAACAAAATAACCACAAAAAAAAAAAAAAAGAAAGAAAGAAACTCTGGGTTTGGGATCAGAGACTTTTGGGCTCACATCCCAGCTCTGACATTTACTTTTATCTATGTGATCTTGAACATGTCACACCCACTCTGAGTCTCAGTTTCCTTATCTATAAAATAAAAGGATTAAATTAGACATTCTCTTAGAACTCATAAACTCCCCCAGCTTCCTATTATCTCCAAGACCAAATATGAAATCCTCTCTTTGACTTTTTAAGATCTTCATAAGCTGATCCCTTCCTACCTTTCCAGTCTTCTTACATCTTTCTCCCCTCTACATACTCTGCCACCCAGTGATACTGGTCTCCTTACTGTTCCTCACACATATCCCAACCCCAAGCATTTTCCCTGTTTCCCCTATGCCAAGTATACTCACCTTTCTCATGCCTGTCTCCTGGGTTCTCTGACTTCCATCAAGTCCCAAAGGAAATTCTGCCTTCTATAAGAAGTCTTTCCTTAATCTCAAAATCTTCCCTCTGTTGATTATCTCCAATTTATCCTACACAGATCTTGTTTGTATGAAATTGCTTGAATATTTCTTTTCCTCACTGGACTGTGAGGTTCTTGACATCAGGAACTGTCTTGTTTTTTTTTACTCTCTTTGTATCCTCAGTGCTTAGCATAGTGCCTACCACATGGTAGAAGCATAACAAATGCTCATTGACTTGACTCTAATATCCCTTCCAGCTCTAAATCTATGATTCTAGGACCCTAGGAAGTTTATCCAGACTTCCTTGAATATCCCCCTGGGCACCTGAGGTAGCCCCTTCCATCTGTTGAGAGATTTAATTGGAAGTTTTTCTTTATGTTGAGCTACAGCTTGTCTTCTACTCATTGATGCTAGTTGTGTCTGCGGGGCCAACAGGCTGTCTTTTACCTTATAGCAACTACACCCCTACAATGACCATCTTAATTTTTGAATACATTGCTTTGTTTAAAATGAAGAACAGATTGAGAAGAGAGTTGCTAATTATATCCACTCTGCCCTATAATGATTTCTCAGATGGATTGGGACAACGTATAGGCTAAAGACTTAACAAGCAGATGCACCGGCAAAGAAGAAAACTGGAGTAGTAATTCTTTAATGCTTAACTGTTGCATTCTTCTGTTTTGTTTTGCTTTAGCCTTTTGATTCCAGGTTTTGTTTCCAAATCCCCATTTTGGAGAGGAAATTTATTTGATAAAAATCACCTGGAGGACTGTCTCATGGGGGCAGAAGATAGGAAATTTGGAACCAAATGCCTGAAAACCAGGGCTCTGCATGTATTCATACAGTGCACTGCAAGAAATGATCTTCCTGAGAAGGGTAACTACATGTGTATTGATGGCATTGTCAAGGACTTCAAAACCTATGCTGTCTATCAGTTCCTTAACCTCAGCAACCTTAATGTGGGCTATAGATAATCAATTCAATGAGCATTTATTAAGCTCCTATTGTATGTCAACCACATGCATGTTTGCAGATGATTGTGCACTCAGTGCAGCCTCTGAAGCTGAGATGCAACAAAGTATAGATCAATTCTCTGCAGCCTGTACTAATTTTGGCCTAATAATTAACACCAAAAAAACACAGATGCTCCATCATCTACCACCACACCATCCACACGTGGAACCATTGGTTACAACAAATAGAGAAGTTTTGAATGCTGTGGATAAGTTCACTTACCTTGGTAGTGTACTTTCCAGGGATGTACACATTGATAATGAGGTTGATGCATGCACTGCCAGAGCTAACTCAGTGTTTAGAAAGGTTTGGAGGAGAAGAGGTATTAGAGTGACTACCAAACTGAAGGTCTACAGAGCTGTTGCGCTGACCTCATTGTTATATGCTTGTGAAACATGGACAGTCTACCAGCGTCATGACAGGAAACTGAATCGCTTCTATTTGAACTGTCTTAGGAAGATTCTGAGGATCACCTGACAGGATAAGGTACCAAACACTGAAGTCCTTCCTTGAGCTGAACTGCCAACTATTCAAACTATGCTTCAGAGAGTGTAACTCAGAGGGACTGATCACGTTGTTCAAATGCAAAATGTACGCTTCCAAAAAGACTATTTTATGGAGAACTGGCATGGGGCAGGCGATCATATGGTAGCCAGAAGAAATGATACAAGGACACTCTCAAGGTCTCTCTCAAGAACTTTGGATTTGACTGTGCAACATGGGAGACACTGGCACAGGACCCACATCAGAAAAGGTGCTGTGCTCTTTGAGCAAAGCAGAATTGAGACAGCACAAAGTAAATGCAGGATACGCCAATTTGGGATATCCACCCCAAATATTCACATGGACTATCTGTGCCCAAGCTGTGGTAGAGCATTACAAGCTCATATTGGTTTGATCAGCCACAGCTGGACACATTGAAATTTCACTTTACAATGGTGATGTCATTTTGGTCCTCTTCAAAGAGGAAGGACTACAACCAGCCTGTCCTAACGTCTCTGTCAGGAGGCAAGTCGTAGTTTTTATCATCAGTCCTCTGGAATTACAGTTGATCATTGAGTTCATCATGGCTCTTAAGTCTTTCAAAGTCGTTTGTTTTTTATAATATTGTGTTATAGTATAAATTGTTCTGGTTCTGTACACTTTCTTCTGCATCAGTTCATACAAATTTTCCCAGATTTTTCTGAAACCATCCCCTTTATGATTTCTTATGGCACAACAGTATTCTATTACATTTATCTGCCATAATTTGTTCAGTCATTCATCAATTGATGGACTACTTTCCTCCCTTTCTCCCCACCTTAGTTTCCTGTTTTTTACAGTCACAAAAAGAGCTTCTATCCATTTGTTCGTATGTAGGTATGCACTGTTTTCTTCTTGCTTTGTTTCCATTGGAGTATAATTCTACTACTGATATCTTTGGGTCAAGAGTCCCCTTTTGCATGCAGGAACATGGACCAGTCAGTAAAAATGCACAGTATCAGGAGATGTAAGTGTGCAAAGAACGGCAAGAAGTCAGTGTCACCGAAACATAGAGCTCATGGCAGGGAATTAGGTGCAAGAAGCTAGAAAGGTAGGGGAGGCAGGTTGTAAAAGGTTTTAAAAAAACAGAGAATTTTGTATTTTACTCTAGAGATAATAGGGAGCCACTGGAAGTTTGTTTTTTTTTAATAGGGAAGGTAAAATAGACAAACTTTAGGAAAATCAATTTGACTGCTGAGGGGAAGATGGCCTGGAGTGGAAGGAGATGAGGCAAGAAAACCAAGTCAAAGACTATTGCAATAGTCTAGGGCAGGGGTGGGGACCCTGAAGCCTTGAGGGCACATGTGACCTCTTAAGTCCTCAGGTGTGCCCTTTTGACTGAGTCCAAGTTTTACAGAACAAATTCTTTCATTAAGGGGATTTGTTCTGTGAAGTTTGGATTCAGTCAAAGGGCCACACTTGAGGACCTAGACCAGCACATGTGACCTCAAGACCATAGGTTTCCCACCCCTGGTCTAGAGGTAAAGGATGAGAGCCTACATCAGCATAGTGGCAGTGTCAGAAAAGGGGAGGGGATATATACAAGAGATATTACAAGATTAGAAATGGCAGGACTTGTTTCACAACATGACTAATATGGAAATATGTTTTACATGATTGCATATACATAACCTATTTCAAATTGCTTACCATTTTAGGAAGAGGGCAGGGAAAATAATTTGGAACTCAAAATTTTCTAAAAATGAATGTTAAAAATTGTCTTTATACATAATTGAAAAAATAAAATGCTAGTTTTAAAAAAAGAACTAGAAGGACTTGGCAATAGTTTGGATGTAAGAGAAGAGGGAGTTAAGGATGACATGTAAGTTGTTATAAGCCTGATTGGGGGAATGGTAGTGGTTCCTTTGACATTAAAAGAAAGTTAAGAAGAGAGGGCTTGGAGGAAAATAACAAGTTCAGTTTTGAATATGTTGAGTTTAAGATATCTACAGGATGTTCAGCTTGAGTTGTCCAATGAGCAATTGGAGATGTGAAACTGGAGGTCAGGAGAGAGAAAAGATCTTTTAACTAACTGCAAATCCAGAACTCCATGAATATATTCAAAGATCAATTCTTACTCTACTGGGTATCTTCTTCCTCTTGGCTTTGGAACACAAGGATGAGTCTTTGATATCTCTGGATGTTCAAGTTGGTGAGCGTGCATGTCAAGAAAAGCTCAAGGTCTCAGAGACATGCCTGTGCCTAAGGTGAGGCTGCCTCCCATTTATGTCTTCTTTCCTTTGGTATGGGGCCTAATGACCTCTCAGAAATGATGTCCCATCTTCTTCTTCCCAGGCCCCAGACCATCAGGCTACCAGAGCAGCTGTGCCAACAATAGTAGCAGAATCTGGCACGTTAAGAAGAAGAGGGTTGCCCTAAGAGAAAGAGAACAGTTCAAAGTATTGCAGTGTGCAGTGGGGGTGATCATGTAAAATGGTTAATAAGCAGCACCCCCTACCCCTTGCTGTGGAGAATCCTTCAAAGGGTGCCAAAAATTGTATTGTGCCTAGAGTCTCTGGGCTGGAGCCATGAACCAATTACTGTGAAAATGGGGAGCCTTCTTCCCTTGTCAAGGAGCATGAAAATGTATTCATTATGAGGATAAAGAATGGGAATTTCTTGATTCCCCCAACTTCTAGTGTGCTCTTTCCCTTAACTATTTTATATTAATTTTGTATTTAATCAGAATATATTTATCTCAGTAGCTAGTCAGGCACTGCTCAATTTAAGGCCACAGGGATTAGCGATCTGGGTCCATCCCTGTCCTTTACATGCCCTCATGATTTGCCTAGTTTAATTTATAATGGGGTTTTGTGTATTCCTGGATCACCTAAGATGGAGACACCAATATGGGAGACAGCAGGGACCTGCTCCTGGGAGATATTCTGCACTCCCCTGTAAGTGGGAGCAGTATCTTTCCAATGACTTAACGTCCAGAACAGGCTACATCTCTAAGCCTAGGACAGCCATTATCTCTCTTTCCAGTTACAGAGAGATGAAGGTCTCTTGTTCACACAACTGCATGGATGCCATTTGTTAAGCTGGGTGGAAGAAATATGTCTTTCAACCATTCCCTTTTTGACCCTGTCGACCTGCAAGTTTGGTTTGGGGTTTTTGTTCGTTTCATTTGCCCTTTTCGGTTCTAGGCATATGTAATAAATTCTCTGGACCAGGGAGCTCCAGTCATGGTGACCTTGGATGCAGGATTCCAGGCCAGATGTTGCTACCAGCCAAACAAGGAAGCCCTGAAAAGAATGGGAGCCCAGTAGGGGCTTTGGACTTGGAACATAGTGGCACCATGCTACATGGGAACTGAGTTAAGCTGTGCACCTCATCCTCTCTCTTCCCTGCAGACAAAAGAGTCTTAAAGGAGGATTATGCACCCCTAAATTCTGAGGAGAATGAATGTTTGTTTTTGCTATACCTTTGAAGCAAAGCTTAATCTTACTGTTAGATGGCCAAATGAAAATAAAATTCTGGGGACCCTCTAAAATTGACCCCCATATTCAGTAGGGGCTTGAGCCAATGATGAGGACTTAAACCTCCCAATTCCCTTTAGGATGTTGGAGAACCATGGAGGTGGAGTGAAATGCAGTATACCTTACCTTCAGGCAGTGGGAACCAGCATAGTCACTGTTACACATTATTAGTTCAACTGAGAGGCAACTATCCAAACATCCTTGAGACATTTGCAAACAGTTTTTTCATGAGGGCTGTTAGTTAGCCATTTTTACATTTCTACTTCCACTGACTACAACCCTCTCTCTCTCTCTCTCCCCATGAGCTCATGGCTTTCCACCCCATGGGGTGAGGTACACACCTATTTGACCCTCCATAGGGTTCAGGGAATCATCCTTGCACTCCAGAATCAACAGGAAGAGGATGCTTGAGGGATAGCAATTGCTTCTTTAATATATTCATGAAATTCTAAGCCAATTCAAAGATTTTCTCATCACCACACAATATGAACCCCTAAGTTAACTGGAAGCAGTCAAAGGATATCTGTACAAGCTCTGAAATTCGGGTGGGAGGGGGCAGGTGGGGAAAAGGATTGAGAGCAAGGGCCACTCATCACATATATTTACTTACATTTACCTACTTGGAATTTTGGCTAAGTATGCCCCATTGAAGACCTAAGGGATCACCACATTTCTGAAAGATGTTGATAAGTTGGAAAACTTCCAGAAAAGGCAATGAGTTTAATGAAGGGTATCAAACTCATGCCATCTGAAGATCCATTAAAGGGACTGAGGACATTTATAGTGAAGAAGAGTCAGTGGGTACGTGATCTCTGCCAAGTATTTGAGGGACTGCCATGTAGAAGACAAATCAGCCTTGTTCTGATTGATCCCATGGGGCAGAACTGAAGGAATTAACCATGGGAGTTGCAAAGAATGTTAAGGAAAACTTCCTAACCATTAGAGTTATCTCAGTCTTCCCTCTTCCAAACTTCTCAATTTCTGCTAAGGGTCCCAACCATGTCCAGTCATCCAAGTTCCCAAAATCAATTCCTCAGTGGCACATATCCCACAAATCCAATCTCTTTCCAAGTCACCGCCACCACCTTGGGGCAGGCCCTCATTATCTCATGCCTACAAGATGCAATAGCTTTCTGGTTGGTCTCCCTGTTTCAGGTCTCTCCTCACTCCAAGCCATCCTCTATTTGGCTGTCAAACTGATCTTCCAAAAGTTCAGGTCTAATCATGTGACTCTCCTAGCTGATAAATTCAAGTAATTCCATAGTACCTCCAGAATTAAATATAAAACTGCTTGGTTCTTAAAACCCTTCACAACCTGGCATCATCTTTCCTTTCTGGTCTTTTTTTTTTTTTAACTTCACTACCCTCCATGAATTCTATGATCCGATAAGCTCAAACAGGACACACTCTTACCTGACTGTGACTTTCATTGGCTGTCTGCCATATCTGGAATGTTCTTCCTTCATATCTCTGCCTTCTGTTTTCTCTGGCTTCCTTAAAGACTTAACTCAAATTCTACCTTCTTGAAGAGACTTTTCTTGATCCCCTACACACACACACACACACACACACACACACACACACACACACTGCTAGTTCCTATCCTCTTAAATGACCTCCCATCTACACTCACATACATACATATACATGGGAGTGTATATGAGTATATACATGTATATATATATGTACATTTGTGTGTATTTACACATATAGTATGTATCGTAATTGTTTGCATATTATCTCCCCTATGACAATGTGAGTTCCTCAAGGGAAGGATCAAGTTTTCACCCTTTCTTTGAATCCTCAGCTCTTAGCACAGTGCCTGGCACATTGTAAGCAATTACTAAATTTTTGTCTAACTGATTAACACAAGTGAAATGATCAGTCTTGGGAAGTGATGTTCCCTGTTTCTCTGAAGGTCGTCAAGCTGAAGCCAAATAACCACTTGTCTGGCATCTTATTCAGGAGATCCTTGGTCAAGTGAAGTTGTCCTCTGAGGTCCCTGGAAACTCTGAACCTCTAAGCCAGGGCCAAACAGTTCATCAAGTTAGAGGGAGGAAAGACTTTTCTATAGAATCCAGCAAACTGGATTTTGGTGGCTTAGGGCTTAGGGTTCTACTCCATTCAGATGTCAGAAGAGGAATCAGTAATCTGACAACCTAAAAAGTCACAGGTAACTCAGGTTCCCCTTCCCCCACTGTACCTGAAATTCTGAAATTTACAAATAACCTCCCCATAACCCTCTGCTGCGAAAACATAAGTTGAGGTTCTTTGTATGAAAATGTAATGTGTTTTTAATAATTAACTAGAGCCTGGCAAGGGGATCTGGGGACTTGCTGCCACACTCCCCCCTTGTGACAGGTACAAGAATTACAGGCACCTGGTGATGGAAAAAAGATAGTCAGTGGGGATACTATTTCAACAAGGGTCAGCCTTGGTGAGGTTTGTCTTTCCTTTCCTCATCCCATCTCATGACACCCCTTCAGATCATTGGAATAACTTGAGATGTCTTAAGTAGCTTCCTAAATCACTGCTTTATAGGCTTGGTCCCAAAAAGGAAATGCAAAAGGCATCCCCCCTTCACTATAGAGGTGAAAGACTATGGGTTTGGAATACTGCATATACTGTCAGACCTTTTTATTTATTAGTTATAGTTATATAGGTAGATAATTAGTTACATATACACACATAGTTAGCCAGTTTTGCTGAATTTTTTTCACTTTTTTAATTCTTTGTTATAAGGATGGCTCTCTCATTGGAAGTAGGGGGAGGTATAGAGGAGGAAGGGATACACTGGGAAATTTGGCAATGTAAAAACAAAATATATTGATAAAATTATTTTTGGAAATAAGAGATCCTTTGCTTTTCATCAAAAGTCTCTCAGTATAGTCAGAGGGACAATAAGTAGAGTAACAGGGAGAGTGAAAACTAGAAGCAATTAGGTGGCACAGTGGAGAGAGTGCTGGGTCTGGAGTCAGAAAGACCTGAGTTCAAATCCAGCCTCAGATACTCACTAGCTGCATGATCCTAAACAAGTCACTTAACCTCTGCCTGCCTCAGTTTCCTCCACTGTAAAATGTAAATAACTAATAACTTCTTTATCCTGGGACTGTTGTAAGAAAGAAATTGGGATAATATTTACAAAAGCACTTAGCATAGTACCTGGCACACAGTAGGTGCTATATAAATGCTTATTCCTTTCCATCTATCCCTCCTTCCCCTAGTCTTATCTCTCCCAAAGACTTCCCATAAAGGACACCTAGACAGTGCAATGGTTAGAGTGTTAGGTCCAGAGTTCAAGTATGACTTCATACACTTAGTAGCTATGTAGCCTCGGGCAAGTCATTTAACCTCTGTTTGCCTTGGTTTCCTCAATTATAAAACTGGGATCCTTCCAGGCACCTCCTAGGAGTGTTGTGAGGATCAAATGAGGTAATATTGGTAAAGCATTTGGCACAGTCCCTGGCACCTAAGCATTTAATAAATGTTTATTTCCTTCTTTCCATATGACCTCTGGACTTTTCTCTCTAAAATGGTCTCTCTGTAAAATGGTTCTAATATGTGTTCCTTCCTAGAGACGTGTGGGCTTTTTATGAAATGATGGGGCTTGTACAGAACTTTGAATCCTTTGGTAATACTAATCCTGTAAGTATACAATCAGAAATGAATGCATAAAATGTTTTCAAGTAATAATATTTTATTATATTAGTACCTCTTTTATCTCTTGACACATGTTTTACTTCTGAAATAGATATATTTATATAAGCTTTAAATCATAAATACATGGATAATTTCTTTAAAAACAGATACAAACATATTTTAAACATATTTAAAATTGAATAACACACCTTCTTTTTCCTCTTACCCACTGGCTGAATTTTTGTGCTTTATCCTTAAAAAGGAGGAAATGGGGCATGTTCTAGCATTATAAATACAGCCAAAGAAACAGGGATGAGAAGGGATTATAGCATAAGGGGAACTTGCTTCTGGAATAAAGGACTAAAGAGGCTAGGATCTTCTCAGGAATATCCTTCACTCATTTTCAAAATGGTACCTGGCACTTAGCAATATGGTATCCTGGCTAAACTTAAATATAACACTGGAATATTTCAGAATCAATTTGTGTTCCCTGGGGAGCCCCAAAGTGGCATTCTATTATATAGAAGAGTTTTCAGAATTGTGCCCAGGTGAGAATGAAAGTCTTAAGGACCAGAGTTAGTTTGAGTATGAAAGGGGCTGAGGGCTATGTGTCTGAGGCAAATGCTCTTTGGAACGAATGTGAGTTTCTCCTTAGCCTCTCTAATTTCCCCAACCAAAGAGAAGGGCAGATATCAAGCAACAGAACGAGTGATGGGGGTAACACAGGTACAGCCCACAGTCACCAGGATCTTCTCTAGTTTGAAGGAATGGGAACAGCTCTGTGTGGGCTGTCTCCGGAGAACCAAGAACTCCTGCTGAATAGGGACTGAATTTTTCCCATTCTCTTCTTGCCCCTCAGCGTTGAGGCATCCTGAGTACCGGCACCTGGCTTCTGCAATCTCTGAGGGGAATCTGTTGGGGTCCTTGGTGATGCTGTGGAAGAAATGTACATAGTGCAAAGATAAGTTCGGACAGAGGCAGAAAGAAAAGGTGGCTGATGTCTGGGTCTGCTAGTGACCTCTTCCTCTCACCTGTCTAAAGGGTGGGCATTACCCACAGGTTGCCCAAACCTTCTTCTTTATGGCTTTCTGCTGATTGTGGGCTCCAGCCCACAAAATAACACTGAATTGAGTGATGCCAATTATAGAAGAACCCATCAACCACAAGGTCTCTGAGACCCAGCACCGCTCCCTTAACAAGATACATCAGGGCATGGTGTTCTCACGAACACAGTTGTGACATCTCTGGCTGCCTCTCTGTGGGCTGGTCACAGTGGGAGAGGAAGAGCTGTGCTTACTGTCAAAACTCAATACAACCTTCTGAAAGTCGATGGATCTTGTGCCCGCCCCTTCCACTTTCACATGGGTTTCCTTCATTCCTCCATCCTTCCTAATTCAGCCTCCAGGAGATACTCAGGTAGTGAAGCAGAATTCAGTTATATGTATCAGCAGAAAAAAAGCATTAGCAGATAATACTCCACATAGCTTGCCTATTATAATTTTGTTTTAATTTTAAATTAAAAAAAGTTATTGAGAGCCCTTGATTTCACATCACCCCTATTTCCCTGTCTTTATTGTATTCTCTGAACAGCAACACACAAGCCAGTACAATGGAAGGAGCATTGGTTGTGGAGTCAGGGGACCTGGGGTTGCATCCTGACTTTGAAGCTTTCTACTCATGTTGCCTTCGACAAATCAGTTAACTTTCCTGAACCTAGATTCCTCATTTGTAAATTGAATGGACTGGGTAATAAGGTAGTACAGTGGATAGAGAGCTGAGCCTAAAGTCAGGCAGACTCGTTTTTGTGAGTTCAAATCTGGCCTCAGACACTTACTAGCTATGTGACTCTGGGCAAGTCACCTAATCCTGTTTGTCTCAGTTTCCTCATCTGTCAAATGAGGTGGAGAAGGAAATGGAAACCACTCCACTGTTTTTGCCAAGAAAACCCCAAAAGGAGTCACCAGGAGTCAGACACAGCTGAAAATGACTGACCAAAAAAAAACCAAATTGGTTAGACCAGTTGGCTTCTGAGACTGCTTCTAGATCAATGAATCAAAGAAAGGAAGATTATGGAATCATTTATCAGTCTTTGATTGCTTTGTATTTATCTTCCTTATTTATACACATGTAAGCATGGAAGTAATGCCAATTACAGTACACTTTAGAGGTAACAATGTGGTACAGTAGATAGAGGTCTAGCTTTGGAACAAGAAAGACCTGGGTTGGAGCCCTAGCTCTAAAGCATAAGTAATTGTGTGACTGTGTGCATTAAAGTCACTTAACTTCTCTGGACCTTCAGGCAACTCTAAAATAATAAACCTTGGAGGAGGATCTGCATTGGTGATGGGAATTTCCTACACAGATGAAATCTCAGGTTCAGGCCAACTCACTTGAATGCAGTACTTTCAGATACTCCAAGTACTTTACTCATAATGATCCTATGAGGTAGGCAGGGCAAGTATGAGCATTTCCCATTTTACAGATGAGGAAACTGAGAGTCAGAGAGGTGAAGTGACTTTTTAAAAAATCATGTATGCTCATTTATGAACTTGTCTCCTTCCCCTCCTCAATAAAATGTGAACTCTCTAAGGGCAGGGGGAGTTGGGTTGTTTTTTTTTTTTTTTTGTCTTTGTACCCCTGCACCAAATCTAGGCGCTTAATAAATGTTTATCAATTGACTGCTTGATTAGTTTCACGGCCAATAAGCAATGGAGCCAGGACTCCCTTCCAGCTCTCTTTGCTCAAGGTCCAATTCTTTTTCCTCTCTACCTCACTATTTTGATTTAAAAGTCCCTTTTCTTTCATCACAAAGAAGCAATTGACAAAGAGCCAAATTGTGCAAAGTAGTCGTCAATGTTAAACAAGAATTTGAAAATAGAATTGTAGATGAGTATCTACCTCTCAACTAAAAGATCTCTGTCATAGTAAGTTAGGGGAATGGCAGTACAGTGTCAGATGACTAGCAACTGTTGTCCATGATGGAATCAGGAAAATTCACTGTCTTGTAGTGAATCATAGGATCTTCATAAAATCATAAAAGTTGTGACTTAGTGAAGACCTTAGAGATCATCTAGTCCAACCCTCCCCATTTTACAAATGGGGAAATTGAGGCCTAAGGAGGTGAATGACTTGTGAGAAGTCACACAACTAGCTAGGGGCAGAGCTAAAACCCAGGTTTCCTTCTTCTCTTACAGGCTGCTGCTTCCTGCTTCTCTTCTTTTAATAAGTAGCACCAAACAGATATTCAAGCTGCATCCGTTAGTGGAATATGCAGAAAAAATAGAGTAAGAACGGAGGGTCTGCGGAAGTTGATGGGGACCGTTCATCCAAGGCTCCCTGGACAACACTATAACAGGCATGCCATCCCATGAACAAGCCACTGCTGTCCAGGGCACACTTGTTACATTTGTATTGTGTGTATCTTCCCTTTGGCCCAAATGTTGCCATGGAAAGAACACTATTTAGAGTCAGAGAACATAGGTTCAAATCTTGCCTGTGCTACTTACTCTCCGTGGCACCACTGTGCCTCAGTTCCCTCAACTGTAAAATAAGGGCACCTGATTAGATGACCTCAAGCTCCCTTCCAGTTCTAAACCTAGAGTCTTAATTTCTTTCTTTCACTGCCCCAACCAACCTGACCCACTGCACTCTGTATTCCCTCTCATTCATCATGTCATAAGCCAAGAAAGCATTCACTGACCATGTGCCAAGAGAATTGACAGAAATTGTCGAGCTCTGAACACATAGCACAAATCTGACCATGGTTGCCCTCCAAGTCATCTTTACCCCATCCCTTTTGTCACTGTAAACTCTCTCCCTTTTACCTTCCCAGGAAATGTACTGCACATTTTCTAAGCTTCTAGGGGCAGCACTGGGCCTGAAGGCAGGAAGACCTGAGTTCAAATCCAGCCTTAGACACTGGCTATGTGACCCTGGGCACATAATTTCACTTCTATTTGCCTCAATTTCTTCAACTTTAAAATGGGGATAATAATAGTACCTACCTCCTAGGGTGGTTGTGAGAATTAAAGGAGACACTATTTGTAAGCACATTGAAATGCTTATTTTCTTCCTTAAATAAAACTGTTCCATCCTATATTATGGGTAGAGAATGATCAGACATGCTATGCTTTCTTAGTAAAGGCTTTACCCTATTCCTGGCTCTCTCTTAGATTATTTCTCTAGTACTTAAAGATGATCTTTCCAGTCTTCTTGTCTCCAGGCAGGGTGGTTCACCATTCCAGGCCAGGAGTGAACTATTCTTCAGCAAGTCACTGTGACTCAGTAGAAAGTCCCCTGGAATGGGGTCAAGAGACCCAGGAACTTTGTTTGAGTCCCAGCTTAAAAAACTTCCTAATTATATTTAAACAGGTCACTTATACCTCTGTAGACCTTGATCTCTTCATCTGTCAAATGAAAAAGTTAAATTGTATAATCTTGACAGTCCTAGCAACTCAGTCTATGAATTAGATTTAGAGATGGAAGAGGCTTAGAGATTACCTAAATCTCATCCCTTCACTTTACATTGTGATTGCTGTGTATTCTGAGTCACACAGGTAATAAGAGATGGACTAAGAATTCAAACCCATATCTTCTGATTCCAAATGGAGTGCTCTTTGCTCTCAAGGAAATCTCCCTGGATCCCATTCCAGTTTGGGTCTTTACTGATGGTTTTCCCTTATATCTGACCAATGTCTTCCTGCTAAGATAGAGAATCATTTTCTACTACCCCTTTATGGTCAGTGAAAATGAACTGGTCTCCAGTCACTAATATGACTGAAAATTGTCACTAGACTTTGGATTAAGTCATTTTAAAACCTCAACTTGATTCCTTAAGCCTTTTCCTATTTTCTAAATCCTTAATCATTTATGTTGCTTTTTGACACATAATGCCATTCTTGTCCAAAGCAGTAAAGAGAATATGTGGTCATTAGAAAAGTCCATGACCCTGCTTCTATGAAGAATGATCCTTACTTGTAATCCCAAGGAGAGATGGAGCGGTTCTGGAAGGTATGCGCCAAGTACATGCCCTGTTGTTGGTTAACAATGCGGATGTCAACCTTCACACTGTTGCTCTCCAATGAAGGACAATTACTACCCTTCTGGGAAATTGCTCCTCTTTTTGTAATTTTCCAGGCTCCCACATTCCCAAGGAGAATAAGCCCCAGCACCATCCACAGCGATAATTCAGGCTGAAAGAGAGAGAATGGTATACTTGGTTATGGACTCTGTTTCCCTCTCAAAAAATTCAGAATGCTCAAGCTAGAAGGGCAGAGTTCAATAAAATGGAAGTAACAATGCCTTCTTCTATTTATGTGACAGTCAAGTTATGATGTAAAGAGAAAAATCCAAAATTATCAGCCTGCCATTCACAGTCTTCTACTATCTAACCCCTACTGACCTTTCCATCTTGATCTCCCACTGGACTTCTCCATTCTATTTGCCTTTCATTATACATTCTTTGTATAGTCCCACATTGTCACTTTGTTTTCTTCCTGGAATGTCTTCCACATTCCATCTCAGTCTATAAAATCCTAACTGTTCTTCAAGACTCAGTTTCCATGATAATCCCAGATAAAAGTCATCTCTACTTTCTTTGAATTCATGCAGCACATATTTTCTTTCTATCCCTCAAAGCTCTTAGCAAAGTACCCTAAATATAGGAGGTGCTCAATAAATATTAGATGGATGGATGGATGGATGAATAAATGAATAAATTATGGTGTAGTGGAAAGGTCACTAGATTTAGAGTTAGGAAAAGTTTATTCCAATCCTGACTCTATCTGTGCAAACATGAGTCATTTTAATTTCTCTGGGTCTCAATTTCCTCATCTGTAAAATGAAGGGATTGGATTGGATCACTTATCAGACCTCTTTCATATCTAAAATTCTATGCATCTCTTAAGTCCCTACTTCCTTCAGTATTTCAAGTTTCTGTGACTTCTTCAGTTTGAGTTATTCCTCCAACCACAAAGAGTGTAAGTCCTTCTATGACTTAGTAGCTAGTCTTCATGAGTGGCCAAATTCATTATCCTGTGACATGTCTGGTTATGCTCCTCTCCAAACTTAGCCAGGCTGGTCCTTATATGACAGATGCACATTCCATCACTAGGCTTACACTCAAAGCCTTTGCAGCTTGGGAGGGTCTGGCAGAGCTCACTCTGTGGGATACATCCTGAGGGATCTAATTTCATAGTGGAGAGAGTGCTGGATTTGGAACCAAGACCTAGGTTGTAATCTTGTTTCAGACATTTAATAGTTGTATGACCTTGGGCATATCTCCTAACCTGACTGAGTCTGAGTTCCCTCATCTTTAAAATAGAAATAATAATTGCATTTAGTTCACAGTATTGTCATAAAGATCAAATGAGATGATACTTATAAAGTGCTTGGTAAACCTTAAAGTGCTAAGTAAATGTCAGCTGTACTTGTTGAGGATCCCGAGTCACATCTGTATCATGATGAAGAGCTGGAGGAAATCTTTGTGAAGATACTATTAATAATACTCCAATATCAGTTATAATTAACAATAATGTATATCTGTAAAGTATTTTATGCTTTTACAAAAGGTTTTCACATCTAATTTTTTCTTTAAATCAATCAATCAAAATGTATTTATTAAGTGTCCCACTATGTGTCAGACACTAAAGATACAAGTGCAAAGAATGAAAGCAATCCATACTCAAATAAGAAAAAATACATTCCAATGGTTGTTCACATCAACCCTATGAGGAGAGTAGGGCTGGTATTATTACAGCATTTTACAGAAAAGGAAACTAGAGTCCAAAGGGATGGAATGGCTGGAATCGGCTTGCATTAAGCTATGTATTCTCACCCACCCTCCAACTACTCTCCCTTCCAGGAGCTTGCTGGAACTACAGCCTACACAGTTTCTAAGCTATAGAACAGAACCAGAGCTCCTGATGACTAGCACAATGGAGAGCTCTGTTCATTCATTGTAATTATTGTTAACAACACGTTGTCACTCAATATTCAGAAATTGGATTCTGGACTGAGGGACTTTGAACCACCATATATAATCACGTATGACAGAACAGCATGCAGTTTAAATTATCTAATTTCTTATCTAGAGATCAGACAGGGCTTGAAATCAACTCGGATAGCTTTTAACAAGAAACCCTGAGTGCAAAACTTGAGCCTAGTGGTTTATGTAAATCAAGGTGATTCAGCTCGTTGTTTCCTGAAGAACTCAAAGCAATTTATGTACAGGAATGTTCCTGTTACCCTCCATGAGCATATTTATCTCCATTATGCAAATAGGACAACTGAAACATGAGAAAGAGCACATTAATGATATTCATAACTTTCATTTATACAGTGCTTTAAGGTTTGTAAAGCTCTTTATGTAGATTACTTCGTGATTCTCACACAACCCTATAAGCTAGCTATTTGCTATCACCCAATTGTAAATTATAAAATGGAATTTTATTTTACAGATGAGAAAATTGAGGCTCAAAAAAGTTAAATGACTTGCTCAGGCTCTCATGGTTGGTGCCTAAGGCAATATTTTAACCCAGGTCTTCCTGACTTCCAAGTCTATCATTTTAGCCATTATGTCATCCTGTCTTTCTAAGGAGATATAACAAGGTCTTTATTTGATCTAGGCTCAAGAGTGTTAGCCTTCCAGAAGAGAACTGAGGTATTTCTCTGCTAAACCATGTGATAATTCAATTTCATTCAGCACCTACTATGTGCCAGGCAATGTGCCAGATACTAAGGGTACAAAGACAAAAGCAGTCCCTGTCCTCAGGAAGCTTCTGATCTACTGGTTAAGCACTTTATCAAGGAAACAGATAGCAATGGCAATCACTATGGGAATTGTCTTGGACTGTCTTTATAAAGGTTAATATAATTTGCCTATAGGACTTTCTCTTCTAACCATATTCTATTGTCTTTGATACTGGCAATATCTCTAGCTGACAGCCAAACTTGGATAGTCTCTAATAACTGAGAATGAAATGAGCCACAAAAGACAAATTTGCCTGACATTTTCTGGTGTTTTCCATACAATGGATTTAAATTCAAAAGCATTATTCTCCTTGCCCCCACTATTTTTAATGCAAATACTATTCTTTTTACAAGATATGGGCTATTTTAAAGACAGTCTACCAAAAAAAAAAAAAGCTGCAAAAGTGGAAAGACACATTATATATACCACTACTAGCATTTACTATGGGTAACAAAGTGGTACAGTGGATAGAGTGCTGGCCCTGGAGTCAGGGAGACCTGAGTTCAAATCTGGCCTCAGACACTTAAGTTGTCTTGCCCTGGGCAAGTCACTTAATCCTGTTTGCCTCAGTTCCCTCCTCTGTGAAAAGAACTGGAGAAGGAAATAGCAAACTACTCCAGTATCTTTGCCAAGAAGCCCCAAAGAGGGTCACAAAGGGTTGGACACTATTGAAATGACTCAACAACAGCAGTACACCATTAAATATGACCATGCTTTATGATGCCATGCTATTCTAGCAAGTATTTCTTCCTTCCCAGTGTAGCAACCCACTCCAAAAGACAAGATGCTGGGTTGTGTAGAGCTGTCAATTTGGAATTTGGTTCAAGTCCCAAGTCATTTCCTAGGAATGTGATTTTATGCATGTCACTTTGTGTCTCTGAGACTCAATTTCCTTAGCTATAAAATGGGGATGGGAGAGGAGGAATTATACATGAGCTGTTTACCTAGACTAAAATTGCAATTGGATAATGTATGGAAAGCACATTGTAATAACAACTCACATCTTCTATAGTGCCTTAAGTTTTACAAAGTACCTCCTACTCACAACCATTCTTTGAAGAAGGTGGTACACGTATTATGCCCATCTTACAGTCAAGGAAACTGAGGCTCAGAGACTGCAAGTGATTTGCTCATGGTCACCCAGCTTGATAGTGTCAATATAGGGCTCAAATCCATCTCCTGTCACTAAGTCAAGTACTCTCCCTGATGTACCACATCCATTGTGAACCACCAAGTCAACACTGAAGCTATGGAGGAACATTTGATGTGGGAATTCCTGGAGATTCTAGCTAATGGAAGGAGCCCTCCCATTACTGAGGACCACTACACTTTTAGTAGCACTAGTATCCTACTATCCCACCAAGGGCAACAGGAAAATGCTAAAGCATCCCCACCACCTATTACAAGGAGCAAAGGTCTCCCCACTCAAGGAGCTGTCCAAAGTATGACACTGAGGAGTCCCAAGTCTTCGGGCCATGACTAATCCCTCTTCTCTCTGAAGTTTCATGCTGAATTTATATCCAGTCCAAAATTATGTATAACTGGTATTCTGAGAACTGAATTTAGAGTGATGACACCTAGGTTTAAAACTACTTACTAACAGCACAGCCATAAGGGAAAAAAAAGTCTGTTTTTTGTTAAATGTTAATATGCTACTTTCCTCATAGAATCATTTTTAGAAAAATACTTCATTAGCCTTAAAATACTACAGAAGTATGTGTTCTATTTTTCTTATTTCATAGCCCAGAGCCACCCAGAGTTGTATATCCCACCACTCCTGGCACTGAATCAGGACAATTGACTATGATTAGTAAAAATTAATAATCGTTCATATTGTATATTTTACACAATCCTTTCACTTAACAGTATTTCCTGTGATTTTCTCAACATCCAAGGTAACTAGTACAAGTATTGGTTTCTCTCCTTTAGTGATGATGAAACAGATTCAGATAAGTCAAGAAAATTATTCAGTGTCACATGGCTGAAAGTGATGGAATTATATTCAAATCTAGGCTTTTTTTTTTTTACTCCAAGGCAGTGCTCTTCCCATAATACCTTACCTGATGGATATTCTTTTTATTTTCTCCCTCTAACAACAACCTGATCAAATATTAACAAGAGTAATAACAATATAGAAATAACTCATTTTTCTATAATGCAGTGAAATTTTTAAAGCACCCTCCCCATAAGAATCATACAGAGTAGTTTGTTTAGATATTATTCTGCCCATTTTGTAGATGAGTTAGCAAGTGACAAAGCAAAATCTGTTACATCTTTTAATAAAGAGAAAAGTCTTGATCAAACTTCATCCCATAGAGCTCAGTTTTACTATGAGGAGGAAATTTCTATACTCACCATCCTTGTACCCTTCTGGAAAGCCATCTGTGTTCTTCTCTGGTAGACAACCTAGTACCTGAAGCACCTTAGTGGTGTGTATGTGTGTGCATGTGTGTGTTGTATTCTTGACAGTACCTGCTTCTTTTATAGTCACTATAAGCAATCACTGCCCTTATTTCCACTAGCCTGTTTCTCATCTTAGAGCTGTGGTTAACTTAAAGTTGATGACTAACATTTTTTTTCAATTCTACTTTCTGAGAGGTGGAAAAGGGAGACTTGAAAGGAAAGGGATGACGGCAGAATGCTCAAATCTTTAATCACCACCCCCACTTCCACCTTCAGTATCTCACGCTATACCAGAATCCTGAAATGTCTGATTAACTGCAGAGATGACCCAAGTTTCAAACTGCTGTTTTTTTATTTACATAAATAGATTCTTTCCACATGCTCTCTGCTCTATTTTCTTATCTTCAAGAGACATGCAAATATTAGTGTGCATTATCTCTTTTGGAGAATTCTTAGCATGAAGACAGAAAAGAAAAATCACTAACCCCATTTTAAGAATACGGAAACTAAGTTTCTGGAAAGGTGAAATAAGTCAGCGGCTGAATCAGAAATAGGATTCAGATGGTCCTTTCTGGGCTATGTTTATTTCATGGTCCACTTCAATAAATTCTGATTTTAACTCAATGGACAGAGTACAGTTGCACTCAATAAAATTGAGTTACTGTATCAATAGCTTACCTGCTGCTATGTGAGGGAACTGGTCCTGAAAAGTAGGGTAGCATAGTAGATAGTATCCTGGAGTTGGTAACAAGAACTGTGTTCAGATCCTACCTATGACATTTAACTAGCTCTATGACTCTGAGTAAATCATTCAATTTCTCTAAGTTTCAATTTCCTCCCCCCTAAAATAGAGACAATAATATTCATAGTACCCTTATCACAGGGTTGTTATGAGATTCAAGTGAGATAATGAATGTAGAGCTTTTTTGCAAACTTCAAAGCACTAAATAAAAGTCAGTTATTATTATGGTATAAAATGTTTCCTAAAATGATAAAACTTCAAGGTTTTCCAATCTACCAAAGTAATAGTTTATTAAAATTACCTGCAACAGACAGGAAGGATTATGGGTGCAGGACATTTAATATTTGTGAAAATGAGTCAATATGTTGGATAGTTTTGCAGCATCACTTTTTTCCCCTCTCATTTTATTATTTTGTACAAGGAGTAGATCTAGACAGGGAAGGGAAGGAGGATATTGGAAATGAAAGTGATACAAAAACAAAAGTGATACAAAAATAATTTTAATAAAAAGTAAAACCAAGATGGGGTTGGGGAGGAGAGGGAGTTAAGTGAGTCATTTAAGGTCCTAAAGATAATAAGCATCAGAGGAGGCATTTGAACTCAGGTCCTTTGACTCCAGAGCCAGAACTCTTGTCCTATACCATGCTTCTCCCCAACTGGATGACTCATTGGGTCAGGAACAATGTTTTCCAGCTTGCTTTGAATTCTCAGTCCCACTCATTAACCCCCACTGCATCATATCAATGATAATATTCGTTGAATTGAGATGAATCTCCCAGGACCATCTATCATCTATCACCTGATGCTTCCCCTCTCTAATCAGAACTATGTTTGATTAAGGAGGAAAATACGAGTTGAACAGAACAAGCTATTTTGAGAAAAGGGGAACTCCCCAGCAACAGGACCCACTGACCCTATAGAAGGGGAAAGAAATGTACTGCCCTTTGCAAAAATAGCAGTACTGCTTTCATGACCAAAACAGGTATCTGTGGGATGAACTATTAGGGGTCAGTGAGTAAGTTGTGGCCAAAGAACATAATTTTTCCTCACTGCAAAACAAATTGACCTATATGAGCATGGAACTCAAGACGTAAGCAACACATTGTAACTGATTGAACTAAAGCATCCAGACCAAATCATGGCAACTGGTCCCTCATGGCTCATATCCCACACCATCATTACTTTCAAGAGATGATCTAAACTGGCCTATTGTTTCTGAACCATCCTGGGAAGTATCCAGAGGTGTGCTGATGTGTTTAACAACCAGTTTTTCATTAAGAAGAAAATGTATATACTTCTAAGTTTAATCTGAATTATTAACATTTCTCCTTCACTTTCTTAAGTTTAGAAATCAACAAAACAACAAATTCTTTTGTTTTGTAGAATTTACTGATTTCTGAATTGTAAATGCTCACACTGAAAATTTAACAATCAGTTCTCATGAGTCTGTTCTAGCTGGTTCTGGCATGCCACTGGAGGGATCCAACTCTAACGTAAGAATTTAGGAGTATAAAGAAATTTTTGTGATTATGCTTTATAGGCAAAATTATGAAGTAGCTTTCCAATCAAGTCTAGAGATATACCAGGGCTAGACTAAGAGGTTATTTATAACAGTTAAAGAGTAGGGACAAAGGTAAAAAATTGTATCCTTAACTTTTAAAGCTTGCTTTTTTAAAAATTGGGTATTGACTCTACTCTGCATTTTCATGTTCGACAAAGGCAACAAACAAAGGACAGATTGAATCACGGATGTGCAAACAGCTGTCATGGCTATGTTTTTCATATAAGTTGAGTAAGGCTAAAAAATTTGTAGTTTTACAAATGGAGTGAAAAGACAAAGAACAAAAAGGGGATGGTACAGAGTTGAAAACAAATATGATGCTGGGAGTAGAAGGTACTAAGTGAGGTGATTGGTGAAGATATAGTTAATGGGAGCACAGTGACCAAGTTGGAATTGGAACATTGAGAGAACATGAACTACAAGCTAAGCAGGTGTTCTTTCCTATTATGCTATAAAAAATAATGAAAGAAATAATTTTGTTGAACCTGGGAAGACTAATATGAAGTAATGTAGAGTGAAATGAGTAGAACAAGAAAATGATTTATGCAGTAGCAACGCCATACAACGATAACGACAACTCAAAATCTGATCAACAAAATGAACAATCCTGATTCCAGAGAATTGATGATGGAGCATGCTATCCACCTCCTGACAGAGAGATGAGCCTCTCAGCGACAGAATCAGACACATATTTTTTGACATATGAGAATTTGCTTTAGTTAACTCTGTTAAAAAGCTTTTTTTTTCTTTCTTTTTCCCTCAATGGTGAGGGGAAAGGAAGAAGAGAAAAATATGTTTTTGCTCATTGAAAAAAGATTGAATAAAGCCAAACAAACAAATGAATGAATGCCTCCTTCTTGAAAGAAAAGTGGAATATGCAGAATGAGACACATTTTTTTTGGCCATGGCCATCATGGGGATTTGTTTTACTTGATTATGTATATTTGTTATAAAAATTTCATTTTTGTTTGTCTTTTTTAATGGAGAGGGAGGGATGAAAAGGTGAAGAGAAAATAAATTATTATTTTTTAAAAAATAAAAGAAAAATAACCCCACCTTTAACATACTTAAATGATTATCTAACTTTGCTTAAAAACCTCCAATAAAGGGAAACATGTTACCTCACACAGCAATCTATTCTGTTTTTGGATAACTCTCATTTTTGGAAAGTTGTCTGTTTTTAATTTTTTTCAAATCTAAATTTGCCCCTCTGCATCTCAAACCCACTAATCCTGTCTCTGTTTTGTGGGGCTAAACTGAATAGCTATTTCCTAAATACTTAAAGATAGCAATTTCTTCCCCTAAGCCAGAGGTGTTCTGGTAAATGTTTAACAACCAACCCTCCGGGATGGGGTGGGGGGGAATGGGGAAGAGCAGAGGAAGGGGAGGAGGGAGTACACAGTACATACTTTTAAGTTTAATCTTCATTATTAACATTTTCTCCATCACTTTCTTAATCTAGAAAATCAGCAAAACAATAAATCAAGCCATGATTTGTAATGTCTGTCAGTTACCAAGGTATAAATGGACACACTGAATATTTAGTAATTGACTCTCTCTGACAAGTTTGAGCTCACTACAGCATACTCCTAAGTCTTCTCCTGAACACACCCATTGTGATATGATATGAATTCAAGGCTTTTTACTATTCTGATAGATCAAAGATTCTGATAGAAATCAGGAAAAGTAGAGAGGAAGTTTTCTAGCAATGGGCTGGGACAATTCTATTGGATCCATGCCTCAGATTAGGACAGCAATGGAATTAGAAGCAAAAACTATTACTAAACTGAGTGCTTTCCTTGGTGAGCAGACCACGGATCAGTGCTGTCAATAGCACTCCTCTCCAAGACCCCTGATAAAGTGCTTGATAAAGTAATCAAAGAATCAGTGCAACCCCTAGACGAAATTGGAAGCCATAAATATATATAAATATATACACATACATACATACATGTACATAACATATATGCATACATATGTATGTATGTGTATACACACACTATACACATATGTGTGTATGTGTGGTTTGGGGGGGGTTGTGTGTGTGTGTGTGTATATATTTGAGTGATACACTAAAAAACCATATCTCCATTGGCCTACCAGAAATTCCCAACATTGCCATCAGTCCGTCAAATGAGACAACAAAAGTTGGAGATACTCTTTCCAAAAGCCACTAGTAAAGAATTTCTCTGTGAGAGAGGTAGCCTGGTTTGGTGGCTAGAGCACCAGCCTCAGAGTACAGAAGACCTGGGTTCAAGCTGTTTCCAGTACATATTGATTGCTTGACCCTAATAAATCATTTAACCACTCAGCACTCCAGACACTTCCATGAGATTATAAATTGCAAAGCAATTGCTAAAAATGCTTTCATAGAGAAGGGATCTCCCTCAACTGGGAGTTCCCTTCTTCAATGAAATCACAGATCCAGATCCAAAGGAAAAAAATTACCTAATGAGGAAGGGTACCCCTGATTTGGGTTGTAAAGAGGAGACTTTTAACAACCTTCTACCCATTCACAAAATATTCCTTTATCAAATCAGCCTTGGAAGATGCACTACGCCTGATACACAGGCAATGAGTAACAGAATGGGTAAGGGACAGTGAAGGAGGTCTAACGACAAGAGAGCCCTGGGCAACTAGAAATAACATGAGAACAACAGGCTTGAGAGGGCAGAGCTTAGGGATCGTGTATCTGGGCAGACACATGAAAGGAGGGAGCAGGACAGGAGATGAACGCAAGCTTGGGCATTTGCCAAAGACAATGTTCTGCCTCGTTATTGTCCCTTAAGACATCTTGATAACTATGGCAATAACCCGGTGGTAATAGTGGAGGGGTTGGATAGTGACTGGTTTGGGGGTACATTAAAAGATAAAGCATGTAGAGTCAAGACTGGAGACCAGAAGGTACCTTGGTTGGATAACTGGAGTTGTGTTTCCTGCCTGATGTCCTTACTTAAGGAATTCTAGCCTAATTTCTGCTTCTAAATCACAGAATCACAGACTTAGAGCTGAAAGGGACCACAGAGGCCATCTGTCCAACAGCCCTCATTTCATAAGTGAAGGAACAGATCCAGAGAGGTGAAACAACATGCCTGAGGCAGCATGGTGGAAATGCAAAGAAACAGACTGGACCAAAATGCTCTGACTTGTATCTGGTCTAAACCACACTGCCTCTCAAGATCAAATTACATTATTCTCTTTTGGCCTTGACCTTAACCTTGGCAATTGATTGAGAACACACCAGAAGAATGGATTGAGGTTTCCACATTAGAAGAAGACATACCACAGCCCTCAACAGCTAGTATATCGAAAGGGAACTGGGATGAGGATCCCCAGAGTCTATAAGGCTACTTAAATAGAATATGTTTTTATTTATACCTGAAACAAAATAACTGAGGAACAAAGATCACTGAAATCAAGAAGGAGCAAGGAACTGGGATCTAGAATCCTAGAGCCTTACTCATACCACTGCTCTATACCGAGGAGACCTAAGGTCAAATATTCCTGACTCCAAAACCTGCTAATGTCTGGCATGTGCAAGTATGAAAAGTTAGAACATGAGTTCCTTGAAAACAAGGATTATTTTGCTTTTGTCTTTGAAACTTTCATAGAGTGAGAGACTTCATATGGATTGGATTAGAGTGGATTGCCTTGAATTGAGGACTATATTTTGAATGGAGTCCACTGTCAGCCTAACCTCAATTGTAGAACATAATACTATCTGAGAGATGTAAAGAATGTGCTGTTTGACCTACATAACCACAAGCTGAGGTAAACTGTACCACACGAGCTCTTTCATGCAATGGATGTCTCCCTTACTCAGCAACATGAACTGATTTCTCCTTCTTGGGGCGGATTCTATTAGTCAACCTGCTGTCAAAGTGAAGTCAATGATTCTCTGAATCGATGGCCACAGGGAAAGCCCAGATTCACTTCTGCCAAACCCTGTCTTATTTTACAGGAGCTCCACACCTCCAAAACAAGAAAAGATGCAATTTCTCCTCAGCTCGTTTCCACCACAGTAATATCAGAACTTAGGATCAGCATCTTTCAGTGCCGTACTTCCCCTCCTTGGGACCATTACTGACAACTAGCCAAGCTAGCTTGGAGACACATAACAACAATATTATATTACCTCTAGAAAACACTTTAAAATAAACAGTGCATTTTAGATAGGTTATCTCTTCTGAGCATCAGGAGACAGGCGAAACAGGTATTATTAACACCATTTTATAGATGAGGAAATAGGTACAGAAAGAGTAAGTAATTTGTTTATGGTCATACAGCTGATAATTATCAGAGATTTCATAATTATCAGAGTTATTAAAATCATTATCAGGATTTAAATATAGAACTTCCCCATCCTGGAGTGCTACAAGGTATCAACCATGCTTCTCAGGAGTAGCCAACCAAGTAGGCACTCCCACGAGATACAGATTATTTTGTTTTGGGTTGTCCACTGGATCTAAGTGAACCATTGCTACCAACTCCTTAGCCTGGCATTCAAAGCCTTCTACAATCTGTACCGAAACTATATTTCCTACCATTTGTTGCTTCTGTTTCCTCACCTCCCACTCACTTCCCAACCCCTTACAATCTGTCTTCCAGCTAAGGGTGGGCATGGCTCATTTCAGTTTCTACCTGTCTATATCATCTACAGTTTCTTCTTTATCTCATCTGCCTTCTTTAGCTATTACAGATCCAATAATAAAATGAAGGAGACTAGAGAGTGAAAATAGAGCACAGAGAACAGGATAGAGCCTTGGAGGATGCCCACACTTGAGGCAACTAGAGTCCAGAAGGAGCATGGACATTTATATTGATTATATTAAATATATATTGTTTATATTTCATTGAATCAAACCTTTGAGTCTCTGTGGTACAGTGGAGGCAGAGGCTGGATTTGGAATTAGGGCATTTGTATTTTAATCCCAGTCTCTTAAACTCTCTGGGCCTCAGTTTCCACATTTGTAAAGTGAGAGATTTGAACTACTTAGGGCATAGAGTTTCCCTTATATTCTAAACTGATTATAGCATAATCTTCAGTTACTCTGCCTTTTGAACTCTATGCTTAAATCAAACCAGACACATGATGTTGTAGCATACTGGACCTGAAAGTCAGAAAGACTTGAGTTCAAATCCAGCCTCAGATACTATGTGATCTTGGGGCAAGTCAATTAACCACTGCCTGCCTCAGTTTCCTCAACTGTAAAACAGGAGTAATAATATCACTTACCTCACAGGTTTATTGTGAGGCTCAAATGAGATAATATTTACTAAGAACTTAGCACATTGCCCTGCCCATAGTAAGCACTTAATAAATGCTTGTTTCCTTCCTTTCTTTTTCCCATAGCAGGTGTTACTTTTTCCTGTCCATATACTTTTGCTTACAGTTTCTCCCAACTAGAATTTCCTGCCCACTGATAACAAGGAATTAGAAGTAGGAAGAAACCTAGGAAGTTTTTAATGGAGTACCCCAGGAATCAGTCCTACTCCCTAGGCAACGTTTTTTAACAACTATTTGGATCAAAGAATAGATGGCAGGCTTATCAAATTTACAGATGACAAAAAACTGCCAAGGACAGCTAACACATTAGGTGGCAAGATCTCAAAAAGTCATGACAGGTTAGAACAATGCACCAAACCTAAAAACTGAATTTTAAAAGGAATAAACGTAAACTTTCACATGGTCTAAAAAAGCTCAAAGTCAGTTGCGGCTAATAAGCCGAATTTTTTAGCTATGTGACCCTGGGCAAGTCATATAGCCTGTTTGCCTCAGTTTCTTCATCTGTAAAATGGGGATAATGATAGCACCTACCTCAACTCTAAACCTATGATCCTGTGATGTAGAAGCAGGAATTAGGCTGGAATTCCTTAAGTAAGGACATCAGGTAGGAAGGCAGGTTTTGGAGTCAGGCATATGAGGGAATCAAATGGGACAATATTTTGTAAAGCATTTAGCACAGTGCTTAACATGTAGTAAATATTAATTATTATTTTAATCATTGTATGAGTAATAGATATGGGATTTTGTGCCTCTTTCCCTCTAACAACAACCTCATGAACATCAAAAGGTCCTGGAAAGCCCATCAGTGTTGGTCACCAGAGCCGTTGCAATTGCAACCCCAATAGCAGGCTGGGACTTTTGTGATAAGCAAAAAGTGGGCATTGGAGAGGGAGGCCAACTTCACTTGCTTTACTGAGAAGTCAAGCAACCACTCGGACTTGGACATGGGACAAAAAAGTATGATAATGGCAAAAAGCAGTCACTGGCAAAGATCAGCTTATCTCACCTGGCATTAGTTCATGTGTCTTCTCATGTTACTCTAAATCCTTCATGTTCATTGGTTCTTACAGCACAATTGTTCTCCATTAATTACATTTATCACCATCCCACGTATTTAAAGTGCATTTTGCTCATTGCTGATGTAATATTGCTTCTTAATGGGAAGATCTTTCCCATCCATTAATAGGTTCATGTGACCTGCTTAAGTCACACAGAAGCCTGAGTCTAAGTCACATGGAACAGGAAGAGGCAGAGCTAGAGCAGAGCTGAGAGGAGATTGGTCAGAACATTCAAAGCTAGGAAGGATGCGGGCAGTTGGCTAGCGTGAGTGAAAGAACTTGTTTGTGGTTTGTTTGATGGAGCTGGTTTGTGGGAAGGCCCTATCAGGGAGAAGGCGTTACCCTCTGCATTGTTACTGTGTATAGATTTCTTTGTTACTATGATGGATTTGGCTTTCTGGTGTTTGAATTGATGTTTTGGTTCTGTCTTCCATGTGGAGAATCTGTTGTATTTCGTGATTCAGAATTGTGCCAGAATATTCATGGCTGTCATAGGCACTGTGAATATCACATTGGTGCTACACACCACAATTTAACTATTCCCTAATCAAAGGGCACACACTTTATTTTCAGTTCCTTGCTAACACACACATATACACACACAAATGTTGCTATGAAATATTTTTATTCTATTTTATACTATATTTTTATGAATTTTTTTGAATTCCTTGGAATCAGTACCAGATACTTTTAGTGATTATTACTTTACAATATGGGGCAGCAAGATGGTGCATTTGATAAAATGTCAAGCCTGGAGTTAGGACGACTCTTCTGATCTGGTCTCAGACACTTACACCCATGTGACCCTGGGCAAGACTGTTGCCTCAGTTCCCTCATCTGTAAAATTAGCTGGAGAAGAAGATGGCAAACCACTCCAGTTTCTTTGCCAAGAAAATCCCAAATGGGGTCACAAAGAGTCAAATATGACTGAAGAAAGACTGAACAATAACACTTTATAATTTGAGATCTGGACATGTTATGTTCCCTTCATTCCTATTTTTTTTCCAATATTTCTCTTGGTTTTTTGTATCATTTATTCCTCCTGATGAATTTTATTATTTCATCTAGCTTTATAAAGTAAACCCTTAATTGTAGTTTGATTGATATAACATCAATTCTATACATTAATTTTTAGGTCGTATTGCAACTTTTATCATAGCCCAACCAGAAGCAATCACTGATCCATCAATTATTTTTCTATAAATAATTTCTTGTAATTTTTATATGTGTAACCTTTTTAGTAGATTCCAGATATTATATACATTCTATAGCTATTTTGAATAGAATTTCTCTTTATATTACTTCCTTCTGGTTTTTGTTTTTGCTATATGAAAATGTTGATGATTATAGTAAAGTTATTTCGTGTGCTAGTACTTTGTTGAAGCTAATAATTATCTGAGCTCCTTTGCTGATTCTCTGGCATTTTCTAAATAAACTATTATGTCATCAGAAAAAAAAGGAATAATTTTGCTTCTTTTTTGCCTTCCTTATATATTTAATTTCTTTCTCTTTTCTTATTGCTCTCTTTGCTATCTTTCATTTACTGGAAAATTTTCTAGTGTTTCACTACTACAAATAATTAAAGCTTTTGATTTCAAAGATATACTTATTCACATTTTAAAACCACCCTTCTGTGTGTATGCTTTTTAAGAGTTTTAGGAATGTTCTATTTTGTCAAAGGCTTTTTTTTTCCTTTTAGCTATTATACAATCATGTAGCTTTTATTGAGCATATATTTAATATGATTAATTATCTTGCTTTCCTAATCCTGAACCACCCCTCCATCCCTGATCTAAATCCAGTTTGGTCATGGTGACTAATATTTCAGTGTTACTTACTATCTCGTACATAGTAAATGCTTAATAAACGCTATGTGAATTTGAATGGTGATGTTCCTGTTTGTTGATGGCACCGTGTTAATTGCTTCAAGATTTGGAATACTACAAAGTTCTAGAAATGAGATCCACTGCCATTCAGATAATAATACTAATAATAGTGTTTTAAAGTTTGCAAAGTGCCTTATTTATGTTATCTCATTTGATCCTCACAACAATCCTGAGTAGGTGGTATTATTATCCCTGTTTTACAGATGAGGAAATGGGGGTGGAGGAAGGTTAAGAGACTTGTCTAGGTCTCCCAGACAATAAATGTCTGAGGCAGTATTTGAACTCAGGTCTTCTTGATTCCAGGCATAGACTACTACATTCCTAGCTGCCTAAATAGATGAAGTCTATGTTTTTTTAAAAGAGAAAGGAAGGATAGAAGGAAGGAAGGAAAGAAGGAAAGAAAAATAGGGAGAGAGGAAGGGAGGAAAAAGAGGAGAAAAAATAATGTTTGTTACCTAATTCGATTCAATAAGAATATACCTACTATGTGCAATGCACTGTGTGAGACACTGGGGATAATAAGATAAACAAAAAGGAAAGTATCCCTGCCCCCCTCCACCCCCCCCAGAGAGCTTTCCTTCTATTAGGGAGAAACAACATGCACATAAACTCAAGTGGATTTGTAATGTCCATTCAAGAATCCCCTCCATCTAAACAGATCACATATACTATCAGTTGTACACAGAAAATTAAATACAAAATATATCTAAAGCCTCACCCACTTTATGGGAAGGCCATCAACAGAGGATTAAGATAGGCTTCTTATAAGAGGTATCCCTTGAACGGAATTCTGAAAAGAGCTAGAGAGTGTCAATCAATCAACAAACATGTATTAAGCACCTACTATGTGCCAGTGCTGTGCTAAGCAGTGAGGATACAAAAAGAGGCAGAAGACTTGTCTCTGCCCACAAAGAGCTTACAATCTAATGGGTTTTCCTCTTCTTCCCCCCATTCCTGGGATAAATCAATCCAAACCTGCCATAACTGGGCTTCCACTGACAACAGCTTGTCAGCATTTTTTCTTACAATGGTTAACTTTAACCAAACTATAACACAAGGAACTGAATTACCTGCTCTACTACCCGACTCCCCAAAGTCATCTTTCTCCTGCAGTCATTACTCCAGCTCATCTCCTCAGGAGTGTTGGTGGGATAGGGAGGGGGAGAAAGGGGTTATCTCCAGGGGCCTGCTCTGGGTACCTGAGAAACCACTCCCACTGCTGCTTCTGCTGCTCCTTACTTGGTTCCTCTCAGGTTGATGGTACCTGCTCCACAGTCACTGCCTCTGGGTCGAGGTCTCTCTGGGCTGGCCTGGGATGCTGCTGCCTCTTTCAATGTACTCTCCCACTCCTGGACTGAGTCAGTCTGGATCTCCCACAGCATTTCTACAACTCCCACAGCCTAACTCCCTTATTATCAAGGATATCCCCAATTTTCAACAAAACTTTCTCAGAATCTCTAATGGTAGGGGGCACATTCTCCCATTCCTAAGAAGGGGTTAATACTCCATCCTCCTATCCCTTGGGAGGGTTCCATAGAACCACAGGTACCACAGCTACAAAAAAAATAACACAATTAATTTCAGTCCCACTAAACCCTATCTTCTTCTTGCCTTTAGTTTGCACAGATCTCAATTGTTTTACAGATAACACACAGGAGGCACTGAAGGTTTTGGACTCCAGGCTCTAATAGGTTCACTCTTGATCTGGTCAGACAGGCAGGACAGGAAGACAGCTTCAGAGGGGTTAATAATCTTACTTTATTCTATTCTAGTCTTCTCAAAAGGTTGCTAAGAATGAGAGCATCAGCTCCTACAGCATTCCCTAATCACCCTTCTGATAGGGGCTGGTGAGAAGGGAAGGAAAAAACACCTATGTCTCAATGGGGTCAGTGGGAAAAGGCACAGTTTGTGCACTCCCTTAAATCCCCTCAAGCCTTAATGGGGGCCGGTCAAGGCACACACAGATTCCCCGATTGATTCTTCATGGTTTCCCCACTCACTGATCAGTGCCCACTTGCTTTATCGGGCAGTAGACAAAGAAGGAATCTCGCCAACATTACGCTCACAGGTTAACTTTTGCAATATCGGCATTCTGCAAAAGAGTAGTAAAAACCACATTATGTCACTCCATATCTCACAGTGTGTTGTGGATACAACACAGGTAAGCACTTCCAGAAATACCTCAGATTCATTACACATTTGATTTTTAATTAATTTTTGGTTGTTGCATGTTCAGAAACCTTTTACTGTTGCCAAATTTTTCAAAACCCCATGTAGAGTCATGACCCACAGTTTAAGAAACACTGCCCTAGGACACTGTTGGTAAAGTTGTGAATCAGTACAACTGTGTCAGAAAATAAATTGAAATTGTGCAAATAAAGTGAATAAAGCCTACATACGCTGTGGCCCAAAGACTTCTTTACTAGGCTTATACCCCAAAGAAGTCATTGACAGAAGGAAAGTTCTTATATACACCAAAATATTTATAACAGCACTTTTTGTGATAGCAAAGAATTAGAAACAAAGTAGATTTGCATTGATTGGGGAATAGCTAAACAAACTGTGCTGGAAGAGATGAACACACAGAAGCATGAAAAGGTCTACTTGAACTGATTCAAAATTAAGCAAACAGAGCCAAGAAAACAATATGTGTAAACAGAGTACAATATAAATGAAAAAAAACAAATGTTGCAAAATGATAAAGAATAAGCACAACTTAAGTGAAAAATGATGACACCCCTACCCCATATCTTTATAAAGGTGAGAGGTCCTCAAGTATTGAATATTGTATGTATTTTCAGACTTTTTTAATATATTGGTCAGTAATGTTGATTTTTTTCCTCTTCTTTTTCTTTTCTTTTCTCTTTAAAAATATTATTTGTTATATGGAATGTTCTCTGACAGAGTGTTGGATTAGGAATACTGGAGAAATTGTGATAGATAAAAAAAATTAAGAAAAACTTATTTTAAAAAATGTTTTCAGTTCTTTGCCCCTTCAAAAAAAAGGAGTTTCTATGTTCACAACTCCAACAGTGCTTTAATACGTTTTCCCACAATACCTCCAATATTTGTCATTTTCCTTTCTTGTCATCTTTCCCACTTTGAGGGGAGTGAGCTGGAATCTCAAAATTACTTTAATTTGTATTTTTCTATTTATTAGTAATTTGGAGCATTTTTTTATACATAGATATGGTTAACTTGGATTTCTTTCTTTGAAAGCTGCCTATTCATATCCTTTAACCATTTACCACTTGAGGAATGGCTTTTATTATTGTAAATTTAAATCAGTTTCATATATTTTAAAAACAAGACATTTATCAGAGAAATTTATTGCAAAGATTTGTTCCTTCTTAACTGCTTCCCTTCTTATCTTGGATGCATTGAACCTAAACCTTCTTCAAAAACAAAGCTAATAAAAATCTCTACCTTCTCTCTCTATTCCATCCCCAGCCCCACTGAAAAAGAAAGAAAAACAAGACCTCTTATAACAAATATACAAAGCTAAACAAAAGAAATTCCCACATTAGCCATGTCCAAAAAAAGTGTTTCATCTGAACCCTGAGTCTATCAAGTCTCTATCAAGAGGTGGAGAGTATGTTTCATCATGAGTCCTCTGGAATCATGGTTAGTTTCCTGCCCCCGTCTTTATAAAGAAGAAGGTGGTGAGAGAGAAGTATAGTCAGAACTAGTGTCCTAGTTATAATGTGCGTGTAATTGGTGTAATGTGCTTCTTCTCCCCTGTTCCTCTCCTCTTTCCCTCAACCAGAGCCCAACAGTAGGCTCATATAATGCTTTTTCCTTTTAAACCTGTCTTCACTATCCATCATGCATGGTTAGTTTTGTTTAGGACTAATTCTTCCATTAATCTATTCTCATTCTGTCCTTTCCCTTCTCTGCTTTCCCTCTTGTTACCCTATTGAGTAAGATGTATTTCTGGACCCAACTATGAATGTGTGTTCGTCACTCCTTTGACCAGTCAGATAAAAGTGATGGCCAGGTATCACCTACTCCCTCTACCTCTTCCTCCTTATTTATATAGTTTTCTACTTGCACACCTAAAGTTTGTAAGGTAATTCTTTCCCCATCCTTCCTCTCCTAAGATTATCACAGCATAATAAAGGCCTTCTGTTCCAGATCTGCTATCTTTTCATTATACTCCCTCCATGACCCCTGGTGACTAAAGGGTTCTAAGAGGACATATGTATCATCTTCTCAAATTAGAATGTAAATAGTCTTTGTCTAGTCCCTTGTAATTGTGCACTCATGTTTACTCTTTTATGCTTCTCTTGGCTCCTATATTTGCATTTCTAAGTTTCTATAGAGCTCTGGTCTTTTCATCAGGAATATTTAGGAAGTCTTCTATTTCATTAAAGATCCATTGTTTTCCTCTGATGATAATTCAGTTTTTCTGGCTAAATTATTCCTGGATGTAAACCTGTATATTTTTACATTCTGCAATATTTTATTTCAAGCTCTCTGATCTTTTATAGAGGTAGATTTTAAATTTTATGTGATGGTGACTTTGACCTTCACACAAAGTGTAACCCTGACTCTTACTATCCCTCCCCCACTTCCCTGGTGCATTCCCTTTCCTTCTTCTTTTCTTTTCTTATTTTAAGATCATCAAAACATTTTTTAACCTATTTCCATTCTTTCTATCTTACTAGACTCTTTTGTGACCTCATATGACAACAAGATTTTGAAGGACATATTGGAATGTGAATAATTCATCTTGTTTGTTGCTGCCTCCCCTTTTCATCCACTGTACTGATCTAGGACCTCTTCTTCCCCAGATGCACAAAGGGAAAATAGTTTGCATCCTAATGACAAATGAATTTATAGCCACTTTTTTTCTTGAGGAGGGCAGGTCCTCCCTTAGTCTCCACTAAAAGACTTCACTCAATGTACTTCTAACTAGACTTCATCCCCAGTGTCTATAAACCAATCTCCCCATGCTGACTAAAGATTAAAAAAAAAAAAAAAAGGTTCACTGTGTGTCTTTTTTTCCCTTGGATTTTCCAACCAGGACTCAATCTAGTGTGTTTTGTAGATTTTTCTGGAGTCATTGTGGAATATAGCTCAACTGTACTACTTCCTTCTACTCTGGTATCTCAGTTGGTCCTCTGCCACATGCAACCTCCTCATTTTAGAGTTGAGAAAATCATGAACTATAAAGGTTGAGTAACCTGACCAAGGTCTTGTAGGTAGCATATAGCACAAACAGTATATAACTCCCACTCCTTATAAGAGATCCATTGATCTTCCCACTGTGCTACAGTAAACTCATTGGGACTCTTCCAACTGCCCTGGCACCCCTTAAATCTAGCAGGCTATCAGCTCTTGAACCCCTCCTTATCCTATTTCCTATCTTACTGACATCATTGGCCTGTAATCATCCCCAATACTTTCGCTTTCAAAGCAAGCTGGAACCAATAGAAGGATTAAGTTGAGAACTCCTCAGAGAAAGGTGATATAGTCTTTACAATCACATTGATCATTAGGACACAAACTCCACTTTTCCCCTTTTTTTCCAAATGGAACTTCTAACTCCATTTTCTGGTTTTGTCTAAGAGATAAGAGACAGACAGAAAGAGACAGAATATTTATTAATCATTATATGTCAGGCACTGTGTTAAGTGCTAAGGATACAAATATAAGCAAGGCAGTGAGAGAGAGAGAGAGAGAGAGAGAGAGAGAGAGACAGACAGACAGACAGACAGACAGACAGACAGACAGACAGAGAGAATATTTAGTAAGCACTTTCTATGTGCCAGGCAAGTGCTAAGGATACAAATACAAGGAAGCAAAGCAGTCTTTGTCCTCAGGGAGTTTATATTCTCAAGAGAAAACATAACATGTAAAGGGAAAAAGAAGGGCCATAGGAAAGGCATAAGATGGCACAGTATGGACATGGCAGGGAAGTTGTATAGAAACCTGATTTCTATACAAGTGGAAAGTGGAAAAAAAAAAAAAGCAGAAAGTGCCATGTGGGGAGAGATGAGGAGCCAAGTGAGAAACCAAGATGCAAAAACATAGAGAGGTCAAGGTTAAAATCCAAAGTGGTAACAATGCCCTATGTCCAGAAGACTGCCTCTTACATTGTGGACTCCACTATCCTGCCCTAGCCTGAAGATCTTAATACCAGAAAATTTAGCAGCATTCATGGTCATAACCTTTCTCTGACTTTCTCCTTTCTATTTTGGATATGCCAGCTGCCACTCCACTTAGGGACAGGTGCCCCTGCCTGCCTCTCCTTGCCCTTAGCCGTCAGGATCTAGTTAAACCACCTAATTTTCCTATAAAGGAAAATTGATTTCAGCATAGAATAGCCAATATAATTCTTTTTTTTTAAACCCTTCAAGTCTCAAACAGATTGTAAAACTTCAGTTGTCACTTTAACACAAGACTGAATAATGTGTTAATAATCATAAAGCCAAAGAATATGGCTTTTGTCCCAAGGAAATGAGTTTTTAAACATCAGCCCAGGAATACTTCTAAGGAAATTTAATGGCCAAGTTATTTTTTCAAGATTCAAGAATGGACATACCACGCTGCCTCTAACAGAGCAATACTGGGAAAATATCATTTTAAAACATACAAAGAGATGGGTCTATGTCTCTCCATCTTTTGTTTTCCTTTAGGGTTAAGATAACTTCTAGGCTGGCGATTCATCATAAGAATCTTCATTTAGAGTTAGAAGGGCCCTTAGAAGTGTGGGTTCTCCCAGCTACTAGTGCCTTCATTTTTCAGGTTTTTTTTTTCCTTTCTCTGTATTCCCAGTGTTTAGCACAGAAGAGCACAATTCAAGAGTGCTTTAATTGTCTGGAATAACTATAACCACTTCTTAATCACCACTTTGGTGGGACCCCAAACTGCTCAAAGTAAAATGAGACTAGGCACAAAGGGAGCTAGCGTATGATTGAGTACTGTAGCAATGAGACAGGCTGGCCAGACCCAGAGAACTGGATTCCAAGTCAGGAAGGCCCAATTTCAAATTCCCTCTCTGCCATTAGCTACAACCATGAGCAAGTCATTTAACTTCTCAGTCAAAAAGCATTTGTTAAGCACCTACTAGATGCCAGGTGGGCAGCCAGGTAGCACAGTAGATAGAATGTTGGGCCTGAAGTCAGGAAGACTCGTCTTCCTGAGTTCAAATCTGGCCTCAGACATTTACTAACTGTGTGACCCTGGGAAAGACATTTAGCTCTGATTGCCTCAGTTTCCTCCTCTGTAAAATGATCTGGAGAAGGAAATGGCAAATCACTCTAGTAGCTTTGCCAAGAAAATCCCAGTCACAGTCAAACATGACAGAAATAACTGAACAATAATGACAACACTCTGTCAGTTGTTTTCTCGTTGCTAACAGGAAAGGGTTGTCTATCTTCTAAGGCAGAAGTATCAAACACATCCCATGGGCCCCCCTACCCAGTGTAGCCTCAATCAGATTTAAAATATAAGTGGGAAATATTAACAAAATAAACCAAAATAGGATAGTACATAATGTTATTGTGTAGTTTTCTAAGTGGTCCTGCTTCTAGTTGAATTTTACACCATTACTCTAAAGTCTCTTCCAGTTCCAATACTGAATTCCATTGCTTGTCCATTCTCAAAAAACCCAGAGCTAATTTTGAATTCCCACCTTCTGCTACCCCCAAGTAGTGACAATAATTACAATGAGAGGAGGGAAGGATAAGAAGAGGTCTCACTAAGCACAAACTGATGAAAATTTTGCAGAGGTTCCAAATATCAATAAGAATAATTTTCCCCACGCTTTTTCTGCCTACCTAGGGCAATTCAGTCAGGTCCTAAAAATAATATATCTGATTAGATGCACTGATAGCTTAAAGGTCAGTACCCATACCTAGAAATTGGATCTGGGTCAAACTATTCAGAGAGAAGAGCTGTCCTTTGTATCTGAAGTCACTGGAGGCAATGTGATGTAGTGGCTTAGTGTGCTGGCCTTATAGTCTAGAAGACCTCAGTTCAAATATTGCCTGATACATAAATGTGTTGTTGCTGTTGTTATACAGTCATTTTAGTCATGACCAATTCTTCGTGACCCCATTTGGGGTTTTCTTGGCAAAGACACTAGAGTGGTTTGCCATTTCCTCCTTCAGTTCATTTCACAGAAGAGGAAACTGAGGTGAACAGGGTAAGCAACTTGCCTTTGGTCACATAGTTGGTGTCTGCGGCTGGACTTGAACTCAGGTCTTCCTAACTCCAGACCTGGCATTTTATCTACTGTACCACCTAGCTGCCCAACTGGCATGCTTAATAAATGCTTTTTAATTGAGCAGTTACATGATTTGCTGCCCTAAATACATATGTGGTCTGGATTAGTCAATCAACAATGATGTTATAAAAGATTTTGCAAAACTTTATGTGAATGTAAATTATTATTGCTCCTGTCCCACCAATTCTTCAATATTAGGTCTGTGAGTTGCTTTTTTTTGTAGTGAGGACTGATTTGCACTGATCCATCTATAACCTCTTACCCATTCCCTGAGCCATTTGCCAAATAGGGTCTATTTGGAAAGAGTGCAGTGTGCCCATAGATATGAAACCTTACTGGCCCATAGAGGGATGGGATGCATGTCTGCTGCCTCATTAGCCCTGTGCTCCGAACGACTGAGTTAACCAGTCAAGAGTGAATTAAACACTCGATTTCTATTAAAATGTTCATTGCCTAATTTCTTATTGGCTCTACACTCCGTTTCTCTCCCTTGGGTCCATGATCCCTTCTAATTTTCATTGCATTTGTAACGTATTTCAGTTAGGAGATTAACAGCTGTTTGAGTGTGTGGCTCAAGACAATTGTTTATTTCACTCCCCTGGTCACAGCTGCCCTTCTAATCCTACCAGTCACCTCGAAAATAAGTACTGATCCAAAAACCACCCATGGTACAGACAGCCCCTATTGGCACGGGACTGACAGAAGGGGCCTCACAAAGAATGCCTTCAGAACCTTGGCAAAGTTGGCAAAGGGAAATGAGGAAAATGAAAAGGTTGAGTTGTGCTAAAGGAATCTGCATGGTTACCAGTGATCCTGGGCACCCAGTACATTGTGACAAGAGACTAGAAAGAACCAGTAGCGCAAACAGTACTGGATTTGGAATCCCATCACCTGGGTTTGAATCCCAGCCCTGGCACATACTATGAGTGTGATCTCAAGCAAATCACATAATAAAAACATTAAATAATAGCTGGCACTTATATAGTTCTATAAGGTTTGCAAATCCTTTTCATGTCAACTCATTTAATCCTCACTACAACCATGAGGTATATAATATTATTATCTTCATTTTATAGGTAGGAAAACTGAGGCAAATGGAGGTTTTGTGATATGTCCAAAGTCACACAGCTAGAAAGGGTCTGAGGCAGGATTCCAATTCAGGTCTTCCTGATTCCCAGGCTTATGATAGATTGTAATGTGATACCCATAGCAGCTTCTATGAATATGCATACATATTTCCAGGATAGATTCGCAAAATATCCTTCCTCAAAGGCAAAACCAAAATATTTATTTAGAACATCATTATTAGGATACCAGGAGGCAAAACTTAGCAAGGTACTCATCACTAATCCAGGGAGCACCTACATCTTAAGCATTCTTTCTGTTAGGCCTCCCCACAAACAAGTTGCCCGAAGCAAAATTCCTCCCTCCCCTGACTCATGCTGGCTCCTCTCTCCCCAACATTCTCTTTCAGTTAATATTCCACTGGGCAAGCTTCTCCCACAATGGGCTCCATGTGACTCAGGCTCTATCACAGCTGTGAGCTGGGCCAGAGCTCAAAGCAGATCACATAGGCATATTAGTGGACAAGGAAGATCTTCCTATTCCATTAACATTACATAGATACACCATGCTATCTAGCATCCTAACTTCTCTGGGCAAGTAGGTAGTGCAGTGGATAGAGTGCCAGCCCTGGAGTCAGGAAGACAAATCTTTCTGAGCTCAAATCTGGCCTCAGACACTTACAGCTATGTGACCCTTGTCAAGACGTTTAACCCTGTTTGCCTCCAGTTTCCTCATCTAAAGAAAGAAGTGGCAAACCCCTCCAGCATCTGTGCCAGCAAATCCCAAATGCTATCACTACGTCAAAAACAACTAAACAACAACTTCTGTAGGCTTCCAGTTCCTCAGCTGTAAAATGAGTCTGATGAGATGGTGTCTACAACCCTTTCTAGCTGTAAATCTATGATTTCCTCATTTTACTGATGAGGAAACAAACCCAGAGAGGGATATTGATTTATCCAGTGATGCACAGGTTATAAATGATAGGCAGGATTTGAATCCAGACCCTTTTTATTCTATAGCCAGTATTTTTTACACCGTCCTACAATTGCCTTTCTGCTTTGATGGATTTCTCAGCCTCTCCCTTTCTAGAATCATTCTTTTCTTCAGGACAAGTTATTTCCAGCTAGCTTCAGTTCAGATTAACTTCTATGACTGATCTCCTACCCAAGATTGTGGTATATAGAATAAGCGTTTTTAAAGCACCTACTATGTGCCAAGTATTGTGCTTTACAGATCTCATCTCATTTGGTCTTCACACAAACCCTGAGAGGTCAGTGCTGTTTATCCCCATTTAACAGCTGAGGAAACTGAGGCAAACAGAAGTTAAGTGACTTGCCTAGAGTCACACAGTTAGTGAATTATGTAAGTTAGATTTTAATTTAGGCCTTCTTGACTCCAGGCACAGTCATTGATCCATTATGCCACCGCTAGCCACTAGAAAGTAAATACCACCAAAGGTGGAAGGTGAGAAAAGGAGCAAAACTTACCTGTGATCGCAAAGCCTGCTGGGTACACTGCATCCTTTGAGGGAAGATGGCAAGAGACCAAACACCTGTCTTCCCTCTTCCCCAAAGCAATGATTTACATCAGTGCCAGCCCAAGGCAACTTCTATCTCCTAGAGCCAGAGCAATCTCCCACCCAGTACGTCAGAGAAAAAGAGAGACCCTTCCCTTTGATCTCAGCCTTTCTGTCTCCTGCTCCACATGTCCCTTGAGGGAAGAAGAGGAAAGTTGATAGGGACTTCTTTCTTTTGCCATGCAGATTCATCTCATGCTGCCCCTTTTCCTGCCTAATCTCCACCCCTTCAGAAGGAAGCAGAAGAGTGAAACTGAGAGCTCCCATCTGACCTTCTTCGTGCCTCCTATCTCATATGGAACGTGCCTTCCACTTGATCTCCAACCTCCTTAGGAAAATAGGGCAGTGCCCTCAACTCAATGAATGTTCCTACACCTGGTTATACCAGTAATTCTGAACCCCTGTAGGTCATTATTCAAACCCCAGCTTCCTGATTCCTTATTCCCATCCCCCTCAACCCTCTCATCCCAAAGTTTCAACAAAATACTAGGCCCCATGTAATGCCAGTTCCATAGGCAACAATTTTCCTTTCATCCTTAATCTTTTCCTCTCCTATTTCTTTCACTCTTTGATTATTTGTATTTTGTTGGTTCAGAACGAGTGTAAATAGTAATTGTTTCTGTTCTGGCCAGAAACCCTGAGTCTTCCCCTCCTATATTGATTTTTTAAAAAATAGGTAAAAAGAGATTTTTTTTTTTTGCTTTATTTCTTTCCTAGCTTGTAATCATTGAACGGGTGTTGCCTCAGACACGGAGCTGGGAAAGACCTTAACTTTTTAAAAAAGGCCAAGGTTTCCTACGGCATCCAGGGTCATCTTCAGTTGTCCTGATCCATGTCTTGCCATAAGACACACATGGCTCAGGAGGAGAGAGGCTGGTGACTTTGCACAGCCCTGCCTTACTTAAATCTAATTCACTTGCAAATCAAGACATCCCCTTCCTAAAGTCACTGGTCCTCTTTGAGAAGAAACGACAAGGAATTCATGAACAGTAGTAGCTACCCCACTGGGGACCCAACTGGCCAGTTCCAGTGGGGCAATGCTCCTTCTTTCTCTTTTCTTCTTCCTTCCCTTCCTCTCTTCCCCCTCCTTTTTCTTCCTTCTCTCCCTCCACAAAGGGAATCATATACTTACATGTGGGTGCTTCTTCCAAAAGAATGTAAATTTCTTGGAAATAAGAGGTCTGAGAAACCAAGCTTTGATAAAGTGCATTCAGATTCACTCTAGTTTTCACTGATTGGTCAATACTAAATCCCAGCCCAAGCCTCTGTTGGTCCTTGTTGGGGTTCTGATAGCTCAGAGGGAGTGTCAATTGCTTGAATTCGGGCCAGAAACCCTGAGTCTTCCCCTTCTAAATTAATTTTTTTTCTTTTTTTTTTAAATGGACAAATAAGGCCTCTTTTGTTTTATTTCTTATCCAACCTTAAGTCAATGAATGGGTGTTGACCTCAGACAAACTGAAACCTATGAAAGAGTTTACAAAGAATATAAACTTCTTGAAATAGAGCTCTGGAAAACCAGGCATTGACAAAGTCATTGGCATTCAAATAGAGCTACTTGACTATGCCTTAAATCCAAAGCACCCTGGCTCTCTCTGATTGGTTAATAACAGGCCCCAACCCAAGCCTCAGTTGGTCACTCTTTGGGTTTTGTTGGCTCAGGGTATAAATCACAATTATTTCTGCTCCGGCCAGAAACCCTGGGGGTCTTCCCCACCCAGATTGCTTTGCTGCTGTTTTTTTTTTTTTTAATAGGCAAAAGAGGCCATTGTTTGTCTCATTTCTTACCCAGCCTTAATCACTGAATGGGTGTTGCCTCAGACAAACTCAGACCTGGGAAAGGCCTTACTTTAAAAGGCCCCCTTCATCCAGGGCCATCTCCAGGTGTCCCCATCTCTGTTTTCCCACTGGACCCAGATGGCTCTGGAGGAGGAAGTGAGACTGGTGACTCTGCACAGCCCTGCCTCACCTAAATCCAATTCAAGCCAAGACATCACCTTCCTGATGGACAAAAAATAACCTTCCATCTACTATTACCGAAATTTGGCTCCCCCTGATTAAGCCTCCTTGGTCACCCTTTCCATACTGACTGCACCTTCATTCATTCTCTTCAAAGCTCACTAGCTGAGCTGGGAGAGTTGGAATACTCCTTGCCCCTCAGTGTTACTGAGGTTCTCCCCCTACTTCCAGCTCTCAGAAACCTCTCCATGATATTCCTATCTATCACTCAATCAAAACTTTGGTAGCTGCTGTCTATAGACCCCCGTGTCACTTCCCTCCCTTCCTCAATGAGTTCACTACATGGCTCACAATTTCTCTCTTCCCCAACTCTTGTCCTTACACTAGGAGACTTCAATACATATTGACTCCCCCTCAAATTTCCCAACCACTCAGTTCCCCAGCCCTGACCTAGCCACTTCCCATGACCTACCTAATCCTTCATCCCATCTCAACCACACAGAAAGATGGATATACCCTTGATCTTGTCGTCAACTACAAATGTACTACAACCTCCATGCTTAAGAATTCTGTAACCCCCTTATCTGATCATAATTTATTAGGTTTTTATTTCCCACCCTTTCCTTCCCTTACAAAACCCTATTCTTTAATCTGTTCTATAACCTCCAATGCCTTCACCCCTCAGTTGTCTCCCAGGCCATCTCTCCCACATTAGCCACTCTCACTACTTTTCCTCATTTTGACCCCTTGGTGAACCAATTAACTCTATACTGTCTTGCTCTTTTGAATCCCTAGCTCCCTTATCATTTTGCAGGATTACATCCTGCCTTGCAAATCTCAGCCTTGGATCATTCCCACTATTTCCCACCTTCTATCTTGCATGTGTGCTGCTGAACAAAGATGGTGAATATTATACAATCATCTGACTTGATCTACTTCAAATCTGTGTTATATAACCTCAACTGGCCCTCACTACTGCTTGGCAATTCTTCTATCCCTCCCTTCTCCACAGTGGCTCTCCCAAACCTTCTCATCCCTCCTCTGGTTCCTCTACCCTCTCAGTTTATCATCTCATATTTTACTGAAAAAATTAGTCATTCACTGTTAGCTCCTTTTATTCCTTCATCACCTATTACTCCGATGCCTTCTCCCACGACCTTCTCTTTCACCTGTCTCATGAGGTGGCCTTTACTCTTTACAATATCTAACCTCTATTTGCCCAAGTGAACGCATTCCTTCCAATCTCCTCCAAGAGATAGCCCCCTCTGACATTCCCACTCACTTACTTTTAATTCTCTCTCTCTACTGGCTACTTCCCTACTGCCCACAAATATGCCCATGACTCCCCTATCCTGAAAAAAAAACGCTCCCTTGATCCTTCCATCCCCACTAATTATTGTCCTCTCTTCTCTTTGTGGCGAAACTCCTTGAAAAGGCTATCTACAACAGTTGCCTCCTTTCCTCTCTAACTTCTTAGAAGAGCTTCCAACCTTATCATTCCACTGAAACTGTTCTCTCCAAAGTTACCAATCATGTCTTAGCTACAAAATCCAGGCCTTTTCTCAATGCTCACTCTCCTTGACTTCTCTGCAGCCTTTGTCACTACTGATTACTCCTTCCTTGACACTCGCCTAATCCTAACCCTCGATTCTCTCTAGGTTTTCTACTCCATACTGGCTCTTCTCAGTTTCCATTACTGGATCCTCCTCCAAATCATACGTGTCCCTCAAATTTACGTCCCGGGTCCTCTTCTTTTCTCCCTCTATGACCAATCTCATCAGCTCCCAGGGTTTTAATTACCATGTCTATGCTGGTCATTCTCAAGTCTACCTTTCCTGACCCAACCTCTCTACTGACTCCCAATCTTCAACCACCTTTTAGTTATCTCAAACTAGATGCCCAGTACACATCTTAACATGTCCAAAACTGACTTCATTTTCTCCTTAAATCTTCCCCATCTTCTATGTTCCCTCTTACTGTAAAGGGCAATACCATCCTCCCAGTCACTAAAGCTGATAATCTAGGAGTCATCCTCAACTCCTCTCCCACCCTGCCCGTGCCCATATAGTCTGTTGCCACAGCCTAATGATTTCACCTTTGCTACATCTCTTGAATATGCCTCCTTCTCTCCTCTGACACTACTATCATTCCAGTACATGCCCTCATCCTCTAATGCCTAAACTATTGTAATACCCTTCTGGTGTAACTGCCTGTCCCAAGTCTTTTCTCATTCCCACCTATCCTTTATTCAGCCACCAAAGTGATTTTCCTAAAGCACAGGTCACTACTATCACCCCACTCCCACTCAATATACTCCAGTGGCTCCCTGTTGCCTCTAGAACCAAATCCCTCATAACCTGTCCCCTTCCTATGTCTCCAGTTTGCTTACACTTCACTCCCTTCAATATACTCTTCAATCCAGTGATGCTGGGCCTCCTTGCTGTTCCATAAAAAGGCACACTCTACCTCTCCACTTTTGGAATTGTCTCTCTCATGCCTGGAATGTGCTGGCTTCCCTGGCTTCAAGTCTCAACTAAGATCCTATCTTCTAAAAGAAGACTCCACCAAAATCTCTTAAATCCAGTACCCTTCCCTCTGTTATTTTCTAGTTATCCTGTGTCTAGATTGTTTGTGTTTGTTTTCCCCATTAGATTGTGAGCTCCTTGAGGGTAGGGATTGTCTTTTTGTATCCCCACCACAGTACCTGGCACATAGTAGGTGCTTAATAAAAACTGACTGATTGAGAACGGATCTGATTCTTTCTCCCCCACAGCCATGCCTGCCAACCCAGCCCAGTTTCCAATTCAGGAGAGCTATTCTCCCAAAAGAACTTTCATGTTTGTTTTATTGTTTTTTAAAAAAATTCTTCAAAAGCCATCAGACCAACCACATTCAAATTTTGTAATGGCGGGAGAATCCACCAGCCACTTCCCATGCATCCTGGTGGGCAGTGTCTATGCATGGCCTGAGAAGGCCAGGGACCTTAAATTTCTGGGATACTCAAATGAGCATAGCTTCACCAAGGCCTGAAAAATGAGAGGTCAGCTTTTGCCCAAAGGTCTGCCATCTCAGGCCTGCCAAAGACAAATAATTGGCCAACTCTTCTTCTCCAGAAATGGCTTCTGGAAGGTTTTACTCCTAAAGCAACTGGGCCAGCTGGACTGGTTGTCTCTACACTGCAGGAAAAAGATATCCCCCCACTATCTGATTTGTTATCCATGCTAATTAAATGCTCTTACAGATGATAGAGGAAAACTACACCAGGGGATTAGCCTGAACCCAACGGTCTGCCCCTCTGCAGCTGGGCTGGCCCTATGTACAGCTACCTCTCGCCACCCTGTGGTGGCTCGGTGTCAGTGCCCCTAAGCAACAATTGCAGCAGTGAATCCAAGGCCAAACATATTTTTTGGAAAGCAAAACCAAACAGCTGGCACATTGGGAGTACATACATTAGAGAAGCCGAGGAGTGCACGCAGGTAATTCAAGCTAAACGTACATTATCAAAATGGTAAATTAATGCAATTACCCAGATCATTTCAGAGAAGAAGAAAAAAATTGTATTTTGCTCTCAAGCCACTAAATTATTTTGGAAGCATATTTGAGCCCAGGAAACCGCCTCCTGTGCTATTTAAACAAGTGAAAGCCATGTCTTAAGACTAGGACAGCAGCCCAAGTGTGGAGCAGGAGCAGTCAGTATACTTATTTCAGATGAAGTCTAAAAAACCAACCAGCAGATCTCAGCTGAAATGGACCACAACTGAGGCAGAAGCTCCATCAAAAAGTCAAGTGTCATTGCTGACTTCCAAAGAAAAAAGGCCACTGAGGATTGTTTTCTTCTCCAACAAGGAGGGTAATTTGTTCAAGAGCCTCAGGGCTCCAGGGTCTTTCTCTTCCATCCCTCCTCTGTCACTCAAGTAACAAGATGAGGTTCCATCTTCAAAGCTTTCCCCTAAGTCCAGTTTCAACTTCACTGGGACCCACCAAGGCTCTCAGCTTCAGTTCAGCAGTCTCAGGCAGTGTAATGAGTCAGCAGGGGATGGCTGGAAGAAGGGATGTATGCAGAAAGATACAAACACAGGAGGTGGGAGTGGGGAAGGGATAGGGAAAAAACTTTTCTTGAACAAAACCAGTTTTAAAGATAAGCCCCCTTGTTGAGGAAACAGCAGATTAGATGAGGAAAATGATGTCATCAGAGACCATGACCTGGTTATCATCTTGCATCTTGTTCAACGCAGCCTGGACCTCAGCTGGGGAAAAGGGCGATTCGTTGTCCTGGTTGATGGATTCTATAAGACGATTCATACCCACAGACTGGGCATGGGCTGCCCGGAACACTTCCAGGAGGGCAACCTTGAATTCCTTCAACCTGTCCAAGACAGAAGAAACCATTACTGTTGGAATGGGGATGGGTGGCATGGAGGAATGATTAAAGTGGATAGCTAAACTTCCCTCCTTTCTTTCCAGAAGCGGGAGACCAATGAATATGGAAAATTACATCTACTGTCAGACTTGGTAGATGTGCTGGTTATTTTTGATGAACTGCCTTTTTTTCCTCCTCTCTTTCTCATTCTCTGTTCCAAGGGAGAGACGGAGTAGCCTGGACTTGCAGCCAAAAAGGCCTGGGTCCCACCTTTGACACATACTAGCTGCAGGGTGAACACTCTCTCGGTTTCCTAGGCAACTCTAAAATGTAAAATTGGGAGATAAAGTGCTGGCCTGCATTTTCTCAGACAAATCACAGGTCCAGTCCCTATATCTGCAAACTCTCAAAGAAGGAGGGAAAGAGGTTTTGGAAATGAAGGTAATATAAAGACAAAAGAAATCAATAATACATTTTTAAAAAGTGTACAGCAGAGCCTCATTTCAGGAGAGCTGGCGAACTCTGGCTGCAGATTGTGGCATACAGATATAATCATCAGGGACTAGTTTTGCTTAATTGTTTTTCCTTCTTACCATGATAGGAATCACCAAGGACTAGGAGGTAAGGAGGGATTCATCATATCTATAAATGATTTATGATGGAGAGAATTGATTATGATGCAAAAAACAAAAAATAACAACATATTCTAGGGTAGCTTTCAACCCCAAAGGCATCAAAGCCAGATGTAGATCTGAGAGCATTAAGTCTGTTTGTCTCTCTTTGCCCCATCCTTTCTCTCTCTCTCTCTCCACTCATCACACTTGGCTGCCCCTAATAGCTAGGCCCCTAGTCACCTTCCTCTTTTAGGGGTATCTTTTGACTATTTTGTGCTACGATGAGTTTCCTGGTCACCCAGCAGAGCCAGCCCTGGTGAATCATTGGTTATTTCCAGCAGAGAGGGAGTTCTGACCCCAAGCAAGCTCTTCTCCCCACAAGTTGTTCCATCATCTCAAGGTGAAGGAACTAAAAACTTAGGAGACCCCCTGCTTGGACTATAATGACTATGTATCCCCATCTCAGGATGAGTTGGAATCCTTTAACAGCTTACAAAGCATCCAAGTATTCAAAGCTGGAAAAGAAGAACATCTAATCCAACCTCCTTATTTTACAGATGTGGAAACTGAAGCCGAGAGAGGTTAAGAGGCTATCTAGTCCAACGCCATTTTACAGATGAGGAAAAGTGAGGCTCAGAGGTCAAATGATTTGCCCAAGATCATAGTTACAGTAAAAGTCAAGAGGTAGCTCCAATATTTACCGCATGACCTTGAACAAATGCCTTACTCTTGATTTTTCTAACTGCAAAAAGAGGAGGTAAGGTATAGGAAGAATGGTACAGTAAGATAAGAACGCAGGACTTGGGAGACACAGGATTATAGATTTAAGATGGGAGGTCATCTAGACTAAGGAAAGAAGGAAACTGAGGCCTAAAGAGATTAGACACCAGCATCATCATGGAAGATCTGGGTGCAAATCTCACCTCTGATACTTTCTATCTATGTAACCCTAACATAACCTTCGTAATCCTCAGTGTCCTCACCTGGACAATAAAAGGTGGATCAAATGGCCTCCACGGTCCCTTTTCCAAGTCTAAGTCTATGATCCTGACTATAGGATTTGCCACCTTCCTTCTAGGTGTGATTTTCTGATAATCTACAATTCCAAGAAAGGATCATCACCTCAGTGAAATAAAGGATTTATTCACTGACTGACATAGACAACTCAGGAGAAGACATATGTGATGATTCCCTACAATCCCTCTCACCTGGATTCAGCCAACTCTGTCTTCTGGCCCTCTTTGGATTCTTGTGGTTCAGGCATCTTTGGGGTATGCACTGCAGGGGATGTGTAATTGGGGGGAGAGGAAAGATAACAAATTAAAGCCAAATTTATAACCAGGAGTTAAAAAGTCCATTCCACTTTCTCCAAACCCCAACTCATACAGAGGTCCAGCTGAATAGGCAAGAGGCCCCAATGCAGCAGGTATTTCCATGATATATGGCAGAACATAACAAAGGACCAAAGGAAATTCAGCTGAAAGGATGGAACAATGTCCAAGGTAGCAAGGAGGGGAAGATTTCTGCAAGAGGAAATCAAGGAAGACCAGCCAATTCCTGGGGTACTGAAAACAAGAGTCCATCCTGGGGTAAGGGATAGCTAAGGGTTTGCCCACCAGATGCAAGCACCTTGGTAACAAGGCCAAATCCAGACCACTTGGCCTCCACACTGTTGAAGGACACTCACCTTGAGGCATTTCCTCTTCTGTGTCACTGAAGTCATAAGGGTCATACGATTCTCCTTCTTTCACCCCTGAGGCATCGACCTTCCTCCTAGAGAAATGACACAGGTTAAAAGAATCATTTTCCAAAACTCACTAAATCCCCTGAGGAATTTACAGACTTTGATCATCACTCCTTGAAGCTTTTATCTTTTCAAAAAGTAACTGAAATTTCAAAAAGTCATCTCCCTCCAAGTGCAAAGGCACAGACAGTAGGATCTCCGCCCAGCCTGGGCGTGTCACTCCATTTCCTTGATACTCAAGGGATCTCAGCTATGGGCAAAGCTTATCAAAAGGAGTCCTTATTTTTTTCTTTCTCTGGGAAACTTGGCCTGAGATCCTACTGTGAATAGCCAAGCCCAGCTTTCTCCAAACAAAGAGAAGTAACAGGTATGGGAACACTCCCACTTGCCCACCCTTTTCCTCCTCCTATCCTCCCATCTCCTCTGCTCCACTCACTTCTTCTTCTTCTTCCTCCGCTCATGACCATCCTGCATTTGGTCCTCCTCGTCTTCCGTCTCCGACTCATCCTCATTTCGTTTCTTTCGCTTTTTCTCTTTCTCTAGGACCTAGGACCAAACCCAGAAATTAAAAGACAGATCAGATGCATGGATCCTACCAGTAGGAAAACAAAGAACTCGTACCCTACACTGCTCTGACCCTTAAATGGCCAGTCAATTAATCTCTTTGTGTCTCAGGGTCCTACTCTATACACAACAAGATAAAGTATGCTTATACTATGCCTAGCTCACAGAAAAGTTGTAAACAAATAAAATAATGCATATAAAATGCCTGAGAGTCCGCATGGTACAATGGACAGAGATCAAGCCTTAGCATGGAGAAGTCCTGGGTTCTAAGATCAGCTGTGACATTTAATGACTCTGTGATGAGGAATTTCCTACACTAATGAAGTCATATTCTAGCAAAAAACATTATATACACACGTATACAAACTGACATAATATATATATAATATGTATATATTAATATTTCAGGGCACATTGGATAGAATGCTGAGCTTGGAGTCCGGGAAGACCCAAGCTCAAATCCAGCCGTGGTCACTTCCTGACTGCCTGACCCCAGATAAGTAATTTAAACGTTTTGCCCAGTTTCCTCATCCATAAAATTAGAATCTTAACAGTACTTACCTCCAGGGGAGGTTGCTGGGAGGACCAAATGGGATGACAATAGTAAAGCACTTATCACAAGAAAGCACTCTAGAAATGTTTATTATTATTGCTGTTGTTATAATTTATGCAAATAATATACATATGCATGTGAATATGTACATATACACACATACATGTACAAATAATAGCATTTTGTATCACTTTAAAGATTTGCAAAAAGGACTTTGCAAATATCTCATTTGATCCTCACAATTTCTGGTGGTAGGAGCTATTTTTTAATCCTCATTTTACAGATAAGGAAACTGAGGTACAGAGAGGTTAAGTGTCTTGCCTGGGTCACACTGCTATTAAATGCCTGAGGTAGAACTGGAAACTCAGGTCTTCTTAACTCTAGATCTAAGAAGTCACAAAGGCTACGGAGTAGTGTACCAATGAGCTAGTCATATATATGTATGAATCTGTACATATGTATTTATATGTGCATGTGTGTTTAGACATATTTAACATATATTTCTACATGTTTATCATAATATAGTATAACTTTTTGTTTGCATATAGGTAGCTATGTTCGTATATGCAAACAAAAAGATATATAGATATATAGGTATGTGTATATATGCCTATGTGCATATGTATTCTACATGTGGGTGCAAGCATATTGTGGCTGCGTTATTTATTCTATGTGTGTGCATATGTAATCACAGATTCTCTTAAGGTTACAAAGAATTAATTTCACGTAAATTATCATTATAGTAATCATTTTTATGATCACAAATCCCTGACCCTTTGAGGTCAATGCCACGGAAGGCACCTACATGCTGCCCCTTCATGCCATGATTACAGACAGACTGCTCACCTACATGTAATCCCCATAGAGAAGAAAACAAGATCCAAACTCACAGGTGGCTCATGGTAAACAGAGATCAGGCACCAAGAGAAAAGGGTAGAGAGCCTGCCCACTAATAATAACCACACTTATTTCTTTGCCACAGCCCTGTGAAGTGGACAGTACAAGTATTACTGATTGCCACCTTACAAATGAGAAACCAGATGATCAGGGAGTTTAAGTAACTTCCCCATGGTCACACTGCTAGAGTTGGAGCTGAGATTCAAACCCAGGCTTCCCACCAGTAGGTCTGACCATGTTGGAGAAGGACACTGCTCTTCCTCTCAAACTGGATGTTTGACCTTGGGTAAAGTATTTCATTCTCTGGGCCATTTCCTTAGCTGTAAAATGAGGGCAGGCTGGCTCGGGTGATCATAGAATCCCAAAACGTCAGGGCCAGCAGGGTCACGAAAGGAAAAAGATCCCTAATCAATGCCTTGAGTGCTCTGCTCTGGATTGCCTTGCTAACCTTTAGCTATCATCATCAGGATAAGAAATAACTCTGGTTCAGTTAGAACATAGTCCCAGGTTAAAAAAAAAACCAAAACACTGTGTAACCAAACTATGATGTAGGCCCAGGGAAACTGCTGGTTAGTTACCCGAAGAGTGTAACTAAATCATTAGAAAGGGTGTACCTTAAGAATGTGACCGTAATAATCATACCTACGTACAATCTTTATATTAAAGCGATAAAGTAAGAAAACCCTGTAAAGGGTGAATTGAGACATCATGGAAAGAACAAAGTTAGGACAGTTAGGATGTAACGACCGGCAAATGCAATCGTGAATCAGACTCTAGAAGACTTGGGTGCACCATACATGAATCAAGAGACCTATCAATAACTGTGAATTTTGTATCTCGGGGTGTCAGCCACACAGTCAGGGGCTAAGTGCCAATTCCACTTTGTTTCTCTTAATAAAAGTTGGTTTCTTTGTCCAGGAAGGCTTCCTAGTTTCTTTTTTACAGAGTGGCATCTCATATGGGCCAGAGAAGGACCACTGCTTAGACTCTAGCTCCTAGGACTCTCTGGTGAATGCTCCAGGGACTGCAAACTTATTTCCTTCTCCAGCACATCCTGAACCTGGACTCCTCTCGCTCGCTGATCCCTTCCTCCCTGAGCTCAGGTAAACCTCCAGCCTTAGGAGGAACCTTTTTTTCTTTTCTGTTTCTCCTGCTAAGTTTTTCATCTTGATCTCCCTCTGGTTTCCACTTAAAGAAAAAGTTAAAAGCATGTAGAGAAAGAATTTGCAGTACCAGAAACCGGGTAACTGCTACTTCGTATAAGACATGTCCATTGCTCCTTAAAGGGCCTACTTGTGTAAGTCTCTTTCGTGTGCCATCCTTGCTCTGTGCTATTCCATAGCCAACAGATGTTTCACTTACGCCCTTTCTTTTGGCTTAATCAACCAAAAAGAAATAGGCTGTAAAAAACAAATTTTCAAAGTCTTCACAGAAGACAAATCTCTCTTTCCTCTATTTTCAATGCTGGTCACATTGGAAATTGCAGCGATAAAAGACAGATAACAAATATTTTGAGACCAAAATTTGTGATTGGAGATTCTGAAACTGCAATTTTAAAATTCCACATTTTGGTTTTATAATGTCCTTATGCCTTTTCTTTTGGCTTTCAAAAGGGAAAAGAAAATCTTAAAGCATTTCCTAAGATATAAAATTGATTAGAAACTAAATTTGCAAAAATTGAAAAAAATTGAATGTTTCACTCCTTGTTCTGTTTGTCTATCTGCTTTACTTGACTGGTACCAGATTTTCAGATTTCAGATGAGAATTTAGATTAGGATTCCTGAGTAAATCCTGTTGAAAAGGAAATCTTACTGGTCTGTGTAAAGAGACAGACATAGAGAAGTTAGCGCGAGTCTGTGCAGGGTACAACACACAAACAGAGACTGTTGAGGGCAGGTTAAGCCTCCAAAAAAGCCCAGATATAAGCCTCAGGGACCATACTTACAAGGTACTATAAGCTGCCTGGTTATACCTGTGGTTAGGCCAGTTAGTATTTTGTCACAACAGTAAGTAGAATTTAAGAGTAGTGATCTAGTTAGAACCCTCTGTTGTAGGTGAGAGGTGTAGCAAGGAGACTGCCAGACACTAAGCTACAGTAGTAGCTGATAATATCTTGGCATCAAAAGCAGTTGTGCTTCCATAGAGACATAAAGGAGGAGATCCAAAAGAACGTTGTAGAATTGCTAAGCAGTGCTACCATTAGTGCTACAATTTACTCAACTGAGGTAGACAACAGCTTAGTTAGATTGGGGATATTTAGATAGGGTTTTAAAACTGGGATTGACCTTTGTTAATTGTTCTGTGTGTCAAGTTCAGTCAGTCACAAGCTCAAAGCAGTTTAGCTGTCTGCTGAGAGTCGGTAAATGCCAAGAAAGATTTCGTGAAAGGATTTAAGACGTGGGTCCTTGTTTATTGTCTACAGTGTCTGTATGTTTTGTCCTAATTAAAGTTCTTGTTTCTACACTTGTCTTATTCTTTAACTAGATATTCAAACAACGGATTGGTGAAAAAGAACAGTTGGCATAAATAACTTCTGTAAAAAAAGAATAGCTGGTGAATTTATTTCCTCTGTTCTCAATTGTCTGTGATTATATTTTGTACACTAAGAAACTTTTTAGATTATTAGTTGCTTAAGCCAAAAATATATAATAACATTTTTTTTCTACTTAGAAACATTTAGGTTAATAACTAAAGCTGAAAATCTTTTAGAAATCATTCTTAAATGTATTCTCTTTTCTTACCTCCTCAGGTGTTTTTTGATCACAATATTCATCTCTTTGTTCTGTTGTGGTAACAGGATGTCCAAGGAAACTGAACCTATCATCTCTTTCTTTTGTTTGCATGTTAGAGAACTACTTGGATTAGCTACTCAAGTCACAAATTTATTAGAATTAATTAATAATTTTTCTTCTCAAGTACTAAGTGAACTTTCTTCTCAAGGTTTTGAAAAACAGGAAGCTACACTCAGCTTTCCTCCACACCCCTAAACCGGAGAAGACAGGAAACAGCGAGTGAAAAAACAGTCAAGCTGGGGGGACTGCCCACTACCTTCCCTGGAATACAATCTGACCCAGACCCCTAAGCTTTAGGAAAATCTGTACCCTAAACCTTCCTATAGATGAGAATAGACTGGTTTAAGCAAAAGAGGCTCTGAAAGAATTTTAGCAAGTTTTGGGAAATTAGGCAAGAAAAGAAAGAGACCCCAAATCAGTTCCATGACCATCTCTGCAAAGGAGCTAAGTTATGGTAGACTTGATCTGATTAACCATAAGGATGCTCAAATAATTAATACAGCTTTTGTAAATCAGATATCCTCACAAATCAGAGTTTTTCATGAATAATTGCCCTCAGTGGCATCAAAGGCTCAAAGCCCTATTTTTGAAAGGAATAAGGACAAAAAAAAGAGAAACTGAGTAAGCAGGACCCTAAGATTCTTGCAATAACACCTACACTTGAGTCCAAACCAGACAAAAGCAAACCCTTAGATTTTTTTTTTTTTTTACCGTGGGAAAAAGCATCACTGTGGTAGAAATTGTTGAAACAGGTAGATCAGAAGCAGAGAAACCTCAGGACCAGCCCAAGACAGGTTAAGTTTTCACCCAGTCCTGTGCCATGAAGAAACTGCAGTACCTCTCAGAATGAAGTACGTAGGTATTGGTGAGGAAAAGGATGGTCTACAAACATGAAACTGAAAAATGTGGGCTTCCTGATTCTAACTAACTTGTGATCCTTTAATAACAATGTCATTTGCTGCTGTTCATGCCAAACAGTTAACATCACTGAAAGAGATTTGTAGAGATACTACTGACCACTCACCTCATTTTCTCTCTGTATTTACAACAACCCCTATTACTTATGCCACCACTAAGCAGATTCTATTACCTCTGAATTAGCCTGGGCTGCTTTCTCTAATAATGATCTAATAATAAGATCAAGCGCTACCTGCTCCTTTGAGATAAAAGGTGACTCTCCTCCATCTAAACCACGTTTATCTTTAAAATTTTAACTTGGACATTTTAAAAATCATTGTTGTTTAATTGGCAGAGTTAATGATCTTTGTGTAAAATTATTACCATCTACCACTTCTGAAATTATAATTTGGATATTGTCAAAAGTGCTGTTGTTTTCTCTTTTAATGTTCCTTTTATAAAATTATCACCATTAGTTATTACTTCTGTTTTCCATATAAAAGACCCCCATAGTTAAATCAGTAAAGAACTTTCCTCTGGACCTTCTAGGATTGATAAAGAGAATCTAAATCAGCCTGTGATGACACCTCTCTAGTGTTCTCTACGTAAGATCTCCATGCTAGTAAGATCTCCATGCTATTAATTTCTATCCTATTCTGAGGTACCTAATCTGGACACCACTCTCTCCACCACTCCTGATACAGCTAAATTGATTTACATTTACTAAACGATCCTCAGTCTCTTCAGTTTTCCAATCAGTGGATCTGTCCAGTACCTGTTTGCATTCACCTGGAAGGAAACTCAATATAGCCCAAATGAAGACAAAAGAAACACCATACTTGGAGCTGTAAGTTACTGTGGACACTATGTTCCATCCTTTGGTGAAACTGTTAAACCATTAACTGCTCTAACTGAAAACTCTGTTCCAGAACCTCTGCCTCTGTTGCCTGAACATCTGGCAACAGTGTCAAAGATCTCTCTTCTCAGCACCAGCTCTGAGCCTTCCAGATGATAATAAGCCTTTTTCCTCTCTGCCCATGAGAAGAAGTGGGTGGTATCTGAGGTGTTCATCCAGTACCTCAGACCATCCCTTTGGCCCACTGTCTATGACACCTGACACCTGTCAACTAGCTGCTGTCTCCTCCATGCCCTCAAATCACAGCAGCTGCTACTCTCTCTTAGAGGATGAGTTTTGTGGTCTGGTTCTTGGCTTCCAATGTACCATGCTGTGCCCTCATGAGATAGTTGTTAGACTTGTTACACATTAGAAAATGTTGCCATCAAGAAACAAAGACAACTGCAAGAAAGAAACTGAAGTTCCCTGAGAAGATGTGCAATGAGAAACAGGTATCTGGGGTATGGATGGAACTGGTATGGTTCACTGACAATGGTAAGCCATTAAGAGACTTTACCATTAAACTTGCCTTTCAACTCATTAAAAGGAAGCATTTTGGGATCAGTGGTGTAAGTAAGGTGGATTTTACTGTATGTAAGGTGTATTTTTGTTTTTTTCCTTAAGAGTTTAGTTTCCCAGGATCCATGGCCAAAATGATCTCTATTTCCCAGGATAGTGACTTGTACACATCTCCACTATACTTGCGCAGCCTTAAATAATGATTAATAATATAAACATCTGTGCTTAAGTTGTAAATATCTACTGTGACTGTGCAATGAAACAAAATGGTGAGAGAATGTAAGCTTGTGAGGCTATCCCTGGCAACATGCCTTGTCTGTTGCCCTATAAAGCAAGTGGGCAATGGTCAGTGAGTGGTGAACCCCTAAGAGTTGAATACATAGCCAGAATGCTACGTATGCCTTGAGGGACCCCATCAAGGCTTTGGGGAGGAATCTGTGTTTGCCTCAACCAGCCTCCATTGAGGCTTGAGAAGATTTAGGGGAAGGCATAAGCTGTGCCTGTCTCAACTATCCCCAATCAAGATGTAAGGGTAGTTGCCCTTCCCCCTCCCTTCTTGTTGACCCCTGCAAGAAGGGTGATTAGAGAATGCTGCAGGAGTTGGTGCTCCCATTGTTAGCAAACCTTCTCTTGTGAGAAGACTAGACTAGAATAAAGCAAAATTATTAACCCCTCCAAAGCAGTCTTCCTGTCTGATCAGATCAAGAGTGAGCCTGCGCTAGCAGCCCTCCTGTGTGTTAGTGTTTACCTGTCTTACAGGAGGACACAATCAATCAAACATGGGTGGCCCCAGGTATCTCCTCTGTGGCCAATACCTAATTTGGGTATGTTAACAGAGTCAATTGGAGATGTTCAAATGGGGTGTAGGCCATCTGACACCCTCCAAAACAACTTACCTAAAAGCATACTGGTTATAAGACTGACATGTATGACAGGAAAGCACAAAACGAAAACCAAAATACAATTTAAAGAAGAGTTTCCACAACTCCATATGCAGGTTCCAGGTACAGATTGAAGCCCTGAGGACTACATAACTCTTGGTCCTTGCCCCACTCATCTCCATCCCACCCCTGGTTCTCACCTTCTTGAAGTAAGCATACTGGACCAGCTCCACAGCATCTTCTGCATCCTGCAGCTCAACAGTCTTGCTCATCCGGGCCTTGGCATGGGCAGTGGCCAATCGGATGAGAGTCTCCAGTGTCCGGGCTGTGACTGGGGATGTCTGGGAGAAAAAGAGAAAAGGTCACTATGCTCCCGAGATCTGAGCGGGTGGTTATCATTCCCAGTGTACAGCTGTAAGAACGGAGGTGAGTTAATGAAGGTTTGCTTGAAAACCCATGAGAAGCCTGTAGCAGATTCCAACAGAGAATTCAGAATTCTGCATGGGTGAATGAAGGCATCAACATGAGAAAACAAAGTTCACTTAGAAACAAGAGTGGTTTTGGGTGAAGAGAGTCTAAGAAAAAATTAACTAAAAACTGTAACAGTAAGCACCCCAACATACACAGGGGGCCTGCTATCACAGGTTCTTAGATCTGCCTTCATAAAAGGAAAGGCAACTTTCAAGGGATTAACAATCACTTGAATCAAGCACATGAATCATTCCTTTAATCAAGCATATATATTATTCACCTAGTTCAGGGGAGTCAGCACCCTGAACTTCAAAGAAAATACAGAGAAATCAAAGATCAACAGACATGGCTTCCTCTGCCTGAATTCAACAGGAGGTCCATCGTTACCAGAGAGGGAAGCACTGACATCTGGGTTTTCAAAGTCAGGGGCTCCTTAAAGCAGCTTCCCAGAATTCTTGTCTGGTATGGAAACCTTCTTACAAAAACTAAGCCCCGAAATAAAACCTCACCCTCAGAGTATCTGTACACTTTTTAGAGCCAGAGGGCATAACCCTCTGACCCAGGGCCTCAATAGAAAAGACAAAAGGTACTTGGAACCCTCCTACAAAATGGACAGGCCCATCAATGGGTGGGAAAGATATTCTTTAATCACATTATTCAATCAGAGGCACTTTTAGTAAAACAAAAACAGCAAAAGATCCTAATTTGATTGTCATCACAAAAACCTAAGAGTTCCATTGACCTCCATAAAACTGAAGGGTAAACAATACGAGGACCTATTTGTACAAAACTATGTAGTGGCAAAGAATTGGAAACTGAGGAAATTCCCAACAACTGGAGAATGGCTGAATAAGTTGTGGCATATGACTGTGATGGAGTACTATTGTGCTGTAAGAAGTGACAAGGAGGCTGGTTTCAGAAAAACCTAAGAATATTTTTATGACGATGCAAACTCAAGGAAGAACATTGTACACAGTAACTACAATACTGTAACAATGACCAACTATGAAAGATTTAGCTAATCTTACTTATCAAGACAATTCCACATTGTCTTACTATCCTCCTCCTGAGAGAGAATTAGTACAAACTGAAATGTAATTTTTTTCACTTTTTGCAACATATCTAAAATGGAAATGCTTTACATGCTTTCACATATACATGTGAAACTGATATTATATTGCCTGTCTTCTCAATGGTGGGGGAGAGATGGAAGGGAGGAAGAATTTGGAACTCAAAAAAAATTTTAAATGAATGTTAAATAATAAAATTTTAGAAATATTTACTCCAATTTTATGATTTTATGCCACACACACACAAAAAATGGGGGTAGTTAGCCTTAAGTTTTTTTGGAACTCAAAATACCCTGGTTAGAATACGAGAGGTTCCTAAAAGAAGCAAAGTATATTTAGGGATTGCCCTTAGCCTGCCACACTATGTCACTGGTACCAACTCGCTGTGAAAAACTAGGTTAAACAGAACAAGGCTTTGACTCAGGATGCCATTACCCTAAAAAAAGAGAAACAGAAACTATATACTATAACATGAAGTCCTTCAAACCTTCAGGAACAAAAGGCCAGGGAAATAAAAATATTTAGGTTACAGATACCATCCCTAACCCACTTATACCCTCTGCCCCCCAAAGCAGTCCTATCTACTATTCACACACCCCCTCCAAGTGGGCTCACTCACCCTGGCAACATCAGAGCTCATGCTGTCTTGGCTTCGTAGGCGTGAATATTCATCAGCAATGTGGCTGGCTGCCTCCTTCGTCAGGACAGGTTTGATGATTTTGGCCACGTGAATGTACTTCTTCATGAATGCTGCACTCACTGTCTTCTCCCTGGGTCACCACAAAAACATCAATGAGTCAACCCCCACTCTTACTCATGGAGGCCAGAGATTCTTACCTTGGTGGTCCAAGGACCCTTAAAGAGGGTCCATGAAAGTGGTGACCTCGGATGGGGAAAAATACTTATTCCTTTATTTTTATTAACTATGGTTTCCTTTGCCATTTCTATGTACTTTATTTTATGAATTTAAAGCCATATTTGAGGAAGGGACACATAGGCTTCACCAGACTGCCGGCTTCACCAGACTGCCAAGGAGGTCCATGAAACAAAAAAAGATTAAGAATGAACCCTAACTTTGCCTACAAATGCACTTCTCAACCCGTGCCTATTATTCCTCACAATGCTTTAGAAAAGTGCCTTGGTGGCAGATTCACCAACCTCATAAAAGGATCTGACCAGCCAGGATCACTGATCAGAGCACCACCAAGATTCAAGATTACAGATCTCTAGGTTTGGAAAGTATCATGTACCCTCTACTACTCAAATGGACTTGTATGAACTAGACAGCCAAAGGGTCCTACACTTCATCCTTTGAGCCAGGATTTGATTTATGAATGACTTAGAGGTATCTACTTTAGCCCTCAAATGATCTGAGTCCAGTTTGAACATTCACATAAAGCAGAATTCAAAGAATCAATTTGTACTCCAAAGCAGGTTTCTAGTGGAGTGCCCCAAGGATCCATGCTTAACTCAACATACGTAACCCTAGAACAGCAGAGCCTTCCTGGTCCACACAGACAATGGGCCTTAAATATCTGCTGCTTATTTTCCATAGGTTATGCACAACAAATTCAGCACATGGCAAAAACATGCTCTGTACAATCAGTCATATTTGGGCTTCAAGTCTCATAACTCACAAAGAGCTGTTTGGCCATAGTAGACAGCAGTCACAACAGTTAGTCAAAGCAAAAGACCCTAAAATTTGTTTCTAACAACTATGGAAGGTAAGAAGAAATGTAATGTGATCCCCAGATCACATGTGTTCCTGTCAGTACCACACAGTATTCATGTAAATATACAATCCAAAATGGTCTCTGTTCTAGGTAATAAAAGTCAAAGGGCTAGAGGAATCCTTATTTACTTTCCAGGTTGTATGCTCCCTGAAAGTAGAAAATATGGGCTTCCAGGAACAAATCAGAAAAAGGAAGCAAAAAGGAAAAGCAAAGGTATCATCTGTGGCAAGAAAGGGGAGGGTAGAAGGGCGTAGAAGAGAATGGAAAGAGGAAAGATGACTGATAGAGACCAATACAAATTATGAGACTCTGCCTGTAGACCAGGGGTTCTTTTGACCATTTTGGCGTTGGATCAGGAATCTAAGTGAAAAACAAGATAGCATTTGAATGAGGATTAACTTAGGTAGAATGCAAACAAGACACAACACTGTGGTTGAGGTATATTAAAGACCAAAAAAGGAATTAATTAGATGAAGAGTTTTGAAAATACATCACAAATATGGCATGGACTTGTGATTTCATTAGCATAGAAATCTCTCAGGTGAGGAAACCACTTCTCCCAATGCATATTGTGATGGCAATCAAATTAGGATCTTTTGCTGTTTGTATACTACTTATACTAAGAAGTATAATGCATCTATTTGAATATGATTAAAGGAAGATCTTTCCCACCCATTGTTGGGCCTGCACATGGAGCGAAGCTTGATCAGGGAAGCTGTTTTGTAGGAGGGTCCCAAGTACCTTTTGTTTCTTCTATTGAGGCACTGGGTCAGAGGGTCATGCCCTCTGGCTCTGAAAAGTGTATAAATATTCTGAGGGTGAGGTTCTACTTTGGAGCTTAATTTTTGGAAGAAGGTTTGAGTGCCAGATGAGTCTGGGAAGTCGCTAATGTTGACCTGAAAACTTTGTTAGAGAAAAGGCAACATGGCTAAATGCATACATTTTGTGATTTAATTAATTAATTGATCAATTCCCTGTAAAGAAAACAGTTACATAGCACTATGGAGTCAGAGGTGACTCTGACTATCTAGTACAGAAATCATCTGTCTTAAGTACATTTTGCCATGAGAAAGAAACTCTCCTAATTAAGCAAATCATAAATTCAGTAAGACAGGACAATTAACAAAGCAATGTTAGTCAGGCCTTGAGATTCCAAGCTGGGTAAGCATATGTCTCGGTGATAAGGAAAGAAACCCCACCACTAGTAAGTGGCAGGCTTTCTCCCTTAAACAGATAATTGACATAGGAAAGGGTAAACAATGTTCAATAGAAATTATGATCTAAGATGTCTATATTTTCTTTATCATTAATACGCCATGACATAGTATATGTCTATAGATCAAAGGAAAGTCCCATTAGTCATAACATAGTATGTGTCTATAGATAATAAGATTCATCAAAGGAAAGTCTCATTATTCATCAAAGGAAAGTCTTATTATTCAAGATATAGTGTCTTAGGTTAAAGGTCTCCTTAAGGAGTGTAGAGTCGGCCTTGGCTGGCTTTTGCTGACATAGGAAGAGGCACTCTCTGAGTTTACTTCAGAGAGAACAAAGAGATTATTCCAAAATTTTATATTAAACATTATCATTCCCTCCTTTTGGTCAAAGGCAAGCCGAAGGCTTCGCCTGTAGACCAACAAAGATATGAAAAAAACCTCTAAATAACCAGTAGTGTGAGAGTTTACTCTTCATGCAAGTCTGGTCCAGGCTCTTGGGAAAGTTGTCTATGTCTGATGGCATCTTCTTCAGGCCTCTTCAAAATTGGAGGGCACAGTCCACTCAGGAGCAGGGGCAATGGAGGTGACAGATGGATCCAAGAGTCTATACAGAAAACTTGACAGGGTCTCCCAGAAAACATGATTTGATAATTGAAATGAAACAATACAACATAGTTAACATGGCTAAAGGCACTTAGCAATAGTTCAGTTTCCCAGCAATGCAGGGCTAGGTTCAAACAACACAGTGAAGTTTTTTTACAATTCACAAATTATATTTTTACATTAAGTCAGGTACAGATTAAAACTTAGATGGCTCACAATAGACTAGTTTTGAAAGGGAGATTTACATGTCACCAATATAAACAAGAAAATTAAACATGAATCATACAAATCAATGCAATTATTATTTCAATGTTAATTAACATTAAGTTCCTTGTATCCCAGTAATGCATTCTTAATTTTCATTTAAACAAAACTTTTTGAGTCCCAGATTTCTCATGTAGTTATCTGATACCTAGATATCTTTTCTTTGACAATAAGTTTTATTCTTGGGACAGTTCAAAAAAAAGAGAATTCTGCTTTTCTGGTTCAGATCTAGAAGTTCCCAGATACTTCTGACAATATAAATTAGTACAATTACTTAAAATTTGTTCTCCACTTTTGAAATTTCAGAAAATTTCAGTTCACATTATTTACTGTTTCTATCTTTACCTAACTCTTGTACCTGGAATAAGAATCTTTCAAAATGTGAGGGTTCAACTATATAATGAACTCATCTGCCTTTTAACTTATTGGACAGATATTTTAACGGAGAAGAAATAATTTCACTTACTTTTACTACTATCCTATACAAATTTTATGCAAAAATCTAAATTTGAGGTGTTATTATCAAAAGTATGACAAATTTTAGAAGCCAATCATATGCATTTGCATATAATTCTTAGAGGAATCAGGCTGATCCTGTTATTTTTACTCAAAATTTGCTACTCTATTTAATTAGACATTTATCACATTACATCTTTGCCTTATTACCTGATCTAATCATTTCCTTGATGTTATCTCTATATCATATTTATTTATTTGGCCAGGAATATAGGTTAAAGTTGTAAGCTATTCATTCCTGCACCCCATTATAATAATTCAGAGATGCTCCAAATTCCATTTATTATAGAATTAGTATTGTACTTGCAGAACTTCTTAATTATAAAGATTTGCTATAAAAGAGAAAGAGGGACAATGTTAACAGAAGGAAAGGATCTCCTTAGTTCTGGTTGATTCCAGGAATAAGCCATTATCTGACATGTAATCATGAGGTTACCAGGTGCTGAAAGCAGGGCTTAGAGGTAATCAGGTGGGGAATTTCCTTTCTCAGAAAGGAACTAGCACATTTGGGAAATAGAGTTAGGAAGATCCTACCTAGGCCGTGTCCAAGGTGGTCTTCAAAACCTTTCCAAGCATCCACCATTAGCCTGCAGCACATGTCAATTGGCTTTATGATAACTTAGACAAGCATTCCTGTAATCAGAGCTTCAAACAATAGTAAATTGCAGTCCCAGTCTTATATAGCAAATCAATATTGGCTGGTATCCCTCAGATAAAATACTTCCTCACTCTTTAAACCATCTGAAACTGACACAAAAGTATCCAGAACAACTATCTAGGAGCAAGAGGAGTTTGGATAACCCATATTTATTCCCAAATCTTGTCTACTTTTCATAGTTTCAATCAGAACTTAATTTACCTTTCCAAATCTCTCAATCCTATTATCCAGATTATTCCATTTGCTTTTACATTTTAGCCATAAGACAAGATAGCTCCTAAGTTATTACTTTTTACTAGAAAACTGTACTGGAATACTATTCCAGCTTAAACAAAGCAAAGAGGTTAATGACTAAACTTATAGTTTGATGGAATTACGTCTTTGTTTCACAAGTTGTTATTCTTCCCTAATTATACTCACTCGGGAAGAATGAGATACTTCAGGAATTAAATCTTTTACATAATAAATTCAAACGCAAACTTTAACTCTGACTTAGGCCATAGAATGACTACATATTCAGATCAAAACAGCTTAATTTTAATAGTATATTATTTTGAAGTTTTAGTAGGCCTTCTAAGAATCATCCATGATTTTTCAAAACATTTCTTCTAAAAGTATTTCCCTTCTTTAAAAACAGTTTAAAATTTACTCTAATGTTCACTAAACTCTTATGAAGAAAATTAGTTGGAAACTTTTAAAATGCTTGATATCTTTTTTTTTAAGCAAAAATAAACCTTTAAAACTGAAATTCATTAAAGCTGAGTTGTTACAAAAATGTACTTAAGTAATATGAATTTCCAAAGTATTATAACAAACTGAATTCTTAATTATTGCAGTATTCTTAGATATAAATGACTGACTCACAGAAAAACACTGTTGCTTTTAAAATCCTTTTAAACAATGGGAACATCTTAAGATGAGTCTTAAGTAGTTTACATAAACTTCTGCATATATTCTAATTTCAGATAAAAATAATATTAGATTTCCCAGTAAGATTACACAAAAGGCTCACATTTTTGCTGGTCACTTGTTATTGACCACAGAAATCTGCTAAAGAAGGAAAAAGCAGGGACATGTGACATACCAAATATGACAGGATAAGACATCCTTTACTCTGTTTGAATTCAGATAGGAGTGAAATTCTCCAATCATGCAGTATCTGTTTCATAGCCAGACTCAGGAATAGTCAGGTGAAAAACATTCCTTTTTAAAGGAACACAATAGGGAAACTGAGCCGGGGGATCCCATCCTAGATTGAGTTGAGAATTGTCCCCTCAGTGTTTAGTCAGGTGAGAAATATTCCTTTGTGGCATGTGTCTCAGATACTGATTTAATGCAGACAACTATACCCAAATTCAAACTCAAAACAAAAATAATTATGGTCCCAAATGCCTTCTTCCTTAAACAGCAAGTCTCACTAATCACAACTTAGAGTCAGATAACAGTTATTTCCACTCTCTTGGAGTTACAATAAACAATAAAGATTTACCAGGACACACACATAAGGGATTCCATTTAACATCTTTCCTTCTCAAATTTAAAACTTTCCTGATGTAAAAGCCAATTATTAAAAATTTTCTCTATTACAACTTCTGCGCAAGTAATATTCATTGTTTAGAATCTGCATTAACCAACCAAATTCCTTTACTAAGACTGATGATCTTACCCACAGGAATGGGAGGACTGTTCTGAATGAACAGAAGGAATTTAAATAAAGCTTTCCCTCCATTCCCTCCTTTCCATACATAGGAATCATTTAACAGCATTAAAACAGTAATCCCAAATAACTTAGTTAACAATCCTACAACTTCATAGAAGAGAGCCAAATTGTTTAGCTTTAACTTTTTTTTTTTTAATGGATAAAGGTGAAAATAACTGATTTTCCTAAATGGCAATTACAAAACATCATAAGACAAAGTTAGCAGGACTGATAAAGTAACATAACTGGTGTTACACAATTTTCCCAACATCTTTTAGTTTCAACAAAATTCAAATTAAAAATTGCTTTGTCTAACATTATTTTTAGATTACAGTGGTCACACAATTTTCACAATCTAAGAGAAATTCAGAAATACAATCCTAGAAATACAGTTTTAACACAACAATAACTGCAGATGGTATAATTTGCATTTCCAGAAATTATTAATCTTATTACTTTTAGCAATTAAAACCACTTCAAAGTTAACAATTACATTAGAGATAATAATGTTGTATGCAACATATACCAGTCATTACGTTAAGCATTTTACAATCATTTTGATCCCATAACAACAAGCATAATTATTTTTACAAATCAGAAAATGGGTCAAACAGAGATAAGATACTTTTTGCAACTAGAACAAAGAAGTGAAGCTTACCAAGAGCAGAGAAACTGATGTCCCAGTGGTGACTTTCGCAGGCAGAGTTTAGAGAATGCTCACTACAGGCCTGATTCATCCATCTTTTCCAATCCCCCCCCAAAGCAGCAGAATTTACTGAGCCCAAGGCGGTATGCAGCTGCTGGGACAGTGTGGGAGGAATGTCTAGGACATTTCCAAGATTTACCTAGAAAGGTGGACTACTCACAATCTTAGGAGTTATTTCAAATGATCAGTTCCCAAAATATTTCTGATTAACTTCACAACATACAAATCTGCTAAAATGATTTTCCCTAAGATGATCTACCTTTCCATTGTAATTCCAGGTTGGCCAGACCAGAATGACAAGGAAAGGTCTCAAAGTTTTGTTTGTTTATTTCCCTAGCTGCAGCCCTTGAAGTGCGGCTGCTTGCATTTAAATCTTACAAGATAACACACTCATTCACAGCACACATGATACGGACAGGGACATACACCAACAGACAAACTGACAACAGGACAAATACAAATGTAGCTCACAAAAAAAAACAACCCAGAGAGAGAAGGCAATTAGAAGCTTGCTAGAAATCCCCATCATGAATTGGCTATTATCATTCTGAGGAAAGGATGTTGCAAGAATCCAAGGTCTGATAATAAAGGGAAATCCTGTAGCCTTTGCTCAGAGCACCCCTGTGGTCTCTGGAGGGGTGGGGAGCCTTGGTGCCCCAAAGTTTCTGACTGTCTTAAAGAAACAGGCCCCATGGGAATAGGTTCAGGCCTTTAGTTCTTAGGTGGATTGTAACTGTCCTCTTCAGGACCAGAGCCCTTATGGGAAAGCGGGGAAGGGGAATGGGGAGGAGGGAGGCAACGGAGGCTTGAACAGAGGCTGCCTTCCTCAGGTCTAAGGTAGGGGAAGCCGAGGGGGAAAGATTGCATCTAAGTGCTATCAGTTTCCCCAGATCAGAGGCCTTCAAGGGGAAGGGGAGGGAGGAAAGGGGTGAGGAATAGGACGGAGGGAGTGAAGGGAAGGACAGACTGGAGCCCCTGAAGAAGAAAAGATTTTTTTTGCCAGGATACGGCTAGGTGCTGAAGCAGCTCCCAGCCCTATAGGGAAGAGGCTACCTGTCTTTTGTTCTCGTTCAGCCAATTCAGCAAGCCCAGGATGAAACATTCTCGCTGCTGGCTAGTTGTTTTGTTGGCCTTTCTTAATTTGGTTGTAAGATAAAGTAACTTTGACCGGTCCAAAAGAGCCCTGTGGTGGCCAACGTAATTTAGGGCTGTCTTTAGTTGATTGACACTAGTGCTAGCAATACCTGTACTAATTTTCCTGAGATCGATCGCCAGAGGAGACCTAAGTAATACAGAGCGATTTAACGCGACTTGGTCTCCGGTCCCCAGTTTCCTTTAAAGGGAATTTAAAGTGAGAGTTCTTTGGAAGCTGGGAATGGAAGGACTTACCCCGACCCCGTCAAGGCCCAGGACTCTAGGAAAAATAGTTCCTACTGGCGCCGGAGTCCTGGCATTGGCGAGATGAGGCAATGCCCCTTCAGTTCCTCAGTTCCAATCCACGTTTGGGCGCCATAACTGTTGACCTGAAAACTTTGTTAGAGAAAAGGCAACATGGCTAAATGCATACATTTTGTGATTTAATTAATTAATTGATCAATTCCCTGTAAAGAAAACAGTTACATAGCACTATGGAGTCAGAGGTGACTCTGACTATCTAGTACAGAAATCATCTGTCTTAAGTACATTTTGCCATGAGAAAGAAACTCTCCTAATTAAGCAAATCATAAATTCAGTAAGACAGGACAATTAACAAAGCAATGTTAGTCAGGCCTTGAGATTCCAAGCTGGGTAAGCATATGTCTCGGTGATAAGGAAAGAAACCCCACCACTAGTAAGTGGCAGGCTTTCTCCCTTAAACAGATAATTGACATAGGAAAGGGTAAACAATGTTCAATAGAAATTATGATCTAAGATGTCTATATTTTCTTTATCATTAATACGCCATGACATAGTATATGTCTATAGATCAAAGGAAAGTCCCATTAGTCATAACATAGTATGTGTCTATAGATAATAAGATTCATCAAAGGAAAGTCTCATTATTCATCAAAGGAAAGTCTTATTATTCAAGATATAGTGTCTTAGGTTAAAGGTCTCCTTAAGGAGTGTAGAGTCGGCCTTGGCTGGCTTTTGCTGACATAGGAAGAGGCACTCTCTGAGTTTACTTCAGAGAGAACAAAGAGATTATTCCAAAATTTTATATTAAACATTATCACTAAGCAGTGCCCCCAGCTTTGAAAACCCAGATGCTGGTAAAGATGTATATATGCTAATGGTCAGGCAGTTTGGAAGCACTGTCTATTGATTTTTGATTTCTCCTATATTTTGATTTTCTCTGATTAAAGTGATTGTTAACCCCTCAGAAGCTGCCTTTCCTTTGAGAGAAGATCAAAGAAGCTGTGGTAGCAAGCTCCCCGTGTATGTTAGAGTGCTTATTGATACACATATGGGAACCCTCTCTAAAAGTTGTAGTTCTAAAAGAGGTGTTTTAGGCATTGTGGCTTGCCCAGAGTCATCCAGACAATACACGTGAGGGCTTTTAAATTCAGGTCTTGGCTTTGAGGTCAGCTCTCTGTTCTCTGGGTAAGTCACTTAACCTCTGTTTGCCTCAGTTTCCTCATCTGTAACATGGGAATAATAACAGTACCTACCTCCCAGTGCTGTTGTGAATATCAAATGAGATAATTATTATAAAGTACTCAGGACAGTGCCGGACACATACTAAGTACTATATAAATATGTTGGTTATGACTGTTGTTGTTACTGTTATCGTCACCATCATCATCATCATCCTCATCACCATCATTATCATCACTATCATCATCATCACCACCATCACCACCAGCATCATCATCACCATCCTCATCCCCATCATTACCATCATCATCATCATCCTCATCCCCATCATTATCATCACTATCATCATCATCATCATCACCATCAGCATCATCATCACCACCATCACCATCATCATCATCATCACCATCCTCATCCCCATCATTACCATCATCATCATCATCCTCATCCCCATCATTATCATCACTATCATCATCATCATCATCACCATCAGCATCATCATCACCATCCTCATCCCCATCATTACCATCATCATCATCATCCTCATCACCATCACTGTCACCACCACCATCATTGTCATCACCACCATCATCATCACTATCATCACCACCATCACCATCATCATCACCACCATCATCACCATCATCATCGTCATTCTTGTGTTGTTGTTCACTATGCCATGCTGCTTCTGATTACAGTGATGAGGGCTTCAATCACACAGACACCTGATGGCATCCTCTCTCTGCCAAAAGCAGACGGGCTGCTAAGTATAATTTCTCTTAAAAACAATTATGCCCTTTAAAAGGCAGAGGCAGGGAATGAAGGGATTGCTATCTTTGACTTGGATTATGAATAAAAAGAGAGGAAACTGGTTGATGAAGTAGAAATTTCAAAGACTTGGTACGCAAGTGTAAAGTTTCTTGATAGTAGGGACTGTTTCCCTCTTTACATCTGCATTCCCAGCATCTGGCACACAGAAAACACTTAATAAACACTTATTGGTTGGTTGACTTCTTTGTCACCAAAATCGCAATACCAAAAGAGAGGAAAGCCATCAGAGCTGAAGATGAGAGCAAAAATTTAGTTGGACAAATACAACAGCCTAGTACTGTGAGGGAAAATTCAGCCCTAAAAAATGAGAAGCTCTCAAGAATGAAACAGACCTAACGTGAAATGATGAAGATGAGGAGGAAAAAAGATTGATGCTGCACTCACTAACAAATTCACATTGAGAACTATAGATGTCAAGAAACAAAGACACAGTAGAGAGCAAATACAAAAGAGTGATATGGCCCTGTAAGAATCAGAACTCTGAAGCTCAGGGAGCTGAGGCTGAAAGTGGGTGCCAAGGACAAGAAACGACTTCCTTTCTTTAAGGCTCTGTCAGGACTAAGAAGAGAATCAAGGAAAGGGAAAGGGTAATGACCCTGGGGGAAGGGCTGATGATACAGGACAAGACTGGGAAGGCAAAAACACTCAACTCCTTTTCTACTTCTCAGAAGAATGATCTTTAAACTAGGAATGATAGAACAAAACTAGTTATTTAAGCCTTGGATGGCAGTCTGGAGCCAAAAAGATCTATCTCAACAGGCAAGGTTGAATGATAAAGTGAATCATAGATTAAATTTAAGATAGATAACTATAAACAGGGTTAAAAGAGGGTAGAAATAACACTTGGGTTAAACCCTACACCTGAATTTTTTTTAAAAAACCATCTTCTCAAACAGAAGATAAAAAGGAATAATGCCTCAGTAAAAGTTTCTATGAAAAAGATCTGACGGCTTTACTCGAATGAAAGTTCCATGGGTCAACTACAAGACAATGAGGGGTCCAAAAAACTAATGCCATCTTAAGCTTCATTAAGGGAGGTATAGTATCTAGGATGAAGGAGACAAACATGTGATACACTCTGACCTGGTCAGGCCATCTTGAGGGTTGCTGACCACCATATTATAGGAAAGATATAGACAAACTGAAGTATGTCCACCCAGGGAAGCCCAAGGTAGTGAAAGAAGATGCCATATGAGGATCAACTAAAGGAACTGGAGTGGATTAGCCTGAAAAATTTAAATATTAAAATTTTTATATATTTATATATATTATATGTTTACTTATACATTATATACCTAGCATACTGTATTATATATTTGTGTTTACATATAATTAAATATCTTTAAATAATTTACATATACTTTACATATAATTTACATACAAATAGTCTGCATATAATTTAAAACTCTTTAAATATCTGATAAGCTATCATGTAGAAGAGCTTGGCCCCAGGGAGCAATACTAGGGACACTGGGTGCATGGTACAAAGTCAGATTAGGTTTAGCTTAAATAATAGTGTGCTAACAACCAGGGCTATCAGAAAGTAGAATAACCCAGTATATATACGAGGCAGAGTTCCCCTCCCTTGGGTTCTTCAAACAAAGGCTAGAACAGAGGTTCTAAACCCTTTTTGTGTGTGTCATGGACCCCTTGCACAGATGGGTGAAACCTATGGACCCCTTCTCAGAGTCATGTTTTTAAATGTATAAAATAAAATATATAGAATTACAAAGGAAATAAGTTTTCCTTTCTTTCAGAAAGCAAGTTCACAAACCCCAGATTAATGATAAGGACAATAAATACAGCTGGGATTCACAGCAGTTTTAAGGCATGCCAAGCCCTTTACAACTATTACCCTCACAACAACTCTGGGAGAAAGGTTTTTTTATTATTCCCATTTTACAGATGAGGAAATAGAGGCAGACAGAAGAGAAATGTCCTGCCCGGGATCACACAGCTAGTTAACTGTCTGAGGCTAGATTTGAACTTGGAAATTCTTGTTCAGATATGAACTCATTTTTTGAAGCCCATTCCAGGTCTGAGATTCTGTGATTTTCTATCCTCCAGAGGACAGAACATCAGGAGGCCATCCACTCCCAGTTAAATTTTCAGTAGTAGGGATGGTTTCACCTTTAGCCATCCATACTTTTTCCCAACTCCTTTTTTGACTACGGCACATTATCTGTGAGAAGCTGACTAGGAGGAAGAGTATAATCCACAGCCTTTAAAAAGAAAAAAAAAAAAAGCAAATCTAATTGGCCTATAACCACAGCCTCATGAAAATGATGCCCTAACCCAAAGATGTCACCAGCGCCATGCTGGCACCCTAGTAATACTGCAAACATCTCTCTCTCAGGGGACATAACTGAGATAAGGCAGCGAGGTGGTACAGTGAATAGACCACTGGGCCCAGAGTCAAGAATATCTGAGTATAAATCCAGTCTCAGACACCTCCTAGCTATGTAAGCAGAGAAGTCATTTAACCTCTGTTTGCCTCAGTTTCCTCCTCCGTAAAATGGGGATAATAATAGCACCTACTTCCAGGATTGTTCTGAGGACCAAATGAGATATTTGTAGAGTGCTGAGCATGGTGCCCAGCACACAGGTGGCACTATATAAATGCTCGCTATTATTGGTATTGACGCTGTTGGAGTTATTAATCTAGGGAGCAAAGATTAACAATAGCACTCACTTCTTCTTCTTGGTTCCATGCAGGAGGTTGTCATGCTTCTCATAAATCGGGGTCTCCTGCTGGTCCTCCAGGACAAAGTTGGGATCATCTGTGGCAAGAATATCCACAGCACTACCCAAGGGCATGGCTGGAAAATCCAGAAAATGAGTTTAACAATTAGGCAACTATGTCCATAAAGTCACTAAACTGTTCATGCCCTTTGACCCAGCAATCCTAACCCAAGTCAAAAAAAAAAAAAAAAAAGACCTTTATGCACAAAATGATTTAAAGCAGTATTTTATTTCTGTTAAAGTAAAGAACTGGAAACAAAGAAGGTGTCCATCTATTGGGGAATGGTTGAATGAATCATGGAATTTAATTGTAATAGAATATTACTGGGGCACAAGAAAGGATGAAAAGGACATCATTAGAAAAATGCTGGGGTTGGAAGCTCAATTCCATGTGGACAGTCTCGGGTGGGTAAAGGTGGGAACTTCTAAATCTTAGAGTTCTCACGAGACCCCCCAGGAAACGACTGGGAATCGAGGTGAACCGAGCTATCTCGTGTATTTCCGCCTCTTCCCGTGAGAAACGTGATGGGAGAGAGCTCTCCCTGCCCTCGAGATTGTCCCGGATCTGGGCACACCTAACAGGCACGGTATTCAGATGCAAACCATGCGACTGGAGAACTTAAGTAGGATCAGGAAAGCCTGAAAGCTCTTGGGCGGAGGGGCGTGGAGCGTACGGGACACAAGGCTCCGCTTTTCCTCTCTCCCCTCCCCCTCTCTCCCCACTTATACTTCTACTTCCAATCTCTTATTGTAAGATCTTTGCCTCCTTGGGAGATCTTTCTCTTTCCCTCCTAAGGAAGAATTCCCCTGCACTTGTAACCAGACCCTGAAATAAAGCTCAACCCTTGTTCAACTCTGGAACGTCCTTTCTCTCATACAAGCATCCGGTTTGGCCAACCGAAGACCTCCGATAGAGGTAAGGGAAGACTCGGGTAGCCCTGAGGCCTCTAGGCCTGGCAGAAAAACCCTGGAAGATGTGTGTGAACTGATGCAATGAAGTGAACAGAACCAGGAGAACGATTTATACAATAACAACAGCACCGAAAAAGCAAACAGCTTGGGAAGATTTAGGAATTCTCATCATATATGACTGGCAGCAGCAACACAACATGAAGATATGGATGGAAAGGATAGTTTTGGTGCCACAAAAGGAGAAAGGGGGACCTTGCCAGAGACAAAGAGGCTCACTAGGTAATGACATCAGACAGATGAGATCCATGGGTAAGAAGGGCATGAAGCATCTAGGTGGGGCAGTGAATAGATTACAGGCCCTGGAATTCAAATCCAGCCTCACACACTTAACACTTACAAACTATGTGACCTCGGGCAAGTCACTTAACCCCAATTGCCTTGCCTTCCCCCTTCCAAAAAAAACAAACAAAAAATACAAGGAGAAAGGCAGCAACAGAGTAATTTACAACTTCAGTTAAGTAGGAGTAAATTGATTGGTAGACCCTAAGGTCTTAACCATAAGCCTTAGCCAGGAAGGTCCAAGGTGGGAAGGCAGATACCCTCCCTTTCAATTCAACCCCCAAACCACTCACTGACTGTTCCTGGCCTCCCTCATTCCCTAATGTGTAGAAGGAGACAGAAGACAGGGCCCTGACTCACCATCACCATCCTGTTCCCCAGCTGCCCGGTATCGATGCATCCTGAGAACGTGGTCTGAGATCTCCCGGTCCTGCTCAGGGTCCATCTGATCCAGCATGATGAAAAGCAAGTCAAATCGGGAGAGTAAAGAATCCTGCAGTCCGATGTTCTCCATGGGTGTCTTATACTGATCGTACTGGGAAAAAGAAAAACAGGAGAGGAATATGTCACTGGGAGAACCACAGGATCAGACTTAGGAACTAGAAGGGATCTGAGAATCGCATCTAGTCCAATCCTCTTATTTTACAGACGAAGAGACAGAAACCCAGAACTTCAGGGACTTGTCCAAGTTCACAGTTACTAACTAGCAGATGAGGCTTTCAACGTAGGGTCTCTGACTTCAAATTCAGCATATTTTCCACCCTATTATATCATCTCTCAGGGCAACAGGCTCAGATATCTTCACCACTTCTCTATATGTGCTGTCTTCTCCAACTATATTATTATATAATATTACATTAATATATGGTGTGTGATATATGAGCTTCCTGGGGGCAGGGACTGTCTTATTTTTTGTATTTATATCCCCGGCACATGAAAAGGGCTGACTAAATGATTTTTCATTCATCTTTTCAACTATCCATCCATAACCCATTGTAGAATGAATGGCAGACACCAGTAGTAGAAATAACATTAGTCCTAAAATGAAAACATCCAAGTTCCAGTCTTGACTCTGACACTAGCCATGTGACCTTGGGCAAGTCCCTTAACCTCTAAGCCTCAGTTTACTTTTGTATAAAAGAGAAAAATAATGCTTCTACTAACTATATCATGGGTTAATGGGAAGGACTGTAGTAAATCTTCCAAAGTTTTACAAATATGAACTCTCATTATTTATTACTGCATATAAAAATGGGAGATCTTAGAAATCAGATAGTATTTCTTTGAGTTCAGGGCCCCGCAATCCATCCTACCATATTTTTGGCCTGGTTAATAACAGCAATAAAAGGTAGCATTTACATATCACTCTAAGTTTGAAAAGCACTTTACAAGTATCTCATTTGATCACCACAACTCTGAGAGGTAGGTGTTATGCCCACCATCAAACAGCTAGTAAGTGAATGAGAGAGATAGGATTTGAATTCAGATTTCCCTCAGAGTTCTATCCACTACACCGCTTAGTTGAGGGGGAGGTTATCACAGATTTCAGAAAGACTGTGTTAAGGCAGTCTTGCAAATAATTACTATTACCTATGACAAGCTGAGAGGATGCGTGGCACACTGAATAGATAGAGGTTGATTTGGAGTCACTAAGACTTAGATACCAGTCCTGACTCTAACACACACTGGCTGTGTGACCCTGGGCAAACCACTTAACCCCTCAGTAGTTGAGGCTCTAACACTTTAACGGACAGAGTTAATTTACAGAGCGGTGGCTAATCTACATTACTGGAGGGAGTTACCATATTTGGAAGTTTCCCACACCAACAGAATCACAGGTCTGATCAAAAATGATTACTGAATCACAGAAAGTCTCAATCCCTGCTACCTTCTCATCCTTATATACAAAACTTGCTATTGTCCCTTTACCCAAATGCACTGATAAACACACATTCCTATTTAAGATATGAACTGGGTTTCATTTCTCAAAATGTTGCTCTGGCCCCCTCGAAATGAGCTATTTTCCATAGCTATCCAAAGCTAATTAGAAAGGAAGCTCTTTGAAAGAAGGGAGTATTCATTTATTATTCACATTCCTTTAGCCTAGTTGCACATAGTAGGTGCTTAGGAGACACTTCTTGATTGATGACTGAGAAATTCCTTACCCTGCTTTGAGGCAGCTAGATGACACAGTGGCCCTAGAATCAGGAAGACCTCAATTCAAATCCAGCCTCAGGCACGTTCTAGCTGTGTGAGGAAGGGGCAAGTCACCTGAACTTTATTTGCCTCAGTATCCTCGACTGTAAAATGAGTATAACAGCACCTATCACCCAGAGTAATTCTGAGGCCCAAATGAGACAGTATTTGTAAAGCACGTAATACAGAGCCTGGCACATAGTAGGCCCTTAATCAATGCTTATTTCCTTCCTTCTAACTTAAGATGTCCTAAGACCTTCCTACTCACCCTGCCATAGACGGGGTTAGCAGCTGCCAGCACACTGCAGCGGGCATTCAGGCGAGCATGGATGCCAGCCTTGGAGATGGTGACCCTTCCCTGCTCCATCACCTCATGGATCGCCGTACGATCAATGTCAGACATCTTGTCAAATTCATCAATGCAGACAACCCCTCGGTCAGCCAGCACCATGGCCCCCGCTTCCAGGCGGCGTTCTCCTGAACAGGAAAAGAGGAGAAAAAATCAGCACCAAGTTTTGAGGAATGGAGGAAAGTAGCAACCAGGAAACAAAGGGGATAAAGTATGTCCTTCCTTAGAATCTACTAGACACTTACCACCAAACTGTTTGGGAAGCAACTAAGTAGTCTAGGGAATCTATCTCCAATAACTAAAGAGCTTCCCACCAAAAGCCTAGCCCTTCTCCGCTATCTCGACACTATTCTTCTTGGCCTTGTTGGAAAAAACTCTGTTTATGTTTTGCATGACTACACATGTATAACCTATGTCAAATTGCTGCTTGCCTTCTCAATGAGGGAGAGGTGTACAGGGAGAGAGTGAATTTGGAATTCAAAATTTTAAAAACAAGTGTTAAAAATTATATTTACATGTAACTGGGGAAAAATACTAATTTTTTTTTTTAAAAAGAGTCTCATTCCACACTGTTGACTTCCTAAGATTTTCACTCCTCCATCATCATCAGTGATCTAAAGGTGTTTTTTAAATCAGAAAAAACTGAGGGAGGTGAAAGGAATTGGGAAAAACTATCTTTTTCTGATCAGTTAAGTATCTTAATTATACTAGAGGAAAAACTGTCCACTAAATGAAAAATTATTGAGACAAAATTAATAAGATCTGATCACACAAAAATAAAAGGATTTTGTAGGATAAACAAATTTCTATGTTCCAAATTGAAAAGGAGAAACAATTTAAGAGCAAAATCTTCCAGAAAATGTGGCTGATAAAAGTCTGATATCCCAGCTGACTTCTCATTGTCCTGAACAGTTCTCTAAGACTGTAGGTTGCAAAGCAGATGACAAGCTGCATTGGTTGAGTATATTAATGAAATCACAGGTCTGGTCCAAATCCTAAACCTGTCCTCTTCTCTCACTCCTCTTGCTTTACTAGTCTTTAAATCTCCAATAGTCTTCTCCTTTGATTTTCTTCTTCTGTCAAGCTTCTTCCAAACACTCCTCAAAATGTTTTTCCAAGGCCACCAACTCGTCTATTCTAAAGGTAAAACTAATTCATTTATTGCAACTGCTCAATCATAAGACTTGGTCTACCATGATAGGGTCCAAACCTGCCTGTTCAACCTTCTGTACCTGTACTCTTCTCACATAAACTTCCTTCTTAAGAAAGATCAATCCACACTACTCCCCAAGCTGTTACTCTGCCCCTCATTTTATGCACTTTTGCTAAGCACTTTTGCCCAGGCCTTACCTGTCTCTTGGTCTGTGGTGACAGCAGCTGTCAGACCAACCCCAGAAGAACCCCGGCCAGTGGTGGGGATTGCCCGGGGAGCTGTGCAAAGTACATAACGCAGAAGCTGAGACTTGGCGACTGATGGGTCTCCTGAAATAAAAATGGAGCAAGAGGTGAATCCTAGGGAGCTATTAAAATAGAATCCCATGTAGCAAAGAAAAGGAAACAAACTGGAGGCCCATCAATTAAGGAATGACTAAACAAATTATGATACACGAATGGAATGTCACTATGCTATAAGAAATGACAAAAATTCAGAGATGGATGGAGAGAGGCACAGAAAGACTTGTATGATCTGCTGTAAAGTCTAAGCAGAGTTAGGAAAATATATACACAATGACAATAACAACGTAAAAGGAAATAACCACGAAACGATCAAAACTGCATGTTGTGAAATCGTGAGAACAAGACAGACCCCAAAGAAGAGATACAAGAAGACACCTCCCTCTACTCTTTTGCAAAGGAAAGAGGGAATGTTGCTGTTGAACACTGCATATAAAGTAAGATTTTTTTGGATGTGTTCATTAGTTTTTGTCTTATTTTTTTCTTTTCCTCTTACAAAATTTTTATCATAAAGGATATGAAATATAGGTGACATAAAAACAAAAGATATCAATAAAAACCCATTTTTCAAAAAAAAATGTAACCTCATATCCCAACAATTTCCCTTTTTCTTCCATTGTTGCACTGGATTGTTAGAGTCCCCTAAATACCAAGGACCCTCCACTAGTCATCAACATGTCATCATTTTATATGCTGGTACGACCTCTCTCAGGGCCAAGCAGCCCTAATTCACTGATTCTCATTATAGTCCCATAAGGAAGTAGAAATTAAAAGATGGCTGCCATAAACCTTATTCCTGTAATTCCTATCTTCATAGCATGGATAGGGCACTGGACATAGAGTCATAAAGACCTGGGTTCACACTCCACCTCAGAATCTTAGTAGTTGTACGACTGGGCAAGTCATTGCTAACCTATCTGTGCTTCAGTTTTCTCATCTGTAAAATGAGTTGGGTGGACTCAATGGGCTGGATTTCAGCTCTCTTCATCATTAACATTGCACACCCTGCATTGTCTATTTTACTGCTCAGTTAATATGTTCATTAAGCCACAGAACCTTGACTCTGCAAAGGATCCACACTGGCAAAGATCACAATATAGCAACCTCATTGTTTCAAGTGTTCCTTGTGGTCTCATAGCCCAGGATGGGTCTACTCATTAAAGTCCAGTTTTTGGAACTGCAAAAAAACCCAAGCAAAGGGTTGGGAACTAAGTATGTCCAAGTCTGAGCTCAGCCAGTAAAAAGTGTCATCCCAACTCTACAGATGCCCAAAGGCCACCACATCCACAGAGAAAAGGGTAACCCTAAAGGCAACTCCATCACTATCCCTTTTCCCCTCCCCCAGCCCCTTTATTTACCTATTATATATTGTTATGTTACATTATATAACATATGTAGTACTACTTGTAGAATCTTATTTGTGCTTCACAACCCTGTGCAATTTACCTAAGAGATGTTAAATAACTTAATTACTTTTTATTTCTAAATTTTTTATTTAATATTTAACATTTGTATATTTATTTTATTTTTTTTTTAAATTTTATAATTTAATTAATTACTTACCTTAAATAACTATCAGAGCAGGAGCTTGAACCAGGGTCCTCCTCACTCCCTAATTTACCAGGCCTCTTCTCCTTATACTATGGTGCCTCTTAAGAACCTTATCATTCACATGACATGCAGAGCCCCACCAAAAGGGAAGCCCACACGCAGTGTACTATTCCTACAGTCAAGATTTAACTGTTTTTGTCATTTGACTTTCCACATTTTTCCTCCATCATCATTCACTTTTCTTTCAGGGGCCATTATGAAGGGGGCACATCAGTTCTAAAACACTACAGCAGCCATCCTGACAAAGCACTGGATGGGGATTCAGGATTTGAAACTGACCTCTGCTTCAACCCAAGTAAGAGGCAACTAGATGGCACAAGGAAAAAGAAATGAAACTGGAACAGGGAGCCCTGAGATCCAATCTAGCCACAGACACTTATTAGCTGCATGACCCTGGTCAAGTCACTTCACTTCTGTCTGCCTCAGTTCCCTCATCTGTAAAATAAGGATAATAAGAGCAACTCCCTCCCAAGGCAGATATGAGAATCAAATGAGAAAATATTTGTAAAGAACTCTGTAACCTTAAAACACTAAATAAATATAAATGCTAATTTTACTACTACTATTACTACTACTACTACTACTATTACCTGTGTGACTTTGAACTTGCCACCCACCCCACCCCTCTAGAGCCTCAGCTATAAAATGACAGGTTTGGACTAGATCTCTAAGGTCCCTTCCAGACATATATCCCATGTACTTATTACAACTCAGAATTACAAGAGTACTCATTGATAAGGGAGTAGCAATAAAGCAACATTCACTTGGAGAGGGGGGAGGAAAGTAGCTTGGTGTAGAGCACCATCTATCATGAATCTACAAATTGCAAGGATTCTCTGTTATGGGAACCAAGCATATTATGCTCAGAGAATTGCTAGTGTAAGAGGATCCCTTACCTATCAGAAGAACGTTGATGTCCCCACGGATGCGACTCCCATTCTCTAGGACCTTCTCAACTCCTCCAAGGAGCATGCACAGGATTGCTTTCTTGATGTATTCATGTCCATGGATGCTAGGAGCCAGCGACCTAGACAACTGATCAAAGATATCCTAGGGGAGAGACATATGGAGTTACCTTTGTATTCCCAGCACCTACCACAAAGTAAACACTTAATAAATGTTTCATTGATCCGTAATAGATTTTATTGGGTATCTTTTGGTTCCTTGGTGTTGAGTTATATGCTTAAAGAAAAACAGAGATTAAGAAATGGTTCCTGACCTCATGGTATTCTGCTCTAAAAGTAAGTGCACACAAAAAAAATTAAATTAAGTGCACAGATCAGAATATACGACAAGAAAACAAGAGATGAGCTCTTCTCTCCATGCTCTACCCTTCAAAAAGTTCACATAAAATTCAAGGAAAACATGTCATTTACAAAGGTAACTTTAATATAGTCTTAAAAGAAGTCTAGAAATTATAGGGATTTTGAGAGGTAACTAATTTCATCTATCTCCCTGCCTCAGGTAAAATGTCAAATAACCACACTAAAGTTCTTCTGTAACCTCCCTCAGCTATTCATCCCAGTTCATGAAAAGGCTCACTACAGAAATCATGTTATTCTCCAACATAATGACATTAAAAGTCATTGAAATTGACTTTGAGAGATGAAAGCAGAATTAATAAAAGGTAAAACTTACCTTTCCTTTCTTAAAATGAAAGGACAAACAAAAATGTTGGCCAAAAACAAAGTTAAATTATTAAACAGGAGATTTTAAATAGTAATGAATCAGCACATATTAAACTATCAATGGGCTACTTTGCAAGATTCAATAAGGCTATCATAAAATTAAGGTGAAAAAAGGCCACATCATTAAAAGCAACTTTTCTTTCTTTTTCTATATGAGAAGCTTAACACAAAGACAAAGATTCTGAAAAGAAGACTTTTTTGTTGGTCAAAGAAAAAGATGCTACTATCAAAATATCTGACTTTGAATTAAGGGAACGTGGCCATGTCCACTCTTCTTATGAGGAAGAAACATATAGCGACCATATGAGGAAGGGCTATGCGCATAGCAGAGATGCCATGTCCTGCAGAGACCAGTGACAGTGGTACAGAGGCAATGTCAGAAAAGCAGCAATCCCACAGCATCAGAAGCATATGAGATGCCTTCCAACTTTGTGAGGTCTGGCCATGCACGTTCCATCTTTGATTTGTGCATTTGTGACAGTGTGGTCCAGATTTATAAGGCAAATGTTAGATGGTTACTTTTCTTAATGTACCACTTCGTTAAATGCCTAAGCTTTCAATTATTTTTAAGCAATTACTTTTTTTAATTAAAGAGGGCCTCATGCTAACAGAGTTCAAAATATACTATAAAAACTGTCTTACTAGACTACAATTTAAAAAAAAGATCACTGTAATTAGAACAGAAAATCCAGAAATAGAAATTAGTATAAATAAAGAACTTGCAATTGATAAACCTAGGACTAAAAACATTAGAACAAGGAATTATTATGCTGTTAAAATGGTTGGTAAAACAGCAAAGCAAAATGGAAAAGAAAAAATAGAGATACACAACACACCATCTATTATGATAAAACCAGTCTGATAAGGAAGCATGTGACTCTCCCAAATCTGGTGAGGGAAAAACATTTTTCTATTGGACAAGCTCCTAGTTAGGAAGAGATGCTTCATTCTTTGGACTTTTATCCCTAGTGCCCAGACAAGTTAGTGCCTGGCACATAGTAGGTGGTTAACAAATTTTTGTTAATTGGCTAACTGAAACAAAATTGGAGTGGAGTACACAAAAATAAAAATTCTGAACAATAAATAACTGATGTTTCCAAAACAAAGAGAAACAGATGAGAGAAGGGAAAGAGCTTTTATGATAAACAGCTGACATTCAAAATCTAATCTTATAAGGATAATATCCATTCCCCATTAGAATGCCTAAAACACTAGCTACATGACTCCATATCTAAGGTCCTATCCAGATCTAAATCTAAGATTCAGCAAAATGGTCAAAAGACACGCATAATTCAGTTATACAATATTATAATTGTGTAATAATTCAAAGAGGAAAGCAAAATTGCTAATAACCACGAGAAAAGTTACTCAAATTCTCTAAGGATCAGAAATGTAATTAAAATAACTTGGGATATGATATTATATCAAGCACAAAATGGCAAAATCAGCTGAAAATTATAAAATGTTCATGTTGGCAGCCCTTCAGGGAAACAAGCACTTTCACATTGTCAGTAAGACTATAAATTGATACAAGCTCTTTGGAAAGCAACCTAGCATCATGCAATGAGAATTACTAAACTGATCAAATGCCACACTGCTGGAACTAGATGCCAAGGATTTTAATCAAATTTAAAAAGGATTTGTCTGTACAAAAATATTCAAACTCATTTCATTTGTAATGGCAAAAAAAAGGCAAGTTATCATTAGTCCAATGACTGGAGAATAACTGAATTATAGTCTATCAATGATGCAATGGAATGCTACTGAACCACCAAATGGTAAAATACAAAAGGAGGTGATATAAAGCAAAGAGTATAAAATAGCTTATACACAGAAAATGTAATTACACAGCGGGGAGGGGGGAACCAAGGACATCAAAATGGATAGAAAAAGAGATAGCTAAAGGGCAAAGATCAAATAAATTGTTAGTGTTATTTAAAGAGACCTGGTCTCAAGAGCTTTTCAAAAAAACCTGGATTCAAGTCCTGACACAAACTGACAGTATGACCCTGGGCAAATCAAACACCTTCCCAGAGCCGCAAGTCAATACTCTAAGACAACTGCAAAGGCGAAGACTTTTTAAATAACATAATATCTAACATTTACATAGCACTTTAAGTATGCAAGAACTATAAATGTTATTTCATTTGATCCTCAAAACAACCCCAAAAAGCAAAGTGCTATTCATCAATCCCATCTGACAAATGAAGACACTAAAGTCACATAGGCTAAGTAACCGTAGCAGCAAGCACCCCGGCATATGCAGGAGGGCCCGCTGCATAGGTTCTTAGATCTGCTTTTCTAAAAGGAAAGGCAACCTGTGAGGAGCCAACAATCTTCTTTAATTACATATGCCAACAAAGAAAATACAAGCAGAGAAAATAAAGACCAACAGACAGGGCTTCTAACTGTCTCACTATAGGCAATATGTACATCGCAGATCAACAGACAGATCCAACTGTCTGACCATTACATATATACATAGTTACCAGAGACAGAAGCGCCAACACCTAGGTTTTCAAAGGAGGTAGGGGGGGAAAGACCCTGCTTAACTGGCTATCCACAGTCTCATCTGCCACACATGAACCTTCTTCCAAGCCCCCAAAGCAAATCCTCACCTCAGAGTATATACACTTTTCAGAGTCTGAGGTAGGACCCTCGTGACCCAGTGCCTCATTAATTAACAAAAGATGTGGGCATTCCTATAAAAAAAGCCTCCCCTAATCAAGCTCCCCTAAGTGGGCTCCAAGTGAGGCTTATTAATGGGTGGGGAAGATCTTTAACTCTAATTAACATTACAGTGACTTTTCTCAGAGTCACATAGGTTGGGAGGATCCAACTCCATACACCAAGTTGTTTGAGATACTATAGAAGTTAGGTTCCTCACCATGAACTCCCCACTGAATGGACTTTGCTAGTTCAAAAAAATTTTTTTATAAAAACTTAGTATTTTAATCTAAATGTAAATATTTTCTATTCTCAATTCCATACTGTTCGCTTATTTATATTCAATGAAAAACAATTTGCAATTTTAAGGATGTTTTTTAAAAAATAGTAGGAACTGGGTAAGAACTTCTATTCACCCACCTTTAAAAAAAAAATTATACACAAAGAAAACTTTTTTATGCGTTTTCTAGGCTTCCTCAGCATTTCTTTAATTGTCACCTACCTACCCTACCATCCTCTGGCCTTCTCCAAATCCAAGAAAAGGCAACTATTTTCATAAAAGAAATGGAAAATATTAGAACCAAATCAAAGGACCCAGAAAAATAGAGTTGGTTCCTCTTCATCTCCCAAGGAAAGGTCCCACCCCAAAAGCCTTTCCCACCCAAAATCCCCTCCTATATCTTTCCCTCAAAAACACCTAAGGTGTTTCCTACCTTAGAACGAGATTTGCTGAACTTCTTAATCTTGGCTACATCTTCAGCAGAAAACATAGGCTGAACCTCCTTGCTCATAAATTTCACATGGCAGGCAATCAGAATAGTCCTACAGAGAAGAGAATAATTAGGACAGTAATTATCAATACTGTGCATTCAGCAGCATCTTCTACTCACATCTACCGGCTGGTCAGTTCAATCAGCAGTATTCCTGGGGAGAAGATGGCAGACTTCATGCCTCAACCTAGGAAACTGCCTGGGACCACCCTGATCTCAGAGAGCATGAAGGTCTGGGTTCTGTACCAGTAAGATCTAAATTCAAATCCTGCCTCAGACAAGAGCTGCGTGGCTCTGGGCAAATCACTTAACCCCTCTAAGTCCTGTAAAATGAGAGGGATGAACTCAGCAGCCTCTATGGTCCCTTCCAACTCTAAGTCACTGATCCTCTGATGTCTGGATTCAGAAATTATTCTCTAGCCATTTCTGTCTCCCACAGGCCAACTACCTCCACATGTATACCATGGAATACGTCTTTCCTTTTGGGATAATTAATCATGCTAACAATTTATATAGTGTTTTAAAGGTTAAAAAACACTTTACACATATTTCCTTTGATAAAGTAGGCTTTAGTGTGGATGGAGGAAGCACCTGAAAGTGGATAAACCATTTTACAACCCTTCTTAATTCTAGCGCCTGTTCATTATTTCCTATATATACTGTATATATTTATATCTATCATTTGCATGTTGTTTCCCCATTAGGTAGCAGACTCCTTGAGAGTCTCTTTTTGTATCCTCTGGGACACAGGAAGCACTTAATAAATGCTGATTAATTGACTGATTGACTAACAGGAAGGACTTTGCTCAGTGACTTGAGTTGGTCTGCCCTTGGCATGAATGTGCACAGCTATAGGCTTAGTCTTCTCTCAGACTGATGGGGAGAACGTGTTCTTTAAGCTCAAGAGATCCTCCCTCCAAGTCAGAGATGGAACCAAGAGTCAAGAAAAAGCCAGGTCTCCTGACATTCAGATTCTTCCAGTGTTCTACCTGTGAGATAGTATCACAGATACTATCTCATTTGGGAGGATTACAAAAAGCAGAAGGCTGCAAACCCCAACATGCCCAAAACCTTTGAGAGTCTCCCAGGGTGCTACCTGAATGTGCCTGAAGTGTATCCTCCTTTCTTTCCTGGAAGGCAGCGGTAAGTCCCCACCACCTGAATCCTGTCGCCTGGCTTCACTTTATCTACTAAGTCATCATCCAGGATAACGTCAACAGAGCGCGGCAGCTGGCCAGCAGGGGCCTTCTCTGGCATCTCCTGAATAGTGATGGTCTGGTGGTCTTTATACACTGAAAGACCGTACTCTGTCTCCAGAGGGTTATTCTCCTCATCCTAGAAAACAAAGGGAAAAGGCACAATTACTTAGTCATGCCCCCAGACATTCTAGACGTATCTGCCCTTAAGAGAATAAAGTTTGTAAATTATCAGGACATCATAACTTCCCACCACCCCCTGCAAAAAAGAAAAAAAAATCCTAGCGTTTTCCACTCTTACCCATGTGTTTATGATTGTACAATTAACAGAAGAAAGGACCAGCAGGCTGACAGAAGTAGAGCACCAATGCTGCTTACTGAGACAATTAAATAGTTTCAGCAAAGTCTCTGGCTACAAAATAAATCCACAAAAAGCAACAGCGTTTCCAAGAGGTGATAACAGAAAGGGAGATCTCAATCAAAATAGCTACAAAATGAATGAAATATTTGGGAGTCCATCTATCAAAGAACATTAAATCCTTCTATAGATTCAACTACAAAGTGTTCCCTCAAGAAACAAGGAACAAGTTAAGAGATTAAGGAGATGGAGGAACATTCAGTGCTCATGGCTGGGTCAAACCACTACAATAAAAATAACAAAACTACTAAAATAAACTTATTGCTATGATAGAGGTAGCTGGGCGTTGCAATGGATAGAACCCTGGGTCTTAAGTCAGAAAGACCTGAATTCATATCCAGTCTCAAACACTATCTGTGACCCTGGGCAAATCGCTCTGGTTGCCTCAGTTTCCTCATCTGTAAAATAGGGACAACAACTCCAAGGGCTGTTGTGAGGAACAAAAAAGATAATATTTGTAAAGTTCTTAGCATAGTGCCTGGCACATAATGAGATCTTAATAAATGCTTCTTCCACTAGTGTGCTATAAAAAATAATGAACAGGATGCTTCCGGAAAAGCCTGGAAGGACTTACATGAACTGATGCAAACTGAAGTGAGCAGAACCAGGAGAACAATGTACACAGTAATAACAATAATGTAAAATGATCAACTGTGAATGATGCAGCTATTTTCAGCAATAAAATAATCTAAGACAGTTTGAAAGGACTCAGGAAAAATGCTATACAACTCCAGAGAAAGGACTGATGGAGTATGAGTACAGATCAAAACATTCTTTTTAAAAATTTTTCTTGATGGTTTTTTTGGGGGGAGAGTCTATATTTTTGTTCACAACATGACTAATACAGAAATATTTTGCATCACTACGCATGTACAAGCTGTATCAAATTGCTTGCCTTCTCAATGAGAAGATAGGGAGGGTGGGAAGAAAACTGAAATTCAAAAAAATTTTTTAATGAATGTTAAAAATTATTTTTACAAGCAAATAGAAAAAATAATAGATTAAAAATTTAAATAAGAAAAATGCAAACAAAAAAAATGCTTATTTCCTCCCTCCAATGTTATACCAAACTTGATAAAATAATAACAAAATTTATCTGGAGGTACAAAAGATCTAGAATACTATGGGAAATAATGGAAAAAAAGTAGAAATGAAGAAAGAATGGCACTTCCAGAATTCAAACTGTATTAGAAAGTGGCAGTCATCACAATCATCTGGTTCTAGTTAAAAAAACAGAAAAAAATCAGTGAGATGAGGGAGAATCAGAAATAATGGAACTCAATAACTTAGTGTTCATGAAACCAGAAAACAGGAAAAAATTTCCTGCTTGATAAGAAGTGCTACATAAAAACCGTTCAAGTTAAAGGCTCAAGGTATGTCCAGCAGTCTGTTTTCCTCTGGATTGATTCCTTTTTATCACCCAGTTGATTTCTGGAGATAAAACCTCAAATTTTCTTTCTCTTTTTCTTCTTTTCTTTCTCCTTCCTCTTTTCTTTCTCTTCCTCCTTTTTCTTCCCTCTCTTTCTCTGTCTCTGTCTCTTATCAGCCCTGCAATCCCATTAGGAAAACAAGCTATCACTGAAACAACTCTCAGCTAATGCACATCACCACCTGTTCTACAATTTGTAATCTTCAAGAATTGTCTGAGCTCACAGACAGGCTAACTAACTTGCCCACGGTCACCCAGCTAGTATGTGTTCAGAAAAGGGAGGGACTCAGCTCTCCCTGCTTCATAGGCTACTTTTCTCTATGGGCCTCTCTGGTACCACTTAACACCAGATGAGAGGAGACATCTGTGACCTCCACTCTCCAGAAGAGACAGTCAACTCAGGCCCCTTACCTTGGTGGGGTAGACAGAGCTGGAAGGAAAGGGCACCAGTGTGGTGAGATCAGAGTAGTTTCTCTCTAGGGTCTTCTTGGTGGCAGGACAATAGTGGACACTACGGACAACCTTGGGACGAATCAGGGAACCTGAAAAGAGAGAAGACATATATAGGAAAGAGGGCAGTATCTCCCCTATCACTAAATGGATGGGAAATTCATCTCCTTTTCTTACAGTGTGACTTCAACATCCCAACTCAAACTCATTATTTCTTTCTCTTCACCACCTACCCTCTGAACCAGCTCCTAAAGAGATGAGGAAAAACAGAGCAAAGGAGGTGGATCTCACTCGAAATAGTGATCTAAATACAAGTTAGCCAACTCATCCCAACCTCATATTCCCTGAAGTTCTATCCAAGGATTATGGCTTTCACACATATAAAGTCCCCTGAGAGTTTTCCGAATGTCTGATACACTAAGGAAACTACTGTCTAGTTCAAGAATATGGTCCCAGGAAAGTTCCCCGATGCCTTACTTTCAGTGCCTCCCACATTAATTATTTCCTATTTATCCTGTACACAGCTTACTTCAGAAGAGACATGTTTACATGTTCTCTCCCCTATTACACTGGGGCAGGAGTTGTCTTTTGCTTCCTTTTGTATAGTCAGCACTTAGCCCAGTGCTCAGCACAAGAGAAGTACTTAATGAATATTTGAAATAGCAGTTAATAGCAGCTAACATCTATAAAATAAGGTTCACAAAGCAGTTCACGTTTATTAACATTTGGTCCTTACAATAATTCTGCAGGGATAGATGAGATTATTCTTATTTTCCAGATGATCTGAAGTTGCATGAGGGTAAGTGATTTGCCCAAGGTCACAGAAGCTATTGTCTGTGGCAGGATCTGAACTCAGGTCTCCGACTCCTAGCCAGAGAAGTGAACTGATTTGCCCAAATTCATACAGGTAGGAAATATCAGAGGCAGGATTTGAATCCAGGTCCACTGAACCACCTAGCTACTTCATAAGAGGGGGCACAATGCAAAATCATCCATTCTACTAGAAAAATAATAACAATAGCTAACATTTACATAGGGCTCACTATATGCCAAGCACTGTGTTTAAGTATTACTGTTACTTCATTCAATCCTCACAACAACCCTGGAAGGTAAGTACTATTATTATCCTCATTTTACAGCTGAGGAAACTGAGGTAAAGAGGGAGTTAAATGACTTGCCAGGGTCACACAGCAAGAAAGGGTCTGAGACAGAATTTGAACTCAGGTCTTCCTGACTCCAAGCCAGGCGCTTTTTCTACTGCCTCACCTAGCTTCCCTATATAATGCACAACACATGGCTTACAGATGATCAGATCACTAACATCATTTTCAAAGAAAAAATTTTGTTTGGGTCTTGACCTGTGATTTTACCAGGAGAGGAAATTTCCAGTGTGGAAATTCCTTCCACTTAGGCAGTTCAGCCAATTCCTGTGTAAGTGGAAATCTTAAGAGAGTTGCCTAGGTCACTGACAGATTCAGTGACTTGGTGGGACTTGAACCCCTATTTTCCCTGACTCCAGGGATGGTCCTTCTATCCACTCTGCTACACTGCCTCCATATAGGAAGAAGAACAGTTTTTAAAATGAGGCTTCTTAGCCTACTATTTAGCCTAGGATTTCTCCCAATCATTTTTACTTCCCTGTTCCAAGTCCTCAAAATTCTAGGTCCTCAAGCTGTCTAGCTATGCTTTCCCCACCCTGCACAGCCCTCCATCATTCCTACAGTGCCCACAAGAAGTCCCCTCTATTCTGACAACGCTATTCACCCCCCTCACATTTGGTGACGATGCCTTCCACACAGACGATGCAACTGAGGAAGCAGGAGGTGAGGGTCCGAGGAGAAACATGCTTGGAGCCAAAGCTGCCCTCCAAACCAATGTAGAATTCCTCATACTGCTTAGCATAGGTGGCATCAATGGAGGCCACAAAGTCCTTCAGGGCACGCTGGAAGGCGAGGAGTTCCTCAAAGGCATTGTTAAGGAGCCTGCAGATGGCACAAGAAGGGGGAAAAAAATTAACTGAGAAAGGGAGAAACAATCTCTCTAGTAAAATAGGGATCCAAATCCCAAGTAAAACATTAACCCAAATGTGACCCGAAAGGATCAAAACAAGATCACAGATTTATAGCTAAAAGGAACTTTAGAGATCACCCAGTGTAAACCCTTTATTTTATGAGTAAGCAAACCGAGGCCAAGCGAGGTCAAGTCACTCATCCAGGATCACACAGCTAGTAAGTGTCTGAAGAAGCATCTGATCCCAAGTCTTCCTGACTCCAAAGGCAATGCTCTACATCCATCCATACACTCTGCTGCCTCTCAAGGACTTCCTCCAATCCCACTCATCTCACCAACGAGAACAGTGAGAGTCAAGTCAAGAAAAATGGAGCATGAATGGAGGAGGCCTCCTCTGAACTTCACTGGTCAAAGGTTCTCCTAGTACCCCATGCCTGCCAGAGACTTATTACCAAAAGTTTTTTTAACATGTCCATTGAAAGTCAGAAGAACTTCAATCCCTCTCAGTTTAACGGATTTTATTTAATTATTTATTAAGCACCTCAATGCTTATCAGGCATTGGGTAAGGTGCTGGGGACATAGGAAAGAGGAGAGAAGCAAGAAAAAAGATGAGAAGAGAAAGAAGAGATAAGAAAAAAAGAGAGAAAAGAGGAAGAAGAGAGGAGAGGAAAGGAGAGGAGAGGAAAGAGAAGGAAATAGTTCCTTCCTTCAAGAATTTTATATTTCACTGCTACTGCGGAGAACTCATGAAAGAAAACCTTGAATCTAATTTCTAAAAGCAAGGCAGGAAATGTGAACTCTGTGCCATACTAGAAAGAACCCCACTGACTGGTAAATGACTTCTTGTTTCTAGAAAACCAAATTTCTACTCTTGGTATCAAAGGGTGAAAATCAAGAGATCAGGCAATGGAAAAATAGAAAGTCCAAGCATATTATAGTCACAGGTTCAAGGAATCGTAGATCTAAAGCTAGAAGACACCTCAAAGATCATCTAGTCCAACCCTTTCATTTTCACATTGACTCGCCCAAAAATATAGAGGCGGTAAACTTCAGGAATGAATTTGTACTCCTGTCCTCTGACTCCAGGGTCAACACGATGAATACTGTCTCCACTTAGGTATCAGTGCAGCTCCCTGGTTGGGAGATTATGACTCTGCTCCAGCAAATAGAAAGGGGAATAGGAAAGGTTTCCATTTGTACTCATTTCCCCCCTCAGCAACCCTAGTACTTACCGAATGGCTCTCTTCTCATTCTTCCTACGTAGATCATTCACATTGACAATCAGACGGTGCTGGTTATCACTAATCAGCTCTCGAACTTTGCTCTGATAAATTCCCTGGTCTTCCTACAAAATAGCCAGAATTCATTAATAGGCCTAGTCAAAAGGTTTATGTTTTAAAGCGATTCGAAATGAATACAAGAAAACGACTCCTCTCTCCCTTTACAGGAGAGGTGGGTGACTAAATGTTGGAAACGTTACATACACTGTCAGATTGAGTTTGATGCACTGTCTGGTCTTAATAACCACAGTAAATGTTTAACAACAAGCTCTCTGGGGGAGAAAACATCTCCAAGACACATTTTTTAAGATTAATCTCTCTCCTTTTCAGTCTGAAACCTTTCCTTTATAAAGAAGAGAGCAATATATTAACAATAATCAACTGTAAAAGACTTAGCTTCTCCAAGACCAACACCCAAAACAATCCCAAAGGACCCATGATAAATGCTATCCACCTCCGGAGAACTGATAAACTCCGAGTACAAACTGAAGCATACTTTTTTCAACTTTCCTTACTTTTCTTAAGGATTTTTGTGTTTTCTTTCACAATATGGCTAATACGGAAAATGTGTGGCATGACTTCATATGTATAATCAATATACTGCTTGCCTTTTCAAGAGGTGGAGGAAGGTTAAGATGATTGGAATTGGATGAAGTCTCTATGAAGGAGGCAATTTTTAAAAATCTCTGCTCTAGGACCAGCTTTAATCATTATGTTATATAGCATTCAGTTTCTTTTTTTATTATCTCTTACTTTTATTTTATTATCTTTCTTCCCATTTACACCATTACACTATATATAAATAGATATAGAGGTTGTTTTCCTGGTTCTGCTTTATCTCATTCTGGAACCTTAACCTTCTCATTCTTCAAATCACACTTCTTACATGTCCACATTTTATTACATTCATCATACAACAATTTGTTTAGCCAATCCCTACTTGATGATTATCTACTTTCTATGTTTTTGGTATATGTGCTTTTCTATCACTGACATCAGAGTATGTACCCAGGAGGTTCTCAAAGGGTAGGAATATTTCAGTCACTTTCTTTGAATTCCAGATTACTTTATTGAACAGTTTGACCCATATATAGTTCCATAAAAAAAGGTATTAATGTGCCCAGCTTCATGGACTATTTGCATCTTCTGTGATCTTTGCCAATTTCCTGGGTGAAGTGAAATTTGAGTTGCTTTCACTTTCATCTCTCTTGTTATTAATGACTTGAAATAATCTTTCACAAGTTCATTAACAGCTTGTAAATCTTCTAAGAACTGTTCATATTCTTTGATCATATCGAATGATAAATGATTCTTGGCCTGACGTACTTGCATTGGTTCTTTGTATATCCAGGACCCTTAGAGATCTCTATAGGTAATGCAAAGGCTTTTCCCCCAATCCAACACTTTCCTTTTTACCCAAGTTACATGGATTTTCTTTGTGAAAAAGGTTTTATCTATTTTATGTTATATGATCACCTGTATACTCCTTCCATGTTTGGTGGGGGGGGGGGGGAAGATCTTCTTATCCTAGTCACAGAAGTGAAATGAACTTAACCTGTCATCTAAATTTTTATATCACCTTTCATTTGCCTTTTAGAGTATTACCTTTCATTCAAGTTGCACATTCATTTTTACCTTATTATTGTCTAAGATGGTGCTCTAGATTTAATTTCTGCCAATCTGCTTTCCAGTTTTCCCAACAATTCTTTCAAATATGGAATTCTTTATCAAGTAATTTATCTCTTCTGGGTTATTAAGTTCAATTGTTTTTCATTCTTCTTTTTTCAATTTGTTCTATCAATCTACTTTTCTAATTTTTTTAACCAATACCAAATAGTTTCAATGATTACTGCTTCACAGCAAAACCAAAGGTCTAGAAGTAATACCCTTCACTCTTATTTTTTTCATTATTTCCTTTGAGATTCTGAATCTTTCATTCCTCCAAATGATTTTTATTATTATTTTGCCTACCTCTGTCAAGTATCCCCTTGGTAATTGATTTGGCAAAGTATTAAGTCTGCAAATTAATTTAGATAATATCATCCTTTATCTTCTGACCTAACATGGAATAAGGAAAAGTTTCTGTGTTTTCCCATTGCAAATGATTTTAGAAATGATTTCATTATTAAAAATAACCCTTCAAGGTCTATGACGTAGAATTTTTAGCATAAATAAATGATACACTTCCTCAAAGGCTTTTCCTGCATCTATTCATACAATCCTGTAGTTTACAGTGGTTTTGTTTTTAATATGAACGACTATTAATTGCTTTTCTAATTCTGTATCATCCTTGCATCCATAGTAGAATGCTAACTTGTTCACAATGACTAATTTTTTTATATAGTACCACTTTTTTTGCTAAAAATTTTTAAAATTATAACCAATACTCATTAACGATACTGATGTATAGTTCTCTTTACTTTATCCTCCCCTGGTTTAAGTATTAGGGCCAGGCTATCCCCTTAGGGATCTTCATGTACTGATTCCCAACTTACTGAGAAATCAGATAGACCCCGTTATTTACAGGAAGACAGTCTTCGTCAACCAGCACTGCCTAGGTGGGGGAGCCATCTCGACAGGACAAGCTAATCCACTTGACAGATAAACATGATTTCTTATTTATCTGGATTAAGTAAACACAACACCCAGGACAAGCATCTTCTCCTCCACCCTGCCTCCCTGCCAAAAACAAAACAAACACCAGCCTGGAAAAGCACACCAGCGTCTGGGAGGTCTGTGCTCCCTCTCTTTAGATGGTGATGTTCACAGCTGTCTATGCCAAAAACAAAAAAATGCCACGAGAAATTTTTCAAGAACTATTTCCATTCGACACGAGTCACTACGCACGTGTCTGGTGCCAGAAGCTCCAGACTAGTTTTGGCTACAACAAAGATCGCAGACAAGAACTTTTCCCAGGTGGACCCTACCCAGCCCCACCCCCTGTCCGGCCCCACCCCCGAGAGAACAAAGCCTGGAGCATCCCGGCACCCCGAATCCAACAGAAGCCCACGGTTTCACTCTAACCCACGCTAGCTTTTGGGGGGTCACACGGTCCGGGACAGGGGGCGTGAAGGGCTCCTGGCGAGCCCTCCCACCCACCCCCACCCGCCTGGGCTCGCACCTACGGCCCGGACCCCGCTCCCTCCAACCAAGCCGGCCGAGAGGAAGACAGAAGGACCCTCCTCTTCCTCGGGCCTCTTCCCTGCCCAGCGCCCGCCTCCGCCGGAGCCAACGGCCACACGGCCTTCCCCTGACCCCCTCCTCCCCCAACACGCACGCACACACGCGGAGCCCTCACCTCGTCGTCCAGGAAGTCCAGGTAATCTCTCTGCGCCTCCCGCAGCTCCACATCGTCTATCACGGTGGTGGCAGCCATGCTTCCAGACTGCAGAATGGACTCCGCTTCTTCGCTCCCCCAGCGCTGACTCCTCCCCAGGCGCGAAAGTTACTTCACTTTTCCCGCCACCCAAAGTTACTTCCTAGGCGGCTGCGGAAGCAGGTTGGATTCTGATTGGCTGCAACTTCCGCGGGCGGAAGAACGTGTGCCCAATGGGCAGCTCCTTCCTCCCCTTGGCGTTCCGATACGTCCTCATGGCGGGAAACTTACAGATGTCTATTTGCCCCTCCCCTCCCCTGCGCCCTTAAGTCAAGAAGAACGTAACTGGCCAATCCAGAGGGCGCGATGGGCGGAGCTTGTGACTTTCAGCTCCCGAGGGTTGGGACTGCAACGAAAATACGTCGCGTTGCTTTCTGGGAATTGTAGTCCATATGATAGAAATCTAGTAGTCTGGGTGGTTGGTGCTACCTTGCTTTCAAGCTGTTTCCCTTCTGGGTAACGTACAAAAACATTATCTGTGTCGAGTCGTCCAGTCTCACCTGCGCCTTTGTGTTCACTTTGTGACCGGGAAAGTCAATCCCTTGTTCTGCGCCTTCTTTTATAACAGTTTGGGAATGATGTTATATTACATTGGAGAGGGGGTATCAAGGGACATAAAAAAAGTGACGATCATTGATTAATTTTGTTTTAATCAGGTAGACACGGCCAGAGATGTGCTGGAGCGAGCTCCTTACCCGCAGAACTGGCTGCTGAATAACTTGGAAATCGGCAAATGCTCCAGATGAAGGACTTGATCTGTTTTATTGATTGTCTAGAATTCAAGACAGAGATGAAGGAATGTTAACGATGCATTTTTTAAAAATTATTTTGTTTTCAGTTTTGTACAGTCAAACAATGCAGATTTAAAAATAATAATAAATAAATAATATTTGTTTATTTAATAATAATAAATAAATGATGAGCACATTACACACCCGCACACACACACACACGCACACACGCACACGCACACGCACAGTTAAACACAGTTCAACATTTACCAACACACTCGGGAGATTTCACAGGTCCGCAGAACTGCCCTCACGGATAATCGGGCAACATTTCTGTAATGTGCACTCAGCCTGGGCACCGAGAGTTAAAGTGGTCTTCCCACATTTCTGCAGCCGATACGAATGAAAGGCAGAAATTCCTCTCTCTCTATCACAAGACTGATTCAGTATAAGAATCGATGAAAAGCAAATATCTTCTCACATCCATCACGCAGCTGCTCTCCGTGGTGTCGGAGATAGAGTGCTAGAGCTGGAATGAGGAAGACGGGGGTTCAAATTCAGTCTATGTAACCTGAGGCAAAGCACAAATTCTCTAAACCTCTGTTTCCTCATTTTTAAAATAAAGGGATTGGACAAAGTCTCCAAGGTCCCTTCCAGTTCTAAGTAGTGGCAGGCAGGTGGCGCATTTGGATAGGGTCAGGTAGAACCTGATACATACGATCTGTGTGACCCTGGGACAAATCACTTAACTTCTGCCTGCCTCAGTTTCCCCATCTGTCAAATAAGCTGGAGAAGGAAATGGCAAACCACCCCCAGTATCTCTGCCAAGAAAACTCCAAAGGGAGTCACAAAGAGTCCACATGACTGAACAACAACGTGTTTCTAAAGCGCAGTGCCCGAAACATAGTAGGCACTACGTAAACTTTAGTGATGAGGATGATGATGATAGCGGATGTTTTAAATACCTGGATACATTATTAATATGTGCTCTGTAAGCTTCATGCTATTTATCCCTATAAGTTGAGGAGATTAAGATTGATCCTGTCTTATTTTCTTATTGATCCTATTTACAATTAATTGATTTTGTCCCCTAAGTGCTTCAATCATGGTTCTTTGTCTCTGAACTGAATTCAGCGTTCAGCTGGTCTGTAACAGATTAGCTTTAAAAATACAGCTCTCCTGCCTCAAGGAACTTAACTGATCTTGGTGAATGTGTGAGAATGCAAGGAAGTTTGGGCTTGACACTCTTACTCCACCAAGCTTTCCTTCAAGGATGTCTAGTTTGCTGAGCCACTATCCCACACCTGCACTCAGACAATAAACACCTCTTAGTATCATGAGAGGAGAAGAGGGGTCAATGCTAGCCCCCATTACCAAATTTCCTACCAATCATGTTGTTCCCTGTGCCTCAACTCTTTGACCAATCATGATCCCAAGATGTCATCTACCCTCCTCTTTGTAATTTCCAAAACCTTGTATTAAGAAGATCTGTCCTCTTGCTCCAGGTGTTTGGCATTAATGGAGGCAATCCACTGACCCATTTATTGACAGGTAACATGACCTTGCTCTGAGATCTACCTCAGTTTACCCTTTCATTAAAATTCAATTTCTACAGTTATATAACAATAAATACTTTTGTCCTTCAAAGTTCAAACATGAAGGATACTAGAATTAAGTCCTTGCTCGGCTACTCACTATCTGTTCCTTCCTAACTAAACTAATTCCAAGTACACTTTCCTCATCTCAGAGGGATTGAGAGCTATGTAACCTGTAGCTCAAAGGCTATTTGCATAAAACTCTACAAAATGGCCTTTGAACAGTAGATTATATCTATTGTACCTCATGGGGTTGTTGTAAAGATCATTTGAGCTAATTTCTATGAAATATTTAAAAACCTATCTGTATGATTGCATATTTAAGGTCTTATTGATTAGCTGTAAGACTATGGTTTGAAAGCCTAATATCTGATTACTGTCTGATTTCTACATTTGCAATCTGGAGAACAAAAACCAATTCATGAATCAAGATCCTGTTTACAGTTTTATACAAGATGAGATATGAATAAATGAATGAAAAGATCAGTAAATGGTTACTATGTACCAGGAACAGAGCTAAGCATTAGTGATACAAATATATAAAAAGTGAAATAGCTTCTTTTCTCAAGGAGTTTATATTCCAACACAGCAGGTATTCTTAATTTGAGGTCCACCAATTCCTATAGGATCCATAAATGGATTTCACGGGATCTGAAAATTTGGATGAGAAAAATTATAACTTTTCTTCAGTGTAATTGGTTTCCTTTATAATCCCGTGTATTTTAATATATTAAAAAACATTCTGAGAAGAGGTCAATAAATTTTCACCAATCTGTCAAAGGTGTCTATGATACAAAAAAGGTCTAGAATTCCTGTGATAGGGTGAAACAATACACATAGGAGAATGGTAGCCAAGGGATGTTTTGGTCAGGAAAGTGGTCTCAGGGATATTGAGTTGATCTTTAGGGCAATTAACTAGTTCATTCTTTCCAGAGGCAATGCTGCTGTTGCTGCTGCTGTTACTACTGCTACTACCAGCATTTATAGATCACTTTAAGGTTTGTAGTGTTTTACAAATATTGTCTTATTTTAACTTCACAACAATCCTAGGTCCTATTGATGAAATTTGGAGTGCTAGGACCCTAAAAATGCCTAGGCAGGGTTGCCTGGAATGAATTCACACACTCAAGCCATCCTTCGGTTGAGGCAGTTTATTGTAATACCAATAGAAGTGGGCAGAGTTCCTTTAAAGAATTTACAACCTAATGGGGGTGAATCTAGAGCTTATATAGAAAAGGGGCATGGGAAAGGAATAATTATGTAATGCAAAGGGTCCAAGTGTCATGGGAGCAGGCGTCAGTAATCTATGGAAAATGTAGGGAGTTTTTCAGAGATAATTTTGTTGATACCAGACATTGAGGGAGCTGTTAGAGGCATGGACCTTGGGGATCTGACATGAGGGAGAGTGCTTGGGTCAGGCACCCCTGTATCTGTTGTTTATCTAAGGAATTACAGGGTGAACTCTGTCTGTATCTGTAATAAGAAGAGAATTTTCTCATGGATGGGAGAGGAGGGGCTGGGTTGCTTTCAGAGACATGGTGGTAGGGCTTTTTGGGATCTAGGTCCCACCACCCCATCACTGTTATTATCCCTATTTTACAGATGAGGAAACTGAGGCTGGCAGAAATGAATTTTATTTACTGTTGATCTGATTACTATGTTCAAAGAAAAGGGAGGGACAATAAAATATGTTGCTACGTATCCCGATTTCCATTTTTATTCATATTTATGATCTCTCATCACCTGGTATATTTCAAGGCCAATCCAACTTCAGGCTCACAATACTGAGCAGGTAGAGAAGATCTTGGATACTGTGAAAACTGGTGATAATGTAACGCTTTGTTTTTCAGCATTCCCAGGGAAAGAGAAAGCATGGAGGTAGTTTATTTATTTAGTTTCCCAGATAAGGAGAATAATCTTAGGTACTTTCTTTACAACTTCCAATCTTGGAAGTTGCCTAGAGGAAGGAGAAAGTATAGAGATAAGGACTAGATCAGTATAGTTCTCTGATTTGCCCAGAGTTACATAGTCCATGTCTATTTTTATTTTTTTTAAGCTGGCACAATTTATTTTTTTTTTTATGGTTTCTTGAAATATATCTGTGAAAAAACAGGCTTTAAAAAAAAAAACAACATTGTGTTTCAAATGGAGCTGGGCCCAGGGTCATACCTGAATTCAAATTCAGCCTCAAATACTTGCTGTGTGATCTTGGGTAAGTCACTTAACCTCTGTTTACCTCAGTTTTCTCATCTGCAAAATGGAAATAATAATAGCACCTACCTCCCATGGTTGTTGTGAGAATCAAAAGAGATAATAATTGTAAAGTGTTTAGCATAGTGCCTGGCATAGAGTAAGTACCATATAAATATTTTTTACTATACTATAAATATATTGTATATAGTAATATACATACTATATATTAGTATACATAATATACTAATATATTACTATATATAAGACACTAATATATTAGTATATATAGTATACTAATATATAGATGTTATCATTACTACTAGCTGTATGACTTTGAACACTTAACTTCTGTTTGCCTCAGTTTCCTCAACTGTAAAATTATTATTAGCTATCCCAAAGTGGAGTGGGCTGATGTAGCAGGTCATGGGTTCCCCCTTTTGAAAGTCTTCAAGCAAAAGCTGTTGGATTACATGTTGGGGATGTCACAGTAGGAGCTCTAATTTGGGTTTGAATTGGACTAGATGGTTTTGGATTCTCTTCCAGCCCTGAGATTCTGTAATACCGTAACTTCATTCTCTGTGCCCCGTGGCTGCCCATTGTTAGCTGCTTAAACTGTTATGAAGACTTTCCTGATATCAAGCCCACATTGGATGCTTTATCATTTCCACCCATTCATTGCTCCTAATTCTGCTTTCTTGGGACAAGCATAACAAGTCTAATTAATCCCTTTTCCAAGGGAACCACTAAGTGGCATAGTGGATAGAGAACCTGGCCTGGAGTCACGAAGACCTGAGTTCAAATATGCCGTTAGGTGCTTATTAACTTATTAATCTCTGTTTGCCTCAGTTTCCTTAACTACAAAAAGAAAATAATAATAATAACACCCACCTCTCAGGGTATTGTGAGACTCAAAGGGGATAATCATTGCAAAATTCTTAGCACAGTGCCTGGCACATAGTATAAACACCAAATAAATGTTAGCGATTGATATTGTTCCACACGACAGCCCTTCGGTACTTGAACATAGCAATTATGTGTATCCTAAGTCTCTTCTCCAAGCTAAACATCCCCAGTTCCTTCAGCCAGTTCTTGGACGGCATGATATTCAGTTCCTTCACCTTCCTCTTCTGGACAATTCCTAGATCATCCATATCCTTCTAAAAGCAAAGCATTCAGCACTGAATACAATAATCCAGAATGATCTGACCAGGGTGGTACATGGTAGGAATATCACCTCCCTAATCTTGGACACCATGTCTTTTTTAACGTGGCCAAAGACCACATTAGCTTTTTTGGTGACCATATCCCATTGGTGATTCATATTGAGTTCAAGGCCTAGAATGCTTTTCTCCCCACTCCTTATAATACCTTGGTTATTTAAGGACTCATCTCATGAAACCTCTCTTAATCCCCTACCTGATTCCTCAACTGATCTCATTCCCCACCCCTTTACACCACTACAAAAGCTCTGGGAGGACAGGGACAGGGACAGTCCCTTGTGTTCAATGAGTATGTTTATGAACTTTTCCGTTCCTTAAGGTCTCATGGATCACACTCTATAACTTCTATGAGATGGGGATGCAATTTTTGAACCTTAACTAGAAGGTCCAAATGCTTTGTCAAGGCTCATCTCTGAAGTATGATAAACCAAATTTTTGAAAGTTTGGAAAACACTTTTCATTTCTAAACTTTACTTTTAAACTAACTGCCCTAATCTTACATGGAGAGATTGGAATAAAAAACTTTACAAATAGTTCACAATTGTATCCACAGTGCGTAACATATGTTGTTCAGTCATTTTTCGGTTGTGAACAATTCTTCATGACCCCGTATGAGGTTTTTTTTAGCAGAGACACTGGAATGGTTTGCCATTTCCTTCTCCAGCTCATTTTACAGATTAGGAAACTGAGGCAAATAGGATTAAGTGACTGGCCCAGCATCACCCGGTTACTGTCTAAGACTAGATTTGAACTTAGAAAGATGAGTCTTCCAGACTCCAGGCCCAGTCCTCTATCTACTGTGCCACTTGGCTGCCCAACTAGCACATAGTAGGTATTTAATAAATGCTTGTTGAATGACTGACTGATCTTTAGTTTCTGCTGAAAAACCTCAGATCTTTTCTAAAAAAAAACCAAAACAAAAAAAAAAACTGCCATGTAGCTATGCCTCCCTTATCTTTTAGTTTTGAAGTTGATTTTATAAATCTAAGTTTAAGACTCAATATCCAGAGAATATGAGCGCTGGCAACACCTTTCTCCCTTGTCAACTACACTGTCAACCTCTGTAAACAACCCCATCAGGGTTAGGGTCTCCTGTCCCACTGAGAGGACTTGCCATATATCACTAAACGTATCATGGTCACAGGTTGTCAGGCTCTATATCAGGCCACACAATGGCTTAAGGCTGCCCTCTCTCCGCATTGCTCTTTGCCCACCTCAGTCATGATTGAGAAGGTCATAATTCAGAAGGTCATTCTACAACTATTTGTCAATGACAAATCTTTTGGTGGTTCAGGCTCAGCATTAAAGCAAAATGAGACAATGGTCGATCACAAAACCTTTAACAAAAGGAACTTTATTCAATAATAGAATGGAAAGGGTATTTATTCACAGTGTTGATTCATGGCTGATACAGATTGGTTCAGTTGGCTACAGCTTCCTTTGCTTCCATATTTGTCATAATGGCAGGCCTGGTCAAAAAGGGTGCAAGGAAGTAGTAAATCTGTCAATCTAAGGAGCCCTGACTTTTCCTAACCTGGGCTTTTATGTCTTGGGTGGTCATGAAGCAAATATCAATTAACTGTATCTAAGTCCCCTGGATCATTTAAGTCTCATGAATGGTTTAATTGCTTTTTGAGGGAAAAACTAGCATCTTAGTCCCTTGGACCATTTAAGTTTCAAGGATGGTTTAATTGCTTTTTAAGGAAAAAAAATAGCCTATATGGTAGGGACCATCTAGTCTGCTTAGACCATGAGTGATGAATTTCTAGTTATGGGATTGACTACTACAGGCCCTAACCAAATTAGCAAAGGATGTTACTGTTACCCAACAAGCTCTGGCTACCAGTCATGGAGATAGATAAGAAGGAAGGGAAATACACATTTATGAAATGCCTACTGTGTGACAAGTGAGTAGCTAGATGGTACAGTAGATAGAGTGCCAGGCCTGAAGTCAGGAAGACATCTTCCTGAGTTCAAATCTGGCCTCAGACACTGGGAAAGTCACTTAACCACATTTGCCTTAGTTTTCTTATCTGGAAAATGAGCTAGAGAAGAAAATGGCAAACCACTCCAGAATCTTTGCCAAGAAAACCCCATAAGGAGTCATAAAGACACTACTAAAACAATTGAACAATAACAAATGTGCCCAGCACGGTGTTAAGCACTTTTTACAAATATTATCTCATTTGATCCTTACAGTAACCTACAAGATATGAGACCCTGGGCAAGTCACTTAACCTTTATTTGCCTCAGTTTCCTCATTCTGTAAAATGGGGATAATAGCAACTACCTCCCAGGGTTATTGTGAGCATCAAACAACATAATAATTGTAAATAATTGTAAAGTACTTAGTGTACCTGGAATATAGTAAAAGCTACATAAATATTAGTCATTATTATTAGACTTGAGGAAACTGAGGCAGAAATTAAGTGATTTGCCCAAGGTCACACAACTAGTGAGGGTGATTTGAACTTGAGTCTTCCTGATTCCAGGGCCAGGGTTCTACCCACTGTACTGCAGCTGCCTCTGACCAAGTAGGTGCGACTAGCATTCATGTCCTTCGACAGAGGCAGAAGATGTGTCCTTTACTCACAGAGTCAAGCAGACAGGCCTAGCTGCACAGGAGTTTCTCCACTCCAGAAGATCTAGAAGTTCCCATGATCATCCCTATTAACATTTACAATCAGGTAAAGGGTAAAAATTTGACATCTAGCTTAAATTTATGTCCAGGGCTATATAGCATAGTTAAAGAACATCTATTGTATTAAGATTTATTCTTTTAAACCAGGAACACAAAGCAGAAGGAAAAAAATCATGAGTTTGCATCCATTTCTTTTGGTGCAGTAGCTGAGAATGTATTTGATGATCTGGATAGAATATTCATGTTAATTGGACTCTGATCCCAAAGTGGCTCTGTGCCATCTGTCTCAGAGGTCTATATCCATGTCTATAATGCTATAATCCAATGTCTATAATACTAGGAGGCATCTTGGGAAAGGCAGGTTTTGGTGGGGGGCTTCATCGCTGTCTTCACTGCTCACTAAGCATTTGACAGCACAGATGCTAATGGAGGAGTTTGGGATGGGTTGAAATCTCTAGATCTCAGTATTTTCCTGTATAGGATATATAATATATAATATGATATAATATATAATACTATAATATAGTATTATAATTATATATATATAGGATATATATATAGGTTCAGTTGCCCCGAACCCAACTTTTCCACTTTCCATACCATTGCCTTTTAACATTACATGTTGGTCTGGATCTAGGGATGCATAGATTGGCAATGACAAAAAGTTATATTATACTTTTTGGAGAAATAGGATAGGACTTCTGTGCCCCCCCCAGTCCTTGGTGACTGCTCCACCTGGCCCACTATCTTAGGTAGTCCCAACCTCACTTCCTATTCCTTAGCCATCTCACTGGCCACCAAGGAATCATGCATGCCCTTGCATCTTATTCTCCAAACCTCCCTCTGGTTTTGGAATCAAATCAACTTTGTCATGGCTCTGGGAAGGGATTTCTCAACCTACTGTACTATGGTCCTTCTCAACATCCTTGTAAATTTCAGGACCAGAATGTCCATTCCTGGCCACAAGTCACCTATGTATGTTGTTTCTTCCTATTGGAAATAAGTTCCTAGAGCAGAAGGATGATCTTTACTTTCCTATGCTTATCTCCAGCACTTAGCACAGTGCTTAGTACCTTCTAAGAGAATGCTAAGCGGCAGTGGATAAATAGAGTACTGGGCCTGGGCCTGGAGTCAGGAAGACCTTAGTCAAATCTGGCCTTAGACACATAATAGCCGTGTGACCCTGGGCAAGTCACTTTATCCTGTTTTCCTCAGTTTCCTCATCTGTAAAATGCACTGGAGAAGGAAATGACAAATGATACCAGTATCTTCACCAAAAAAACCGCAAATGGAATCAGAAAGATTTGGATAAGACAGAAAAATGACTAAACAACAACAAACAGCCTCTATTTACACCACAAAGGGCCATAGTACACAGCCTGGAGGGCTAAACATTGAATGTTTATCTGTTTTCCAAAGTATTTAACTGCTTTTTTTATGTGGCACTAAACTAAAAAAAAGTCTTTGATCTAACGCTGACTTCATATGGAACATTTTCTTGGCTTTTATCCATCTTGTGTCTTTCTGAGCTGGCAGGAGAAAGAATCACATAGGGAAGGGGCATTTATGAATAGTCATTTATTATTACTTTCTGCCAACCTCCAAAGCCACCTTGTTCATTTAAAATCAAAGAGACCTCCAGAATGACCAAAGCATAACTGAGCATCTAGTTGTCTGGTGAAATAGCCCTTGTTTCAAATGCTTTACTATAATATTGTAAAGTGATAAGTATTTAAGGAATTTTTAACAGACTAAATATGTGTATAGATATATATTTATAGTGTTTTGTACTCCCCAAAGCACTTTTATATACTTTATATTAATAGCAACTTTCATTTATGTTGTTTTTAGAATTTAAAAGTACTCACAAATACATTATCTCACAATATACTTCCAACAATTGTGATAAGTAGAAGTATTATTCTCCCCATTTTAAAGATGAGGAAACTAGGATAAGTGATTTATCCATATTTGTTTAGGTAGTGTCAGGATTTGAACCCAGCTCTTTTCACTATGTAGTTGCTACCACCCAATCATTATGGTATTGATAGAAGTGATGGTAGCTGTGGAAGTGAAGATAATGTGGTTTTTGATAAAACACTTAACTTCTGTATACCTGGATTTTACTACCTGTAATATATGTGCAACACCACTCTGAACATACTGTTCCAATCCACATGCACTAGCTGATTCCCAGAACTTGAGTTCCCAGAACAAGGTCAGCTGCACCTCACTCTCAAAAGCTCGATGGTGGACCTGAGGGGTTGAGTGTGTTTCTAATGCTATCTGCTTGAGCCCTCATTCTGTCGTGTTCTCCACAATATCAACCACCAATTACAGTTATCATTTCCCTTATATCATCAATACTCTCCAGCGATTAGTACTCCAGTATCACTTAATCAATTAAAATCAATTAGCTTTCACAGAGGTATACTTCCTGAGAAGACTTATAAAGAACAGAAGTACAAACCATTTCTCTGAAATAGGCAGAGCAGAGTCGAGCACACTCTCCTTTATAGTTCTTCAGTCCCTGGAGACAGTAGGATCAAAGGTAAAGAAGGTGCTACAAAGCAAATTGACTTGCAAGTACAATAACACAGCCAGTGGATAACCTGATGTCACCGCCTCTTGGCTACCTCCAACCCATTACTCTGCTGGGTCAAGCTGCTGTGTGCCTTTCTCCTCTGGGCAAAATCTGGCAGGGATTTCCATCCCTGGACCTTTGGCAGCTCACTCTTCCAAATTTTTGAAGTTCACAAGGTCACAGCCTAGTCCTTCATACTCCTTCACCTAAGGGAAGAAACAGGTTAACCCGAGTGAGGAAAATGCTGCTGGTGTAAGATCTTCCCCATCCAGAGGATTAGAAAGGTCTTTGCCTCCTCAATTTAATATAACCAGGAAGGAGGAGAGAGGGGGACAGAAAGAGAGGGAGAGAAGAGGGAAATGGAGACTGAGAGAAAAAGGGTGAGGAGAAGAAGAAGTACAAAGAAAGAAGAGGAAGGTGAAGAGGAAGGGAAAATGTAAAGGAGGAAGGGAGAGAAAAGAGGACAGGGAGAAGGATGGGAAAGGGAAAGGAGAAAGAGAGAGGGAAAGGAAATGGGGAAAAGGAAGGAGGGAGGGAAAGAGGGAGAAGAAGGGAAGAGGAGAGGGAAGAAAGTAAGAAAAAGAGAGGAAGGGAAGAGAGGGAAGGAAGGGAAAGGAAGGGAAAAGAGACAGAGGGATGGAGGAAGGGAAAAGAGGGAGAAGGGGAAAGAGGAAAGGAAGGGAGTGAGAAAGGCAGAGAAAAGTCCTTTTCTTCAATTTGCAGTGATCATAATTAGTAGTCATTGTTGCATGTGTTCTGAAGTGGAGAAGTAGGTCTCTTCATTTAATCATTTCAGAACTTCCAGAAACAAGGTCACCAAACCTCTCCTCAAGGTTTAATCACAGGCAGAGCACATGGTCCATGCTTGGTCTATGGACCTCCCATTGTCTAACCCCATTACATGTGGCTCATAATTTTGATGTTCTCACTCTCAAATCCAAAGTATTGTTAAGTGAGCTCTGTTAGGTGATCTCTGCTCCCTCGCACATGTGGAAATGTAAGCTCTTTGAGAGAAGTAATCATTTTCCGCTTGGATTTCATATCTCCAGTACCTAGCACACTGCTATGCCAAAGCAGATCGCATCCCATGCCCACCCATCTTGTGTGGTTCTTGTCCACATCCTCCTCTAAACTTGTCCCTGGGGGTCCACCCAAAGTTCTTAGGGTTTTATTATATTCTCTTAACATGGAGAGGATACCAATGGAGCAAGTAAGAGATCCATTTGAGGGGGTTCAGACTCTGGGAACCTCCTTGAACTCTCCTTGAATCTTCCCACTTAATCTGGCCTTTTCTTACTCAAATCTAATCTTCCCATTTGATCCAGCAAGCCCATGGGCTTTTCATTATTGCTGTGCCCAGGTCTCTGCTGCACTCCCCACCCTTGATCCTATCAAAACCCCATTCCCCAGGCTGCTGACCACTTTCATCAAGATCTTCCCTAGTTTCGATCTGTACTCACCCCAAGGTACTGGTCATTCCCATATGGCCCCTATCAAGATCATCCCTGGGGCCCCAGACTACTTGGTGACACCTGGGTTCTTCCCTCAGTCTTTTCTGTGTTTAAGTTCCATCTCTCCTCCATGAAGGCACTCAGATTCAATCCAGCTCACACTCTGTCTAGCTGAGATTCTATCTGGCCGGCTTGTGAATACAAGCGTTACAAATGCTTAGGCTCCTTAAGAGCCAACCCAATATGGAGAATCTTTAATAAACTTTGTTTTTCTTTGACTGTAAGAAGGCTTGAGTCGAATTCATTCGAGTAGGACCCGATGTGTCAGTATTTCAAGGTCCCCAGCACCCCTGAACCTCAACACATTGGCTATTCCTCACTTTCTCTCTGTGACTGACCCATCTTTTTCTATCAGATATTTCTTTGATGATATCCTTTATGCCATTTTTCTTGACCACTTCTTTATTTAAGAGAGCTAGATAATGTAGTGGATAAAATGGCTGGACTTGAAGTCAGGAAGACCTGAGCTGGAATCTTGCTTCAGGCACTTAGTAGCTGTGTGACCCCGCCCCCCCCCAAAAGGTCACTTAGTTTTCATTTATCTCAGTTTTCTCAGGTGTAAAATGGGGAGAGTAATAGTACTTTCCTCCCAAGGACAGAATTGTTGAGACGATCATATGAGATAATGTTGAGGTTTGAGGGGTGCTAGGGAACCCCAAAATACTGACACTCCATGTCCTGCTCAAATGAATTCAACACAAGCCTTCTTAAAGTCAAAGAAAACAAAGTTTATTAAAGATTTGCCATACTGGGTTGACTCTCAAGGAACCTAACCTTTCATAACGCTGAAGGAAGAATCCAAGTGTCACCAAGTAGTCTGGGGTCCCAGGGATGGTCTTGATAGATTAAATCCAGGGAGAATCCTGATGGGATTGGCTGGTAATAGAATCAAAGGGAGAGATATCAAAGAATGCTAAATAGAAGATAGGGAGTAATTTAGGTTGGGAGAAATGGAAGGGGAATCCAAGGAATGCCCCCCACCCCCCAGGCCAGACTTTCCCCGGGGCCCTTCAGACAAATGGGACAAAAGCCTTCCCAATCCAAAAAAGGTCTTGGTTTGGGTTTATACCTCATCAGTGCTTTGAAAACTTTAAATTGATATGCAAATGTTAGCTCTAGTAAATCTTACTCAAAGTGAGAATGCTATAAGACTTTAGCCTGAAAGGGCCAGGGTCTCCCATTGCATTCTGGACCATCTCCAGTTGTCCTGATCAGGCCATTGGACCCAGATGGCTCAGGAGAAGAAAGTGAGGCTGGTGACCTTGCATAGCCCTCCCTCACTCAAATCAAACTGCAAGTCACATCATCATCCTGATGTCATGGTCTTCTGAGAACAGAGGACAAACACAACAACAATATTGCCAGCTCAGTCCTGCTATGTGCCTCTTTGTTCTTCTATGGGTAGTCCTCAAATTCAGTTCTTCAGAGATTATATAGTATTCCTTGACTCACATTTATAAAATATCACCTGAAGAAAATTAGTGTTAAAAAAATGGTTCAGAGGGGATTCTGGGAAGATTGCAGAGTAGGTCAGAAAATTCCAGGCTCTCAAGATTCTCCCCCATAAAAGCATTAAAATAGCACCTTTGGGTGAACAAAGAGTGGGCTGAAATAACTAAGAATGGGGGCACAACCAGGGTCTTCCTAAGACAATTTGACAAGATTGGGAAGAAAAATCCCAGGACCAGCTTTGGTCCCTGTGAAGAGTAAACATCTCCAGGCTAGAGTCCGTTTTAACAACCTGTCCCAAGCCCCAGGATTAGTGGGTTTGAGAGGCTGCCTCAGCCCCAGTCACAGAAACTCACCCCTAGGATAGTGAGGGGAGTTGGGTGTTTGAGCCTGGGAAGATTGAGGGAACCTCTGCTGATAAGGAATGCCAGATCCAGCTGTGCTGCACAGAGCAGCTGGGCAAGAAGGAACCAGCACATGCCTGGTGAATGCAGAAGCAGTGAGCAGAAAGCCTCTGGTTTCAGGCATTTATAGGAGGCAGAAGGTTTGATTTTGGTTCCAAGCTAGAGGGGAGAATTGAAGATCTGGGGTATGAGGCACCATTTCCCATAACCCAGGGCTAGAGATGATTACAAAAATTAACTATTACCACAAAAAATGCACGGGCAAAGGAGAAAGAATCCAACCACCGAAAGCTATTACCGGAATAGAGATGACCGGGGTTCATCTTCAGAGAAGGATATTGAAGTAAAGAAACCCCAAAGAGTAGCATCAAATGGCCACCTGCCCAAAAAGAATTCAGAGAAGATCTTAAAAAAGGACTTCAAAAATCTAATGACAGAGATGGAGGAAAAACTAACAAAAAAAAGTGCACAGCAGAGAACAAAACAACTCACAAGGAAGCAAAAAAAAATGGACAATTTTCAACACAAGTATTATTTATCATACAGGCTTTCTTGAAATGAAATTTTATTGTTACATAATTTGAATCCTCTCATGTTCTGCTATGCACGTGACATGCTTTTTTTTCTTTTTAACTTTGTATTTAAGTTTCAATATTTAAGATTATGATATGTTATTAGTTCTTTTGTCTATTCTGTATTTGTGTTCTGACATTTGAGTCTAAAATAAAATTTGAAAAAAAAAAAAAGATGGTCCTTGCTTCAGAGAAAATCTTAGGAGCATTACAAAGAGCTTCATCATTCCCCAGAGGCAATCCAATCCAATTTCTTCCTCCTGTTCTTTTCTGGGACTCACTGCCTATGTACAATAATGAACAAATTCTATAAGCTATTCATCCAATAATATATCATCATTTAGATATTTCTCATCCACTTAGTGTTCTCTGTGTGGATGTTTAGATCAAATACTTTTCATAGACTTAGAGCTTCAAGGGACCCTAGAGGTCATTTAGTCCAATACACTCATTTAAAACATGAGGATCCCAAAGCCCAAACAAGTCAAATGATTTACCCAAGGTCACCTGCAGGAGAGCCAGAATTAAAGCCCAGGTTCTTTCTCTCCCTCCGAATCAACATCTTTTTCACTATATCACACATGACTGTGACTCTCATTTAGGAAATTCTGCAATATCCTGGGACTTGATATAACTAACACAATAGGAGTATCTAGAGATCCTCACCATCTTTCATGATTTCCTTGTTTGACTTGGACCCTATGTTCTACCTTCTTCACGACAGTTGGGAACATTTTTCTTGATTATCCATGTCCCTATTTTATGTCCCACTTGATATAAAAAATTTAAGTCATCAGAAAAGGATCTCTACTGTTATATCTTTGAAGGAATCTCATTTAATTTTAATACATGAATGGGAGATGCCTTATTGGAGTAGTTTGCCCTACTGCATCAAATGCTTTTTTATAATCAGGAAAAAAAAAAACAGTCCTTTGTATTCTCTACATCTTTCAATCAGTTGTATGGTGGTAAAAGAAATGGTCTGCTGTGGGACATCACTTTCAAAAGCCTTCATAAGATTTCTATCTAATACCCTCATCAAAAATGTCTAGTGTGCATGTAAAGAATATTTTCATAAAAATTTATAAAGATTACAAAGTAGGCCAAGGGTCAATAATTAATATTCTTTCAATCACTGGGTATTTTTGGTAAGAACACTGAGGTTTTTTTCTTCACATCTTTGATAGTTTCCCCTCTTTCACAGACGTTGAGAATCAGTCCCTCAACACCATCATCTACAGCACTATAGCAACTTCTCTGTATAGACTTAATCCAGTCCAGTTGCTTTTTCCATCTCTGCTTTCTTCAAAGCTTTTTCTTTTTCCTCAAGAATATTGATGTTAATTACTAGATTAATTAACAATTAATATATATAATATATAATTTATAATTAATAATTAGAGCCCAAATGTGGTGGCTCCACTCATTTTGCTGTGATAACATTTATACATTTTTTACATCTTTTATATGCTTGTTGTCTCCCTTCCAATCTCATCTTAAACGCTCCCAGGATGACCTCATGTCTCACTCCAAGCTTTATCTGATCGTTCTGCATTCTTTTTTTTTACCCCTACCTGATTCCCGGTTCACTGGTTGGGTGAACCTCATCACAGGCCTAAGACATTGGTCTTTATGGTCTCTTGTCCTATAAGTAAGACTCTCACCTTCACCTGTGGGACACTGGCCTGGATCTCATGATATGATGTTGGGACAAGCCTTGATATTTGTTTGTAGGCCTACTATATGGACAGAGGCAACACTGGCCCATTTAGGGACTGTTGTGGCCTGGGAGTATTTTGGAAAAGGCCCTCTTGGAGTACCACAAGGGTCCTGGAATGGCTCTCTATTTGTTCTGTGGCAGCCCTGGCAGAGAAACAGAGGGTGACAGGAGTCAGGACTGTGTGTGGCAGTTGTCCCCACCTTTCTGTCATATTCTTCTGACCCCTCTTCCCATGCATAAATCCTTGATTCAGAAAGCAATCTCTCACACCCCAGCCTCATATTCCCAAAAGCCAGCCCTGATATTCATCATAACAATCTTCTGTTTAGCAGGGAGAAACAAACTGGAACCTAAAGCTGTGGGTGGTACTTTCTTAGCTCAGAAACCAGTCTGGCCCTTGTAAGCTACTGCAGTGAACTGTACTGTGGGAACCGGTCTGTTCAGTTGCAATTGAATGGGTTTTTCCCACAAAGACGTTTGTTTGGCTTGCAATGCAAACAGTGCAACAGGTCTGTTGGAGTGCGAGCTTCCCCCCCATAACCTCACTGCTTTGGGTGTGCTTCCTCATTGTCTAGCCCGTCATGCTGGACCTACTGGCCCTTCAGCTGTTAGCTGGGAAGGAGTCATTTTTAACTGGAGGTAAGTAAACAGACAAGCTGTCTACAATTCTGATATTTGCACAGCCCCGGAGCCGCCTTCCTGTTCAATCTAGAAAGAGAAGACACACTGGTAGGGTAAAGCCACCTCCTCTGGTTGAGCTGGGGGATCCCTACAGAGGCAGGAGACTACAGCTAGAGTCCTTGGAGCCTAGAAAGTTAGAAGTTATCTCTCCCTGACTCTACAGGGTGGTGGCTGAATCTAGTCACTACAGGACTCCACCAAAGAGCTCAGCCTGGCCTTGGATCCACTCAGATGTCAGGGCTGGTCAGCCTCAGAAGGAGGAAGCTGAAAAGGGGCAAGCAGCAGGAGCCCAGGACATCATCAGGTCCTTCTTCTGTCTGGCATTTACCATATCATCACTTGCTCCCTGAGGACCATCCTTCTAGGTCCACCAGCAGTCACAGAAGGAGAAGCAGCGACCTCATCATCCATCCTCTAGTTCTGCGGCAGATACCCCAAGGCTTCCATTCCATACTCTTGTTGGGGAAAAGATCAAGCTCAAGTTCAGGGTTGTTCATGCTGAACCTGGGGCCTCCCCACCAGTCCAATTGCATCCACCTCACTCTCTCTTAGGTAATCACCAAGTGGCTATAAGAGGAAGGAAAGAACCCTAGTCATATCATTTTGCCTCCTTCCTCAAGCCTACTCTGGAAGATTATGCGTCAGGAGGGGACTGCTTCAAGCTTGCCACCAAAGGCTTCAGCCCCCATGCCACCCGGCCAAGAGCCAGGCGGGCCTTCCCAGTCTTTTCAGCAAGATCCAGCTGGGGTCCACTGGGCCCCAGCAGAGATCCGGCACCTGCTGGCCATCATGGAGGAGCCAGCCATTCGGCGGCGCCTGAAGACAGTCCATCGTAACACTTCTGTGTATGAGGATGTGGCCCGGCGCCTCCAGCAACAAGGTTATGTTCGACATGCCCACCAATGCCGCACCAAGTTCAAGGCTCTCAAAGTAGCTTATAAGAAGGCTCACGCAGCAGTCTTGCACTCTGGTATGGCCCCTCAAGGATGTCCCTTTTATGAAGAAATGGATCGGGTGCTACAAACCCAGGTCACCCCTGCCAGCCCCAAGCACGCCTTGGAGCACGAGCGAGAGCAGCAGTGTGATCTGAGCTATTCCAAATGGAAAGGTGGAGGTGGAGAGAACAGAGGTGAGGAGAAGGAAGCCAAGGAGGGGTGTCCACCCCAGCCCTACAAGCAGCAGCAGCAGCACCGGCCAGAGGCAGAGCATCTAGATAAGGGGGAGGTGGCAGAGCTGCCCGGTGATTTAAACCCAGACAGCCAAGCTACAGCTGAGGGACGGAAGCACGGTAGAGAGCCCCGCCATCAGTCTGGGACAGGTAAGTGGTCAGGTGTACTGCAGCCCCTGAGGTGGAGGGTGGTCGGAGGGGGATGAGAGACTTCATAAAAGGGGCTAGTGTCATGGGGTGAAAGGAGAGCTGAGATTGGAACAAAATGACTTGAGTTAATCCAGGTTCTGCCCTTTGTTCCCCATATGACTGTGGGCAGGTCCTTTCACTTATTAAGACCTTAAAATCTTCACCTGTAAAAATGAATAAGTTAGACAAAATCACCTCCCAAATCCTTTCCAACACTAACATTATATGATACTGAGATAAAACTCTAGAGTTTTGCGGCAGGGAAAGTTTTAAGTAAATATAACTAGGGGATTAGAATCACATTTTCTCATTGTAAGTAGCTTGATGGTGCAGTAGATAGAAAACCAGGGCTGGAGTCAGAGAAACCTGAATTCAAATCTGGCCTCCGGCACTTACTAGCTGTGTGACCCTGGGCAAGTCACTTAACTTTGTTTGCCTCAATTTCCTCACCTGTAAAATGGGGATAATAACATTATCTATGTCACAGGGTTGTTGTGAGGATCAAATGAGATAATAACTATAAAGCATTTTGCATAGTGCTTGGTACACAGGTAGGCTCTCTATGAATAATGCCCTTCCCCTCTTTCCATTACGCCATGGTGTCTCTTTGCTGTGATCATGACAACTAGTTATAAGAAGGAAAGAAACAGTCATTGATTAAGCTTGTAGTAGGTGCTAGGCCCTGTGCTAAGTACTTTACAAATATTATTTGATATTCACAACAACCCTGGAAGTAGTTGCTGTTATTATCCCTGTTTTACAGTTGAGGAAACTGAGGCAAACAAAGGTTAAGTGATTTGCCGGGGGTCACATGGCTAGTAAGCATCTAAGGCTGGATTCAAACTCAGGCCTTTCTGACTTACTGTCTTCTTTGTCCACCATGCCACCTACCTGCCTCCAAACATAATCGACTATTTTCTAAGAAGGTGGTACCAGAATGAGATGAGGATGAAGGGAGGCACAAAGGTGAGAACTACATTTTTTTTTCTTTTTTGAATCTCTCGAGGTTTTCAAAGGAAGCTGGACCAAAATCTATCCCAAAGGGAGACACCACCACCACCATCCCCACCAACACCAGTGGTGACAACCACCCCTTTCAGAGGACTATCTAGCCGAGTCCGCCAGATTCCACTAAGGGCTCGCAACTTCAGGCGGAACCAAACAGCAGCCACCATGATTGCCTCTGAAATGGCAGAGAATCGCCGCCTGGCCAGTCAACTGGCACGGGAGTCAGCATCTCAACTGCAGCACCACCTGGACCAGCACAATGCCCACATGGCAGCCCTGGTTCAGGTGGTCCAGGACAGTTATGCCCAGAACCAAGAAGTAGTGGCTCTCTTGCAAGATGTTGCAGATAATGTCCATGAGGGGGTGGCCCTATTAAGGTCTTCCATTGGCCACCTGGGTCAAGAATAAGACCTTCTGACCTTCGGCTCTCTCCCTATTCTCCAGCCTCCTGCACATCTGGCATCCCAAGGAGCTGGGGAGAAGTGACCTTTTTTTGTTGTTTTTGCAAAAACTGTTTTGTTTTGTTCTTTCACTTGGTTACCTTACAAGAGAAAAACAACCCTTTCTTTCAGGAGAAAGTCAGTGGGGAAGAGCAGAAAAATAGGGAGTTAAAGGACATGGCAACCAAGACTCAGACATGAAAGCAAAAGGCCATGAAATGAAAAAGGATTGATAGTTTCTTTGTGTTCAGGTCTTCAGCTCAAGAGACAAAACTGGAACAAGCCTGTGTTAGGCAGGAGGTCAAGGATGAGTATGGCAGCTAGGTGGCACAGTGGATAGAACACTGGACCTGGAGTTAGGAAGACTCATCTTCTTGAGTACAAATCCAGCTTCAGAAACTTACTAGCTGTGTAACCCATAGGTAAGAAACTTAACCCTGTCTGCCTTAGTTTCCTCATCTGTAAAATGAGCTGGAGAAAGAAATAGCAAACCACTCCAGTATCTTTGCTGAGAAAACCTCAAAGAGAGTCATGAAAAATCAGACATGGCTAAAAAACAGGATGAGTAATGAGGCATTAGAGAAGCTTGATTCAGGTGATACCATCACAGAGAGGTACCGTACTAGATGTGTCTTCCTGCATTCTTAAAACAACCTACGCTTGCTAGCAAGCAATAGATGCAGGGTGAATCTATATGATCTTGGTCAAGTCACTTGCATTATCCCTCTCTGAGATTCATGTGCCTTATCTGTAAAATGAGAGAGTTGTACCAGAGAATCTCTAAGGTCTATCAGATCTGAGGCTTCGGATTATTGTAAATTTGGATGGCCAAGCTTTTACCAAAGGGCCCTAAAAGATCATTCCTTGTTCTTTTTTGTGGTGGGTCAGTAGTTTTCCAGTCATGTCCAACTCTTCATGATCCCATTTGGGATTTTATTGGCAAAGACAATGAAGTAGTTTTCCATTCCCTTCTCCACCTCATTTTACAGCTGAAGAAACTGAGGAAAACAGGGTTAAGTGACTTACCCAGGGTCACACAACTCTTAAGTAAGATTTGAACTGGAAGATGAGTCTTTCTGACTCCAGACCCAATGTTCTATCCGCTGTCCCACTCAGCTAAAAAGCAAAAGGGTTGGGGAGATAGCTAACAATGTTGCCTATGCTTTGGCAGCTAGGATGAACAGTGGACAGAATGCTGGGCTTGGAACCTCAGTTCAAACCCCACCTGGGATACTTACTAGCTATGTGACCCTAGGCAAGTCATTTATCCTCACTGAACCACAGTTTCTTCATCTGTAAAGATACAGTAAAATGAAGGCATTTGATTCAGTGTCTTCTAAGATCCCTTTCAGCTCTTAAGTCATTGATCCCATCATATCTTTCATAATAGCATTAATATGCCTAAATTCGCCACTAGTTTCACAACTGAAATTCATCAGCTCATCCCTGTTCCCATCTTTACTTCTGCTCTTGATTCCCAAGAAATGGAAACTGATAGAAGAGAAGGAGCTGCATGGAAACCAAGTGAGAAAGTTAAAGGACCTGGTTGTACATTGTGACTGTTACAGTAATTATACATTGATTTCACCCACTTAAAAATGGCTTACCTCTTTTTTCCATTCCTTGTAAGACCCAAGATCATAAATCTCTCTCTCTCTCTCTGTTTTTGTCTTTCCCCATCCTCTTTGCCTCCACTCTCTGTTCTCTCTCCATCTCTCTCCCTCCCTCCCTCTCTCTCTCTCTCTCTCTCTCTCTGTCTCTCTCTCCCCCTCCCTCCTCCCTCCTTCTCCCTCTCTCCATCTCTGTCTCTCACACATAGACACACACAAATACACATATCATTTTCATCATCATAATCATTACTTATTCTAACAATCCTTGTGTCCACTTTAGAAAAGGCAACTTATCTAGGAGCTGGAGATTAAGACAGAAAGGGAAATGCTCAATTGGAAAGCACAAAGCAATATCTCATATACTGTTCTCCTCTTACATGAGATCTTATCCATGGATAAGACCAAATTTCTTCAACTGCCCATGAAGATCACTTATCTTTCACCAAACTCCTGACCTTTACCAATCTTTGGGCAAAGGTTCTACTCCTTTCCAAGATGCCACAGAATTGCCCTGGCCCCTTCTCTCTTAGGAAATTAAAAAACATGGTACAGTAGAAAGGTCCACCTAGGTGGCACAGTGCATAGAGTGCCAGACCTGAAGTCAGGAAGACTTGTTTTCTTGAGTTCAAATCTAGCCTCAGACACTTACTAGCTGTGTGATCCTGCGCAAGTCACTTAACCCCGTTTGCCTCAGTTTCTTATCTGTAAAATGAGCTGGAGAAGGAAAGGGCAAACCACTCTAGTATCTCTGCCAAGAAAACCCCAAATGGATTCACAAAAAGTCAGACCCGACTGAAATGACTCAACAACGATAAGAAACAGTGGAAAGAGTACTGACCCTGGAGGTAAAGGACCTAAGTTTAAATCCCACCTCTGATGTTAACTCTGGACAAATCACTTAACCCCTCTGGGCCTCAGTTTTCTCATCTGTACAACAATGTAGGTAGATCAAATGACCCGTAAGTTCCCATCTAGCTATACATCTGTGATCTACGGATGTGCTACCTCTTTGCTTTTCCCAAGCAGATTTCAGTCCAAGAGAAAACAGTCTAGTTTCTGGGCATCATTTAAATGCCTTGTTTCTCTTTTAACCTTTGGACAGGTAGTGGAGTGACAAGAATGGAAAGCCTGAGTTAAAAATCCAGCTCTACTACCAATTGCTCCTCTGACTTTGTACAAATTCTGTTAATTTTCTGTGTCTCAGTTTCCTGATCTGTAAAATGAAGGAAATGGACTAGATCATGTCCAAGACCTCTTCTCTCTCTAAATCCTAAGATTTAGTGTTAAATCTACTATCTTTCTCAAAACCCTAAAAGGACTGCTGTGTACACAGGAATGTGCAAAGATGTAGGTTTTACATCCTGGAAAACATTTAATTTCAGAGTTGCAAAGGCTCTTTGACATCATCTAATTTTAGAGGAAAAGAAAGTAACAATCCAGGAAATCTTTATCCAAGGTCACACTGTGAGTAGCAGGCCTGCTGTCCCAATTCCTGATATCATACTTGTCCCACTTATCCAAAGTGCTGGAGGGCATTTATGCCCAACATTTATGTAGTACCTACTATGTGCCAGGCCTTATGCTAAGCACTTTACAAATATTATCTCATTTGATCCTCACAACAAGTCTAAGAGGTAGGTGCTATTATTATCCCCATTTTACAGATGAGGAAACTGAGGCAAACAGGTTAAGTAACTTGCCCAGGGTCATAGCTGGTAAGTCAGTCTTCCTGACTCCAGGCCAACTACTCCATCCATTGTGGCTTCACCTAGCTGTATAAAATAACATTTAAATAAAATAACATTTAAACAAAAGAATATTGAAGTAATTAGAGTCTAGTGACTTCTTGAAGGTGACAAAATGAATCAATCCATGAGCAGTTATTAGTCAATAAATATTTATTAAGCTCCTACTAGATGCCACTGTGTTAAGTGCTGGGGATACAAAGGAAAGGATTCAAGGCACTTACACTCTGATGGAGGAAGACTCTTCACAAAAGAAAACCGAAAGAGGAATGGGGGAAGAAGGGAGAAACTCAGCTGGTGCCAGGGAATGATAGAGAAATTCAAAGGAGTACAGCCAGGTGGGAATCAAAGATGCCTACTATGTGCCTGGAACTGTGCTAAGTGCGTGGGGACACAAAAAACAAAAATGGCAAGACCTGAGAATAAAATCTGGATTGTTTGCCTCCAAATTCAGTATTATTTCCTCTAAACCAATTTCAGCCAAATTCACTTTGTAGGATCACAGTTTTAAAGTTTAAAGACACCTGAGAAGAAGACATTTGGCCCAAGCCCCTCATTTTACTCCTGAGAAAACTCTGTCCGAAAGAGTTTAAGTGACCTTGACTTTCCACAGGTAGAGGCAGGATTTGAACCCTGGTCAGTGGACTCCAAAGGAGGCATTCCTTTCACTACACCAGATTTTTGATTGTCTATTAAAATTCGTGTTATACTACATTGTAAGGTCATAGATTGTAGGGGCTGTCTTTTTTCCTTTGCATCTCCAGCACCTATCCCTAGCATGTGCATAGTAGGTGCTTGTTTACTAGCAACAGATGTAAGAGCTGGAAGGGAGCTCAGAGGTGATCTAATCCAAACCACTCATTCTACAGAAGAGGAAAACTGAGGATCAGAGATGCTAAGTCAGTTGTTTAAAGATCTCACAGTTAACAAACAAACAAACCCTCAAGTTGACATTTGAAAGCAGATCCTCTGATTCCAGGCAGCAGCTAGATGGCTCAATGAATGGAGCACTGGGCCTGGAGTCAAAAGTAATGGAATTCAAATGTAGCTTCAGATATTTGCTAGCTGTGTGACCCTGGGAAAGTCACTTAACCTCCATTTGCCTTAATTCACTGGAGAAGGAAATGGCAAACTACTCCAGGATCTTTGTCAAGAAAACCTCATGGAGATTATGGCCCATGGGGTCACAAAGAGTTGGACGTGACAGAACAATGAAACCTCTGATTCCAAATCTAGTACGTCATTTATTCTAAAGGAAATAAATTGTCCAAACAGCACTTTATCAAAACTTGAGTGTGATTTTTTTTTTTTAAATGTGAACCCTGACCTGTTATAATTCTTCATTGCTTGAGGAACCTGATGGGGAGGAGGAAGTACTGAAGAGAGAGGAGAATTAGGTAAATACAAATTTAATAAAAGCTGGGTTTGGGGGTTGTCCCTTGCATTTCTAAAGCATCACAGAGAAGGAGGCCCTCTGTATTACTGCAGAAGTCCAGTTCATATGTCTTTCACTCCTGGGTTATTTTGTCCACTGGGGCAGCTAGGTGGTGCAGTGGATAGAGCAGGAGTCAGGAGGACCTAAGTTCAAATCTCACCTCAGACACTTGACACTCACTAGCTGTGTGACCTTGGGCAAGTCACTTAACCCCAATTGTGCCTCATCCTGGCTCATCTCTAGTCATCCTGATGAATATGTGGTCACTGGATTCAGATGGCTCTGGAGGAGAAGTGAGGCTGGTGACCTGCATAGCCCTCCCTCATTTAAAACAAAGTCAAGTGCAAGTCATGTCATCATTTCTCTGATGGCATGGTCTTCTTCGGCAACGAAGGACGAACACACACACACATTTTGTCCACTATAGCTTTCTGGGAAAGTTGCCTAATGCCCAAACTTCAGCCTGAGGAGGAAGAGGAAGATGGGAAAGGTGGACTGAAGGAGAGGTGTGGAAAAACTTAAAGAAGGGGAGGGAGGATGAGAGGAGAGGACCCCCCAAAACTACACTTTCTAGAATTCCAACTAGTGGTCATTTTCTACCCATGCTGGAATATTGAAAGCTGTAACTCCAAACTGATCTCTCAAAAGTGAACCTTTCCCCTGGGTTAAGACTCATTTCTCTACTATGACCCACATATACCATGCTTCTTTCCCACTTCTATATATTGGCTCATGCTGGTTCCCCCACAGACACTCCCTATACCCCCAAGTTTGTCTCATTAGTGTTTGTGGAACTCCAATCACTGAATCCCCATTGTGTACCATTCCCTCATAGCCATGGAAATGCTGGGTAGTGACCTTTCTCACCTTCCCTATCTCCCCACCCTCAATGATTGTAATCTCCTTGGAAATACGCAGTCCCTATAGGTCATCTCCCTCAAATCCAAAAAACATTAAAAACCTACTGTCTTCTAGGCATTGCGTTCTACTCCCTGTTAAATAAAAAATATGGTACCTAATTATAGGTAAAAAGTGCACAGAGAAGTAGGATAGAGGGACCTTGAACTCAGGAACACTTGGACTCAATCTTCACTGCTGACTTCTAATGGCTGTGTAGCCCTGGGTAGGTCACAACCTCTTAGAGCTGCAAGCAATTCTCTAAGACTGGACATTGAATTGTAGGAGATGTGCCACATTAGGAGGTCCCAACAAGTATGAAATCTAGGGTTCAGTCCCTATCCTTAAAATGTGTATGTGTTCTATAAAGTGAGAGGAGTGCAAGGAGAAAGACAGAACCTGAGAGAAGATAGTATCTTTGTAGGGAAATGCTGGAGGTTTCCAGTGGTGTTTGAACTGAGTAGATCAGAACCTTATACACAAATAAATGTGTCTATGCAGATATATGTATATATGGGTGCATACATATATATTCCTCTGTGTGTGTGTGTGTGTGCACGCATGCATGTCTGTGGTTTCAGGTGGTACTTGAATTGAGTAGGTCAGAGTCTCATATGTAAATATATGTATGTATATATATTATATATATGTAGGTGTATACATATATACTCCTGTATGTGTGTAGGTTTCAGATGGTATTTGAATTGAGACAGAGGTCAGAGTCTCATATACAAATATATGCCTCTATACATATGTGTATATAAACACATATTTATATTGGTCCCTCTAGGTATATGTATACATAATACATATATACATGTAGAGGAATATATACATAAATATGTGATACACATCACACACACACACACACATACACAGAAAAGCACAGACAGTGGATAGAATGCTGACCTAAGGGTCAGGAAGACTTAGTTTCAAGTCCACCTCTGGTCCATGTTGGCTGTGTGGCCCTGGGTAAGTCACTGAACCTCTCAGTGCCCCAGGCAACTCTAAGATTAAGTTTCAGCTCTGGTGCTGAGCTGTTAGCAGGGGGACTTTTCTCAATGAGATTTTTTTTTTTTTTAGTACCAATAAAATCACGGGTCTGGTAGATACAAACACGCATGTAGGTATGTAGGTATACACACATGTATGTACACATTTTACATGTGCATACATACATACACATATTTTATTTATATTTGTATATTTATAAAATGAAGTGTTTGTATACAGATGTATATCTTTCTGGACAACAAAATTCTTGTCCTGCAGGCAAAAAGTGAGGCTGTTAGGAAGCTTAGGGCAAAACCAGTTATGAACATCAAGCCCATCACTATGAACCGTTAGAATATTACGGCAACTCAATTCTTGTGAACTACATGGATCTATTCTCTCAACCCATTTTTTACAAACCCTGTCAAATCACACATTGAACAATATATACCTCCTGCTTTTAAAGCTCTACATGCAGCTCCTCTCCATCAGCCAGTCCTGGATATTAAAAAAATAAATGAGGGGAAGGGGGAGAGGGAGGGGAGGAATGTGATTCACCAAAAGTGTTGTAAATATTAATAGCATAAATTTATTAACGAGGTGCTGGAGAAAGAAGAAAAAAAAAGATAGGGCAAGGGAGATTTCACTCTCTTTCCTGCTGGGCCTCCAGGGTTAAATGTCGAATGATAGCTTGACATACTTGCTGCCCCATTTTCCTTTGTGCCTCATCATTTGCAGGACACTCTGCAGTCTGGGTCCGCTCAGTGCAGCATCAAGACTGGAGACCATTGTCCCACTGGTGGTGGAAGACCTCTTCTCGGTTAATACACAGATCGTGTAGCAAGCAGCAACCAATGACAACCTCCACAATGCACTCAGCCCGACAAGGAGCCTTGGCCAAGAGACACTGCCACCATCCTCTCAGCTGTCTGAATGCCTGGTCAATTGTCCCTTGGGCAGTTGATAGCCTCTCACTGAAGTGCAGTTCCTCAGGGGTGGCAGGGTGGCATCATGGAACCATCAGCCACTCTCGAAGAGGGTAGGCCTTATCACTAACCAGAACAGGTCCAGTGGTTTGGCCTCTAATTTCTTTACAGATGGGAGGGAAGAGAGTGCCTAGGTCTCCCTTTTGACAGAGCTAGTTTGTTTCCAATGTGGGAGTCAGGGCTAGAACCTGGGCAACCAACAAACACTTGGATGAACTGGAGTCTGCGATCAGCCACAGCTTGAAGAATAACTGAAAAGTACTGGTGCGACTCCCGGTAGTTTTTCTCCTGTCCCTTGGGGCAGCATACCTCAATATGGGTGCTACCAATGGCCCCAGCACACATTGGGAAACTATGCCTAATCCAAAACATCTCCATGACCTTCTCAAGATCAGATTGGTTTTCCAGAAGGTGTCGAAAGCCCATGCAAATAGCATCCACAACTTCATGGAAGGCATGTCCAGCAGCGGATCTCTCCATCCCAAAAAGCTCAGCAACACATTGAAGAGGGAGAGGGGAGGCCAAATGGCATAGGCTGATGGCTACCTTCAGTGCACTGAGAGAGAGAACTTCATATGGGTGGTTTCATGTTGGAGGTATGGGGTCAACTGGTCACAGATGTAATAGAAGGTCTCCTCAGGCATCTGGAAGTTTCACTGCCAGCACTGGGGGTCTAGCCTGCCAGCTCTGAGGTCCCGCCACAGTCTGGAAGGGGAGGAGAAGGCTGAACCCCTGTGGGCTCTTTATCCAACACAGTAGGCATCTGGGGTTCCATGAGCAGAGAGGTGGTGAGCTCTAGGTGAACTCATATCCTGCAAATTGGCAAAAATCTTTTAGAAATGGCAACATCAACGTTAGAGGGGTTGTGGCACAATAGGTACACTAATACATTGTTGGTGGAGCTGTGAAATAGTACAACCTGAGTATGGAGGATGGCTTGATTCAGGTTGGCCTGCATGGTCTGAGCCAGAGAAGAGGTCTTCTCAGCTTCCTCACTCTCTGCTACAAAAGGTTCTGCAATGGCTCCCATTTGCAGAGCTGCTTGTGCAAGAAGATGAAGGCCTTGCTGAGCCAGTTCCATGAAATGGAATTTAGAGATCAAAGGTGACGTTGGAGCCACGATGAATGTTTCCAGATAGTGGGCAATATAATTCTGTCCTCCCAATAAAAAAGTGAGGTAGGCAGGAGTCTTGGTATGGGGCCAGCAGGTTTTCCACTGAACTGCTTAGGGTATTAAGGTAACCCTACCCTTGTAAGCACATATATATTCCTTTCCATCTTCTTACTGGCCTTGTTGAAAATACAGAGCCAATGAGACACTTTGGAGTAAATAACACAATTTGTAGGCTAACAGACAGACAGGTTTTCTCTCTTTCCCACACATTGGTATTTCCTCATTTTAAATACTCTATTTATAAGCAGGCATTTCCCATTTTTTCCTGCATCCTTTTCAAAAAGTAGACATGTTGATGAAGAGATACAGGAAGTTTCCTCCCATTCTCCAAATCAGGGAGTGTCAATGAAAAAAAAAAATAAGCAGGCTACTTGATCAACCAGTCTGACTAGTTTTTCTCAAATGTGTTTACAATTCCTTTCTGTCAAGGGTCACTTCCTTCCATCTGTTTTCAGGTTCTTGGCTGAATTTTTAATTCTGAGTTTCAATTATGAAAAGGTAGGACCCATCTCTTCACCTGTTTTACAGGGGTTGAACAAAAAGAAGAAATTAAGGACTCTTTGGAGCTGTCAAAATGAAACATATCCCAGCAAATAGTAGGCCATGAAGTTTAGGACTATAAAATCTCAGATTGTCAAAGCATTGACTACAATCAATAAATCCTTTTCAAGTTATTAAATGATCTGCATGTTGGGAGACCCAAGTCATGCCAAAGGGCACATTTTTACAATGACTACTGATCTAGATAGAGCTGGAAGTAATCTCAAAAGTCATCCAATTGCTTAATTTTAGAGTTGGAGAAATTTAGAATCAGAGAGGTTAAATGACCCAGGGTTCCATAGTAATAAGTATAAGGAATGGAATTTGAATATAGGTCCTTATAGGTTTATAGATTTAAAGCCGGATGGGACCTTACAGGTCATTGATTCCAAATCCTTTATTTTAGAGATGAAGAAATGGAGGCCTGGGGAAGTTGAGTGACTTTTTCAAGGTCACATAGGTAGAGGTGGAATTTGAACCCTCGTCCTTTGACTCTAGCATAATAGACAGGGCTTGCAATCAGGGAAACCTAGGTTTAGATCACACTCCAGATACTAACCGTGTAACCTTTCTAAAGTCACGTAACCTCTGTGACAACTGGTTTCCTCATCTCTAAAAATAAATGGGTTGGTTACCTCATATCCTGCAAACTGGCAAAAATTTTTTAGAAATGGCAACATCAATGTTAGAGGGGTTGTGGGACAATAGGTACACTAATACATTGCTGGTGGAGCTGTGAAATAGTACAACCTTTTTGGAAAGCAATTTGAAATTATGCAAATAAGGTGATTAAAATGTCCATGCCATTTGAACCAGAGACTTTATTCCAGGGCTTATACCACAAGAGGGCCATCAGTATGAAAGAGTAACCAATATACTCCAAAATATTTATAGCAGCACTTTTTGTGATAGTTAAGAATTGGAAACAAAGTAGAAGCCCATTGATTGGGAAATGGTTAAGCAAATTTTGGTACATGAATATAATGAAATATTACTATGCAAAAATAAGAAATTCTGTGTAAATGAATACAGAGAAGCATGGAAAGATCTATATGAACTGATACAGAATGAAGTAAACAAAGCCAGGAAAGCAATATACATACTAACTGCAACAATGTAAATGGGAAAAAAAAACTACATACCAAAAAAAACAAAAGTAAATGTAACAAAATTATAAAAATCAAGCAGGACTTGAATGAAAAGATGTGAAAAGATAACCCCAACCTACCCCTTTATGGAGGTGGGAAGTGTTGTTATAAATTACGCATATTTTCAGCCTTTCTCAATGTAATAATCAATTATGCAGATTCTGTTTTCCTCTCTAAAAAAATCCACTATTTGTTCATGTGGGATGGTTTTTGGTGGGGAGGGGAAGAGGGACAGATTCTTGGGATACTATGGGGACATAAGGAACAGAAAACATCAATAAGAAATTATTTCTAAACAAATAAATGGATTAGCTTCAAGGACCTCTAAGGTCCTATCCTGCTCTAAATCTATGATCCCATTATCTTCTGATTTTGGAACCAGGGTTCCTTCCACTATACCACATTCCCATCCCTTCCCAATTCCTTTTCCTGCTACTATTTCCTGTTCCGTATGAATATCATGTCCAAAGCCAAAAGGAAAAAAAAAACAACATTGGGGCACTCTCTGGAGATAAAAAACATTGCTACTAACTGTTACCATTCGGCAAGTCATTCTTTCTGGGTCTTGATAGTCTCATCCAAATAGAAAAAAGGTGGATATAAATTGTTTCTCATGTGCCTTCCAGTTTGAACATTCTATAGTTAATGCTAAATTTTTCAATAAAGGAAAAACATAGAAAATCTGTACACCTTTGCTGAGTATCCCTGACAAAGCTTCAACCTAAACTTTTAATTAGAGAGGCAGTATGGTGTAGTGGAAAGGGTCCTAGTCTTAGAGGAAGGAAGAGCTGGGTTCAGGTCCTGCCTCAGATTCTTAGGGGTTGTATGATGCTGGATAAATTATTTGACCTTTCTTTGCTTGTTTCTTTATCTGAAATATGAGGAAGTTGGGCTTCCTTGAAATCTTGGCTTGAAATCTATGATCCAATAATTTAGGGTGTGACTTGAGGCAGGTCTCTCTGTCGAACTCAATGTTTGTTTCTAAAATGAACACAATCCTGTTTGGTTCCTACTAGGGTCAAGATTATCTGGGAAATACTAGCTTTATATAGATTAGAAAGTGTCATGGTATATTAAGTACTGTGTTATATATCAGCAAAGGCAGCTTAGGGAGTGCAGTGGATAGAGCACCAGTGCAGGAGTCAGGAGGACCTGAGTTCAAATCTCACCTCAGACACTTGACATTCACTAGCTAGGTGACCTTGGGCAAGTCACTTAACCCCAATTGCCTCATCCTGGGTCATCTCCAGTCATCCTGATGAATATCTGGTCACTGGATTCAGATGGCTCTGGAGGAGAAGTGAGGCTGGTGACCTGCATAGCCCTCCTTCACTCAAAGTCAAGTGCAAGTCATGTCATTATTTCTCTGATGGCATGGTCTTCTTCGGCAATGAAGGACGAACACACGTATACCAGCAAGAGAGATGGAGACATGAAGTTGATTGACACTTTTTTGGTGACTGATAGCTGTTGTTCAGTCTTTTCTGACTCTTTGTGACTCCATTTAGGGTTTTCTTGGCAAAGATACTGGAGTGGTTTGCCATTTCCTTCTCCACCTCATTTTACAGATGAGGAAACTGAGGCAAATAGGATTAAATGAACATACAGTTAGTAAGTGTCTAGGGCCAGATTTGAAGTCAAGAAGATAAGTTTTCCTGGCTCTAGGGCCCAGCACTCTACCCACTGCACCACATTGTCACTGTAACTTGGGTCTTGATAAGGAACTTATCTCTACTCTTAGGGTACCAGGCATAGTTCTTAGAACTGCAAACACTCATCATCAGATGTTAGAAATACCTGTCCCATTCTTACCCTCAAAACTTAATGAATGAATCTCATTTCTGCCCCATAGGACTTGTTCATTTTCCATAGTCTTAAGGCTCTGGCAGCTGGGCAGTGCAGTAGATAGAGTACTGGACCTGGATTTAGGAAGACCTGAATTCAAATTCAGCCTCAGATACTTACTGTGTGACCCTGTGCAAGGCACTTAATTGTCATGGCCTCAGTTTCCTCATCTGTAAAACAGAAATAATAATAATAGCACTTACCTCCCAGGGTTGTTGTGAGGATAAAAATGGGATAATATTTATAAAGTATCTTGTAAACCTTAAAGTAAAGGCTATCATCATCATATAATATAGCTAGAAAACAATTTTGGAGTCAGGAAATCATAGGTTCTCGTCTCTTCTTAGATGTTTATTAGTTCTGACCTTATTTTGCTCTCTAGACCTCAGGTTCCTCATCTATCAAACTTCCTCATCTACAAAACTCAGACCTAAGGAGGTTAAATGAGATAAAGCAGCCTCAACCTCAGAAGGCTTGTGTGAGAATCAAATAATATATGTAAAACTCTTTGCAAACTTTTAAGTGCTATATAAACCTTAGTTATCATCACTATCACTATCATCCTCATCACTATTATTTTCTTTTGAGTAATTCCTTGTTTTATACCCAACGACTAGAAAGAAATATTTTCTGCACTGGATTTCATTTCTAAGTTCGCCCTTGCCTCATTCATCCCTTTAATCTCTCGATACATTTTTACACCCTGGATAAGAAAATCCTCCCTATTCCTGAAAGTTCACACCCTACAAACAGATGAAGTTGGTTGTCATTATCCCTCTTCAATCATTTTTTCAACCAGGTAGAAGGAATCTTTTTACATCCCAGATCTCATAAACTCTGCCCCTCTGATCTCAGTCTTTGCCACGGGGACCCAGCTTTCTGAAGGCACTTTCTGGCATTAAAAATCTGTGAATTTCAAAAGTTGTAAAAAAATAATAAATGATAAACAAATGATTAATAATATAACAAAAATAAATGGTAAATAATGATGAATGAATGAAAATAAAATAATGAATAAATTTTTTTTTTAATTGTGGATTTCTAAAACGATCAAAAACCATCTCCCTTCCTCTCCTCCCACCTACTTAGGTTGTTGTCTACCTGGAGCTGCTAAGGCATAGCCCAGTAAAATAGAGAGCACCCCAGTGGTCTGGTTCAGGTTTCCAAACCTGACTTACTTAGCTGTCCCCTTGTGACAGGTCCTTTTAAAATAATTGCAAAGCTCACAAAGTTGGGCGGGATAGCAACTTTCCATCTACCCCTTCCACCTATCCAAAATTCTATATATGTGTATCAGGCAGGTCCCCACCCATATCTGCACACTTCTGCTTCTGCCCTCACTTTGCTTACTTCCATCCCATCCCACTTTCCCAAGAATCCTGGGTTCCTCAAGGAACCAGGAAAAACATGAACACGTATCCAGGATCTCGTCAAATCACATCACTTGGCAAAACGTTAACTTCCCATCAAAGGCAGAGTGGACCTCTGAGTTTTTGTTTGCTTGTTTTTGTGTTTAATAATCTTTAAAATAAAAAGTGGGACAAAAAAATTCCAAAAGTACTTGGGACCACCTCACAATACCCTCCCTACACAAATATAGATGGACACACAGTCTTGACCCACACCCACACTTGAGGATTTATTAAAGGGATAGATCCCCGTACTATGAGGGTTACCTGCCTTGGAGGGGTAAGCTGCTCCAGTGGAAAGGCAGGTAGCTACTGCACCTGGATGTTTCAAGAGAAGATTAACCAAGCGGATCACTCTGGGGATGGATCAGAGCCTTGGGGATAGTGGGTCTTGGCACCAAGTGTAGCGGGGAGGGAAGCAGGGGAACACAGCTGCATAGAGCCTTTAGCTAAAACAATTGCAGTGTGGAGTGGGTAGAGGTAGAGGGCTCTGAGTAACGCCTCTTAGAGGAGTGTTGCGGGGAGGAACATGCGGAGAGAGAAGATGCTGCGTTCTGAGCAGAAGGGCGGGGCAGGCGGCTGGCTGCTTACCTGGCAAAGGCGGGGCCTGGGGATGGGTCACTGCTGCTGCAGCTAGGTCTGCTATTGCGGGCACTGGGAGTCCGGGCTGCCACCGTCATTTGTATCTTGTAGGGACTCAGTGGGCCCTCCCTTCCTCTTCTCTGTCCTCCTCTCCTTCTTTCCTTGTTTCCCTCCTCCCCCTTTCCTCCACTCTGCGATCTCTCCCTTATCCCCTCCTTTCTCCCTCCTCCTCCCACCTTGTTTCCCGGGATCCTCCATCCTTTGTCAAATGTAAAATTACAGGTGTGGGATCCAATTAATTGCAATGGAGGTGCCAGAGTCAAGGAGGGACCTCACCCGAGAGGATGAGAAGGGGAGATGGGAGGAATGAGAAGGTACCCTGGGAATTACCTAGTCCCGTCTTCCAGTTAAGTAATAATAATAATGGATATTTATATAATGTTTTAAAGCTTTCATTTCCTATGCATTATCTCATTTGGCACTCATAGGTAAGAGCTAGGATCAGGGCAATCGTTTATGAAAGGCTTTTCCTCACCACAACATTGTGAGCTGGATTACACTAAAAAATGTTATTCTGATTTTATAGATAAGGAAAACAAGACATAGGAAGGTAAGTAACATGACCTGACCAGGACTCAGACTCAGGTCTTTCAACTTCAAGACCTACACTCCTTCCATGACAACATGATACTATTTTCACCTGCGATCGACCTTCCCTCCCTGCCCTAAGACAGATAGCCCCAACACCCACAAAAAAATAAAACCCAGAGCCTGAAACATTCAGCCAGACTTTTCTCTCATTTCCTACTGTAAAGTTTGCCTTGGTCTGAGACAAGACTCAAAAGTCCTGCCCAACCTTCCTTAGTTTGACTTCCAGGTCCCTTGCCCATTTATTTAATCTCATATTTCTTGAAGCTTTGGGTCTCAATCTTAACTCTTTCTGCCCTCTAAACACCTATACACTTCTTACATGTGCCAATAACTTGACAACCCTTGTATATGTAACAGTTTTTGTGTGTGTTCTTAAAAGACTGTATAATCTCTTTTGAAGGTAGGAATTAAGTCATCCTTATATACTTCTTATATACTCATATCCTTATATACTCCTTCATAGTATGTGCCAAATAAGTATTTTCAACTTAAAAATAATGACAGGCAGCCAAGAACTGGAAACATAATAGATATTTATAGACTGGAGTATGGGTAGTGGTGTTCTGGAGTGGGCTCACACTAGCTCTGGAGAGCTGATTGTTGAGTTTTCAGCATTAATATTTATACCTTGGAAATTAGCAAATGTTACAAATCAGAGCTTGATTTGTTGTTCTGCTGACTGTCTGGACTTAAGGAAATAATGGAGAAAATAATGCAATTTATTTAAAAATGTGTGCTGCAGTACATTATTTCTCCTCAGAGACTGTTAAACATTTACCAGCACACCCTCCGAATGCTTAAACAAGTTGTGGCACATGAATACAATGGAAAACTACTTTACCCTAAGAAAGGAAGACTAGGAAGAATTCATAGGAGTATGGGAAGACTTATACAAACAGTGTAAACTAAGGAGGCTATTCTTGTATTTTCATTACTATCATTGATAAATACTTGAATGACTGTTGACTTATATTAAGACCGTAATCCACTAAAACCCTTAAAGATGAGCTGTTGTCTAGCTTCGCTTCCCCAATGTTGTATATGACAAGGTGATTTTTTCCCCCAAATGTAAGCCTTAATGTTTATTCTGAAAAAAATTATGTTTTTTAGCTTCAACCCTAAATGATAAGAATCTAAGTGGCACAACAGATAGAATAATGGACGAGGAGTCAGAAAAATCTGAGTTCACATTTAGCCTCAGACACTTACTAGCAAGTCACTTAACATCTGTCTGCCTCAGTTTCCTCAACTGTAAGGTGAAGATGATAACAGCACCCATCTTGAACAATTGTCGTGAGGAGCAAATAAGTTAATATTTGTAAAGCACCCGGAACATAGTAGGCACTTGATAAATGCTTATTCCCTTCCTTTCCCCTGTTATACACTACATTAGCTAGCTCTCACAGATGAGTATAATCTGTTCAACATGAATCAACATTGTGATATGGCAGCCAGAAGAGCTAATGCCATTTTGGGCTTTATTCAGACAGACTGAAAGGCCACAACCAGACAAACAATAATCACATTTTTCTCTGCCATTGACTGTCCACATACAGTGAAAGCCAGCCAGAGGAGGTTAATGAAGTTGGTAAAGAACCTTAACATCATATGGGTACCAGCTGGTGAGACTGGGGGAGGTGGGGTACATGATCAGTGAAGACTTGGGGTGAGTAGGGTCCACGATCAATGTTTTTAAGCTTATAAATGGCGGCCATGTGGCCAGAAGATGGAAGCAAGAAGATTCAAAGAGTCAAATTTAAGATTGCTATGAGGAAAAAACTGCCAAACAATTAGAGTTCTTTGAATGTGGATCATGGGATCACAGATTTAAAGTATTAACAACCATGGAAGCCACCTAGTCCAACTGATTCGGGAACTGAGGCTACGAGAAGATAGGTGAGGTCACACTTTAGCTAGTAAGTGTCTGAAGAGGGATTTCATCATTTCTTCCCGATGCCAAGTCCTGATCAGCCCCAATCAATCAATAAGCATTTATTAAGCACCTACTATGTGCCAGGTACTGTCCTAAGTGAGAGGGATACAAAAAAAGACAAAGGACAGTCTCTGCCCTCAAAGAACTTACAATTTAATACAATTTAGTACAAAATTTAATTAAGTTATTATATTGATATAAATTACATATAATTATAAATATATAATAATTATTATTAATTAAATACAATTTAAAACAAACAAATATAGGAAAGCAAGCTGAATACAGGATAAATAGGAAATAATTATCAGAGAGAAGGCAGTAAAATAAGAGGGGTTGCAAAAACCTTCCAGTAATAGGTAGAATTTAAGTTGGGACTTAAAAGAAACCAGGGAGATCAGTAATCTGAGACAAGTTCCCCTTCACAGGAGTTTTTCCAAGCAAAAACTGAAGGAGGCTAGCTCCATTTGAGCTGTCTAGAATAGAGAAGGGAAATGTGAGGAGAGAGGAAAGGTCAGCATGAGATACAGTAGTTGAGGAAGGCTTCCGAAGAGATGAAGGTGGATTGTGCAGGATGGGTAGAACTTGGATGGGGAAAACAAGAGGAATTTCAGGCTGAAAGTCAGAGTATGAGCCAAAAGCTACAATGCTGTAGATGATTTGAGTTTGATTATAGAAAAGGACAAGGACTGGTCTGGCTGGAATGAAGGGTTCCCACGGGGAGTTAGTTAAACTTGGACAGAGTGAGATTAGGGAAGGTTTTGAAAGCCAGTCAGAGGAGTTAGAATTTTATCCTGAAGCAGTGGAAAGCTATTAAATATAAGAATCAAGGGATGAAAGCAGTGTTTTAGCAAGATTAATCTGCATTATCCAAGATTAAATGGAGAGGGGAAAGGCTAGAAACAGAGAGGTTAATTAGGGAGCTATTGTTGTAATTCAGGCTTGGAGGCTTTGTGGACTCTCAAAGGGAGGAATTATGTCTTCCTTCTATTTCTTTTGTATCCCTCACAATGATTAGCAAAGTGCTGAGTTCATCTTTCACTTCGTTACAGACCATATAGTTAAGAACGTAGAAAACAAGACTTTAACAGACAATAAATTTAATCTTTAATCTCTCTTTCAAAAAAATATGACAACCTTCATTTAAATTTCCTCTGTCACCTGTGAATTATTCTACGTTTGTCAGATGTTTTAATCTGAGGCAAAGCATTCATTTACATGAAATTTTTCTAAAGTGAAACATAATGATTGGAGTATGCCCTTTTCCATTCTTATAGATAAGAGCAGATGCTGAGACAAACAGCAGGATCCAGATTTCCTATTCCTTTCAATTTCACTACAGGAGAGAGGCAACATGATGACCCAGTGGCTAGGGAACCCATTCAGGAAGCCCTGAATTCAAGTGCCACTGTTAATATACATTGGCTGTGTGATCCTAGGCAAGTCACTTAACCTCCTTCATAGGCTGACTTGAAGGGCCTGGGTGTTCTTTCAGGACCTCCCACTTATCTAGCTCATTTCCTCATCTAAGTGCAACCTCAGAACTTTATGATCTGGTAGCCTTAAACCACCAGCTTCCCTTCAAAATACTCAGACTTACAAGGCTTCAAATTGGAATAGTTTTATTCGTATAGTAAAAGATCCCAAAAAGTCTTGCATCTGAGTCCACAGCTTTAGGAAACTCTCAATCTCTAAGCTGCAGAGAAGGTATCAACCTGCTTTTTTTCTCATCTTGGAGTTCCGTACATAGGTCAGTTGGTATCTCTATTCTAATACCAGACAATCTGTGTACCTAAAGATAGAAGAGAATTTAGAGACCACTTAGTCAGTCCATTTCTTTTGTTTTAAAAAGTGTGTTTTGGTCCAGGGTAAGTTAAATGACTTATCCCAGGTCACATACATTGGAAACATCAAAAATTTGATCCCATTTCCTTTGACTCCAGAGTCAATGTCCTTTCCATTGTACCATGACGCCTCAGTATGGCTACAAATTGTTCATTCTGGTTTAATCAGGTATCATCTATCTCATGGACTCTAACTGTCAATTAATAAGGCGTTGGCCTTGGTTTAGATTTTGGATTGACTCCTGGCTTATAATGTATGGTCATCTAAAAAATGGTGTCAGCTTCAAATAGAAACAGAGCCTTGCAAACTGAATATTGACTTAAAAAAACCACAAGTTAACATTATCTGTGTTGTAATGTATTTTTATTTATTTTGGTAAACATTTTCCATTTACAGTTTAATTTGGTTTAGGTCTCTTAGGAAGCACAGCTAATTGGAGCAGTGGATGGAGTGCTAGGCTTGGAATAAGGAAAAGTCATCTTTATCAGTTCAAAAATCTGGCCTCAGACACTTACTAGCTGTGTGATCCTGGGCAAATCACTTAACTCTGCCTCAGTTTCCTCATCTGTAAAATGAGTTGGAGAAGGAAATGGCAAACTTCTCCAGCAGATTTGCCAAGAAAATACCAAAATGGTGTCACAAAGAGTCAGACATGATTCAACAACAAGAATAACTCTTGGGAGTTTGGCAGGAAGTTGGAATCAATGGGCTGCAAGTTTGACCCCATGCTGTAGATTACATTTCCTTGTTCCTCAAATTATTCATTCTCTCATGAGCTTCTCTGAGAAACGGAGCTCTGAAGAGGTAAAAAAAAGGTCAATCCATGTGAATTTTAAGGATGGTAGAGATTCATTTCTGAGAGCCAAATTGACCTTGGATTAAAAGTTAAATGTGAGTCAGTGTGGATGAATGGCTTAAAAATGTTTCTCCCAAAGATTTGGTAGCTCAGAAGTTATTCATTAATGCAGAAATAGGAAAAAACAACCCTAAAACTATAATACAACTTGGGAAAGTTCCCTACATCACAGGCAAGGGGTGTACCTTGTACAGGTGCAGTCTTGCCCACATATTGTAGCCTAAGAGATATAATTTTTAATAGCTGAAGATTATATCATTTACTTTGTTAGTCTGAATTGTTTAATTAGGAAGACCTCATCATTGAAAAATGTCTTTCTTCCAGTAAGGTCAAAGCTTTTACTAAGCATATGAAAACAATCCCCCCTTTTATGAAGCATGTTTTAAATCCTGGTGATGGGCAACTCTGTGTGTGTGTGTGTGTGTGTGTGTGTGTGTGTGTGTGTGTGTCCCTGTGTGTCCACAAAATGCTTTGAAGCAATCTTGAAAGCCAGCTACTTTGTTCCAATCAGGGACATAGGTTTCTATTTCTTCTATACTCTTTGAGGGCTGTTAGGTGGTGAGGTGCATAGAGCACCTGGTTCTAGACTCAGGAAGACCTGAGATCAAATTTAGCCTCAGTCACTTACTAGCTGTGTGACCCTAGGCAAATCACTTAACCCTGTTTGCCTCACTTTCCTCATCTGTAAAATGAGCTGGAGAAGGAAATGATGAACCATTCTAGCATCTCTGTCAAGAAAACCCCAAATGGGGTCACAAAGAGTTGGACACGACTGAAAAAAATGACAAAACAATAAATAATCTGTGAATCTCCTTGGAGAGGAGGGCAGTAAAAAGGGATAGAAGGTGTTCAGGTTTTTTAACCTCATAATAGTCTTTTGGGGATGTCTTATACATTCAGTGCTATATACATTTACAAATAGAAAAAAAATATATGGAATATTCATTGGTTTTTAAGTCATAGGTCCTGGGTTTAAATCCTGATTCTGCCACTTATTAACTCTGTGATAAGAGCGAGTAACTTTCCTGTTCTGGCTTCTGGTTTCTAAACTATAAAATGCCTTTCCAGCCATGAATTATATGGTTCTATGGAAAACTATGTAATCCATCCAGAATGAAATGAAGAGGTCTTGATTAGGAATTTTTTAAACCTCTCCATCAAGGTCGTTTTTCTATTAGCTATATGAGCTTGAGAAAGTCGTTGAACTCTGATCCTAAGTTTCCCCATCTATAAAAGGAAGATAATAATATTCATACTACCCACTTCACAGGGTGATTGTCAGGAAAGTGCTTCGTAAACAATATCTCTCTATCTATCTATAATACATATATAAAAATTTATACTCACGTATGACATTGTATGTGTGTATAATGTGACCTTATTTCCATAATAATTTAAGGCTTATAAGGATTTTATTCATAACAACACTGTGAAGTGGATACTACTGATACTCTTATTATGTTGTAATTATGACATGGAAATAGAATTGTAACCTAAAATCTAGGTGGAATAATTTGTTCAGTATTAGAAATAAGTGAGATATTCAAATCTAACCTCAGACACTTACTAGCTTTGTGATTCTGGGCAAGTCACTTAACCCCAATTGCCATGGAAGGAAAGAAGGAGGGAAGGAAGGAAAGGAAAGAAAGAATTTTTAAAATCTCTTCCTGTGAAAAAAAGCTGGACTGGGACCTGGAATATTAGTGTTTAAGTCTTGGCTCTATCACTAACTAGCTGTGTCACCTAGGGCAAGTCATTGTACCTTTCAGGCTTTTGTTTCTTCTATAAAATAAACAAGTCATACTGGATAATTTCTAAAGTTCCTTCCACTCTTTAATTGTATCTCTGCCAGAAACCCTCAAATATAACCCCTCTGTCAGACATCCCCTCTTCTCTGGGTATGCTGTGGGGACCTCTCATTTATTTGGTTTATTGTCCTTAACCAAAGGGGAACATAAGAACTTTTATATCTGGTACTACCTTCAAGGGGAGCCACCAGCATCTCTTATAAGCTTTCAGGTTTATAAGCCTTCAAAACACAGAATAATTTTAGTTACACAATAAAAGATACAGAAAGGATTTGTATCTGAACCCACAGATAATCTAGAGCTACAACCTTCTTCCCTCATTGGTAACCTTTGTAGTCACTGGAGGAGAAGGGAATAAGCATTTATATAGCACCTACGATGTGCCAATTTTTTTTTTTTTTTTTACAAATATTACCTAGTTTGATCCTCACAACAGCCCTCCAAGGTAGATAATTTTACAGTTGAGAAAAATGAGGAAGGCAGAGGTAAAGTGACTTGCCTATGGTCACACAGCTAGTAAGTGTCTAAGGTAAGATTTGAACTCAGGTTTTTCTCACACCAGGCCCAGCCTTCTATCCACTTTGGTGCCAGCTTCCTTTAAAGTATTACCCCAGATAGGGCCCTAGGAATGGAGAAGGTCATAGTGTCTTGTGCTCTGTTGTTAATCTTTCTGTTGTTGCAATTCTCTTGTGAGGAGAGTAGTTTCTGCTGTTCTCCAAAGTCGAAGTCCTCTGATCTTGGCCAGCCCCAAGGATCATTTTCACCACCATTGGCCTTCTTACCTTTCTTTGCTCCCTACTGTTCAGCTCTCTGCCAGCAGATGGTACTAGTTACTTCCTCTCCAGTTATCAACTTTCTTAAGAGCTGGAACCTCACCAGAACCTCATTTCCACGTCTGACCTCTCCTTCCCAATTTCAGGTCTTGGGTTGGCCCTGGCCTCTATAAACCTCTGTCCTCTTCAGAGGATTCTCTCTTTGAATACTCTAATGAATGCCTGTCTTCTGATTTAGGTTAATGCATTGTATGACTCACAGAGACACCTTCCACTAAGTTTTGGGGGTGGGTTTAAAAAAAGTGTTTTCAACCCCTTTCAATTTATCTTTCCTTTTCCTGATTTCTCCTGGGACAGCTGGACCACGTTATGCAAATTACTTGAAGCTATTTTTGGAGACCACAAAAAGGAAGTTAAAAGGATATCTATAACTCAGAAAGAGTAGCAACCCCACTTTCCATTTAAAAAAAAAAACAAAATAGAAATTAACTCTACCTGATATGATAGAGAAGTCTCTAGTATTGATATGCCTATGGCTCTACTTGGCTAAGTAAATGCCAATATCACCAAAATTGTAAAAACTAGCTTTTTCTTCTTTCCTGCCAAGACCAACTGTTTTAAGTCATGAAATCCAAATATCTTTCCCTTTACTTTTCTTCCAGTCTGTCTTTGAACACATCTGTATTTGTATGACATTATAATATAATTAATTCTCAATAAATATGTGTGGTATCAGAGAATGAATAGATGAATGATTTTGCCATTCACATGCCTAAAAATAGGATCCAGAATTTGATGTGTTGAAATTTCTCCATCATTTTTTGTTCTCTTTCATACTCATGTTTATTCATTATCATATACCGACAGTCACAGAGTATAGCTGGATAAGATTTTAGAAATTATTGATTCCAATTCCTAAATTTTTAGATGCAGAACCTAGAACCTCAAAGATGTTTATTGACTCACCCAAGGTTGCACAGATATTTTCAACGCTTGGGTGTACTAACCAAAGATGGTGATGTTCAGAAGGGAACTGGAGAAAAAGAGGAGAGAAGAGGGTTTAGACATAGGGTTTTCATGACTTTGAAAGTATTTACCTCGTTAGTCATGCTCACACGATGGGGAAAGACTGGCTTTTACAATCTCAGTGATACCAGTAGGCATGAGACTTGTGAGTGCCAGTCTCTCCTACATATAGTGGCTTTAGTGAGATCTTTTATGACACAAAACAATGCAGTACTGTGCTTGAGGAGAAACTACCCACACTTCTCCAAAAACATGTAGTAGAGATGTTGTATAACCCATGTATCCATTGGATCATAACCCTTAACACAACTGGGATCCTTTTTTAATAGTAGCGTTTGTCTTGTTGTACCCAAGCACTACAGTCTCTGTGGGATATATGAGTATATGACTCTAGAATCTCTGAATTCCCCTGTAAGTACTTAGATGGACAAGACTTCAGATATTGGACAGATTTTATTTAATTTGACCAAAAAGCCCACACACCTTACAGGCCTTTCATTATTCAGGAATACCTTTCTCCCTTTTCTTGAAATTATCAAGAAGCTTTCTTTCTGGTGGTTTCCACCTTCCCTCTGAATCTATACAGTTCACACGACTCAAATTACTAGAAAACGGACAGAACTGGTTTCTTCCTCAGCATATATTTCTGTGCTAGGCAAAACATTTTTTTCTTCTTTAGGGATAACATAGGTCCAAGTAAGGCTGAATATCTTCACTTCTTTTACCACCTTCCCTCAGCAAAGTTTGAGTTTTTTTCTTCATTCTTGCGTCAAGGCTCTCTGAATCTCCCTCGGGCATCATCACTTAGGTGTTCATGGTTCTCTATACAGGTCTTGTGGATGTGCTGTCTCTTTAGGCGCATGTGCAACCCAGCTTCTCTCTCTGTATTTCTGTCTTCTCCTTAAGAAGAACTCTGGAGCATCAGAACTACAAATATGTTGACTATAACTGCATTTTTTAAAAAGTATCCCTGGATGGGGAAAATACAACATATGTATGTGTATTTTTTAAGAAAAGAAAGCATAGCCAAAGGTGATAAAACTTCAGGAAACTTTGGAAAGGGAAAACAGTGCATTTTGGGGACCTGAAACCAAAGCTTTTTCAATACTCCTACCCTTAACATATGAAAAGGCAACATACCACTGTATTTAATTATTCAGCAAGAGTGCACAATATCTGAATTATCCACTAGGTGTCCCTCTACTTGAGCCACAAGCTAAATTTGTCAGTTTCTTTCTGGTCCATGTGCAGGAGAGCCTTGGAGAAAGGGTGCATGCAGCATCTTTCTGGTCACCAGACAGCACTCATTTTACAAAAGCTTAGAAGTTCCCATTCTCTCTCCCTTACCCCCAAGTCTTATGCAGTGGCTAGAAAAATATTTGTATCTTTTGAAAGTTGGTTCTGAAACTAGTCTAGGAGATGAGATGGGATATTTGCCAAAATATGAAATCTTTTGCCTGCACTTTGTTCGTGAGTGCCACCTTGATAAACTCTCCCCTCTCTCTCAGTTCATCACTTTCTATGTTCACAGATTTAGTGATTAAGCATACAGTGGTCATTTTATTGTCATTCTTTTTGTTATTTATAAAATAAATACTTCATAAATGTTGTTCATAGAATAAAATAAAAGGAGACTAGACCAAACATTTCTATATTAAGGCACAAAAAAATCTGGGCATACTAGAAAATTGGGCTGAATCTTATACAATGAATTTCAGTAGGGATAAATGTAAAATCATACTCAGGCTCAAGAAATCACTTCACAAGTATAGGGTGAAAGATACATAATTTGGTGGCAATTTGCTTGGAAAAGATCTGTGGGTTTTAGTAGACTACAAGCTGAATATGAGACAACATTTTAATGTGAGAGCCAAAAAAGCTTATATAATCTTGGGCATGTGGTGGGGAGGAACAGAAGGGAAAGAGAAGAGAGTAAGTTTTTATAAAGCTCTTACTGTGTATCAGATGCTGTACTAAGTAGTTTTTCAAATATTATTTTATTTGATAGCCTCCAGGAATAAGGAGGTTAATATAGTCTTGCTTACTGTCCCTGGTCAGATCACATTTGGAATATTTTGTTGACAGGGCACAATATTATAGGAAAGACATTGATAAGCTGGAGAGGAGGGAAATCAGAATGATGATGATGGGCCTTGAGCCCATGTCAAATGTTGGAGGAATAAAGGAAAAGCCATCCCATTAGGTTTTAGCCTGAAGAAGCAGAGGGTATATTTGAAAAACTGGAAGAGTGATCTGATTTGTTTCTGTTTGGCACCAGAGGGCAAAAATGAGATAATGAGTACAAGTTAAAAAGGGGCAAGTTTAAGCTGGATTTAAGTAAAAATTTTCAAATAATTGGAGCTGTCCAAAAACTGAATGGGCTGTTTCTGAAGGAAACTTTCCTTCAATGTGGGGTTTTCAGACTAAGGTTGAATGACCACTTCTCAGATGTATTGTAATGAAGTTCCTTTTTCTTGTATAGATTGGACCAGATAGCCTTTGAGGTCTCTTCCATCTCTTTACTTAGGACCAAGGCCCCAGCTTTCACACACCCAGATCAGAAGGTTACAGGGAGCAAATTCCAGAAGGCTGAACCAAAGTAAATCCAACAAAATGAACACCAAGTGAAGAAGCATTATCTGAGCACAAGAAATAGCAGAATCAAGTCAACCAGTAACACAGAGGAAACTAAGGCTAAGGTCCATTTCTCTAGAGCTGGTAAATAATGTGATAGCCTTGCAAATTTTCTCTGATTTATTGCTGCTCCTTATACTTACTGTTGTTCCATGGAGTCTATAGCAGTAAAATCTTAAAGGAAAAGAGTGGTTATAGGATATTTTTTATGGATAAAGGAGAAGTCTTTTCCCTCCTACAATCTACCTTTGTGGTGTGGAATCAAAGAACCAAAGAGTGGCAATGAGAAAAACTAATAGGGGACTTTAGCCAGCCAGATTCTAGGGTTTGATGGTGGAAGAAAAGTTATGTCCTCCAATAGGGTGCAAAGGAGTGGAGAACTGGCCTTTTGGCACCACATGCATTAACCTCCATTTCCTAAGACTTTATGACTTTTTATCTGGCCTTGAATTCCTACTGTGTTCCCTTCATGTTTATTCAGTTATGGCAAGTACTCTGAAAAACACTGGAGGAAATCTTGTATATTCTTGCCAGAGGAATGATCCTGTTACCAAGGCAGACCATCCATGGTTTCCCATCTTTCTAAAGAATTCCCAAGGATTTACACACTGCAATAAGCTATCTTTGTTGCCCCATCCCAGGATTTGTTCCCCATAAGCTCAGTATCATATTATGGTGCAGGTCTCATCCCAGAAAGAGTATGCAGGTTAGACACTTTCCTTCTCCTGGATAGCTTCCCCTAGATCAGACCTTGTAAGAATGGAAATTAAAGATCTTTCCCACCCATTAATAGGCCTAAGGTGGAATCCATTAAGGGTAGCTTGATTAGGAGAGGCTTGTTTTGTAGGAGGGTCCACACCTTTTGTTAACTTCTAATGAGGCACTGGGTCATGAGGGTCATGATGTCCCCCAGCTCTCAAAAGTGTATATATACTCTGGGGTGATGTTTTACTTTAGGGCCTTACTCTTTGGAAGAAGGTTCATACGCCAGAGGAGACTCTGAGTAGCCATTAAGGAACCCCCTGGCTTTGAAAACCCAGATGTTGGTGCTTCTCTCTGTGGTAACTATGTGGGTATGTAATGGTCAGACAGTTGGATCTGTCTGTTGATCTGTGATGTATGTATTGCTTATGGCCAGACAGTTAGAAACCCTGTCTGTTGGTGTTTATTTCTTTGCTTGTATTTTCTCTCTTGGTATATGTGATTATAGAAGATTGTTGTCCCCTCAAAAGTAGCTTTCCTTTTAGAAAAGCAGATCTAAGAACCTATGCTGGCAGGTCATCCTGGATATGTACCAGGGTGCTTGCTGCTATGAACCTTCACAACTTGGCAGTAATTAGGAGCCAAAATTAAAACAGGCTAAAGTTCTTAGGGCTGCAGAAAAGTTTTGAGCAGGTTTACTTTCCAAGTAAAGGTATAATTAGTGATTAAACTATGTTGCAAATACACCATATTTTTAAAAAAAAGGAAATTTCAAGGAATGTCAGTTAATTACACTTATTACTTAAGATTTTTTTTTACCATGAAAACATATTAATGTTAAAAAAATTATTTTGCTAAGTGGTATAAGTTTTGATATATTTTTTCAGGTTTTCTTACTGTTTACACTTAGTAACTACCAAAAACACATCAAAAGGATTCAACTCTTGCTCCTCTCAGGCTAGAGATAGACTGATGATGGTTGCCACAGGTCGCGGTTCAATCAGGAGAGAGTGTTCAGTGGCAACCCACCTGCCAAGTTACATGATGGGCACAATAGTGCCAAGTGGAAGGTGGGTTAAACAGGGTACAGATAAAGCACTCATTATATCTTTACTTTCTTTTACATCCTCTACATTTTGCTGGCTACCTGAAATCCTTTGTCAGGCCACAAGGGTCCCACAGGCTGTATGTTGTGCAGGCCTACACTAGGTCATCTTTCCACATGCTTACCAGATCCTAGCTCTCCACTGTGGGCACAGTTTAGTGTAAATACTCTGTGTACTCAAAGGTCTTCATGTCTGTAGCCTCCCAAAAACATCATATGACTGTGGTATGATTAGAGACAATGAGGTGGTGGAGTGCTAGATCTCGGTTTAGAAAGTCCTGAATTCAAGTCCAGCTTCGGACACTTATTGTGTGACCCTGATGAAGGCAGTTAACTGCTTTGGCCTCAGTTTCCTCATCTGTAAAACAGAAATAATAATATCACTTACCTCCCAGGGTCATTGTGAGGATAAAAATGAAATAAGATTCAGGAAGACTCAAGTTCAAATCTGGACTCAGAGACTTACTAGCTGTGTGACCCTGGGTAAGTCACTCTGTCTCAGTTTCTTCATCTGTAAAGTGGGGATAATAATAGCAGGCTATCTCCCAGGGTAGTTGTGAGGATAGAATGAGATTATATTTGCAAAGCACTTTACAAACCTTAATGCACTATATAAATGTTAGTTATTATTATTACAATTATTATCTTGAGCTACACTTATTTTTAAAAATACATTTATTTTAAGCATTCTTTTCTTTTTAAATTTTAAGTTCTAAATTTATTTTCTCCCTCCTACCCCTCCTCCACCCACTGAGAAGGCAAGCAAATAATAGCAGTTAGACATGTAAAATCAGGCAAAACATATTTCCATATTAGCGATATTGCAAAAGAAATCAGAAAGTTACATACTTTAATTTGCGTCAGTTCTCTTTCTGAAGGTGGATAGCATTTTTTCATCATGAATCCTTTGGAAGTGTTGTGGATCATTGAATTGATCAAAGTAGCCAAATCTTTCACAGTTGATCAACACTGCAACATTGCTGTTATTGTGCACAATGATCTTTTGATTCTTCTCACTTCACTTTGTGTCATTTCCTACATGTATTACCATATTTTCTTCTGAAACCACCCTCTCATCAGTCCTTATAGCACAATACTATCCCATCACAGTCACATGACACAACTTGTTCATCCATTCCCCAATTGGTGAGCATCCCCTCACTTTCCAATTCTTTGTCAGAGCAAAAAGAGCTACTATAAATATTTTTGTACATATAAGTTCTTTTCCTTTTTCTTTGATTTCTTTAGTGTAAGACCTAGCAATGCTATTTCTGGGTCAAAGGGTATTCACAATTTTATAGTCCAGTTCACAATTCCACTAAGAGTTTATTAGTCTACTTAATTTCCCTCATCCCCTCTAGCACTTGCCATTTCTAATAGATACGAGATGGTACCTCAGAGTTGTTTTCATTTGCATTTCTCTAATCAATAGTGATTTAGAGAATTTTTTGTATCACTATAGATAGCTTTGATTTCTTCCTCTGAAAACTGACCATTTATCAATTGGGAAATGGCTCTTATTTTTATAAATTTGACTCAGTTATGTATTTGAGAAATGAGGCCTTTAATCAGAGAAATTTGCTGTAAAAAATTTTTATATTGCTCCATTGCCTATGGAACCTATTAGTAAATTTTGTAGTTTCCCTGAATAAATCTTTTGATTATGTCTATTTTCACTTTTGTTTTTTCTGAAATCACGATTACTAGCCTTGACTCTTTTTACTTAAGCAGAAGCATAATAGATTCTGCTACAGCCTTCTTAACTCTTTGTGTATCTTTCTATTTCAAGTGTGTCTCTTGTGAGCAACATATTGTTGGATTCTGGTTTCTAATCCACTCTGCTATCTGCTTTCATTTTATGGGTGAGTTTATCCCATTCACATTCACAGTTATGATTACTGTGTATTTCCCTGCATCCTATTTTCTTCTTTTTATCCTGTCCCTCCACAAAAGTCTGTTTTGCTTCTGACCACTGTTTCCCTTAATCTGCCCTCCCTTTTATAACCCCTCCCCAATCTCTTATCCTCTTCTCCTCCTAATTCCCTAATGGATAAAATCAATTTCTATATCCAACTGAGAATGTATATATTTTTTTCTCTTTGAACCAATTTCAATGAGAGTGAGGTTCAAGCATTGCATGCCCCCTCCATTTTCCCTTCCACTACACAAACTCTTCCTTGTGCATCTCTTTTATGTAAGAAAAATTTTCTCTTCTACCTCTCCCAGTGTATCCCTCTTTCTCATCCCTTCATTTTTTTTAGGTCATCCCAACATAATTGACTCACATCCACGTCTCCTACCTGTATAGGCTTCTTCAACTCCACTAATAACAATAAAGTTGTTAGAAGTAACATGTATCATCTTCCTACATAGAAATGTCAACAATTTACTTTTTCAAGTCCCTTATGATTACTATTTCATGTTTAATTTTTTTCTGCTTCTCTTGAGTCTTCTCTTTGAATGTCAAATTATTTATTCAGCTCTAGTCTTTTCATTAAGAATGCTTAAAAGTCCTCTATTTCATTAAATATTCACTTTTTCCCCTGAAGAATTATACTCAGTTTTCTGGGTAGATTATTCTTGGTTGCAATCCAACCTCCTTTGCTTTCTGGAATATTATATTCTAAGCCCTCCACTCCTTTAATGTGGAAGTCACTAAATTTTTTGTGATCCTGAGATTCCATGATATTTAAATGTTTTCTTTCTGGCTGCTTGAAGTATTTTCTCTTTGATCTGGGAGCTCTGGAATTTGGCTCTAATATTCCTGGGAGTTCTCATTTTGGGATCTCTTTCAGGACATGATCAATGGCTTTTTTAAATTCCTATTTTGCCATCTGGAAATAAGATATCTGGACAGTTTTCCTTTATAATTTCAAGAAATATGATGTATAGGTCTTTTTTTAATAATTGTTTTCAGATAGTCCAATAATTCTTAAACTCTCTCTTCTTGATCTATTTTCCAGTTAAGTTGTTTTTCAGCTAGTTCACATTTTCTTCTATTTTTTTCATTCCTTTGATTTGGTTTTATTGTTTCTTGATGTCTCATGGAGTCATTACCTCCTACTTGCTCAGTTCTCATGTTTAAGGCATTCTCTTTTCTTCAGAGCTTTTGTACCTCTTTTTTTCCATTTGACCAATTTGCCTCTTAAGGAGTTCATTTCTTCAGTATTTTTTTTTGTGCCTTTTTTATGAAGCTAATAATTTTTTTTCATAATTTCCTTACATGAGCCTCATTTTTCCCCAACTTTCCCTCTACCACTCTTATTTCTTTAACTCCTCCAGGAATTCTTGTTGGACTTGGATCCAATTTTTCTTTGAGGCTTTGTTTGTAATGGTTTCCACATCGTTGTCTTCTTCTGAGTTCATGTCTTATTCTTCCCTGACATCAATAGTAGCCTCTTTTTGTTTTTGTTGTTGTTTCTCATTTTTCTAGCCAATTTTTTGATTTTGAACTTTATGTTAAAATTGGGCTCTGCTCATCTAGGGTTAGAGAGGCACTGTCTTAAATTTCAGACATTTTTGTGCTCCTGTTTTCAGAACTATTTCTGAGTTCTGCACATTTTCAATGGTTCTAAGCCAGGAGAGGTATGGTTACTATTCTCCTGGTCTGTACTGTGCTCTTTACCCAAGAAGGACTCCTGTTCCTCTGCAGCTATAAGTACTAGTGCTCTTCTTGGCCCTGGAACTGTGACCAGGGCCCCTGTTCCCTTGTGACAGACTATACCAATTCCTCTCTACCCTGGAATTGTGACTTGGAACTGCATATAGACAATAGAGTTGCCAACCAGTGCCAGTTGCACCCAATGCCAGCAAAGGGTCCCCCATAATCTCTTTCTGACCAGTTGTCCAACCCCCTTACCATCATCTGTAGGTTGAGAGCTCTGCTGCTGCAGCCACCTCCAAAGCCCACTGCTGGAGTTGCTATTGGTGTTCCCACCCTGGTGGCACAGATCTCTCCTGATATCCTCCTAAATTGTTTTGGGCTGGAAAAATGTCTCACTCAAACCTTTTGTTGGACTTGCCACCTCAAAATTTGATTTGAGGGGTTATTTTAAAGTTGTTTGGAGGGGGTTATTGGGAGAGTTCAGCTGAATTGTTGCCTGTATTCCACCATCTTGGCTCTGCCATCCTTGAAATACATTTACATAAAGAAATTTAAAAGTCTACTGCTTTGTCAAAAAGTGAAACAGAAATAGTAACTTATATTCATATAGGTTTATGGAATATTTTCCTCATAATAACCCCATAAAGTACATTAAGCACAAAATATTATCCCCACAGCTAGTAAGTGTTAGAGTCAAGACTCAGATTTGGCTCTTGATTTCAAAAACTGTGTCATTTCCATTACATCATGGCATTTCTCTATAATTAAATTAATAGATTGAGGACTAATATCTATAACATGGTTCTAGTACATAAGGACATTTTTTTTTCCCCTCTGAAATCAAACAAAATGAAAGTCCTAAGACTTTTTTTTAAATAACAAAGTGACCCAAACTGAGATTTCACTGGTGTAAGGCAGTGGAGTCAAACTCAAATAGAAACAAATCACTGCAGGTAGCATATTGACTTAGAAAACCACAAATTAACATGTGTTGTTCAGTAATTTTTTAGTTGTGTCTGACTCTTTGTGACTCCAGTTGGGGTTTTATTGGCAAAGATACTGCAGTGTTTTGCCATTTCCTTTTCCCACTCATTTTACAGATGAGGAAACTGAGGTAATCAAGGCTAAGTAACTTGCCCAGGATCACACAACTTATAAATGTCTAAGGCTGGATTTGAACTCAGATCCCCTGACTCCAGGCCTGCCACTCTATCCACTATGCTACCTAACTGCCCCAAATTAAAATTATCTCTATTGTATTTTATTTTTATTCATTTTGTTAAATATTTCCCAATTATATTTTAATCTAATTAGACTGAGTATGATACTTCTGGTATAGAAAACTCTTGGGAAATTCCCTCTGCCAATTCACATTAGAACTTGCACTGTAACTGACAGGCTTAAAGAGTTCCTTATCAGCAGGGAAGCAAAATTACTTTTCCAAGGTCACGCAGCCAGTATCTGTCAGAAGTGGAACTCAACCCAAGTCTTTCCTAATTTGGGAGTCAGTTCTCTATCTGCTACATACAATGTCTCTTAATAACATAGATATCTAGAGAATTATAAATAAATATAGTTAAACAAGTTTCAAGGCATCTTTCTTTTCTTTCCTTTTTTTCTTTTCTTTTTTTTTTTTTTTTTGAGGCATCTTTCCGATCCAAAGGTGTCTCTGGATTAAAAGCTACAGTATATCTCATTTCATCTGAAAGGAAGACTGATGGAAGAATATTAAAAATGGGTCAAAAGTTTGCTATTAGGTACTATAAACAAAATGAATTTGGTACATATCCTTTTTTGACCTAGCTGCAGCAGAACATGGCTTTGCTCCCATTGAGCAGATGGACGTCAGGAGTCACTGAGATCTTTGATTTTGTCTGGTTTCAGGGTCACACAGACCAAAATATCTGAACAAAGCCCACATGACACTCTGCTGCTGGGATGAGGCTCCTTATTTCTAACTTACTGTCTTTTCATGACATTTTCAAGGAATGTCAACATACTGATGGCATGTGATTTGTCAGTTAATTCTTGCTTGTGGAAGGGGAAGTACCAAGCAGATGTTCCCCCATTGCATAATACCACCATTTAAGGGGCAAACAGAGATTAGTGCTGCCATAAACAACATTGACATATCAACAGTAATATTTCCCCTTTAAAATTCAACTTTCTTAAAGCTAGTTTAGTCCTGTGACTGTATCCTGATTGATTTGCTAATTAAACATAATAATGTTCATTGGGGAGGACTTGGTGTTCTCTATGGAACTTCTCATTGTTGTGTACAATAAATTATTTTTAAAGTTTTATTGATGCTTCTTTGTGTGGGAGGAGTGAGGGAAATGGATATCTGATTAATAGATTTCACCTAATGCTGTTCCACTGCACAAACACCAATTTTTTAATTTTATTATTTGTTTTTTAAACATTCTTATTTTTAAAAAATTTTTGAGTTCCAGCGTCACTCCCTCCCTTCCACCCATTAAGAAGGCAAGAAATGTGATATCAATTATACATGTGAAATCATGAAAAACATATTTCCAAATTAGCCATTTTGAGGGGGAAAGCAAGAAAAATAAAATGAAAAAAATCTATGCTTCAATCTGCATTCAGATTCCATCAGTTCTTTCTTTGAAGGTGGATAGCATTTTTCATCACAAATCCTTCAGAATTGTCTTGGATCATTCTGTTAATCAAAATAGCTGTCATTCACAGTCAATCATCTTAAAATACTGCTTTTACTATGTGCAATGCTCTGGTGCTGCTCTCTTTACTTTGCATCAGTTCATACAAGTTTTCTTAGGGCTTTTTTGTGTGTGAAATATTTACATATGTGTGTATGTGTATATCCAACTACATGTAATAACAATTTTTTACCATTTAAAAAAATTGAGTTTCAAATTCTCTCCCTCTTCCTCCCCCTTGAAAAGGCAAGCAAATTGACATAGATTGTATGTGTACAGTCATACAGAATATATTTCTATATTAGTCATGTTGTGAAAGAAAACACAAATAAAAGAAGTAAAGAGAGCTTTAAAAAAGCATGCTTCAATCTGCATTCAGATTCCATCAGTTCTTTTTTCTGAAGTCCTTTGGAATTTTCTCAGAACATTCTATTGCTGAGAGTAGCTAAGTCATTCACAGTTGATCATCATACGATAATGCTGTTACTGTACACAATGTTCTTCTGGTTCTTTTCACTTCACTTTGTACCAGTTCAAACAGATGTTACCATGTTTTTTTCTGAAACCACCCTCCTCATCATTTCTTATAGCACAATACCACAATTTGTTCAGCCATTCCCTAATTTGATGGATATCCCATCAGTTCCCAATTCTTTGCCACAACAAAAAGAGCTGCTATTAATATTTTTGTACATATAGGTCCTTTTCCTTTTTCTTTGATCTCTGGCATACAGTCCTAGTAGTGGTAATATCAGATCAATGGGTATGCACAATTCTATAGCCCTCTGGGAACAGTTCCAAATTGTTCTCGGGAAAGTTTGGACTAATTCACGACCCCACCACCATTGCATTAGTGTCCCTGCTTTTCTACATCCCCTCCAGCATTTGTCATTTCCTTTTCAGTCATTTTAGCCAATCTGATAGATGTGAGGTGGTATCTTAGAGTTGTTTTAATTTGCTTTTCTCTAATTGATGATGATTTAGAGCATTTTTCATATGACTATAAATAGCTTTGATTTCTTCCTCTGAAAACTGCCTGTTTAAATTCTTCGACCATTTATCAATTGGGAAATGGCTCTTATTTTTGTAAATTTGACTCAGTTCTCTGTATATTTGAGAAATGAGGCATTTATGAGAGAAACTTCCTATAATTTTTCCCCCAGCTTCTTGCTTTCCTTCTAATCTTGGCTGCATGACTTTGTTTCTACAAAACCTTTTAATTTCATATAATCAAAATTATCCACTTATCTACCAGGATCTTTTTTATTTCATTTTGCCATAAATTCTTCCCTAATCCATAGACCTCACAGGCAAACTATTCCGTGTTCCTCTAATTTGCTTGTGATATCACCCTTTACATCTAAGTCAAGTACCCATTTTGACCTTCTTGGTTGGTATACAACGTGAGATGTTGGTCTATACCTAGCTTTTATCAAACTGCTTTCCAGTTTTCCCAGCATGTCAAATAGAGTTCTTATCCCCAAAGTTTGAGTCTTTGGACTTATCAAACATTAGATTACTGTAGTCATTTATTGCTATGTATTGTGTACCTAATCTGTTTCACTTATCCACCATTCTACTTCTTAACCACTACCAGATTGTTTTCATGATTACTCATTTGTAAATACATTTTAAGTTTTGGTACTGCTAGGCCACCTTCACATTTTTTTTCATTGATTTCCTTACTCTTTTGTTCTTCTAGAAGAATGTCATTATCCTTTTTTCTAGCTCTGTTAAATAATTTTTGGTAGGTTGACAAGTATTTATTAAGTATCTACTTCCTGTGAAACACTGAGGATATAAACATCAAAACAGGTCCTTACCTCAAGAAGCATGCCTTTTAAAGAAATTGTCATATCCCCTTAAAATCAAGACACCTTTAATCCTCACCGTTCAAACCATAAACAAAAGAAAACACTTCAGCTTAGTGAACTGACACTAGGACTAAATCTAACAGGTAAGCAGTTGTTCACCTTTTCTTCTCAAAGAGGACCAATGACATCTGGAGGGTGATGTCTTGACTTGCATGTGAATTGTATTTAAATGAGGCAGAGCTGTGTGCAAAGTCACCAACCTCATCCTCCTCCAGAATCATCAGAGTCCAGTGGCAAGACATAGGTCATGACAGCTAGAGATGGCCCAGGATGCAGTTGGAGGCCTTGGTCTTTAAGCTAAGATCTTTCCCAGGTCTCAGTTTGTCTGAGGCAGCACCCATTCAGTAATTAAAGTCTAGGTAAAAACAGGGGCAAAAAATAGCCTACTTTGTCTTCATAAAAGAATCGGTCTGGCAGGAGAAGACCCTCAGAGTTTCTCCTGGTATGCAATATCGTATATCTGTACTCCCTTAACTCTCTACTGAGATGAAGGAGATATAATTGATTATCTATAACTATTTATCATTATTGTTGATTCTGTCATATCCTTTCTTAGGGTATTTAATACATAGTTCAGTTTTCCCAGTTAAAATGATGAGATTATGAAGACAAGGGTCAAGTGTCCCAGCCTAGGCCTAAATCTACTCCTTCTTTAAACGTTCTTTCAGAAGTGTAAATAGGAGTTTCAGAGATTATAAAGCTGCATCTGGGGATACTGCCTCCAGATGAGGAAATAGGGCAAAGTTGGTTTGACTAGGAGTTCACCTGTTGTGTAGGAAGACCTTGTGATCCCACCTCTAACATGCTAGGCCTTCACCTTCATGGAACCTTGGATGGATCTCTTGCAAGGCACTCCCAGTGCAGTTGTTTCAGGAGAGAGGGAATCCATTCCCCTATGAGTTTGGACTAAGTCTCTAGAGTGTAACCACTGACTTCTGACCCCCAGACCTCTGGGAGGTGGTAGTAAGGAAAGCATGGTGGTAGAAGAAGGCATGGAAGGAAAGGAAGTGGTAGAAGAATGGTCATGGCATAAAACCAATAGAAGACCACAAGGCATGGGGACATCAAGCAGGAGGATAACCCAAAAAGAAAGCAGATTCCTCCAAACTTCAAGGTCCTAGGTCAAAGCCCCAGTTGTTCTACCTTAGTTATAGCCCTACTTGAGTGTTGTCAAACTCAAATAGAAAAGGGAACCATTGTTGTTCAGTTGTGTCCAACTCTTTATGACCCCTTTTTGCGATTTTCTTGACAAAAATACTGGAGTGGTTTGCCATTTCCTTCTTCCAGCTCATTTTGCAGATGAGGAAACTGAGGCAAATAAGGTTAAGTAAATTGCCCAGGGTCACATAACTAATAAGTGTCTGAGACCAGATTTGAACTTGGGAAGATGAGTATTCCTGACTTTCAGCCTCACATGCTATCAACTGTGCCACCTAGCTGCCCAGAAAAGGGAATCACTAAATTGTAAATAAGAATCCCTGCCCCTGAATATTGACCTAGAAAAACTACATATTATCATTATCTATGTTCTATTGTATTTTTATTGTTTTATTAAATATTTCCCCAATTACATTTAAATCAGAATCTGGCAGCTCTTTGAAGCATTAGGTAGGGACCTCTCCTCTACTCTTCTAGGTTCCCTTTCATTTTCTGCCCCAGCTTCCCCTTAGCTACTGGATTAGAGTTATTCTGACTCCCTACTTCTTTCACACCTGGTCACCTTTCCCCACTATGTAGACCCAAGTATGGAAATACCTACTCCTCACTTTGACAAACCAACAAATAGCTTGGAGGTTTAAAAGGAAAAAGAAAACACATTTATATATAACACTTCAAGGTTTACAAAGTGCTTTTCCTACAGCAGCTCCATAAGGCAGGGCAGACAAGTGTTATGATACCCATTTCATTGATAAGCAAGCTGAGTCTCAGAGGTAAAATAACTTGCCCAAAGTCATATAGCTGATAAGTAGTGGAGGCAAATTTGAAGGCCAGTGTCCCAACTCTACTTCCAGTTTTCTCCATTATACTATATTGCCAGTCAGTAAGGGTTACAGGAGACAGATGAAAGTACAAGATAGGATTTCTCTGAGTTTAGTTTTATGAGCTGGTTTGGACACTACACAAAAATACTTAACTTCCTATCTCCCCTGAGGCAGATTGAGTTGGTATAGTTTCCAGACTTGGTGAAACCTCAGTCTTTCCAGAAAACTATTTCCTCATTTTATCTCTGGCTTTGGGCCCCACTGATCATTCCCTCTAGCCTCAAATAAAATTACACTTCCCCTCTGCAGTTGCCCTGTCCTTAAGGGGAGAGAGAGTAATTGTCTGGTTCCAGATCATCTGGAGGAGAAGGGCATTTTCCTATCTAACCTCTAGTGATTCCTTTATTAATCTTATTGTTTGGTTGTGTTCAACTTCTAACAATCTCATTTGGGGTTTTCTTGGCAAAGATACCAGAGTAGTTTGTCATTTCCTTCTCCAACTCATTTTACAGATGAGGAAACTGAGGCAAGCAGGGTGAAGTGACTTGTCTAGGATCACACAGCAAGTAAGTGACTGAGGACAGATTTGAACTCGAGTCTTCCTGACTCCAGGCCTGGTGCTCTATCCCAGGAGCCACCTAGCTGCCCCTTTATTGATCTATGCCTGCATTAAGGATATAGTCATCTCTTTAGGCTGTCTTGTCTCTGGACCCTAGAAGTCCCACTCTCCCCTCTCCTCTCCTTCTCTCTTTTTCTGTTTCATTTGTCTGAATTATATTTGTGAGCTAGTTATCAGAAAGGGTGGTTTTCCCCTTTGGTGAAATTCAGCTTCCTCTAATGCTCTAAGTTAGTTACACAATGGAGTGGCCATTTGACCTTCGTATTTCAAGTTTTCCCAGGAGCCAGTCTACTTTCTAGGAGTTCCCAACTACAACTGATCTCTTCCTGATTCAAAGACCCCTGACTGTCTCTCTCTCTCTGGGGCTATTCTCCAAATTCCTATTTCTTGTGCCAGCAACTCTCTCTCTTCCTTAATTCATTTACGGAACAGAGCTCACACATGTCCAGAGGTCCATGAACGGTCAGGATTTACTTGATGCAAGTTACCCTCACCTACCCACTTCCCCAAGTTTTTTCTCTTCAATGACTCATCCTGAAGATATCTCAAGGGAGGGGTAGAACACTTTCCAAGGTTCCTTAATTAGATTTCCACAATACACTACATTGTCCTCCATGGAGACTCTCTAAGATCAAATGATCATAGCCTTGAAGGTTATCTAGTCTAACTCCCTTGTTTGACATTTGTGGAAACTGAGGCCCAGGGCTTGATGCAACTCAAACCAGGTTCTGAGGTTTAAGAGTAGGACTTTGGAGTTAAAATACAAAGACAAAAGTGAAAATCATTTCTGCCCTAAAAGGGCTTAATTTTAATAGGAGTGGGTGGACTTGTAGATAGAGAATTAGAAAAGATTTGGTAACAGCTGAAAAGGCTAACCAGTAGATGACTAACAGAAACATATATAAGGACAGACAGGTAGAGTGTTACCAGGCCCATACTTGAAGACTTTGCATTTTGGTAAGGCTTGCCAGCCTTGGTATACCCTTCAGAACCAAACTTCAGAGGAGGATTGAGATTTGCTCATAAGACCATATCAAGTGGTTTTTTTCCCCACATTTTTCCACATTGAGAAAATGAAGGATAACTGGCTGTTCTTCATACGAGGTCTGTCTGAGAAAAGGATAGACTTAGGGTTATGACTCAAAAAGACAGGTAAAAATATTTAGTCAGATATTGATGGAGCTGTTGGTAGCATGACAACTTGGAGTATTTTCTCCCACCACTGCTACTTGCCCCTCTCCTGTGTAGTCTCCAGTTTCTCCTCTGGTAAAATGAAGATAGTAATGGCTAGCACAGCAGTGCAAGATCTCATGAGTGGCATGTAAAACATGAAGCAATATCTTCTCCATTCATTATTCGAGTAACTCCTAACATGCCATATTCTAAAATCCTCTTTTCACTCTGTTCACAGCAGACTCATGGAAAAATTAAAATTTAATTTGTCTTAAATTTAAATTTGTCATAAAATTTAATAATGCCTTAAAATTCCTTAAATCAGAGGCCCCTGTGTCAACAAAACAGCTCATTAGGAGATACCCTTTTGAACTCTTAAACAAACTGCTCTTATATGGTCTCTGCTGTCCAGGAAGTAAATAGTAAGGGTTCCTTAACTACTCAGCTTTATTATACCTTTGTATTGTAGTGCCCAGAAAATTTGCAGTTTGTCTTAAGAAAGAGTTCCCCACCTACAACAAATCAGCCCTTACCCTCCGTAAATAGAGCCCTGGGAGTGGCTTGGTTAGCAAAACTCCAGATAAGAAGAGCCACCTTAGTGTAGGGTTTGGGGGATGGTGTGACAAGGGTAGGTCCAGAGGGAAGGAACCCCCTCTTCCACCCCCAAAAAGTGTGTCTAGAGTGGAATTTTAACTACCCCATATACATTTTCTCAGAGCAAACCTGTTATGTTTTAAAGTATCCTGGATGCCCGTAATTCCCATTTTGGAGGCTGAAGCATCATGGCTAGTGAGAACTCGAAAACAAGAGTTTTTTCCTAGCAGGAAATCTTAATGTTTTGTTTTGTTTTTTAAATTCCAGTCTCTGTTCTGACCTGGTCACACGATCCCTCAGTTTCACTAAATATTGCTTTATCTGGCTTTGGTCACATTTCCTTTCCAAGAAATCTAGGAAAAAGTATGCTTGTCATTTTGGCCTTTTGGACTTTCCCTACCTTGTACTTTATTGGTTAAAAAAAAAAAGAACAAAAAACTGGAATGGACCTTGGAATTCCATTCCAGTGCTTTCATTTTATAGATGCCTAAGCTGAGACTCAGAGAGGAGAAGCAAATTATTCAAGTTTTCTGTGATAGTTTTTGTATGTTTTGCCTTATATGTGTAACAGGGATGGTCAGAGGAAGCTCAAGGGAAAAAAAAAACAAGAAAAGGACCCCCAAAGAAGGAACAAAGTGTTTGGTTTTTTCTCAGTCCTTCCAACACTTCCCAAAGTGGTTCCTTGACACTCCGTGGCCAGTCATCTTGGCACAGCCCTTGTCTCTAGGGAACAGTCACAGGCTGTTGAATCTTCTGATAAAATGTAAAATCCTTGAGGGCAGGGATGGTTTCATTTTTCTTTTGTGACCTTTGGGCCTAGCATGTTGCCTAGCACATAGCAGAAACTTTAAAATTGCTTCTTGATCGATCTCAACAAAATACAAGCTCTTCTGCAAGGGGTCAGATCACAGATCTCACAGCTTTCTGCTCATGGCCAGCTCCATAAAAACACCCTAGTCCATCAGATCATAGGGTTCCCTTGATCACTTTCCTTTACGTATGTTAGCAGAGGTAGGAGAATTTCATGGAAGCAGAATTTGATTTTCCATCCTCCTTCTTCCTGGCCACTCTCCTGATACTTGCCAACAAATTTTAATTTATTTTTCATCGTGAATTCCAGCCTTTGCTATCCTATTGATCACAGGGTTATGGTATAAAAAAAAAATCTGTTGAGATAGTGTACATTAAAATTCTTTACAACCACAAAATTTCATCCAGTATCTGCTATTAACCAATCAATCAGCATATATTAAGTGCCAATTATGTTCCAGATACTGTGCTAGGCCCTGGGTATAGAAGAACAAGAATGAAATAGTTCCTGACCTCAAAGAGCTTACATTCAATGAAGGGAGAGAGGGAATCTGGTACAATGAAAAAGAATATAGAGCCTAGTATAAAATAAGACCTCAGTTTCCCTATCTGTAAAATGGGGGTGATAACACTTGTTGTACTGTCTACCTCCACAGTTATATGCTATGTATACATATGTGTATACATATATGAGAAATATGTTTCTCATATGTATATAAATACTTAATATATAGGTCATATCACAAATATATGTATTCTACATGTACATATATTTGTGTACATATGTATGTATTATTAGCTTTTGTTAGGTTCAAACCTAGATAGATTTTAAAAGTTATATAAGGTCAACTCAAAACACTTTAAGCTAATCATAATACAGAGAAGATTCTCCCATTATGCTTTTGTCCTAAAATTCCCATTTTTCCAGCTAGGGCTATAGTGGTGCTATTAAAGGCTCTGCCCCATTTCAGAGTGGCTTATCATTATGCCTGAAATTCTACCATCAAGTATAAATCCCTTTGGGTCTGATAGAGTGAGAATAGTAATAACACTCCATTTCAATGCCAAACTTGTCCCCAAAATACATGTTTTCTTGCCACCTTCCCCTTTCCTTTTGCCAGCCTATGTGTATTGCAGTGCATACAAATTCCACACAGAATACGCAGCAAAAAAAGATGGATTCTAGTCTAAGTTCTTCCACTATCCATTAATCAGTAAGCATTTTTTCTGAAGAATTCTTAACCTTTTGTTAAGAAGTTTTGGACCTCTTTTTGGCAATCTGGTTGAACTTATGAATGTCTTCTTAGACTAATGTTTTTAATGTTTTAGAATTCATTTATTGTTGTTGTTCAATTGTGTCTGACTCTTCATGACCCTCTCTGGGGTTTTCTTGGCAAAGATACTGGAGTGGTTTGCCATATCCTTCTCCAGCTCATTTTAAGAATGGGGAACTGAGGCAAACAGGGTTAAGTGACTTGCCCAAGGTCACACAGGTGGTGATCGTCTGAGGTCGGATTTGACCTCGGGGAGATAAGTCTTCCTGACTCCAGGCCTGGCACTCTCTCCACTATGCCACCTAACTGCTCTATCAGTAAGCATTTATTAAGCACCTTCTATGGGCCTGGCACTGCACTTAGCACAGAGTACAGAAGGATGAAAATGAAAACAATCCCTGCTTTCAAGGAACTCTCTAACATTCCATTGGAGAGACATTATGTACATGTCACAAATGAACCATGCACCTAGGACCAGGTCTACTCACATTGACACAGGGATTTGTAGATAGAGATGGAATTCTGCCTCCCCCTCTAAATCTTAGAGGGAATAGAACAGAACACTACAGTGGTTTATTGAGCACTCCCTAACTCTTCTAATTTCAAGAGAAGTACACAGATTGAAACTATATCTATCCATTACATATCAGATATTTGAAATCTAGAGGCATGAATCTTGTTGGGTTCCGAGGAAAGCCACTGTCCCTGAAAGCTCCTGGAGGAAATTTCTAGCCCAGATCTAGATGATAATGGGGGCTTTTCAACATCTGACCAAGATGAAATCTTAACTCAGCCAGGGAGAGAGTTACATTACCTGAAGGGTTCATTCTTAGCAGTCTTTGGGGATGTAGATGCTGGGAAACAAGAGACATGTTGAGATGCTGGAATTGTATATTGTAATACTGGAATTGCATACTGGAATACTGGAATCACATATAAACCATATACCTGTGGCTCCAAGGAGTGTGTGGGATCTCCTGTTCATCATTCAAAGCCTACTCGCTCAGTCCCTCAATTTTTCTCTCTAAAATTTCTCAGCCAACCATGAGTCACTTAGCCCAGCACTATATAGTGACACTGGGCTGTCCTTCAAGGGATCACAAAGCCTACCTTAGAGTGGGGATATATACACAAAAATAAATTCTTAGGTCAGTAATTTATCATCTTTGGACTTCAGCTTCCTCCTTTCAAAAGGAGGGGATTTGAATAGATTATTATTAAGTTGGTAAAATGTCTAAATCTTTGACCTTTAACCAATCTTCCCTTAGGGAAGGAGGTGCAGGGAGAAGAACCCAAAAACTCAGGATGGGGAATCCTTAGGCAGGAGAAGTAAGATACAAAGAAGAAGGGTGAGTATTTTCAAGATTATAAACTTTAAGAAGTAAGGACATTTGGCGAAAAATGTTTGATGGACCAATAAAAATTTGCCAGGGACCAGTCTGGGTGTGAAACATTGGAGTAGGCAATGTCTAAGATGTCCTCCATTCCTAAAAATTTAGGATTGTATCTGAAACGGAAAGTCACCTGCTCCTATGCATACGAGAAAACTTTGAACCTCTGATTTTGGCCCAAAGGATTTCTTTTGCTTTCCAATCCAGCCTACTTCTCCTTTTTTTCCACTCAATCCTACTTCCCCATCCTAATCCTACTGAAGATGGAAATAGAAACAGGCTGGTCATTTGCTGCCTATAAGAGATTGTTATTATTTTTAATCTATATTGTTGCTAAGGAAAACCATTCATCTTTGCCACCTAATTCCACCAGGTGAAATGTTTCCTTATTAAGAATTAAAGAAAGGGGGCCTTCTACATTTGGAAATATAGGGCTACCCAGGCTCCTCTCTAGTTATCAGACTGGCTAAGGTTCACACCGACCCGGATGAAATCCCAGCTGCGGATATATTAATGATGGGTAGAATGAGGTCATAGGATCATATATTTAGAGCTGGAAGGGAACATCGGGTTTAACTCCCTTGTTTTCTGGATGAAGGAAGCTGAGACCCAGACAGATTTCACCTTGGCTAACATCAAACATAAATGTGGCAGTCAGGATCCAATCCCAGGTTGTCTGACAACAAAGCCAGTATTCTTTCCACTATACCGTGCCTTCTGTGGAAGGAGAGTTTTGAACTGGATCTGTTGCCTCCAGCAAATGTTAAGCCTAGTTGAGTCAATCCCCAGAAAGGGTTGGGATTGGTTCTATCTCCTGGGGGGTAACTTAGAATTGGAAATCTCTCTTGATTGCTTGTCTCAGAGATTTGAGGTAACCTGTAATCTTCCCAGACAGACCTGTCATTACACATTCACATGCATCCTGAGCAGTCACTTTGCAAGCCCCAGGAGTCTGACTAAGAAAGAAGGCATAGCATATGTTAATAAAGGAACTGAGGAGGATGCAAAGGGATGGTGACAAGTGCTTTGTTGGAGACCATATCCTGGAGAGTAGAAAAACAGAAATGCTGCCTGTGGACACTTTGGTAAACCCTTAAATGTGCTAGTGACTAACTACCCTATAATCCACCAGATGATGAGTATGTTGTGGCTGCCTCTCTCAAGGATAGGTTCAATATTTTTAAAAATTCAGCTCAACTCATCAAATTCCTGGATTTATTCAACGTCTACTTACTCATCTGTTACTCTGGGTTGTAACAAAAGAAGCAAACGGCATCTTCAAGAGAAAACAAAACAAAAATATTATGAAATTATTTTTTACACATTTGAGAATTTTTGTTTATATAAAAAAACTAATTTTTTTTTTAAAAATAATTAACAAGAAAGTGAAAAGGGTATCAAGCAGAAGATGTGTCCCATGGAAGTGTTCAGTAGGGAGGTGAGATTTTTGGTTCTTCTAGAATTGAATGCTTCAAGGTCACATAAAAGAATTTAAGAGGTCCTATATATGTACTGATACTCATAAACCCACCATGAAGGGAAAAAACACCAGAAGAAAAGAAACTGATATGAATATAATAAAACAAAATCTGAATATTATCAAATACCAAAACCTTGTGATGTTGAAATATGAAGATGGAGCCCTACCTCATGGTCAGTAGATACTGGGAAACTGGCTGTGCATCTTAGGTATGTATGAGAGGGGTCTTAAGTTTGTTTAGTCTTGGGGAAAGGATGATATAATGGGTTATCCTAGGTAGCACTTAGACCTTTATCACCAGCTACCTTCAAATATCACCAAATGGGGTCTTGAGTTATAGATCTTAATGTGGAGGGAGAGAGACCACTGAGTCATAGGTCATAAATCCTATGGGAGTTTCACCAGGGGAGCCCTAGGGAGGCTGGAGCTCCTGGGTTATGGTCAGGTGGTCTTGGAATTCAGGGCTCTAGGAAGTGGTTGATAAGTCTTAGATAGGGTGATGGCTAGGTGGGGTCCTAACTCATAGCACATATATGTTGTGATAGAATGTATTGAAAAGGTTTGAGAATATATCTTCCGGGTTTTGCATTCCAGTACAATGTTTCTCACAGAATGTACTTCATAAGTTGCTGTATGAAGCAGCTGCTTTGAAAATATTCATCTTTTTAAATGAAATGATTTGCCTGTGTTCTAGGCAGTGACAGTCCCTACCTCCTTGGAGATTTTCCATAGAAAACAGATAACACTAATGTGCTAAGACATCAAGGTTCTACAGACAGCTGAAGGGGCACAGAGTAAGAACACAGTGTTATAAGATGTTCCATATTCCCAAGGTCCTGAAAGTAGGCCAATTTTATGCTTCCTTTACACAAAACAGATCTGAGATTCAGAAAGACTCAGTGACCCATTCACTATAATCTATGACCCAAGTGGAGTTGGAACTCATAGTCCTAACTTTAGAACTATTGGATTTGACACTGCAAGCCCCCTCCTCCGGTAATATTGGTTCTTTGGAATCCAAAACACATGATTATAATACAGACAAATGACTATTGCCTGAGTTTATAAGAATCTGGCAATAGACTAAGTAGTCAACATGGAGTGAGCTGAAATGCAAGCTGTTAGAGACCCCAAATAAATAATTAAATGGTCAGACAATTTCTAGCTGTCTTCAAGGAATTTGAGGTACAAATTACATTCCAATATATTGAAAGAACTGAATGATGTGACTGCTAAACCATTTTTTTAAAGCGATAATGGCTCACAGGGAAAGGAACATAGAACTGAAAAGAGATAAAGTCTCAATTTTTTTTTAAAAGAATAAAAACAAAACCCAGAAAAGGAAGGAAAGGAAAGGAATATGTACCAGGCACTGTGCTAAGCTTTTTTTTTTTCTTGACAAATATTATCTCATTTAATTTTCACAGCAACCTTGGGCAGTTTTTGCTCAGTCATTTTTTAGTCATGTCTGACTCTTCATGACCTATTTGGGATTTTCTTGCAAAGATACTGGAGTAATTTGCCATATCCTTCTCCAGTTCATTTTACAGATGAGGAAACTGAGGCAAACAGGGTTAAATGACTTGCCCAGGGTCACATAGTTAGTGTCTGAGGCCAGATTTGAACTCAGGTAGATGAGTCTTCCTGTCTCCAGGCCCTGTACTCTATCCTCCTCTGCCCCATCTAGCTGCCCTTAATCATTAACCAATGAATAAATAAATAAGCATTTATTACATGCCTACCATATGCCCGAACTGTGCTAAGTGCTTAAAAGACAAAGACAAAATTGAAATAGTCTCTGTGTATTAGGGGCAGGACTAACATTGGGTTCAATGTTAGTTGGGTTCAAGCAAGTCTTGGCAAGTTAACCAAAGCAATTTTACTTCATCCTAGTGATGCAAGAATATACAACAAGGGTACAGTGGAACTTAGTTTTTCTACTTACAGATCTATCTCTTCTCCAAATGGAAAAGCAACTGATCAGTACAACAGGACAGGGTGACTTATGTGATATTTATACATCCACCAAGTCCAAGGGTCACTAAATCTATGTGGGTGGGACTCTTAGGTCACCAGGATGCTGCTTCAAAGATCAGTCAAGACTCAGGGATAACTCTGTTGACTTTTGGGGAAAACTGGTCATTGTTTGGAGAAGGGAGGGAACCCTGGTCCTATCACATACCCTAAAGCATGCTTACATTCTACTAGGGAAATAATATGTATTTATTACCTACCTTTAGTAGCGCCACCATAGTCTTGAACATGGAGCAAGGATAACCAGGAGGCTATCTACTGGCAGATGGTCTTTCTAGCATTTCCTAAGCTCCAAGGGATTTTCAGACTTGATCTGAGGACCAATTACTCTGAATGCAATTGACCCTCTTATTGGGGAAGAGAATTAGAGGTAGAAGACACAGAAGCCAAGAAAAGGAGAGGTGATTAAAAGCAAGCAGAAAAGAGGAGGAAACAGATACCATGGGGATTAGACAGGATGTTATGGGTCCAGGAAATCCTGAACCAAGATAATAAGCACAATTCAAATAGGGACCATGGTCCCACTGGAAAGAGACATTAGTGATGGTCATTCCGCCTTCCCTTTCTTTCACCCTAGAGAGGGTCAGTCATTTAGTTATTCACTTTAATCCTCACTCCCTGTCCATTTACTTCTAGGTTTGAGAAGAATTTAAGCTTATATGGTTCTTAAGCCTGCGGATATGGTAAAGTTATTGATTAATACAAATGCTAAGTTCTGTGTATATTCTATTTAATACTCACAAATAGAGGGAAAAGAGACCATTCTTTATTTTAGAAGTAGCAGTTTTCACAGTGTTAAGGTCTGCAAGGTCAAAACTATTTTCATAATATTAAGATACTTTACTTTCTAATAAAGTAAACATCAATAGATAAAACCCACACAAACAAAAGCTTGTTGGGGGTCCTCAGTGGTTTTTTTTAAGAGTAGATAGAGGGCCTACAACCAAAAAGATCAAGAACCATTATTATATGTTTGATCCAAACTGAAGTTGAAGGTTTGGGAGCTACTTCAGAAAAGTTAAACCAAGTGAGAGGGTGGTATTGAACTATTATTATTATAAACTACATATTGAAATATTATATTATAAACAATTCAATGTAATTGAAATATAATAAATATATAATTTATTATAAGTATAAACTGTTATAATATATAAACTGTTATTATACATTTGAAATCTATATACCTCTAAAGATAAAATCACTAGCTGCCAAGGAAGGGCGGGCTGTGAAGAATGCAAAGACTGAGTCTATTTTTCTTCCATTTTTTGTTTTCTCCACTGTGGCCAAGTGCTACTCTAGGCATTCGAAAGCAAAAGTAGGGACGGCTAGGTGGTACAATGGAGAGAGTACCAGCCCTAGAGTTAGAAGGGCCTGATTCCAAATCCATCCTCAGACATTTACTAGCTGTGTGACCCTGAGCAAGTCACTTAATCCTGATCACCTTCCTCCCCTCCCCCCCCCAAAAATAAATAAGAGTAAACCACATCCCATGAAGAGAGGGGAGAGTGGGATACTTGGAAAGAGAAAGTCATGCTCCTAAGAGAGGGAGCTCCTAAGGAAGCTACCCACAGGGAGGGAGAAGCAAGTTTTATGAGCATGATCAATAGATCCTCTGGCTACTGGATGATTGACAACTCAGTCTGCCCCTTGTATAAGTTAAAGGTATACAAAGTAAACACAAAAATTACATGGGAAAGAGGCACTAGAAGCTGGAGGAATCAGAAGTCTCATGTAAGAAGAATTGAGCTTTGAAAGAAGTTAGGTATTCCAAGAGGCAGAGGTGAAGAGAAAATATATTTCAGGTGTGAAAGAAAAGCTATGCCAAGGTATGGAGATAGGTGATGGAATTTCATGAATGAAGGCCCATTTGGCTGAACCTTAGAATGTGTAAAAAAGGAATAAAACATAATAAACCTAGAAAGGTAGTCTGGAGTCAAATGGTGAAGGCTTTAAATGCTAAACAGAGGAGTTTACATCTTATTCTAGAAGCAGTACAGAGATGCAAGGAATACAATAGAGCTAAAAATTGGTAAAACATGGCAACTGATTGGAAATGGGGATATGAGGGAGACCTGAGAGTAGAAGAGGACTCTGAAGTTCAGAAATTGTGTGGCTGCAGTGACTGTGATGCCCTTGATGGAAATAAAGGAGTTAAAACAGAAGAAAGGGTTTGGGGTGGTGGTGGGGAAGATAATGAATTGTGTTCTGAACATGTTGACTTGAAGATTCTTGTTGGATATCCCTGATGAGAAATGGCAGCTGGCAATGCTGGACTGGAGTTTAGCAGAGAGGCTAGGCCTGGAAATAGAGATTTGGGAGTTAACCAAATATATATACATATAAAATGCTTCATCCTGGCAAAATTTTAGAACTGATTTTTAAAAGGAACATTTGTAAACTTTAGAAAGGAAAAAAGTAATTTACTAAGAGGTAGTTAATGACACATTAAGAATAAGTTGTACAAACAATAAGTTGTACAAAACTCATCTTGTTTCTCTTTTTTTTAAAATAAGTTTATGAAGTGAATTTAATAAGTTACTGAACAAGTTAAGTGAATCAGGGAAATATCAAGTATATTGTATATTTTAGCAAGACATTTGAAAACTTTCTCCAGATTCTTCCTGTCCAATCTAATCTTGACCTTGCGGACAAGATGAGGAAATGTGAACTGGATGAGAATCCAGGTAGTTGGATCTGAAGTCAGATAACTAACCAGACAGATGACAAGAGTGTTCAAGGAGAGACATCTTCGTGGAGAGAGATCTCCAGTGAAATGCCTGTTCTTAGCCTGGTTCCATTCAACATAAAATCATGAGAATACGAAGCTAGGAAGGACCTCTGAATCTACCTCATTCAACCCCAACTTTACAGAGGAGGAGAAAAGTGATTGTTCCCAAGATCATTCACAAATTATCCCATCTTCTGACTTCAAGTCCACTGTATTTTTTTACTACACCTTAGCTGCTTGTTCAACCTTGACACACCCTTAGAGTCTAGTTAAATAATGTGGCCATGAGCAGCCCTTGAAAAACTTGCTCCACCTTCTCTATCTGTCCTCAGATTACTAAACCACTCCTTGCAAACCAATGAGTTGAGATATTTTTGGTGTGTCCTAACCCTTTAGTTTCTCTTCTAGGCCAGTTTTTGTCCAGGAGATTAGATGTTCTGATATGACTCATGGTAAAGAGAGAGAAAACGATCTTTGGTCTTTGTGTTCATATGAATTTTAAGAAATGTAGATGGTTATGTGAGGTTCAGATGGATGGCTAATGGGGAGAGCAAAGAGGACCATTCATCATGTCCTAGTAAATTCATAAGTTTATAAGATTTAGAGTTTTCAGGTATATTAATTAAGCTAGACTTGTTGTCCAGTGTCCTTATTTCACACATGAAGAAGGTGTAGGCCAAAGGCACAAAGTTCCCTCCTTTAGGTCACACAGATAGCAAATATCAGAACCAGGGTACAAGCCTAGGTCTTTGGACCCCACCCCTTAGAATTCTTGATTTTCTTCAAGCCTTAACTCAAGAACCACCTTCTTTACAGGAAGCCTTTCATAATCTCCTAGCTTCCTTTTCCCAAATCACCTTGTATTAATTTTGTACATATCTTTACATGTACAAGTTATCTGCCCCAAACAGAATGTAAGCTCTTTGAGAGAAGAGATTATTTCAGTTTTGTCTTTGTACGTCTAGCTCCTAACACACTGCCTGGGACATAACAGGTACATAATGAATGCGGATTGATTAATTCTTATTCCAAATCTAATAGTCTTTCCTTTATGCTGTTCTGTGTAACAGTATGAAAAAAAAGTTGAGGAACACAGAATTAAACCACTATGCCATAGGGTACATCAGTTTGTATTTGTTGGGTACAGTGGAGACCAAGCTACAAAATAAAACCAATTAATACCCTCCTAGCCCATATCCCCACAGCAATTGTGATCAGGGTGGCTATTATGAGCACAACCCAAAGGCTCTCCTGCCTTTTTTTTTGGTGGCAACTCTCTATCCCTTTGCTGTGATAAATAAGACATTTCAGTTCCCTTATTTGTAAAATGGGGATAATAATAGTGCCTACCTCACAGGATTGTTTTGAAGGTCAAATAAGATAATATAAAGTTCTTTGCAAACTTTAAAGTGCTATATAAATGCTATTTATTATTATTAATAATTATTAAGATTATTTATTATTAATTAATTTTTGTTGTTAGCTAATGGGAGACAACGTGATATAGTGGAAATTTAGCTCCTTGTTCCACTTCTGCCTCAGTAAGGAATAAACTTTCACTGGGCCACAGCCTTTTCTCCTTCTGTAGAATTGGCCACATGACTTCCCAGTCTGCCTGCCAACCTTTAGTCTAGTCAGCAAATTATTGATCAAGTGCCTTAGAGTTATGCAGGGGACCCAATGACAGACTTGGGTCTAAGCCTGAAAGACAAGAATCTAGCATATCCTATATATTGTTTGAAGTTCCAAGTGAGTGAGATCAGCAAAATGGTTGACCCAGTGATAAGTTTCTTGAGCTGTGATCCGTAGATCTTTACAGTTTTCCCTGCCTGGAGGCTGGAGTGAACCTAGATCCTAGTGTGGAGATCAACCTACAGTGGGAACACCAGCTCGCCTTTCCATCCTTCTTAGCATCATATACCTAGAACCAAAAGGAATTTCTATATTTTACAGATATAGGAACTGAGATCTAAGGAAGTGTGACTTGCTCAAGGTCACACAGTAAGAATCAAAGCTGGGATCTGAACCCAGTACTTTCTGAAGACTTTCAAGAAAGCAGAACCCACCATTCCTTGAGGGAGCTCATTCTACTTTGGGACAGCTTTGACAGTTGGAAAGTTTTTCCTGAGTCAAACCTAAATTGGGACCTTTGTGACTTCTACTTATTGGCCCTGATTCTGCCCTCAAGGGCCAAAACAGAACAAGGATAATCCTTTCTTGACATGATAGACTTTCAAAAAGAGAGCAATCATATCCCACCTCAGTCTTCTCTTCTCCAGGCTAAACTTTCCCATTTCTTTCAAGTGATTCTCACATGATATGAACTAAAAGCCCTGCACCATCCTTGTCTTCTTCTGAACAGGTTCCAACTTAGCAATGGCTTTCTTAAATCATAGTTCCCAGAACCAAGGACAGGCCTTGTTTTTGTTGTTTGTGCTTCACTTTGGAAGATGATCATGCCGTCAGAGAAATGATGACATGACTTGCACTTGACTTTGTTTTGAGTGAAGGAGGGCTGTGCAGGTCACCAGCCTCACTTCTGCTCCAGAGCCATCTGGATCCAGTGACCAGATATTCATCAGGATGACTGGAGATGATCCAGGATGCAATGGGAGATCCTGACTCTTTTAGGTTAAGGCCTTTTCAGGCTCTCACTTTAATGCCCATTCAGTGAATGGCTGCTTTAAGAAATAAGTCAAGGGATGACCCCTTTAATTAAAAAAAAAAATCAAACTGGGAGGGGAAGACCCTCAGGATTGAATAGGGGCCTGACAAGGGCAGAGTATAGTGAGATTATCCTCTTTCTATTCCTGGAAGTTAAGTTTTTTAATGAATCCCAAGATTGCATTAACTTTTTTTTTTTTTTTTAATGCTGCTACATCTCATTGCTGCTTTATATTGAGCTTGCAGTCCTCTAGAACCCTCAGAACTTTCCCTTTTTTTTTTCTTTTTTTTGGGAAGCAATCAAGGTTACATGACTTACTTGTCCAGGATCACACAGCTAGTAAGTGTCTGAGGTCACATGTGCACTTAGGTCCTCGTAATCCAAGGCCAGTGCCACCTAACTTCCCCTCCCCAGATCTTTTTCAAAACAATTGTCCTCAAAACTACAATCCCTATCCCTACCATGTTGCTCTTGTGAAGTGGAATTTTTCTTTTACCCAAACACAAGACTTTCCATTTATCTCTATAGAATTTCATCTTTGGGATTCTGTTCAATGTTCTAGACTATCAACAACCTTCAGACTCTAATTCTATCATTAAGTTTGTGAGATATGCCTTCTGGCCTAGTATCTTCTTCAAACTTGATGAACATGAGCACTCAATCTATCCAAGTCACTGATAAAAATTTTAAACAGCACAGTCAAGAATTAGTTCCTGGGATATTCCACTAGAGACCTACTGCCATGTGAACATTGAACCGTTGAGTCCAACCATGCACCTGGTTCTGAATTCTTCTGATCATGTCATTGCCTAATCCATATCCCACCATCTCCTTCACAGGAAATAGTCAGAGATATTTTATGAAAAGATTTGCTTCAAATTCAAGTCATGGGAGCCTGTAGCCACAACATTCCCTTCACCTACAGGTTTAGTCATCTTATCAAAGAAAGAAATGAGGTTAGTTTGGCATGACCTGTTCTTGCCTGGACTCTCTGCCCCCCTGACCATGCCCTTGCTTTCCTATCTCTGCATCTTTGCTCTTACTGTACTCTCTCATTGGAATGCCTCTTTACCTGTTGAATGCCCACCCATTCTTTAATGTTCAATTCAAATTCCATCTCATCCAAGAAACCTTTCCTGATCCTTTCATAATGACCTTTAACTTTGGATCTCATATAGCTATTGTTTCTGTGATCCCTAAAAATAATATAGGCTATTTGATGTCCTTGGGGGAATGGTCAGCAGAGTAAATGAGATGGTTTGAAGAGTTGGCCGGGAGAACTGAGGCAAGAAGGTGATAGTCAAGATGGAATGAAGGAAGGAAAGAAGGAAGGAGGGAAAGAAGGAAGCATTTATTATTCACCTACTGTGTGATAAGCACTAGAGAAGGAAATGGCAAGCCACTCTAGTATCTTTGCCAAGAAACCCCATGGCCTGTATTGGCATGCTATGGTCCACAGGGTCATGAAAAGTTGGACATGATTCAACAACATGCTAAATAAAACTCTGAGAGGTGGTTGTTATTATTATCCCCATTTTAGAGTTGAGGAAACTGAGGCAGATGGAAACTTAGACTTGTCCAAGAACACATAACTGAGCCCAGATTTGAAGCCAGGTCTTTCTGACTCTAGGGGTGGGGAACCTGCAGCCCTGAAGCCATATGTTCTGTGAAGTTTGGATTCAATCAAAAGGCCCCCTAGAGGGACATATGTGACCTTGAGACCACAGGTTCCTCACTCCTGTAATCTAGACACTTTGTCATCCAGCTGGATCTTGGTTGATAGAGCCAAAGGTATGCCCCATGTGAGGATGTGAGATTTGAGATATATACTTGTATAAAAGTCAGCCTCAAGCAATGGGTCAGAAGCAGGTAATCAGGCAGATAGACATCCAGTATCCAGGGAGAGAGAGTGTGGATATAGGAAGGCAAGAATTTTGAGATTATCTCTTCATAGAATTATAGATCTTAGAGATATAAGACCAACCTCTTCTAGTACAACCTCTTCATTTACAGGCAAGGAAACTGAGACCTAGCAAAATTAAGTGACTTGCCTAAGGTCATACAGGGAATTAAAACAGGCAGAGCCAGGACTTGAACCCAGTTCGTCTCAATCCAAATCCAGTACATTTTCCACTATTCAATTTGTAAACGAGCAAAGTAACTTACCCAAGTTTATACGGAGAGTAAGCAGCACAGCCAGAATTAAAGCCCAAGTCTTTCTACTGTAAATTCTAAACTTTTCCCACTACTCCAGGGATAAAAAACACAGGAAAAGTCAGAGTAAAGGAAATGCCAGAGGTCAAGTTTTGCTTCTGACATTCAATTCAATAAACATTTATTAAGTGCCTATTATATGCTAGGCCTGTGCTGAGTCCATGTATTGAGCTTTACACTCTGCCCACGCAGGAACACCAAAAAAACGTTGGTGGTTTCATGATGTGTTGTTGTGGAACCATCCTAAAGAATTCAAAGTCAGACCACCTCTAATCCAAGTTTAGGCATTTATTGAGATTGGCGCCTCTCATGAAGCAGGGACTACGTTCTGCAAGAGGAACTACTGGTTCAGAGAAAGCAAGATGGATTTTTATAGAGCAAAGATGCAATTACATAACAGAATTTATGAATAGTAAAAAGGCTGGAGGTGTTTGTTAAGGGATTATGTAATAGGAGAGGGTTCCCAGCCTCAGTGAAATTGAGCATGCGATTATCTATATATATAGATATAGATGTAGATATATAGATATATATTATAATAAGCCTCCCTACATCATAAGTTCACTCTAGGTCAGTTCTTTACTATTACTGCACAAGTGCCTACTTAGGCAAAGTCCCTTCCATTCTTTTGGGGTCCACATCCTGTTGGGGCATCCTGGTGATGCTGCTTTCTTATTGGCTGGCTATTGTGGTCCTGTCTGAAATTAAATGGATGTGGTTGTAGTTGTGGTTGAGTGCATGGACACATCTACTGTCTCTGTGGGAAACATGAAGAATGGGTCTGAGGCAGTGCCTACTTAGAGGCAGTGTCTGGGATCCCATCGTGTGGACACACCTGTTATTCTAGTGAGCAGTGAGGCATATATAAAGAAGTTAGGATATTGAGTGTGTGTGTGAGGGGTGAGTGGCTAGGTAGGGGCAGTGGGCCTGCTGTTCAGTGAGGCCTGTAGGGAAGTTAGAATATTGGGGCTGGAGGTAGCTTTATTAGGATTCCGTCACAGGAAGTATAAAAAGAGACAAAAGAGAGCGTCTGTCCTCAAGGAGGTTGTGATCTAATGGGGAAGACAGCATGCAAGCAAATATATACAAAGCAAGCTATATTCGGGATAAATAGGAACTAACTAAAATTATAAATTTTAATATGTTAACATTATATATTATCTTAAATATATTCATATAATAATACCTAATTAAAAAGAGGGAAAGCACCAGAATTAAGAGAAATTTTGAAAAGTTTCCTGTAGAAAGCGGGATTTTTATTGGGACTTAAAGGAACCAACAAAAATTAGTAGTCAGAACAGAGGAGGGAAAGTATTCTAGGCTGGGAGAATGTCTAGAGTCAAGAGATAAGAGATCTTATTCCTGGAATAGCCAGGAAGCCATTGTCAATGGATCAAAGTGTATGCGTTGAGGAGTAAGGTAGAAGAAGACTGGGAAGGTAGAAGCTGGCCTTGAATGCCAAAAAGAGCATTTTGTATTTGCTCCTGGAGGCAATAGGGAGCCACTGGAATTTATTGAGAAGCAGGACAGCATGATCAGACCTGAGTTTTAAGAAAATCACTTTAGTGGCTGAGTGGAGAATGGATTGACATAGGGAGTGACTGGAAGCGTAAAAGCTATTGCAATAATCCAGGCATGAGGGGATAAGGGTCTGTACTAGAGTGGTGGCAGTGTCAGAGGAAAGAGGGTTGCATATTGGGGAAATATTGTAAAGGTGAAATCAGCAATATCTTAGATGTGAGGGGTGGGGGAAAGGGATGAGACATAGTGAGGAAAACAGGATAACTCCTAGCTTGGGAGCCTGAGGGACTGGGAAGATAGTGTTGCCCTCTGCAGTAATAGGGAAAGTAGAAAGGGGGAAGAGGGTTCAGGGGGAAAGATAATAAGTTCAGTTTTGGACATGTTTAGTTTCAGATGTCTACTGGACATCCAGTTTGAGATGTCTGAAAGGTAGTTGGAGATGTGAGATTGGAGATCAGCAGAGAGGTTGGGATAAGAAAGGTAGATCTGAAAATCATCAACACAAAGATGGTGATTGCATCCATGGGAACTGATTAGATCTCCAATGAAGTAATATAGAGGGAGAAGAGAAGAGGACCCAGGACTGAACCCTGAGGGACACCTACAAATAGAGATAACAGATCTGGAGGAAAATCCAGTAAAGGAGACAGAGAAGGAGTGGTCAGAGAGTTAAGAAGAGAACCAGGAGAAAGTGATGTCCTGAAAACCTAGAGGGAAGATTATCAAGTAGAGAGTGGTCAACGGTGACATCCACTACCCATATGAAACTTGGGCAAGTCACTTTACCTCAGTTTCCTCATCTGTAAAATATGGGGAGCAGGGGGAGTTGAACAAGATAGATTCTGGGGTCCCTTCTAGCTCAAAATGTGGTCTGGGGACTGACTTCTGGGGGTCTCTGAGATCCTTTCAGGAAGACTGTAAAGTCAAAATTGTTTTCATAATAGTATTATGATATTTTAATTTTTAATGTCATAAACATCAAATGAGGAGAAGCCACATAAACAAAATCTTGTAAATTTTGTAAGAATGTAAAGGGGTCCTGAGACCAAAAAGTTTGAGAACCAGTTACAGGAAAAATATTCCCACTGAGTTCATATGACAGGTAACAGCTGTCAAATAACATTATCTCAATGCAGAGATTCCCAAGATTAAAACTTAGGTTTTATTATGCTTAAGCACAGGTTGAGAGTTCAGAAAAAAATAACTCTGAAACCTGATTAGGGATCCAACAAAACTTGGGTAGTTTTCAATTATATCAGAGAGACAGAGAAATAAGTTTTGATGACATAGCAACCTCACATGTCCTTTTAGGCCATAAATGTTAAACAGACTTAGTTAAACAGAATCATAATCTCATACATTCTCAGAGAAACAGGTTTAGTTTAACAGACTTAGTTTTAGAGTCCATAGGTTAAGTAAATTTGTGAGATTTAGCATTTATAATGGGCTAATTGAGACAAAAATAACCAGAGTGTCCAAGCCAGTTGGGATCCTTCCACAAAGAAAACAAGTTAAATTACTTTGGGAAGCCTGGCATCCCTTTTGGCTTCTTATCTCAGAAATGTCTTATGCCTTCAGCAAATTTTAATATCCCATGGGACAGACATCAGCCAACCCACTTAATGTTAACATCCCCTGAGATAGGGTTTGGTTAGTCAGATAAAGTCCTAACCAGGAGTAGCAGTCCTGATCCTCAAATAATAAAGATTAATAAAAAGAAATGAAAAAATACTTATAACAAAGAGTTACGATATGACACTGAGTCAAGACATTGCCTCTTATCCTCAAGAGGAACTAGTCTGGCGTCTGTAAATGGAGATACAGTGGGAGCAGATAAGACAGCTGCTAGCATGGGCAGATCCTGACTCACACAATTTTAATTACTCATAGGTTAATAGACCAAAAGAAACTACCCAAAGGATGGGAACAGGCCACCTGATAAAGACTGTAGACATTCTAGCCTAAGGAAGAGTCAACAATCCCAGCATGCATAGTAAAGTGGAGCAGGTGAAGTGATCTGGCCTGACTCCGTCCTGCCTATAGTTTTTTGCATGTTAACATACATAGAAAGTGGAATGTCTCTATGTCCGGTTTCTTTTTGACTATGCACAGATGAAGTTAAATAGAGCTGGCTCTAAGATATTATTATGGGTGTTTTTATTTCCTTTTATTATTCAGGGTGCAGGGCCATTCCTCCTTCAAATTTTGGTTAAAACTGACTTAATTTTAGCCTCACCTGATGAGAACCTGTCCCATGGGATATAAAAATTTATTTAGAGTCTTAAGCTTTTGATTATTCCTTATATAAGAAGCCAGAGAAAGAATCTCAACTGTGCCTGACTCTTTGGTGACATCCTTGTGAATTCTCCTGCTCAGTCTTCTTCAAACAGTCTATTTGTGAATCCTCTTCCTGTTGTTCAATAATTCAATTGTTTCAGCCAGATCTGACTTTTCATGACTCTATTTGGGGTTTTCTTAGCAAGAATACTGGAATGGTTTGCCATTTCCTTCTCTAGCTCACTTTACTGAGGAAACTGAGGCAAGAAAGGTTATGTGACTTGCCCAGGGTCACACAGTTAGTAAGTGTATGAGGCCAGATTTTAACTCAGGAAGAGGAGCCTAGCGCTCTACTCACTGTACCACCTAGCTATCCTAGTTTAATCTATAATCTGATTTAGTTTTCATATAGAGTTTGATGATGTTTGTTTCCTTAGGGGACATATGAGATTATGACTCTTTTTAACTAAATTTGTTCAGTTTTTAAGATATTAAAGGAAGTATGGGATTGTAGATTTTTCTTCCCTTTAACTTTTCATGGCCTAAAAGGAAGACTGAAATAAGTAAATGAATATGTCATGGCTGATATGATTTTTTTTTTTATTTTGTAATGTTTAACAATCACTGCCATACAATTGCGATTTTATCCCTCCCCACCTACTCCCCACTACCCCCCTCCCTCCCCACGACTGCATACAATTCTGTATAGATTCTACATATACTTTCCTATTGAGTATATTTTCACTATAGTCATGCTATGTAGTCAGACTAAGATAAATGAAAGAAATCGTATAACAAATCAGAACATGATACACAAACACATACACATACACAAACATGATCTGCTACAATATGTGAGTTACTTCCATATTTCTCTCTCTGAGTGTGGCAGGCATTTTGCCTTGAGATCCTCCATTGGGATTTTTTTTTTTTTTTTTGGTAAGAAGTTCTTGTGTTATTACAAAAATCTAAGTCTACCAGAAAAAACTCTCACACACTGTGGTTGTTGCTGTGCATAAAGTTCTCCTGGTTCTGCTCCTTTCACTCAGCATCAGGTCATATAAGTCCTTCCAGGCCTCTCTGAAGTCTTCTTGTTCATCATTTCTTATGGCACAATAGTACTCCATTACATTCATATACCATAATTTATTCAGCCATTCCCCAATTGATGGACATCCCCTTGACTTCCAGTTTTTGGCAACTACATAGAGTGCTGCTATAAATATTTTTGTACATGTGGGACCCTTTCCCATTTTTATGATCTCTTGGGGATGTAGTCCTAGTAGCGATATTGCTGGGTCAAAGGGTATGCACATTTTTGTAACCCTTTGGGCATAGTTCCAAATTGCTCTCCAGAATGGTTGGATGCGCTCGCAGCTCCACCAACAATGAATTAGTGTTCCAACTCTCCCACATCCTCTCCATGGCTGATATGATTTTGCTTATAAGAAGCCTTGTCAGAATCCTAGTGGTTGCTCTGGTTTTCTCTGAGGCCTGAAAACTATGCCTGAGCATAATATAAAACCTATGTTTTTAACTACCATAATTTCTTCATTGTGGTCAATATATGATATATTATTATATTATATTATCATATTTAATATTATATATTATATAATAATGTAAGCAATTACCCATCACCAACATATGATCGGTAGCCAAGTGAAGATACTTTTCCCATACCAATATCCCCTATCTTTCAGCTATCCAAAGATTTCCATTTCTTTTAACCCTTCCTCCTATATAAACCAAGAAAGGATCTGAAATCATGTGTATAGTTGGTTTATTGGTCATGTGGGTTATGCGGTCTAGACGGGACTCCCAAGGGAGGCACAAAGAGATATCTCCTGAGCTTTCCTCAACCTATTGTCCTCCAAAGGAGACTTGGATTCTTCTATGAGGACAACTGAGTGGTCAGCCTCTGGGCCCTAATCTCAGCCTCCAAAACCTACATGGCAACACATACCCTACATGTGGAAGTACAGTCCACAAATATGGAGTAATAATCCCTGCTCACTTATTTTTTGCAAAAATGGAAATAATAATAAAGCTTTGGATATTTAAAAAATTATGTCCTTATGTTTTGCAGTATTTTGCCTCAGGAGCAGCCCCACAGTTGAGGATACAAGGTGATACTTACGTAGAACATGCTACCTTAATAGTTCAAGGCTAGGCAGGCTACCCTTATTATTGAGTGATCCCAAAGCTTCAATTCGAGGAGATGAATTTTCTTACATTGATTTATACCTTTGATGGCCTTGAAAGAGTTTAAATCGGAAGGACTTAAGTTTAAATCTGTATATTTGCTGTGCTTTTTAAAGAGTATCTTTAAAGGAAGGATTCCTCCCATCCCCTGGCTGTTGTTTTAATTCCTGTGATGGTGAATCTTGCTGACATCCTCTGTTTTCATTCCCCAGCCTTTTGACCTACCCAAGGTTCACACACTGGGTATTACCTCAGGGGAGACAGAGAGACAGGAAACTTCCTCTTTGACTTAGAAAGTTCGAGACATTTTTGCTGCCTCAAAGGAGGATTTTGTCTTCCCATTTTTGAAAACATATTTTGTTTGCATTTTGTCTTTTCTCTCCAGGAGAAGCAGATTTTCTTTAGAGGCAAAATTTTGCTTTTTCTTAGTTGTATTCTAGAATTTTTCTAAATGTAAGTTCTTTTGTATTATTTTTGTTTTTTTCTGGAAGTGTTGTTGCTCCTGACCTCCCCTCCCCGGTGCTATCTTAACTCCTGGGCGATTTGGAGTTAATGAGGCTGAGTTGCACAAAGTTATCCGTCTCATTCCTCCGGAGTCATGATCTTATCAAAGCTAGTTTGTCTTCATACCAAGCTGATATTAGCAGGAAGAGATTAGCCTGGAATCAGGAAGACCTGAGTTCAAATCCAGCCTGTTGGTTACTTCTATTTGCCTAGGTTTCCTCACTCATAAAACAAGAATGGTAATAATAACAGCCCTCTCAGTGTCATTGTGAGGATCAAGTGAGACCCGGTTAGAAAAGGTCTTAGCATAGTGCTTAGCAAACACTGGTCACTTAATAAATGCTTATCCTTCCTTTCCATCTCTGTCTAAGACTAGTCCTTTCTCTACCTCCCTTCAATGGGAAGTCAGGGTCACCGGGGGGGTCATCCCCCCTTACTTGGCTTCTTGAGCTTCTCCCAAGTAGTGGGCTTGGAGTATTTTGGGCCAAATTTGCCGTAAATAAAAACATTTCTCTTTCAATTTAAAAATAAACATAAGGTGATGAAGGGGGATTGGTAAAGACCAGTCTGTGGAAATTAAGCAGTTGACTTCTTCCTTCCTCTTTCTACACTCCTGGATCTTGGACTCTCCTCCTCCTGTGGTCAATCAGTGGTCACCTTTCTGATGCAGAAGAGGAACAGAGGTGTTCTGGCTCCCCAAGGAAGGGTCGCAGACCTGAAGGGCCCTCAGGGTCCATCAACTAGAATTACAATTACATAGTTTTTAGAAAAACAAAACAATTCCAATTAAATTCATTCAAGCCACCAAAAATAAAAAGAAATCTAAAACTTCTGGATTGAAGTACTTGCTTCTGATATCTGCAACTTGTGTGAACTTATGTTCAGTCACGCTTAACTCTTTGGGACCTTATTTTTGGGTTTTTCTTGAGCAAAGATACTGAAGTGGTTTGCCCTTCCTTTTTCCAGCTCATTTGACAGATGAGTAAACTGAGGCAGAATTAAGTGACTTGCCTAGGGTCACATAGCTAAAGTTTCTGAGCCTAGATCATCCTGTCTCCAGGCTTGCCACTCTAGTCACTGTGCCATCTAGCTACCTAAATTAGTCCTGGAGCCTACATTTTGGGAAGGACTCAGACCAATCTACCTTTGTTCTTTTGGCTGTACTTTAGGGACTTCAGAACCATACCCATGTTCTAGCTCCTGTATGTCCCTATGACTGCTGGTAGATCTGTCTGCCTCATGTCTCTCCTCATCCTAAACCATCTTCCCTTCAGCCACTGAAGTGATTTTTCCAGATCTGACCATTTCAATCTCCCTTCTCCTCTCCCCAATAAACTCCAGTAACTCCTTATCCCTCCAGGATCAAATACAAAGTACTCTGTTTGGCTTATAAAGCCCTTCATAAGGTAGGCCCCTCATACCTTTCCATTCTTACACCTTACTCTCCAACATATACTCTTCCTGGATCCTCCACGAATAAAAGACTTCATCTCTTTGCTCTGGACATTTTCTCTGGCCATCCCTCATATCTAGAATGCTCTCCCTTTTAAAGTCTGCCTATTGACTTCCTGGTTTCCCTAATAAATATTTATGAATTAATTGATTGATTGCAGCTTTCCAAAACTCCCAGTAGGTAGTTCCATTAAACCTTTCTGGAAGAAGCCCTCTGTTATGGGCCTTGCCACAGTGCTCCAGAGGGGATTCTTTCATTTTCCCTGTTGTCACATCATCAGAACTCAAATGCAGAGCCTCATCAAGTACTTTTTCTCTGAACTACTCTTCCCCTCCATATCTGGTCTCACATGAAAGTTTGCCCAAGAATCAAAAAAGGAATGATGGCCTGTTTTTCTCCAGGCACACAGTTGCCATTGTTTCCTTCCTATTTCAGCATTTCCCATGAGTCTAGCAGTGAACAAAACACCTTCATTTCTCCCCAATCGTTTCTCCCACCTTATAGGTCCCCTTGGGAGCAACTGGGTTGTTCCAATTCTCTGGGGCTGCTAAGCACTAAGCTAAGAGGGTAGAGGGAGGAGATGAAATCTTGTTACATACACCATCATCCCTTACACTTGAACTAAAACACATTAACATGAATGATTTAATTCTCCCAAATATTTGCCATTTTAGCCCTAAGTGAATAAAATCCAGGGCTTTTCCTCCTCTGTGGAAAAATGTCTGATTCACTAGGGATAGTGTGTGTGTGTGTGTGTGTGTGTGTGTGTGTGTGTGTGTATGTGTGTGTGTGTATGTGTGTGTATGTGTATGTGTGTGTGTGTGCGCGTATGTTTGTAAAAATCACAGGACTTCAGAGTTGGAAGGGATCTCAATATTATTATTTTTGTATCATTTATCTATATTTTACTTTTTAAAATTTTTATTTAAATAGTATTTTTTTTTCTGACAGATAGACTATTCTTAGTTCTTCTAATTCGATTGCTTCATTGTCTAAGGTACCTTTTAGCAAGTTGTATTTTTCTTCTTTATCTGTTTTAATTAGGTATATTTTTGCTTTTACTTTGTCTAAGATCAGGATTGCTACCCTTGTTGTTTTGTTTTTTTACTTCAGCTGAAGCATAACAGATTCTACTCCAGCCCCTTACCTTTACTCTGTGTGTGTATCTTGTAAGCAACATATTATAGGATTCTGGTTTTTGATCCACTCTGCTATCCCCTTCTGTTTTATGGGAGAGTTCATCCCATTCACATTCACAGTTATGATTGCCACCTGTGTTTTCTTTCTCCTCTTTGCTCTCTCTCTCCTTTCACCCTTTCCCTCCTCATCAATGTTTTGCTTCTGTCTACCACTTCCCCTGATCTTCCCTCCCTTATTCAGTTCCCCAACCCCTCCTCCCTTTACTTAATCCCCTCCCCTCCTACTTCCTTATTGGGTAAGATTGATTTCTATATTCTACTGGTTGTGCATATCATCCTTCTTTGAGTCAATACTGATGAAAGTAAGTTTATTTTTTTTTTAAAGAACAACAAGGATTTATTCATTTTTTATACTGTACATATTTTCTTTTTAAAAAATATTTAATTTATTGATTTTCAGGTTTCAACATTCACTTTCATAAGTTTTAAGTTTTCTATCCCTCCCTTCCCTCTCCCTCCCCAAGATGGCATGCAATCTGATAGGGGCTCTACACATACATTCCTATCAAACACATTTTCACATTAGTTGTGTTGCATGGAAGAATTATAACCAATTAGAGAAACAATGAGGAAGAAAACAAAACAAAACAAAAGAGAAAAGAATGCTTCCTTCTGCAATCCAACTCTATAGTTCCTTCTCTGGATGTGGATGGCATTTTCCATCATGAGTCCTTTGGAAAAGTTTTAGGTCCTTGCATTGCTAGGAAGGGCTAAGTCTATCAAAATGAGTTCTCACACACTGTGGTTGTTACTGGATAAAATGTTCTCCTGGTTCTGCTCACTTCACTCAGCATCAGTTCATATAAATCTTTCCAGATTTTCCTGAAGAACACCTACTCATTATTTCTTACAGCACAATAATATTCCATTACATTCACCACAACTTTTTCAACCATTCTCCAATTGATGGGCATCCCCTCAATTTCCAATTCTTGGCCACCACAAAAAGAGCTGCTATAAATATTTTTGTACATCTAGATCCTCTTCCCATTTTTATGATCTCTTTGAGATACAGTCCTAGAAGTAAGATTGCTGGGTGAGAGTAAGTTTCAAGTAATGCCCATCATCCACCCTCCCATCTTCCCCTCCACTGTAATGGTTCTTTCTTGCCTCTTCATGTGAGATAATATAGTCCGTTCTACCTCTCCCTTCCTTCTGCACCCTTTATAGTCCTCTTTCTCATCCCTTAATTTTTCTGATCATTTCCTCAAATTCATCTTCTATCCATATCCCCTTTCTGTATATATTCCTTTTATCTGTACTGATAGTCATACAATTTTTAAGAGTTACAAGTATCATCTTCCAGTGTAGGGATGTAAACAGTTTAGCTCTATTGAATCCCTTATGTTTTCTTTTCCCTTTCAGCCTGTTTATGCTTCTCTTGGGTTTTGACCTTGGAGGTCAATTTTTTTTTTTGTTTAGTTCTGGTCTTTTCCTTATGAAGGCTTTAAATCCTTCCCTTTCATTAAGATCTTAATATAATTTATTCCATCCCATATAAGGCTGGTCCTAAAATATAAACCCACTCTTGTCACTTTAGGGAGAGGGTTAGGTCAAAATCTTGACCCTCCTTACAACTTCCAGATTCCTTATTGTTATCTTCAAGAGGATGATCCTGGAGTATATTTGTTAGATGGCAAAGTAATCTAGTGAACAGAATTGTTGAAGATGGAATCAGAGGACTATGTTCCAAATTCTAGCTCTGATAACATACTGTGTGACTATAGGCAAGTCAGTTAACGTCCCTAATCATCAGTTTCTTCATCTATAAAATGAGAATATTTCCTCTGAGAGTAATTGTAAAGAAAGTACTTTGTAAAAATTAAAGTATGCTTGATCTAATAGAGCAAAACATAGCCTTAAAGGTTCTATTCCCAAAAGGACCTTCTAATATATATGTCAAGATCATAAAAAGGAACTCCAAGTTTCCTTGATAGATGCCACTATGGAGCCAGACAACCATCACATTGTTCAACATTCCACTGATAATCAATATCAAGTCAGTCACAAAATAAGGAGACATTCCTTTGACAAAGAGGTTTGCTACTGTCACAGAGGATGTCCTGTGCAAAGGCCAAATGGAAGAAGGATTCCCTAATAAATGATGAGATCATCCAGATACTTGTGCTTGTGGAAGACATGATACTGACTGCGTTAAGCCTCAGAGTACTACAAGGCCTTCTCAAGGACCTTCATAGTTGTCATAATTAAATTAATTATGATTCTATCTAACTAATTGCAGCTGATTTTATGATTATTTTCATTATCTTTGATACCAGAGACAGAGAACAAAACAGTAGTGTTTTATTTTGAAGATACTTGTCATCCAAAAATGCATCAAAACCACCTGCATGTTCTAGCAAGTAGCCTGATTTGAACACCGTTCAATGCTACCATGGTTTCTGCTCTGTGTCCTTGTTCATTGCCCCATCCTGGGCCTATAGAACTGCTTTGAACTTTCCATATGAACTCAGTGGAACAAATCCAGAATACAATAAGTAGTCCCAGAGTGCCAAATGCAGAGCTATCTCTAGGGAGTCTTTCTTGGGCCTGTATGATGTCTGGTTTGGAGTATTGCCAGCAGGTAGGAGGGAAGGGAAGGGAAGGGAAGGGAAGGGAAGGGAAGGGAAGGGAAGGGAAGGGAAGGGAAGGGAAGGGAAGGGAAGGAAAGGTAGCAAACCTCTTTGTCAAAGGTCTGTCTCCTTATTTTATGAGTGACTTGATATTGATTATCAATGGAATGTTGAACAATGTTATGGTTCTCTGGCTCCATAGTGGCATCTCTCAAGGAAACTTGGAGTTCCTTTTTATGATCTTGACATATACATTAGAGGGTCCTTTTGGGAATAGAATCTCTCAGAATTCCCTCTCAGAATTTTGATCTGAGAAGGGCTGAAAAGAAGGGGAGAATGTTGGGCCAAAGTTGCCCTAAATTATTGTCATCCAAAATGGTGTTGTGTAAGTGCTAAGCCCATGAGAACTTGATGAAGTAAATCTGATAGCAGCATGCCAGGCTCCAGAATCCTTGGAGAATATGGGATGTGATGTCATGAAACTAGAGAGAGAGAGAAAAATGATTTTTTTAACCTATTTTTTGGGGGTGAGGACAAAAAGGAAAAACTGGGAAATGAATACACTTCCATTTAAAAAAAAAATCGGTAAAACCTGAAACCAATATGGCCTATGGACAGTGGCCAGAATTTTGCATGAATAATGTTCTTATTCATTTTGTCCAGTGATTTCCATTTCCCTCTTTCTACTTTATTGCAGGGCCACAAAAGTAAAAATACATGTCCCCAGACAGAAATTTCAGCTTGGCAGCTTGGGACAGGACATTTTGCCACTTGAACAAATTTATAACCAAAGCCATGCAGCAGGGAATGAACTGTACCTCTGCCATTGTTCCAGACTTTTAAATTATAAATCATCAAGCAGACAAAATTAAGTTGTGATAGGCAGTGCACTTGCAGAAAGCCAACACGTCTCAGCAAGCCCTACTTGAAAAGCTCAAGGGTTCAAGTCTGATGACTTTAAACTGTTCCCACTTTTCCATAATAGAAGTGTTTGACTGCTTCTTCCCTATCAGTTCTTTGGATCAAAAGTGAGGGGGTTCTTTCCAAAACTCTTATAGCATTGCCAAAGAAGAACAAAGATAGATCATTAGATCTGGCAATTAAGAGGTTGTTGGTAACTTTGGAGAGAGTAATTTTGATTGAATGATAAGGTTGGAAGCCAGATTGTAGAGTTAAGAAAAGAGTGAGAGGAAAAGCAGAGGCATCTATTGTTAACTTCTCTGCAGGCTTTAACATGGGTGACTGCTCTTCTTTCTAGATTTTCAGGACACTGCTCTCTCCTGATTCTACTCCTATTTGATTGTCCCTTATCAATTACCATGTTGTCTCTTCCCTTCCCTTCCTTTCCCTTTTTCCTTCTCCCTTCTCTTCCCTTCTGCTTTTCCCCTTCCCTTCTTTTTTCTTCCTTTCTTTTCCCTTCCCTCCCCTTTTTCCTTTTCCCCTTCCTTTCTTTCCCTTCCCTTCTCCCTTCCTTTCCCCTGTCCCTTCCCTTTCCTTTTCCTTTCCATTCCCTTCCCTTCCTTTCCCTTCCCTTCCCCTTCCCCTTCCCTTCCCATCTTTACTTTTCTCTTCTTCTTCTATACCTCTTTACTTGGTAACATTATTAACTCCCATGGATTTAATTGTCATCTTTATGTCAATGATTCTTAAATCTACTTACCCAGCCTAAACCTCTGCTGACCTCCAGTCATGCACCTCCAATTGCCTATTAGACATATTGAACTGGATGTCCTATAGACATCTTAAACTCAACATGTACAAAACTAAATTCATTATCTCCCTAAGCCCCGCCATTCTGTTGACTTCCCTATTACTATCAAAGGTACCACCATTCTCCCAGTCCCCCAAGTCTGCATCATAGTCATCATCTTTGGATATCATCCTTGACTCTTCACCAACTCTCACCCCCCCATATCCAATCTGTTGCCAAGTGTTGTCAATTTCACCTTTCTTACATCTCTCAAATATGATCCCTTCTCCCTCCGGATACTACTGTCACCCTGGTATAGGCCCTCATCCCCTCGTTAGTGCAATAGCCTGATGGTTAGTCTGCCTATTACAAGTCTTTCCCCATTCCAGTTCATCTTTCATTCAGTCACCAAAGTGATCTTCCTAAAATGCAGGTCCAATCATTTTACCCCACTACTCAGCAGCCTCCAATGGTTCCCCCTCTCTTCCAAGATTAAATACAAAATTCTCTGCTTGGAGTTCAAATTCCTTCATAACCTAACCCTCTTCTACCTTTCCAATCTTCTTACATCCGACTCCCTGCCATGAACTCTTCAATTCAGTAGCATTGGCCTCCACATTATTCCTTGAACAAGATACTCCATCTCTACACTGGGCATTTTGACAGCCTGTTCCCCATACCTGGAATGTTTTCTATCCTAAACTCAGCCTCTTGGCTTCCCTGGCTTCCTTCAAATCTGAGCTAAAACCCCATCTTCTACAGGAAGTCTTTCCCAATTACTCTTAATTCTAGCGCCTTTCCTTTGCTGATGATTTCTTATTTATTTTGTATGTAACTTGCTTCTGCATAGATATTTGTATGTTGTCTCACCCATTAGATTTTGAGTTCCTCAAGAGTAAGAGCTATTTTTGATTTTCTTTGTATCCCTAGCCCTTAGTCCAGTGACCTAACCGTAGCACACAGGAAATGTTTTGTTTTTTTTAACTGACTGACTGACTGAATGGTTTCTAGATGAGTAAGATGAAGGATACATTTTTCTTTAAATGTAAGCATAGCATCTGAAGATTTTGCAAGCAATTCACTGTGTCTATGAAAGAAACTTGCTCCCTTACCCCCATAGTCAGTGATATATATCAGTTAGTATTATCTAATTTTATTCTCACAACAACACTTAGAAGTAGGGGCTATAATCACCATTTTATAGAAGAGGAAACTGAGGCAAAGTAACTTGCTCAGGATCACACAGCTAGGAAGTGTCTGAGGCCAGAGTTGAAATGTATAAGCTACTAAAAATCTAAAGCAAAGTTAATATGAGAGCCAGAGTCATTCAAGTTCCAGATAACCATTTTAAAAATTATTGATATCATTTGTTTCATCATCTACATTTCTCAGTGTATCACATTCCCCTCCCTTTCCCAGGGAGATATCCCTTATAAGAAAGTATAAAAGAGAGGGGGGAAAATAGTTCAGTAAAACTAACCAACATATTGAAGAAAATCTTACATTATATGCAGTGTTCCATACCCATAGTCCTTTACCTTTGCAAAGAATGGGGTACAAGAAGTGTCTCTTGTTACACCTCTTGTCTGAGGCCAAGTCTGGTTATTATAATTTCATAGCATTCAGTTTCTAAGGATCCTGAGTTTGGCAGTCCATCCTTTCAGAAACTGTGGAGGCAGACTCCTGGACTTGTACCAAAGGTCAGCAAAGGATGCATGGATGATCTCAGAGGAAATATTACACTTTTCTCCCTTCTCTCCCACCCCATTGGCCATATCATCACAGAGAGTAGAACAGTAGAAGACAACACATCCAACCAGCAGCAGAGAAAGATAGAGAGGATAAATACAGGTAGATGGTCTCCAGAGGGAGGAAGCACAAGCCCTTATGACCGTAGGGAATTTGAAGCTGAAATGAAGTACTGGCTATGAACTCAAGATGGAAACAGATTTCAGAGAGGTCAGATAAGCCTACCTATCAGAGAGATGCATCCAAGGGGAGCCTGGGTGAGGATTCTACAAAGAGTACCAGGATTTATGAATAACCCTTTACCACATATGTATCTCACATGTGTTTTCCACCATCATTATAAGTGTAAGCTTGAGCCCACTATTCCCAAGATTCTGTATGTATTTATAAATGTACCCCAGACTTTTGTGGGGAATATTTTGTACCAATTGTTCTTTAAATAAATCTTTAGTAAATAAATGCCTTTGCTAAAAGCTATTAAGTTTGCTGGCCAATGGCTAATGGATAGCATACTGAGGATGGCTCAGAAATAATAGTATTAGAGGCATAGACCCATAATTTTTTTCCCCTAGAACTTGTGGTTACTGTTATTTATCTGAGTATGTGATGAATGGAGAGAAGTCAATGGGGACAGTGGGCTATATTACACTTTGGGGGCTTTGTCTAGAATGTATTTGGGTACCCTTTTCAATTACGAGGATCCACTGGAGAGATTCTCTATCTAGGACTCTTTTAATTGGTTACCCTAGTTTCACAGGGATCCCCTAGAGGAAAATTAGCATATTTTTATTTTCTTTTAGATTGTAATTGAAAAGTTAACTCTCTGATGTGGTTTCTTTGTGAGTCAGATCATTTCCTTTGAGATAATTTTGATTGTTTGAATGCTTTTGTACTATTACTTGCTATATTACTTTACCTATTATCAATGCTATCACGAAAATTAAAGGTATGTATTTTGAATCCCTAAAATAATGGTGCCTAGCCAATTGCCTACAGCATAGTATGATAGTTCATATGTATCCATATATCTTCTTTTTTACTTTTAAGCAGACCGAGATTGCTTGCTTTATAAAGACAAGAATCCAGTCAGTTTGTCTGAGATCCTTATGGACTGAAGGTCCATAGGATAAAAATTTGCCTACTGGCCTAGAAACTTTACTTAATCCCAAGTTTTTTTTTAAAAAAAATATTTTGGGGGAACTCCACTCCACTATGGTGTTTTTACAAATTTGTTTTGTTTTCAAGTTAATTTTCCTAATGAGGAATGAATGTGGACTTGCAGTTGGATTTCCCATGTTTCAGGGATCCAGGGAAATTTCAAGTGTCCAAGTATAGACTTAGAGAAATTTTCCAGGATTAAATATGGTTTGAATCTGTAGGTCTATAAAAGAGGAGTCTTTAATTGGGAGAGGGAGAGGAGTGCCATAACCCTTCTTCACCCCTATACCACATAAAGTACCAATTTGTTATCATATTTGGTACATGACTGGGCCCAGAACAGAAAGTTCTCTGAATATAAGGGGGAGAGGATAAGTATCTTGGTCCACATGGCGCCAGTGGGTCAGTGTTGTTACACATGCATCAAGCCAAAGAAGTTTGTGTTCTCACAGAGGTGAGGGGGTCAATAGTAATCAACCTCAGGTCTTTAATCCCTGTGGAGAGTCACACATGTTCTGGGAACTCTGTGGGGACCAGGTTTTCCCTCTGAGAAGGGAGGTTTTCTTTTCTTTTCTTTTTTTCTTCATTGTTTTGGGGTTGGAAAGACCTTTTCAAGCACCAAAACAGGTATTAATCTATTCAAACTTTGTAGAGCACTGTTTATTGAGTTGTATCACCATGCATTCAGAAGTATGGAAGAACATTAATTTCCTGATTGTGAACTGTACCTCTTGGACTTTTCTGAGAGTCTTTACTACAAGGCACTGCGGGAGTAACTGGAAATAAAAAATAATTGAGCTACCTGGAATAGAGAAATGGAGAGATATCTGCAATTTGGAACTATGACTTTTTGATATTAAGCTGCTTCAGAAAACATGACCTCTTGTGACAGAGAAAAGTGTTGGCTATATATTTAAGAAAGGCACAAATCCTTGGAACTCAGGTGAGCCTGCCCAATTAGATGCCTGCAGCTAAAGAGAGTTGTGCAAAGACTCTACAAAGAAAGGACAATTGTAACCCTACTTCTGGTTGGTGTTTTCTTGTGTGTTACTCCATTTTTGAGGCAGCTAAATGATGCAGTGGATAGAGTGGTGGACCTGGAATTCAAATTCAAAGACATGGATTCAAATCCAGCTTCCGACTCTTAGTAGCTGTGTGACCCTGGGCAAGTCACTTAACCTCTGCCTCATTTTCCCCATCTGTAGATGGGGGATGATAACCTCTATTTCCTAGAGTGGCTGTGAGGATCAAATGAGATAGATGTAAAGTATTTAGCACATTGTAAGCACTTTGTAAATGTTAGCTATTATTATTACTTTTCACTTAGGAAGTACTGAGTTATGCCAGAAAAAATAGTATAATCAACTCTATACTTCAGTTTCTCCATCTGTAAAATAAGTAATAATTTCTACTATTTTCCTACTTCCTTTTCCTGATAAGATCAAATCTGAGGTATTGTTTGCAATTCTGGGTGCTACAGTGTAAGAAAGACATTAATAAGTTAGGAGAGAAGGACATCCAGAGTTGTCAAGGGCTTTGAATTCATGCCAGATAATCTTTGGGTGAAGGATTAAAATGTTTATTCTGGAGCAGTCTGTCATTAGTCAGTCAACAAGCATTTATAAAGTGTCTGGGGACCTTGCACAGCCTTCCCTCACTCAAATCAAAGTCAACTGCAAGTCATGTCATCATCTCGATGTCATGGTGCTCTTCGAGAATGAAGGACAAACACAATAAAGTGTACACTACATGCAGGTACTGTGCTAAGTGCTGGGATAGTTTTTTTTGAGCATTTGAAAGACTGTTCTAGAGAGAGCATGATTAGACTTTTTCTGCTTTGCTTCTCTAGGGCAGAATTAGAAGCAATTTGCGGATGGTACAGAGAGGCAAACTTAAGACTTGACATAAAGCAAAACCACCTAATGATTAACACCATCCAAAAATGGGATGGACTGCTTTGGTAGAGAGTGAGCATCCCCTTATTGGAGGTTTTCAAGCAAAGACCAGATTTCCATTTATTTAGAAGGATGTAGAATTGTAGAGGGAAATTTTGTTTTGGTCTGGATTGAGCCAGATGGTCTCAGAAGTTCCTTCCAGTTCTGATATTTTAATGATGTCTCACCAAAAAAGGCTACAAAGTTCAGTGAAATAATATCTGTATGTCTTAGAGTTTCTTGGAAGAGTGATACTATGTAAAAACAAAGTAGTTGTGTTATAAAAAGTGTCATTGTGGTATGTATACCACATAAAATGGACAAAAAATATTTAGACACAAAGTAGGAGAAGGAAAAAAGAAATACTCTCTATTTTGCCTTTGTTTTTCTAAAGCTTAGTGCATTATGAGTCTTTAGCTTCACCCTACCTTGTCATAACCCTTGTCAGGATTTTGTGGGTACATATCAAACAAAGGATGCCTGGGAAGAAAAGATATCTGACTTAGAGGAACCTGTGATTGCACTGATATGGGAACTCCCGGGGAGATAATTCTTACTACTAATACAAGTTGGCACTTTCTCTGCAACTTAATAGTGTTAAAACACTGAAATGTTAAGTGACTCATCCAGGGTCACACAGACAATATGTCAAGAGGTATTTGAACCCAAATCTTTCAGTCCAAGGCCAGATCTCTATCTACTATGACACACTGACTCTTCTAATTTAATATTTTTCTCTTTTGGGAGGGGAATTTTAATTTATTTTATCTTATTTTCAGTTCACAAGAACAAAGCAAGCATTTCCATAACAGCACAATAAAAAAGTTTATTGCACACAAAATTGCAAATCTATCATGTACAACTTGCTGTTTCCTCCAAATATACAACAAAATTATCATGTAAATTTTCCCCCCTTTATTGATAGTTTCTGTTTTGTCTTTTTTTTTAATATCTTAGGTATCTTAAGTATTCCTCCCCTTCTTCTAGAGAGCTATCCCATATAACAAATATTATTTTTTTAGAGAGGGGAAAAAAAATCAGCACAACTGATCAATACATTTAAAAAGCTCAAAAACACATGCAATACACAATACCTGGGGACCTCCCACCTCCACAAAAAGGTGGGCTGGGGTGTCCTGTGGATTTTGTGGGTACAGCCAAACAAAAAATGCTTGGAAAGAAAAGGTGTCTGAGTTAGAGACTGGACTTGTGATTTCACAGAGAAAAGGAACTCCTGGGTGAAGTAATTCCTACTACTAATACAAATATTGTCTATGTAACCCTGGGTGAGTCACTTAAGATGTCTCATTGCTCTGGTCAAATTGTTAAGACCAATAAGACTCTCTCTTCCTTTGAGTCCTGATTGATCTTTATAATTTTGTTAATTTGCTTTTGATTTTTTGGTGCGTAGTCAATGTCCTCTCTGAGCTGCTTAGTGCACAGCCATGCAGTGACTGAGAGAGTCTCAGGATATTGAATTGTGGCCAAGCAGCTGAAATTTTCTTTTTAAAGTACTGCTGGTTCTAAGTCACTCTGTATACTGGTTTTGCTTTTCTTTCCTGATTCTCTACATATTTGAATTGGTTTATCCACTGCTCTTGAATTGGTTCAGTTAGGTCATGTGATCTTGGCTTACCGAAAGACATTTTAGGCATAAAATAGTCAACTTTCCTATTTTCAAAAGGCTGGGAAAGTGATGGTGTCTAGAGACATCTAGCTATAAAACCTGAAGTTATCTGAGATAGACTCAAAGCCATATATGAAGACGACATCACCATCAGGAATGGAAAAACAACCATATAGTGACTAGTGATGTAAATATTATGATAAAATTGTACTGCTTTATTATACCATCCAATTAACAAATAAAATCAACAGTATGAAGATTTCCAATTTTCTTTGAAAAATCTGTATCATGTATATTGCCAAAAAAATATTTTAAAGTACCCTGCAGTCATCAGATCATGTAAAAATTTTATCCTCAGAGCAGTAGCAGGTCCATACAACACAAGAAAGAATGTTATATGCTGTTGTTTTTTTCCACTTACATTGTAGTTTCTGTGTGTGTTGTTTTCTTGGCTCTATTTACTTCTCTCTGCATCGGTTCATATAGATTTTTCCTTGTTTCTCTACATTCATCACACGCATCATTTCTTGGAGCACAGTAGTATTCCATTACATTAATGTACTATAATTTTTTTTAGCTGTTTCCCATTTGATGGGTATCTACTTTGTCTCTAATTCTTAGCTATCACAAAATATTTGTTACTATAAATATTTTGTTGAGTATAGGGACTTTCATCTTATCAGCAGTTTTCTTGAGGTATAAGCCTAATAAGGGAGTCTCTAATTCAAAGGATATGGACATTCTGCTAGGAATGGGTAACCTGCAGCCTTGAGGCCACATGTGGGAAAAAATAAAGTAAAAAAAAAAATTATGCTTCAATTAGTTCATCAGTTTTTTCTTCAGAGGCAGGTAGGATTTTTCATCATGAGTACTTTGGAATTGATTTGGATCATTGTATTGTAGGTAAGTCTTTCACAGTTGATTATCCTTATAATATTGTTTTACTTTGTATAATGATCTCCTGATTATGCTCACTTCACTCTCTATCAATTCATATAGATCTTCCCAGGTTTTTCTGAAGCCATCTTGTTTATCATTTCTTATAGCACAATAGTATTCATATGCCACAATTTATTCAGCCATTTTTGAATTGATGGGCATCCCCTCAATTTCCAATTCTTTGCCACCACAAAAAGAATTACTGTGAATATTTTTGTACATATGAGTCTTTGATCTCTTTGGGATAGTCCTAGTAAGGGTAATGCCAAGTCAAAGGGCTTGCACAGTTTGCTAACCCTTTGGGCTAACATCACCATTTTAGGAGCAAACAGGAAGTACGAACAGGGATTAGTTCTGCCATAAACAGCATTGCCATATCGACAGGAATATTCCCCCTTAAAATTCAACTTTCTTAAAGCTAGTTTAGTCCTGTGACTATGTCCTGATTGATATACTAATTAAACATAATGTTCATTAGGGAGGACTCTGTGTTTTCTATGGAACTTCTCAGTGTTGATATGAAATAATAATTTGGTATGCAATAATAATTTTCAAAGCTTTATTGATGCTTCTTTATGTGGGAGGAGTGGGGGCGATGGATATTTGATTAATATATTTCAGTTAATTCTGTTCCACTGAACAAAGATTTATTCATTTTTGAATTTTATTATTTATTTTTAACATTCTTATTTTTAAAAAATTTTTGAGTTCAAAATTCCTTCCCTTCCCTTCACCCCTCCTTCACCCATTGAGAAAGCAAGAAATATGACAGCAATTATACATATGAAATCATAAAAAAAATTTTTCCATATTAGCTATGTTGGGAAAAAATCAAGAAAAATAAAGAAAGCAAAAAAAGTATGCTTTAATCTGCATTCAGATTCCATCAGTTTTTTCTCTGGAGGTGGATGGCATCATTTATCATACGTCCTTCAGAATTGTCTTGGACCATTGTACTGATCAGAATAACTAAGTCATTCACAGTTGATCATCCTACAATATTGCTGTTATGATGTACAATGTTCTCCTAGTTCTGTTCACTTCACTTTGCATCAGTTCATAAAAGTTTTCCCAGTTTTGTGAAAAATTTTGTGTGAAAATTTTTTATTTTATTTATTTGTATTATTTTTCATTTTATTTTATTTTTTCCAACTGCATGTAATGACAATTTTTAATATTCTTTTTTAAAAAAAAAAATCTGAGTTCCAAATTCTCTCCCTCTTCCTCTCCTACCCCTTCCTCCTTGAGAAGGCAAGCAATTTAACATAGATTATATATGTACAGTCACATAAAACATATTTCCATATTAGTCATGTTATAAAAGAAAACACAAATAAAAAATAAAAATAAAGTTTAAAAAGCATGCTTCAATCTGCATCCAGATTCCATCAGTTCTTTTTCTGGAGGTGGATAGCATTTTTCATCATAAGTCCTTTGGAAATTTTCTCAGAACATTCTTTTGCTGAGAATATCTGTCATTCATAGTTGATCATCATAGAACATTGCTCTTATTTTGTACAGTGTTCTCCTAGTTCTTCTCACTTCACTTTGAACCAGTTCATACGGATGTTGCCATGTTTTTTTTTTTTTTCTGAAACCACTCTCCTCTTTTCATACAACATAACAGTATTCCATTACAATCACGTCCCACCACTTGTTCAGCTATTCCCTAATTTTATGGGTATCCTCTCAGTTTGTAATTCTTTGCCAGAACAAAAAGAGCTGTTATAAATATTTTTGTACATTTTGCTCTCCCTGGTTTAGGTATCAAAACTGTATTTGCATCATGGAAGGAATTTGTTAGGTCTTCTTCTTTACCTATTTTTTCAAATAGTTTATATAGTATTACAATTAACTTGTAAATTCATCCAGCCCTGAGCGTTTTTTCTTAGGGAGCTCATTGTTGTTCAATTCCCTTTTCTAAGAAAGGGTTATTTAAGTATTCTATTTCCTCTTCTGTTAGTCTGAGCAATTTATAATTTTGTGAATATTCATCTATTTTACTTAGATTGGAAGTTTTATTGGCATACAATTGGGCAAAATAATCCCTAACAATCTATGTTTTAACCAATATCAGATAGTTTTGATGACTATCACTTTATAATATAATTTAAGGTCTTAAATTTCTATTCCTCTTCATCCCTACTTCTTTATAACATTTCCCTCGTTATTCTAGATCTTTTATTTTTCCAAATGAACTGTGTTAATATTTTATCAAATTTTATAAAGTATCCTCTTGGTAATTTGATTGGTATAGCATTATAAGTATAAACTAATTTTGATAGCATTGTAATTTTTATTATATTGGCTTAACCTAGTCTTGAGCACTGAATACTCCTCCAACTATTTATTTTTTTAAAAATTACTTCAAGGAGCATTTTGTAATTGAATCCACAGAAGTCTTTTGTGTGCTTTGGTAGGTCATTCCACAGCTACTTTATGCATTTTGTAGTTATTCAGAATGAGATTTCCCTTTCTAATATTGTTTCTTGTGTTTTGTTATGATATAGAAATGCTGTTGACTATTTTGCATTCTAAATTATTTAGTTTAAACATTCTTTTAAAATTTTGAGTTCCAAATTCTCTCCCTCCCCCCCTTCTCCCACTCTACTCCCAACCATTGAGAAGGCAAGTAAAGTTATATCAGTTATTACAAGTGAAACCATGCAAAAGAAAGCGAGAAAATTATGCGTATGTTTGCACTCAGAGTTCATCAGTTTTCTCTCTGAAGATGGATAGTATTTTTTTCATCATGAATTCTTTGCAATTTTTTCAGATCACTAGTTGATCAGAGTGCCCAAGTCCTTCACAAATTGCTGTTACTGTTTCTATTACTAACTGCTGTTATTACTCCTGGTTCTTCTCACTTCACTTTGTATCAGTTAATACAGGTGTTACCATGTTTGTTTCTGAAACCACTCCCCCCATCACTTCTTTTTCTTTTTTAAAATTTTATTTATTTGTTTATTTTTAGTTTTCAGTATTCACTTCTATAAGATTTTGAGTTCTAAATTTTCCTCCCCTCTCTCCCCTCCTCCTTCTCTATTCCAAGTCCTCTGATCCTTTTATGTAGAAGCTTCTAAATCCTGTGTTATCCTGACTGTGTTTCCACAATACTTGAATTGTTTCTTTCTGGCTGCTTGTAATATTTTCTCATTGACCTGAGAACTCTGGAATTTGGCTAGAATATTCCTAGGAGTTTTCTGGTGATCAGTAATTCTTTTTGTTTCTATTTTACCCCCTGGTTCTAGAATATCACGGCAGTTTTCCTTTATAATTTCTTGAAAGATGATATCTAGGCTCTTTTTTTGATCATAGCTTTCAAGCAGTCCAATAATTTTAAAATTATCTCTCCTAGATCTATTTGCCAGGCCAGTTGTTTTTCCACTAAGATATTTTACATTATCTTCTATTTTTTCATTCTTTTGATTTTATTTTATAATTTCCTCATTTCTCATAAAGTCATTTGTTTCCATTTGCTCCATTCTAATTTTGAAGCAATTATTTTCTTCAATGAGCTTTTGGACCTCTTTTTCCCATTTGGCTCATTCTGGTTTTTAAGGCATTCATTCTTCTCCTCATTGACTTTTTGGACCTCTTTTGCCATTTGGGTGGTAAATTTTAAAGTCTAATTTTAAAGGTGTTATTTTCTTCAGCATTTTTTGGGGAGATTTCCTTTATCAAGCTATTGACTCTATTTTCATTATTTTCTTAAATCATTCTCATTTCTCTTCCCAATTTTTCCTCTACTTCTCTTACTTGATTTTCAAAGTCCTTTTGAGCTCTTCTAAGGCCTGAGACCAATTCATATTTTTCTTGGAGGTTTTGGATGCAGGAGCTTTGACTTTGTTGTCATCTTCTGATTGTATATTTTGATCTTTCCTATCACCAATAGTGTAAGAAAACACCTTTTCACTGAGAAAGTAAGAATCTATAGTCTGTTTCTTTTTTCCCCCATTTGCTCATTTTCCTAGCCAGTGACTTGACTGTTGAGGTCTTTGGTAAGTGGAGGGCTCCAGAAGCAGCTAACGCTTAGGCTGGTGGCTGCCACCACCCTGGGGCTGGCAGCTAGAGTCAAAGCCAGACTACATACCCCTCTCATTCAGGTGAGAAACCCTTCCCACTGACCTTCAAAGCTGTATTTGGCCTTTGTGGGTTAAGATGTCTAGAAACCACGACAACCACCAGCAATTCAGTCCCCTAAGGTCTGCTCCAGCTCTCTCCTCACCAGTGTGGCTCATGCTGAGCTGTGCTCCACTCGCAGATAGTGTAATAGACCCTTTCTGTTGACCTTCCAGATTATCTTGGGCTGGAAATTTGCTTCAGTCTGTCATTTTGTGGCTTCTGCTGCTCTAGAATTTGTTTAGAGTTATTTTTCACAGTTTTTTTGAGGGGTTTGAGGGAAGAACTCTAGCAGGTCCCTGCTTCTACACCACCATGTTGGCTCCACCCCAGGGAAATACTATTTTTTTAAAAAGAAGTAACATGTATCATCTTGTGATATAGGAATATAAGTAGTTTAACTTTATTGATTACCCCTGTGATTACTCTTTCATGTTTACATTTTTATGCTTCTCTTGAGTCTTCTGTTTGTCAAATTTTCTATTTGGTTCTGGTATTTCCATCAGAAATGCTTGAAAATTTTCTGTTTTATTAAATATTCATTTTTCCACCTGAAGGATCCTACTCAGTTTTGCCGAGTAGGTTAATCTTGGTTGTAATCTTAGCTTGTTAGTGTTCTGGAATATCATATTCCTCAGCTCTTTTAATATAAAAGCTAATAAATCTTTGTGACCCTGACTGTGGCTCTGTGATATGTGAATTGTTTCTTCTGGCTATTTGCAACGTCTTCTCCTTGACCTGGAGGCTCTGGAATTTATATTCTTCCTGGAAGTTTCCATTTTGGGATCTCTTTCAGGAGATGATTGGTGAGTTCTTTCAATTTCTATTTTACTTACTGGTTCTAAGATATTAGGACTGTTTTCCTTTATAATCTCTTGAAATATGATGTTTAGGCCCTTTTTTGGATCATTGTTTTCAGATAGTCCAATAATTCTTAAATTATCTCTCCTTGATCTATTTTCCAGATCAATTGTTTTTCAGCTGAGATATTTCACATTTTCTACTATTTTTCATTCTTTTGTCTTTGTCATTGTTTATTGATGTTTCATTGTGTCATTACCTTCTATTTTATCCAGTTCTACTTTTCAAGGCATTCTTTTCTTCAGTGAGCTTTTGTATCTCTTTTTCAATTTGGCCAATTCTTCTTTTTAAGGATTTATTTTCTTCAGTAAATTTTTATGCCTCTTTTACCATTAGGTCAATTCTGTTTGTTTTTTTAAGATCTTATTTTCTTCAGTATTTTTTGTGTCTTTTTTACTAAACTGTCAATTATTTTTCATAATTTTCTTGCACTGCTCTCATTTCTTTTCCAGATTTTTCCTTTTCTACTCTCTTATCTTTCTTGAACTCTTTCAGGAATTTCTATTGGGTTAGGGCCCAATTAGCATTTTTCTTTGAGGTCTTGTTTGCAAGCTGTTTTCACATTTTGTCTCTTTCTGAGTTTATGCCTTGTTCTTCCCTACTAACATAGTACCATTTGGGGGGGCAAGTTCTTTTTGTTATTTACTCACGTTTCTAGCTTCTTTCTTTATTTTAAACTTTATGCTGATGTTGGTCTCTGCTCACCTAGGGATAGGCAGGCACTGTCCCAAGGTTCAGGCTTTTTCATGCTGCTGTTTTCAAAATTAGTTTTGGGAGTCTGCAAGTTTTTGTGCTTCCTAAGTGGTGGGATCTGGAGAAAGATATGGTCACTGCTCTCCATGTCTGTGTTCTGGTCCTTACCCTATCTCCCTGCAGCTGCAAGTGTTAATGCTCCTCCTAGTCCTTGAACTGTGCTGTTCTACTGCAGCCACAAGAACTAGTGCTTCTTTCTGGGTTAGGACTGATACCAGGGTCCCTTCTCCCTTGTGACTGACCTCAAATGTACTCTGGAACTATGACCTAGAACTGTGTTTCGGCAATAGAGTTTTCATTATTGCACTCAGTCCCCAGCAAAGTGTCTACTGCAATCTGTTTCTGACCAGTCATCAACCACCTTTACAATCTCTGGACTGTGAGAGCTCCTGAAGCTATTGCTGTGGTCTATGCTGTTGCAAAAGTCTCCTCAAAGGCCCATGGCTGGTGCTGTGACCATGATCTGGGCTAAATCCTACCCTATTTTAACACATTTCTCCTGCTAATCTTTGTCTTCATCTGGGAAAATGTCTCAATCTAACCTTTTGATGGCTCTGCCTCCCCAAGATTTGATTTAAAGAGTTGCTCTAAAGTTATCTGGAGAGGGGTGTTAGCAAAGTTCAGCTTGGTGGCTGCTTCTGATCTGTCCTCCTGGCTCTGCCCTAAATGCTGTTGATTTTTGAGAATTTATTTTGTAGCCTGAAACTTTGTTGAGTCTATTAATTGTCTCAATGAGTATCTTTACTAATTCCCTAGGAGTTCCCAAATAAACCGTCATATCATCAGCAAATATGGAGAGTTTTACCTTCCCTTTACCTACTTTAATTTCTTTTTCATGTCATTGCTTTTGCTAGCCTTTCTAGAACTATATCAAATAATAGTGGGGAGAGTGAGTATTCTTGCTTCACTCCTATGTTTATTTAGAACATGTTCTAGGATATCCCTATTGTATACCTTTTGGTTTTTTTCTTTTGGTTTTAGATAGATACTTTTTATGACATAAACAAAGGTTTCTCTATGCCAATACGTTCTACAGTTTTTAGCATAAGAGTATTGTACTTTGTCAAAGAACTTTTCTGCATTTATTGAGATGATCATGTGGTTTTGGATGTTTCAGTTTTTAATATGATTATGTTGATTATTTTCCCGTGGTTGAACCATTGTGACATTCCTGATATAAATTCCACTTGACCATAATGAATAATTTCTTGGATAAATCACTAGAGACTGTGTGACAAGATTTAAAAGTTTTGAATCATTTTTCATTAATGATATTGACCTATGGTTTTCTTTCTGCGTTTTCTCTTTCCTTGGTTCAGACATTAGGTTTATTTTTTTTAATTTTCAGCATCAGAAATATCATCTTATTGTTAAAACAGTTCAAGTAGGTAACTTAGACAAATATCATACTCCATAGTAATATCACAGGTTCCCCCACTTCAAGCTGCCCTTTACCAAATTTAGGTCTCCTACTTGGAACCTGGCTAGGGTCTAGAGTAAATCAGAAGCAGCAGAGAAAACAAGATGAGGAAGGAAAGTGAGAGAGGGAAGGAAAGAAGAACTGAGTATAACATAGATAGGATTGTGTGAAAAATGGACTAGATGGAATATGCCAAAGAAAGAGAACAACCTAAAAATGAGGAATGGTGCTCTGGACAGGGCAGTGTGTACAAAGTGTAGGTGGGTGTCCAGTACTGTCTTCATATTTTCCCAAATACATGAGAACCATCTCAAAAGAATTCTGGTAGGATGCCTACTTTCTCAATTTTTGAAAAAACAATTGCGAAGTATTGGTACTAACTGTTCTGTAAAAATTTAGTAGCGTTCCACTGTGAATCCATCCAGACCAAGTGTTTTTCCCCCCTTTGGTAGTTCTTTTACATCTAGATCTTTTTTTTTTTTTTTTGAGATTAGGTTATTTAAGATCTCTATCTAGTCTTCTATACTCTGGATATGTTATATTTTTGAAAGCATTCTCCCATTTCTTTCATGTTCTCATTTTGTCAGCATATAACTGTATATAGCATGTTTTGATTATTTTTTTTATGTCTTCTGGTTTTGATCTGATTTCCCCTTGCTCATTTGCCATTTTACTGATTTGATTTTTGGCTGTCTTCTTTTTAATCAGATGAGTTAAATGTTTATTGGTTTTGTTAGTTGATTACAAGGATAGTTGGTAAAAAAAGAACCAAATTTTAGTTATATTGATCATTTCTGTATTTTTTTTCCAATTTATTTACCTTTTAATTTTTATTTTCTCCTCTTTCATGCTTATTTTAGATTTGTTTGTTGGCTTCCTAATTTTTAAAATTTGTTCTTTAGTTTGTTCATTCTCTCTTTTTTCATTTTTGTCAACTTACTTATAAGGATATGATTTTTATTTCAAGAATGGCTTTAGCATTATTTCAGAAATTTTTGTATTCTGTTTCATCATTATGATTTTCTTCTTTATAGTTAATGCTTGTTTCTATGGTTTATTCTTTGATCCACTCATTATTTGGTATTTTATTGTTAAGTCTCCATTTGGGTCTGTATATTTGCTTTGTGATCTCTGAACCAATTGCCAATTTCATTGTGGTACACTCTAAAAAGGATACATTAACTATTACTGGCTTTTTACATTTGTTTGCAATATCTCTGCACTCTGACGCAAGACAAATTTTTGTGAGAGTTCCATGTGGCACTTAGAAATATCTAAATTCTTTTGCTGTCTCATTTGGAAGATAAATCTTTTAAATTTAGTTTCTCCAGCAATCTGCTAAATTCCACAATTTCTCTTTTATCTTTGTGTTAGACTTATAAAAATTGAGAGAGGATATTGAAGTCTCTTGTCAATATTATATTACTATGTCTTCTTGTAGCTTTGATAATTTTTTTTTATGAATTTGAATGCAGAGTATATTAGTTTATTACTGATGTTTCTTTGCTGTCAATGATTCCTTTTAGTATAATATAATTACTTTATTTATCTCTTTTTATTTCTGAATGTGTTTTTGCTTTGTCTGATAGCATGATTGTAACTCTTGCTTTTTTGGAATCACTTGATTTTTTTTTTTAAATCATCCCCTAAGTTTTATTTTGTATATATTTTAAAAATGTGTTTCTTGTAAGCAACAGATTTTTAGAGTTTTGGTTTTTTTTTATCTGATCTTAACTCTTTTTCATTTTAATGGATTGTTTAATCCAGGAGTAGCGAACCTGTGGCCTCAGGGCCACATGTGGTCCTCTAGGTCCTCAAGTGTGGCCCTTTGACTGAATCCAAACTTCACAGAACAAATCCCCTTAATGAAAGGACTTGTATAAAACTTGAACTCAGTCATCCCTGGTAATCCATTCACAATTAAAGTTATGAGAGCTAGGTTTATATTTTCCTGTATTTGCTTCTAATGCTGCTTTTTTCCAGTTACGATTTCCTCCCCTCTTCTGCTGAAACCACGCCATTATGTTCTGTCATTTACTTTACCTGAATCTTTTTTTTTTTAAGTGGCTCTCTTCCCGCCACTCCTAATCTTTTCTTCTAGTTTGTTATTCCTTTCCCTTCTGGGTTTTGCTTATTAGTTCCCTTTTCTCTTTTGCTTTTATCTGGTTATGTAATTCATCTCCCTCCTTTCTTCCCCTCCTCATTTTCAACTAGTTCTATTCATTAGTTTTAAAAATTTTATTTTTGTACCCCTTTCCAAAAAGGATTTATCTCACTCTTTTCATTTTTTGTCCTTTTGTTCTGCGTATTCTAGACCACGAGTGGGGAACCTGTTGTCTTTAGGTCACATGTGACTCTCTAGGTCTTCAAGTGTAGTTGCATGAGTGAGGCCACATGTGACCTCAAGGCCACAGGTTCCCCACTCCTGCACTAGACCCTCATTCTCTGATTGATGGCTTCTGTAATTATCTGATCTCTCTCTTTTCTCCATATTCTCTATTCTAGGATCTCCCTGCCTAGGTAATTTCTACACCTACCTTTTAGAACTTGCCCTGTGGTTTCCCCTTTTCCATTATATCTCACTCCCAGAAAGAGACCAATTGTTGCAGGTATCAGAGAGGACATTGTCCCTTGATATCTCTGACCATGTCCCTAATTATGCAGCCTACTATTGATCTATATCCTCTTCTGGTTACCTTTTCCCCCTTCATTTGCCTCAATATCTCCTCCCAGGTTCCATGGTCTCCCATTCACCCAGGTGCCAGTTGCCCCTAGGAATTCCAAGTCCTCCTTTCCTGTCGTAAGATAAGTAAACTTTTAATGCAACAATTCTCTAGTCCAGCACAAGGCCCTCATCTCCCTTCACAGACCTCCATCTCTTTTTACCCATAGAAATATTCGTCTTTGTAACCACCTCCCATCTTAAGGCTTCTTTCCTTTCTACCTTTTTTCAATCTTTGTCTCCTTCCCACAACCTCTTCACCGACTCCCCTATAGGTTTTTCTGTTTCTGAGACCAGAGAGGTCATCTTCCCCTCATTGCTAGCCCTTTATTTGACTCAAGCACATCACACATTCTTCTCTATCCTCTTGCTCCCCTTCCCACTTTCATATACCCTGCCACATTGTAATATGGTCCCACCAAAAACACTGATTCACTTGTAGACAGGGCATCATCAGGTTCTATCCATAATGCCCCAGTCCTTCCTCTTTATGGTCACCACCACAGGACTTGCACCTTCACTCCTATTTCTTTATGTACATTTAGCAAGAAGTTTCTTATTGGTCTCTTTGCTATCACTCTGTGGCTGTTGCTGTCCTTAGCTGCTTCATTTATTCACCCTTTTCGCATTTCTGTTGTTTGGGGTGTTTAAGAAGTACATAACCTCTTCAGTTCTGGTTTTCTTTCTAAAATTGTTTTAAACATCTTTGTTATTGAATATTCATCATTTTTCATTTATGTGTAAGCTCAGATTTTCAGGGTAGGTTAACCTGGGCTGCATTTTGAGCTCCATTGCTCTTTAGAACACATTATTCTATTTCCTCCTATATTTTCTGGTGAGCAGAAAATCTTGTATTATTCATATGTCCTTTCCTTTTTTTAAAATTTCTTTTGATCATTTGCAAAACTTGTTGTTTCTAAATTAAATTGTTAAATTTCATGACTGTATTTTGAAGTTTGTGGCTTTGGGTTTTTCTGGGAGGTCATCTGTGAAAGTGAAGTATTTGATTTTCTATGTTTAGAAATTCTTGGCAGTTCTGTTATTTCCTACATTGTGGTATTAAGGTTTTTTTTTTTCTTTTGGGTCCTTTTGGGAAACCTAAGATCCTTAGGTTATCTCTACATATCCTATCTTTGAGATCAGTATATTTTGCTTGCATAGTGAGCATATTTTCTTTTAATGTTATTGTTTTTTGTCTCTCCTTCTAGATTATCCTTTATTTCTGTATATTTATATTCTGGATCTATTATTCTCTCTTTTATTTCTTTGGTGAGACCTACTAACACAGATTCCAATTTTTTTATTCTGCCCACTATTTTTGCTGTGCAGACTATAAATTCTGCTTTCATAATTCTTAATTCTCTTTTAAACCACTCAGGATCAGTGTTAGGGTTCCATGCTTTCCATGGAATATGATCAAGTGTTGGAATGTGGTCCTTTGTATCGTAGTGTTTAATCACAGATGTCTGAACTCATCTAGAGGCTGTATTTCCTTCTGTTGCTAACATTTTCCCCACTGATTTATCTGTTTATGTTTCAGGTCTTTGAGTTTTCTTCTTCCTGAGAATTTTGGTAATTTCAGAATATTTTTTTCTTCTCCAATTTTCTGCTTTTCACTTTCTGTCCTCTTTGATGATGGCTTCCTTGTGAATTGGATCTCAACATGTCTTAACCTCCTCCCATACCAATATAACCAAATTCATGGCTAGCCAGCCTAGGTTCCTGCCCTAAGTGACTTTTGGGTAGTCAGAACTGGCCCCATCTGGTTGCTGAGTTCTCCTCCTCAGGCTTAGTGGAATATAGCACAGGACTTCACCCTGTCTCTCCCCTCCTCACCTTCCAAAGTATCCCATCTCACGCCCCCTTTCTTCCATTCTTCAGTTCTCTGGCCCAGGATCTGCAATTCAGCGAGCTGATGTTCTGCATCTATGTCTGTCCGCCTTGGCACTGGCAGTTCAGAGCTTTACAGCACTGGTACTATGGGGTTGTTGCTCTAAGCAGGCTTTTGCTCCTGAAGGGCTATCACTTGCCATGCCAGCTATCTGTTGCTTCCTGGACAAATTTCCACATCCTATATTTGGAATTTCCATGACTCTAGGAAAATGGAGGGAAAACTACATGGAAGTCAGGGTTGTTAAATGTCTGTGTCTTGGGCTTACTAGTGCAACTTCATTGCCAGTAGTATGAAAAGTGGGAGAGAAATGCTAAGTCAGCTCAGGATCAGTGAATTTCAATACATGAGTCTCTTCGATTTGCTTATTTTTAACCTTCTTTTGGAGTCTGGGTGTCCTAGACTAAGGAGACAGCTAAAGTTGCTTTCTTTTTGGATATTCCTGCTTTGGAGAGTTTTAAGAGAAAGTAAAGATCAGAAAAACTGTCTAGTCTTTCATCATGTTGCTCATGTAACCTGGAAGGGCTCCCAATTTATTATTAATTTTATTTTAAAGTATGACACTAAAGGTCTTGTCTGATTTAAATCTAACAATCAGGTCATAGGACAAAATTTAATTGTCATATGGAAATTAAATTGGAAGGAAATTGAGAACAAATATCTGTAGTGTGAAGCCCATTTTCTTTGAGTATTGGAACATTTTTCTTGCAAGGAATGAACCTGTGACTTCCTAGCAAAGAAACTCCCTCTACCACAAACAGTAAGATGAATGACCAATATTTATATAGCACCCTGAAGTTTACAAAATCCTTTAAACATATTATTTCATTTGATCATCAAATTCACCTGTAAGATAGAGCTATTATTATCCCCATTTTGTCGATGGGGAAACTAAGACTGAGAAAGGTTCAGTAATTTGTCCACGGTCACATAGCTAATAAGTGTCTAAGACAAGACTCTCAGATCTTCCTTATTTCAAGACCAATACTTTATATATGATTCCTCTAAACTAGATGTTTTAAATCAGTATTATTAGCACTATTATTTCATTCTTGATAGGGTTCAGCTATAAGTGGTCCCAGAACAAGTCATTATCATGCTATTATATTTCTATGTGTGATGTTATACAGACTTTTGTGCAAATGGATAAAAAAACTAATTTTCTTGTAATTGAGTAAGAGTATTGGCATGTAAGTTCATCATTTGTAGACTTACTAAAAGGATCCTTGGGACAGCTCTAGCAGCAGATAAGACATAAAAGGTTGTCCTGTATCTTGTCCTGTTCCCAAATGGTTTTAATTTCTTTCTCTATATCTTTTTTTGAAAGCATTTCACCCTTGTATTTTGGATATTGAATTTTCAGTAGAGTAACATTTGTTAAAAAATATAGTGGGTAAATCTTGATAGACATTTAACCTCTTTTTGCCTCAAGTTTCCTCATTTGTAAAATGCAGCAACTACCGACCAGGGTTGTGGTGAAGATCAAATGAGATAATAACTGCACAGTAAGATCTACACAAATGTTAGATATAAAATTATTAAATATCCATTTCCCAGTCATTTATTCAACGCTTCTTTGTTAAATACTGCTCATTTAGTTCATGTGAATATTACTCATGGAGAAGCTTTTTGTTTTGTTTTATTTTAATTTCTCTCTTGGATATTAGCCATTTCATAGGCTAAAGCAAAACCATATTTGGTTTTATTTTCAAAATACAGAGGAATATACCTACTGTGAGGTTTTACCTTTACTTTTTGAAATGAGGTATGTTTATTATGAAAATATTTGTATTCATTTTAAAGCTATTTATCATGTGCTCTGAGAATTAAACACTCAATAAACACCGATTAAATGTTTACTACGTGCCAGGCACCATGCTAAGCCCTGGGGATACAAAAGAGGAAAAACACAGTCCCTGAACTCAAGGAACTTAGAGTCGAATAGGAGAGACAACATTCAGATAAGCATTTACATAGCAAATTACATACAGGATAAAAAGGAAATAATTAACAAAGGAAAGGCACTAGAATTAAGAGGGGTTGGGGAAGGTTTTCTGCGGAAGGTGAAATTTCATTTGGGACTTAAAGGAAGCCTGGGAGATCTGTAGTGAGAACAAAGCCAGGAGGGTGATCTAGGCATCAGAGACAATCAGAGAAAAATGCCTTGAGCTAAGAAATGGAGTGTCTGGAACAACCAAAACACCAGTGTCACTGGATAAAAGAATATATGTTGAGGAGTAAAGTGTCCAAAGACTAGAAAGTTTATGAAAAGCTTTGAATGTCAAATAGCATTTTGTATTTGATCCAGAAGGCAGTAGGGAGTCAATAGAGCTTACTGAGGAGGAAGAAGGCATAGTTGGACCCTAGCTTTAGGAAAATCACATTAATGGCTGAATGGAAGATGTAGTCAGAAGAGAGCTGAGGCAAACAGACCCACTATTGCAGTAATCTAGGTTTGAGGTAATGAGGGCTTGTACTAGAATGGTGGCAATGCCAGAAGACAGCATCTATTAATAATCTTGCTCCTCTTCCTACAGTTCCTTTGGAGTACTGAGTCCTATTTTTTTTTAACATTGTGCAAGTTTTTGTTTGGACACCTTCTACATCTATTATTTTACCATTACAAAAATACATATTAAGGACTGATATTATGTAGGTACTAATTATTCTAAATATGTCCTTCACATTAGACTTTGACTTCAGGATGCCAGGCTGATTCTTAATGCGTTCAACTACAGCCTTCCGCTTTATATATTTATACTGAACATATCTTGCCTAGGGGAGACTAATGTATTTGTAGATATTACTTCAACTCCTTGGTACAATATGACCTCTGGACTCAAAGTGGTAGTTTTAATTCTCTATCTTTTCTTGATGTATATTAAGAATTTTGCAATTATCAAATCCAAATGACATTTTGATCTCCTTAAAGAAAAATTCCAAGAGATGGACAACTTAATATTTTTTTAGTAGTGTCATATAATTTGATGTTATCCATATATATCAAGTAAATAATAAGAAGATTTGGGTATAATTCTTTCTTTTACTTGGGAGCTATATTTAATGCAATTTTGGAGAAATAAATTTAAAGTTTGTCAAACTCATAATGGGCTTACACTTTCTCCCATAAAAATGCTATGTTTTACATCAATTGTTCTTGGCATTACTCTGTTGCTAGCACGTTTTAAATAAAGAATGGTTTTCCACACCGACGTCAAATAACCCAGCATTCTTACTATACTTTGTTATTATTATCATTACCCCCTTCAAGGCCCACATCATTGTCCATTACCAGTAACAACTAACTAACAATTAACCAGTAACTAACAGCTAACATCTACTAGCATTGCAAAGAGAAAGAACACTTTAGTTTTCTTTTTTTTCTCTTTTCCAACCAGGAGGAAATAAAATAAGCACCTATCTAACAGTAAGAAATAAAAATAACTATTTTGACCCCCAGTTAGTACTGAAGCAGTGAAGGATGAAATACTCTGTGAGATCATCCATGGTATGAATCCATGCTTCTAGCTCTAGGCAGAAACAGGAGGTCAACCTTCTTTAATACATGAGAATCAGTCTTCTAGAAAAAAGACTTTCAGAAAAGCAAAACCCAGAGTCTCCCAAGTAAACCAACCCTTCTAGAAGGAATGAATTACTCTAGGTCTCACTTCCAGAAAAATGAACCAATACCAATGATCAAAGACAGGAAGCCAATCAGCCGTCAGACGACCTTCTGAACTAAGGCCAACTCTTACAGGAAGAGAAAAGTTTCAATTTCAAAAAAAAAAAATTCTCTGAATTTTTAGGCTTATCAGCCCTTACCAAATGATCCATTCCAATTGCAGTGGGGCTCCTTTCATATTTACTGATACTATAACTTTGTTTTCAGAATGTTAGAGGAAAAATACAAAATTAAACTAAATGAACAAAAAAAAGTCAGAACATTTCCCCTGACCAACACTTTGGTCTGCCATATATTTCATCCAGGTCAGGACCTTGGGATAAAACAAGCTTAGTGACTACCTAGCTTCTACTATTTTTAAGATTAGATATAAAATTCCTTAAAGATCTTGGGGGTAAAGAGGAGCCAGAGAAGGAAAACTAAGATAAGTGACAGTTATAAAGACTCTCATTTATTCTGGGCTTACTAGTGGCAAAAACACTAGGTTGGTATTCAAGAGAAATTAATTTGATTTCTAGTCTTTGCTCAGCTACTAATTAATTATTTAAATTCTCTGTGCCTCAGTTTCCTCTTCTGTAAAATGCAGATAATAATATTTACTTTGCCTGTCTCGCTAATTCTTACATTCTTATTGTAAGAATGGAATGAAATAATGAATATGAATGTATGGTTAAAAACAGGATACAGATACAAAAACATAAATATAAGGTATTATTTATATATTATTTTATGTTGTTATAGCAAAATAAAATGTGTGGCAACCCAATGAAAAGAAGAAATGTCATATAATGGAAAACACACTGCTCTGAGAGGCAGTAGGCCTTAGGTCTTATTCTGGGCTCCCCCCTTGTTGGACAATTCACTTGACTTCTCTGGATGTCAGTTTCCTCTCCTGTAATATTATGGCCTTAGGTTTAATAGTCTCTAATATCCTTTCCAGCTCTAAGCATTCTATATTGTGTCATTCTCAGAAAATCAGTTAGGACTTGGTCTCAATCTGAGGTTAGATTAATTCACAGTATCCTTTCAGACAAAAGCCAGAATGACCAGGCTTCCTGAATATACAACCACAGGTAGCACAAGAACAAATACTCCCTATTTCCCAGTTAAAGATTTAATTTATTTCTCTATTTGTCTCTTGCCCAATTTATATTTGGGGATTACTTAGGGATGGGGTGGGGTTAGCAGAAATCGCTTGTAATTTTCTGTTCGCTATGAAGCTTAATAGTGGTCAAGTTTCCAAAAACACCAGATAGAAATACTCTAATGATATTAGTGCGGGTGTCTACCCAGAAGTCATTCTGTTTCCTTTTTCTGTGGTTAATGATCTTTGCTTTAATAGTAAAGCCAATTTACTTTAGTATGATGATCTGGAACACTAATGTGTTTTTGTCTCCATGAAATACAGAAAGCATAGTGGGGAAGGTCTGGATTGTGGAATTTTTATTTTACTGCATCTGTACATGGATGAGAATGGTAAGGCAAGTCAGATAATAGGTAAACTGATATTATAAAAGTACATGTCAGAGGTTCCCAATCTGATTCTTTAATTACCCAGGGGAAGATAGTCAGAATGGTGAAGGGCTGCCAGTCTGTGCCACATGAGGATTGGTTGAAAGATCTCGGGATGTTTGCCAAAAGAGAATATTAAGGAGAGGAGGGGGTTGAAGATATGAGTTCTGTTGAAAGACTGTGTGGAAGAGGGATTAGTTTTGTTTTGCTTGGCCCTCAGAGACTAGACAGTAGTTGTAAAGAAGTAAATTTTTGTTTGATATCAGGAAAAAATGTCCTAATAATTAGAGTTATCCAGAAGTGAAATAGTCCCACCTCACTAGATATCTTCAAGAAAAGACTGAATGATGACTTGCAGGGTGTGTTGTAGTGGGGTTTTGTGGGGAGGAGTATGGAATGATCTAGATAATTACCAAGGTCACTTCCAGCTCTAAAATTCTTTAATCATTTTTGAGTGTGCCTCCATAAATGGGGTTGTTGGCCACTTGTAGGATGTTTTATAAAATGGATCTTTGTTCATATATGGCTGAATTAAAAGACCTCTTAAGCCTCTTCCAACCCGTAAGAGCCTATATTTCTTCTGTTTGTGAGTGTGTGTTGTTCATCATTCTTGAGTGGAAGGCATCAGTGGTTGGGATCATGTCGAATAATAGTTCACATTAGGACTTTGAGGTTTACAAGTGTTTTATTCCCAGCAAACCTGTGGTGTAGGTGGTATAAGTGTCAAATTGTTTCACATGACAGAAGAAACTGAAGAGAGGTTAAATGACTTGCCTAAGGTCACAGAGTCAGGAAATGTCAGAGCCAGGATTTAAACCCAAGTCTTCAGACTTCCAAAACTGACTCTCCACTGTACCATGCTGTGAGTATGCTAGCTAGGTTTGTTCATTTGAAGGAATTATCTCTTGAACCAGTGTAGCAAGGGCTGTCCCCAACATGTAGTGTGGAAGTGTCATGTATGGCTCAACAAAAGACAGAATAGACTTTTTTAGCATCTTCTTCCCCCACTCTTCTCCAGGGGAGATTTTATTTCCTACTAGGAAGGGAAATAGGAGGTAGAAGGTCCCAAGCTAGAATTACGTCTATCTACTCTCTTAAATACTATTAGTCTGGGGGATGAGATTTTCAGATTCAAGATAACAACTGATCTCTGTTTCATTATGGGGGAGGACCCTAAACTCTCCATCCAAGGCTTAACCCCTTTTCCAGTGGATATTAGCTCCATTTTTGATAGCAACTAGAAAAGAAACCCATTTAATTAAGTCAGCAGCAAAACCAATCAGAGACAATATACATACCAGACAATATAGAGGGAAGTAGTTCTCCTATTGGGAGCTGAATAACTCAGCTCAACCAAGAGAGAAAGTCCTAGATCACACCCAAAGGAAAGTTCCAGGAAGTCTCTAGTGTAGAAAGCTGGGGATAGGGACATGATGGAAACTGCCAGTTCTAATCAGGTCAGAAGTGGGGTTGGCATCATCCATGTTCTCTCTCAAAGCTGGTAGTCAGAAGTGCCTGATGTGACTGCAGAACCCAAAGAGACTCTAGCTGACAGAAATGTAAAGAAGACTGAAGCAACTCTCTCCTTTCCTGTTCTTACCAACTTTGCCTCTCCTTTCACACAGCCAGGGAGCATTGATCTCCACTGATAAGGAAAAAGTCACATATCAATTAGCAATGGACTTTGGGACGGGGCTTATACTAGAAGATTCCTTTTCATTTCTAGTTACCTAATTTCTCACGGTCCGCTGTCCTCACAACGAGGTTCTATTCCCTCTCACCTGGTTTACTGAAATTGTGCAACCATCTGATTTACTAAACTGTCCAGTATTTACTAACTCCAATTCATTTTTCATATCACTGTCAGTTTACTCTTCCTTATATATACCCATCAGATCATACACATATAAAGACAAAGATCCTTCAATGGTTGCTGAATGCTTAATTGAATAAACTCCCAATTCCTTAACCTGACATTTAAGACTACAATCCAAAGTCATGTCCTTTTTACAGTCTTATCTGACACAACACACCTTCACTCATTCTATGCTCCAGCCAAACCAAATCTCCCTTGGTGCAAACACTTTCAAGGTTTCCCTACTTCCTCAACTTTGTTTACTGTTCCCTAAAAATAAATTGCCTCTCCTTCCCTTCACTATCTATGCTGGTTGTAAATCTAACCCATCCTTCAAGTGCAAATTACAATGCTACCTCTTCCAGGAAGTCTTCTTTGTTCTCCTTCCTCTAACCCACCCCCTCCTAAAAAAAAAAAAAAAAGAAGAGAAAACCCTTGGATATAACCTCATGAGCTTAATTAAACATGTTTTTCTGCAGTATAGTTAATATTAAATTATAAGCTCCTTGAGGACAGGAACTTTATCTTTTCTACATAGACTATAGATTTAGAGCTGGAAAAGATATTGTAGGCCATCTTAGTCTGAGGTCTTATTCTAGGCTCTGCCCTTGCTATCAGTGTGACTTGCCAGCTCCCTCGTTTTACAGGTGACACCCAGATCAGTAAGGTGACTTGACCATAGTCATACATTTAGTAAGTAACAGGGGCAGGATCTTAGAGGCAAGATTTGAAGAGGGCCTCCAACCTCAAAGCCAGTGATTACACTTTCCACTGTACTAGCAATTTCAGGAAATGTTTGTCAGGTTGAAAAACAAGAGGAAAGGTATGTATTTTTAATGTGAACAGGGATTTATATGTAGGGTGACTATAAATAGGAATGTCTGTGATGTCTGGTACCTGACTGAATATGGTGTGAAGTTTCATAGATATAAAACTGGAAATGATCTTGGAGATCATCTAGTCCAATCCTCTCATGCTAAAGATGGGGAAACTGAGGCCCAAAGAGGTGGCATGGCTTACCCCAGGGTTACACAAGTTAGTAAGTAGCAGAGCTGTCATTTGAACTCACCCCTCAAGTTTAATCTTTTCTTTCCTCTGTACTGTTACACAAGCCAGATGACCGGGCCTGAATAAATGAGCCTCCTTCCCCCCAACCTCCCCCATACATATACACACACATGCCCTTTTTTCTGGTGGTATTTGGAATGAAGGAATGAGGGAAATGTGCTCAAACACACACATACTGACACACCCTTTTCTTCTGGTGGTATTTGGAATGAGGGGAAAGTGCTCAAATATACAGTGCGCAAACTTGATTCTATCTTACATAGGAAGACTCCAAGAGTTGGTTTAGAGGGGCTATGCCATTTACTAGCCCTGTCGCCATGGGAAAGTAGCTCAACATCAGTCACTACACTTTCTTAGCCACAGTTCCCTCCCCTGTCAAATGGTCATAACAAAAAAAATAAAAAAAAAAAACCAAGACCAATCCATGTCCTAACTATTTCAGCGGTGTGGCTGAGCATAGTGGCTTAGAAGAAAGAGCTGGCCTCCAAGTCTCGGGGTGCAAGACCAGCCCCTTGCCGTGTGATACGGGACAAGCTGCTGAACGTCTAAGAGATGAAAATATCCCCATCAGCAGCTTCCGATGTAAAAGCCCATAAATGCCGCCCCCCCCCCATGGTACCTGGGGGAGAGGCTGCCCCCGGGGGGCACTTTGTACGCTGCAAGCCCAAGCAGAATCTTACTTTACAGAAGGAGGTGACAAGTTGGTGCGCTGTCCCTCTCTCGGCGCCCAGAAGGGGCTGAGTGAGGGAAGGAGGAGAAGGAGCCCCTGGGACTGGCTGTCAGCCAGACTGACAAACAGCCAACTTCCTCCTCCTCCTCCTCCGCGAGCGTAGCGGTTGTGGGGCTGGCTTACTGGTGTCAGCGCCCCCTCCCATCCCACTGCCGGCCCCCCACTGGTCTCTGGGAAGGAGGAGGAGCCCGATTGACCCCGCCCTCGCCAGGGTCCCCTCCTTCTGTCCCGGCTGCCAGGCAGCAGCATCCAGTATCCAGTCCCTGCCCGCTGCAGGCGCGCTCTGTGCCCGGGGAGCAGCGGCGCTGCCCGGCGGCGCGGGAGCCAGGAGAGCGGCTGGACAGGGCAGGGCAGGGCAGGGCTGGGCAGGGCTGGGCTGGGCTGGGCTGAGCCCGGAGCTGGGGGCTCCCTGCTGCTGCTCCCGCCTGCCTGCCTTCCTGCTGGGGTGAGTCTTGGTAGCTTGTTGCTCGCGAAGTAGCGGGGGGGAGGCGGCGGGGGGAAGGGCATCCCGGAGATATCGGGGAGCACCCAACGGGCACGGGGGAGGGAGCTAGGACTGAGCTTCTGTTGGGGGGACCCCAAGTTCATTTAGGGGGAACGCCCTGGGCAGGGGCAGGGGGCAGGGAGAGGCAGGGGAAGAGGCCACAGAAGGTGCATGAAAAGTAGCAGCTGGGTGAGGGTACGGGAGGGGTGTGGCTCCTGGGGAAAGAGGGAAGGGGTTCGTTGGAGGGTGGACCTGCATAGAGTTTGTCTGGGGGGCAGTGTTGGGGGGGCAGGGAGTTGACGTTGGAGGTCCCTGGAGCAGAAGAGGTCGAAGTATTAAGACCTGGAAACTTAAAAGTGCGGAGGTGGGCAGGACTCTGCCGTGACCGAGTCACAGTTTTCACCAAGGGTAGGGGCCATGGGGTCCGCAAGGCAAGGAGTTACTTCATGTGACTAGCCCGGGAAGAGCCCAGGTAAGGCGAGGAGCCTAGAGTATCTGGGAAGGGGCCGTCTACTTTTTTCTAGGAAGGGAGGATCCCACTGCACCAGTCGAGTCCCTCCCTGCCTACTCAGGACCCGCCGGCCTCCTCCCCCACTTTTCTCCCAAAACCCGGTTCTAACTTGGTCTTTCCCCTTGTTTTTACACCGTAGTCAGAGCCAGTTTAAGCTGTGAGCTTACTCGGAGTCAGAGAGATGGACCAGAAAACCTCTAATCTCCAAGTGCCACTGGAGATGGGAACTGTCACATTAGGAGCATCCCACTTTCGATTTAGAAATACATAAATACAAACACCAAAATATCTTAGATAATTTCTACCTATCTTAGGTAGTTTTGCAAGCCCTTCCCCTTATAATTCCACCTCGAAAATGAAAACTTTTTTGGAAAATGTCTTTCATAAACAGATTTGATTGTGAGCAAGTATATGTAGACATGGTGTAATGGATCTTGGATCTTTGGTGTAGGAGAACCTGGGTTCCATTTCAAGCCAAGCTACTTTTTATATGTCAGACAAGCCACTTAACCTTGTAAAATGTGTATTAGATAAGGGTGAAAGACTGGATCTGTGATTTCATTGCTGTAGGTAGCTCCTGGGTCCTTATTTCCTCTACTGCAGAAGGCCAGCACCTGCTACTTGTAGTCTTAGAGTTGCCTAGAACACTGTGAGATTAAGTATTTTCCTGGCCAACATGTGTCTGAAGCAGGGCTTGAAAACAGGTCTGTCTTCCTGGCTCCAGATCTCTCTACAAAGATACTTTGTAAATGTCTATACAGTCAATTGTTAATATGCACATGTGGATTATCTGTATCTTAGTTTTGATCCTGACTCATCTTCTCCCCAGTGGGGAACATTCTTTGAGGTTCCTTCTCTCCACATCCCAATCGTGTTATTTTAATAATCAGTTTAAACACACCATAATTAGGAAGTTAAAGCTAAAGAACAGTCCTATACATATAGCATTCGAAATCAGTCAAACAAAATTAACTATCCATTTTTTGAATTTTTCATGACACTGCTCCAACATGGTTGATTGAGATCATAGATTCAGATCAACCTAAAGCTGACTGTATATTCAAATGGATTGTCCTTGTCCAGCTTTAGTACATTGTTCACAGACTGTATTCCACCACTCACCAGCTATATCCTGGGTTACTGACACTGAGAGCAATCCTGGGCGCTGGTCTGGTCAGGGTGGGGCACAGACCAAGGAATGAATGACTGGGAATTGTGTGTATGTCTAAATCCTTTGGATTGCCTGTTTTTATTAACCACATTCCTCCCCTCCATAATTTGAATAATCAAATGTGTTCCCTTCCTTCTTTCCCTTCTTTCTTGACCCTCTTGCCTTCTTCTTTGTCTTCTCTCTCTCTTGTTTCTTTCTGTGTCTGTCTCTTTGTCTGACTGTCTGTCTCTCTTTCCTTTTCCCTTCCTCTCTTACCTTAGCACACAGGATTTGGCATCAGAGAAAACCCGTGATATTGACTGGATCATTTGATCTCTCTGGACTTCATTTGCCTTATAGATAAAATGTAGGTGCTGTAATAGATGGTTTCTATATATACAGTGTAAAATTGAACTTAGACTTTTAGGCCATGATAGATCAGGGTAATCATGTAATAAGTATGATTCTTTGGAGTAACAGGGTATGTACCCTGTTGTTAGCTCGTCATAGATTTAGAATCATAGACCCTTCATATTACAGATGAGGAAACTGAGATCTAGAGAAATCAAGTGATGTGCCCAGTCACACAGGTAGTCAGTAGTAGAACCAGGATTTGAACCAGGTCCTCTGACTTTTTTCACTTTACCACACTTGTATTTTCATATATCTTCCTACCACAAGTCTACTCCTCAGTCGTCTGACATTTTTGCAGCACCAGTAATCTCCCTTGGATAGTTTCTAGGTTATAGTAGAGGTGGGTGCTCCAAGATCCATTCCCTTGAATACAGTGAATGTTTTCCCAGTGTCTGACAGGTAGTAAGACATGAAGTTGGTTGTCAGAATCAGGAACATGTTGTCGCATGTTGAGCAATATAATGTGTTAAGGGGAAGTGGGGGCGAAATTTTGGCAATGTTTTTTCCCTGGAGGTGTGTCCCTGAAATTATTATTTTATTGAAATAATGGAAAAACATGATTTGCTTTACAAAAAGATATTTCGTAGATTTTGAGAGAATCATTCTATTTTGTTAAGCAAACCATACTGTGTCCAGTAGGCAGAATCATAATGCCACATCCAGGTTCTACTACCCTGAAATATCTATTCATTTGACTTTTTCTCATGAATTTAGTGCAAGAAGCATTTAAGTACCTGTTATATGGGGAACACTTATCTAGGCACTGGAGAAGAAACTTAAGGGAAGCATCCTGAGGTAGGGGGAAAATAGTGTTAATTTGGAGTCAGAAGACCTGGGTTTGAATCTTGACTTTGCTTCTTTACCAGGGGTGGGGAGCTTGCAACCTTGAGGCTGAAGGTTCCCCACCCCTGTTCTTTACTATCTACATGATCTTGGGCAAGTCAGTTCTTTATTTCTCTGAATCATGGTTTCTTCATTGATAAAATGAGGGGGAGAAGTAGAATGACAGCAACACTGGCTCTGGGATCAGAGCACCTGGGTTTAAATCAAGTGTCTGACTCTACTTTTGTGGCCTTGGATAAGTCTCTTAAACCCCCCTGGGCCTTAGCCCCAAATTTATGAAGACTGAGCCTAGATTCTTCCCATGGGCCCCTTCCAGCTCTAAATCTGTGATGATTTAGAACCTGTAATATAAATAAGTGTCACTCCAAGATCTGTGATTTCATGGGTGTAGACTTGAGGTTTATTGTTCAGTCACTTCAGTCATGTCCAATTCTTTGTGACCCTTTTTGGGGTTTTCTTGGCAAAGATATTAGAGTGGTTTGTTATTCCTTCTCCTGCTCATTTTACAGATGAGGAAGCTGAAGCAACAGAGGGTGAAACGATTGCCTAGTCACATGACTATTAAGGATCTGAAGTCAGATTTGATCTCCAGAAGAGGACTCTTTCTGACTCCAGGCTTGGTACTATATATGCTGTGCCACCTAGCCACCCTCTTGATGTGGATTGCACCTTCCTAATTCTTTGAGAGTTTCATGAAATTTGGAAAAGTTAGATGACTTGACCATGATCACTCAACCATTCTCTCTTCCATCTATCTAGGCCCACATCCAGTTGGAGAATAGCATGACAGCCAATATAAAATTTTGCTAAGTGTCAAAATCAGGATTTGAACCCAAGCCTTTTGAATTCCATGAGAATGTAATGTTCCCATTTCCTTTCTACATGTAATACAAAATGTAACAAAACAAAACAAAATGTAAGGACTGAGGGAAGGGGAGGAGCTGCGTAGGCTCAAGAGGGCAAATCTAGATAAGGCACAGTTACATAGTAATACGACATTTTAAACAAACACATCAAAGCTTAGACATCCACATTCAGCATTATTCTCTTTCATTGTAGTCACTTTCAGAGACTTTTTCTGCCGATGCTTCCATTACCAAAACTGTGTTTCAAATTCTTCTTTTGGAATTGCTTTTTAGAATCTTGGATTTATTTTATAATATTATTATTATTATGTCATAATATATTATATTATATCATATCACATCATGTCATGTCATATTGTGTCATAATCATATTCTATTATCTTATATTACATTGCATTATTACATTAAATTACATTATATTAATTACATTACATTGTATCATCACATTATATTACATCACATTACATTATATTTTTATATATATTATAAATACAATAATAATTGTAACCATTTATTTGGTTACATGTCTTCTTTTAAGATGGATTTTTTTTTTAAAAGAGCCAAGAGTTCTTTGGAGCTAATGCTAGAAAATAAGGTGGGTAACCAAACTGGTTTATAAAATCAGTGTTGCCATAGAATAATGGGAATAATTTTCTAGTGTAGCTCAGGAACCAGATGTGAAGGTAATTGCAAAAGAGGATTTCCCCTAAGGATTTGAACAGATGGCAGCAGCATTACTGGAGTAAGTATATGGTTTGATCAATCAATCAGTGACAATCATTAAGTGCCTACTGTGTGCTAGGCACTGTGTTTAATGCTGGGGACACAAAAAGAGGTAAAAGACAGTCCATGCCTTCAAGGACGTTCTAATGAAGGAGACAACATGCAGCAAATATGGACAAAGCAAGCTACATACAAGATAAACAGGAAATACAGTTTGCTAAAGTGACTGACTACTTTGAAAGACATCTGACTGAACGAATATTTACAGGTCTACTTGGTAAGAAGCAGGATGCCCCAGTAGATAGAGGGCTGACTTCAGAGTCAGGAAGACCTTGGTTTAAGTCTTTCCTCTTAAACATATAAACTTGTGACCTTCGGCAAGTTACTTCTCCTTTCATTGCCCCCAGTCAACCCTTTGAATGGAAATTGCAGATAAATTACCCGTCTGTTGAGAGAAATATTAACTTATAGTCATAACCTCTTAGGGAGACATAGTTGTACAATGACTTCCATGAAGTCAAAAGACTTAGGTTCAGATCCCTTTGTTGGGACTCCAAAATAGCGATACTCGGGTCCTGCTCGAATCAGTTCAGCCCAAGCCTTCTTTCAACTAAAGACAAGGTTCATTAGAAAACCAGTCAGGGTGGGTGTGATTCTAAGAATCCGCCATATTGACCAGACTCTGAAGGAGGCTGAACATTTGTGATGCTTGTATTGACAAGCAGGCCAGGTTAAACCTGAGCCCCTTGGTGGAGGCAAGATTAATTATATGTAGAAAGACTACGGGAACAGAAATGGGGTCTAGATGGAATTAAGGAAGCGGAGGTCTAGGGTGGGGCCAGGTGCAGACAATGAAAGGGCAGCTAATTAGCTGGGGGGTGCCAACTGCAAACACCAGGGACTTGGGCCATGTAGGAAAGTCCAGAGGTTTTTCCTTTTTGGGGTCCAGATCCCAAAGACATGGTCTTTTTCCATCCCCATCCCCATCCCCATCTCAGATATTTTTTACCTGTGCAACCTCAGGGACATTACTTACCTTTCCTAGCTTCACATCCCTCATTTGGAGTTGTCTGGAATGTCCTCTAAGATCCCTTCTGAGTCCAGGTCAATGATCCTAGAGGGACATAGAGAAAAGAGTTTTCCTCAGTCTCCGTTCTGCATTCTGTCTAAATCAAACAATTCCCCTACTGTGCAGATATACACAACAGCTGAAAAAACAGACCACCAATATTGAGTGATAGGAAATCCATTCAAAGAAATACTTGGAGATTACTTAATGTACATTCCAGAGATTTTGGATGATAACTTATCTGGAGGCAGAGGGATGAACTAGATGATTTTTGGCGGTCTATTCCAGTCTCAGTATTCTGTGTTTCTCTGTCTGTCTTTTCCTTCATTTCCCTAACTATCATGAAATTTCAAGTTGTAAAGCTAACCACTTTGTCACTGTTCTTACTTCTGAAATTCCCTCTGGTTCCCTGAAAAATTTATCATTCTCCACAAAGTTCACATTATCTACAGGAACAATACATTCCCTTGGAAATCGGCCTTGCACACTGAAACAGGGACTGGGAACATTTTGTTTTCACCCTCATGGCCACCTACTGGTTTCTAAAGGGTGATCTTAAAAGCTGCCCTTTTTGAAATGCCATATTGAATGCAGAGGCTTTTCCATGGGACACATTTCTTAAAGGTATGATTACAAATTGGCAATGCCCTGCCATGGGAGTGAACATAATGGGAAGAGGGAATCACATTAAAAAGTTGCTTCTTCCAAAAAAAATAACTGCAGTCCCCTTGGCAGGCATTGAAAGAGGTGATTACAGTTTAATTGAAGTTTTTCTTTCTCTCTCTTTTTTTTAAACAATAGGGAACCATCACCAGAGCTTTGATTCTAATTCATTGCCTTAAATATCAGATTTAAAGCTTTAAAAGTTCTCCCAGTTTATGAGTGTCATTAATGGAATAAAGGACTTAAAAAGCTAGGGTGAACTTCTGGGAAAATATAATAAATTTCTTCATTGCATCTCTAAAGACCTGAGTGTAGTCATTAAACCAGTGATAATGGCCTCCACCATGCCTTTCCTTTCTTCTCTAGATGTTATACGTTGGAGAAAGTTCCTCTGTGGAGGAGGAATTCTTGTATTTTCTCTCTAGGATTATGATAGTCAAGGGCAATTTGAATTTCAATGCCCCTGAGTCTAATTTTGCTTTTTCTAGATTTTCCCTCAATTTTCTCACAGATGCTAATTTGATTGGACTCTCCAGTAATTTTTATTCAATTTTGGACATATTTTCTCCTTGAATTACCTTACAATTCTGTCGAAGGCCTTGCTGGCCTATCACATGCCTATATTATTTGTAGGTTATCACCTTCCTAGTTCTTTGCTCTGCTGCCTTTAAGTAGAGGTTTAAGTACTTATTTTGCCACCTTGCAACAATGTCCAAGGACACTCCTCTCCTATATTAAGCACAGATTCATTATGTCAGAATGCTGAGTTTCTTCATCTAAAGAAGGGACAATGTCAGGTCTATGACCTAAATCTTCCTTCTAAGATGTTACTAGTATAATATTACCACTTGGTTATTATACTTCTGCTGAGTTTAGATCCTAAGCCTATCTATACAGGATCAAAAATGTTGCTAGCAGGCTTTGGGGCCTGTCTTTCCCTTGGTATATAGGAAGAAATAGCCAAGAAAGAAGGAATGACATTCTTATTTCACCCTGCCATACTGTGCTTTTTTTCCATCTAGACACACAACTGGATAGAGAAGGTGATGATAGTCCATATTTATCCTTTGTCCAGAATGCAAGACCATCATGCCTAGGAATGTTTGTGTTTACCCCCTCGATCTAGGCTTTTGATTGTTCTGCTGTGATGGTCCCTATCTATGATCTAGAATGCTTTCTTTGACTGTATAATAGGCTTGGTTAGAGGTAGGAATGGATAGGGCAGAAGGCACTTTGCAATTTTTCTCTAATGTAAGTTCCCTAAGCAACATTTTTAGAAAGTTCACTTGCCCTTTGTTTATTCCAAAATTGACACATCCCAAAATGGATGCGGGGTGGGGGGGGCTGTTTGATCAGTGAGAAAGAGTGAGGGATCTCAAATTCAAAGGACCTGGATCCAATCCTATATCTTCCACTTATTGTCTGTATAACCTTGGATAGGTCATATAACTGTTGAGGCTCAGTTTCCTAAATTGCAAATGAGGGGATTGGAATGTATGACTTGTAAGGTCCTTTCCAGCTCAAAATCTGTAGTCCTGAGAGTTTCCAAGTCTAAAAGAGGGTCTTTTGCTCCTTTCTGCCCATTTTAGCTCTGTCTTTGCTTTTTGCACTCTCCCAGCTCAACTGAAGCCATGTGGGTAATTTTCACCTTTGACAAGCCGTGCTTAGGCAGACAGGATTACTTCTCTATTTCAGAGTGTAGAAGCTGTCCTTTGGTACCTTAGAGCTCATAAGACTTTGGGCTAGTAAAGATTTTATTGTTGTTGCTGAGTTGTTTATCACTTTGGGCTAGTAAAGATTTTATTGTTGTTGCTGAGTTGTTTATCAGTTGTGTCTGACTTGATGATTTCATTTGGGGTTCTAGTGGCAAAGATATTGGAGTGGTTTGCCAGATCACTTTAGAGATGAGGAAACTGAGGCATAGTTAAGTGACTTTTCCAGAGTCACACATCAAGTAAGTGTCTGAGGCTGAATTTGAACTCAAGAAGATGTGTATTCCTGACTCCAGCCCTGGCCCTCTATTCACCGTGCTACCCTAGCTACCCTAGTCCCTTTTTTGTCCTGTGGATTCCCCTTTGGCAGTCTGATGGAGCTTCTGCTCCCCCTCACAGAGTAACATTTTAAAATGCATATAATAAAATAATAGGATTACAAAAGAAACTAAGTATAATGAAATAGTTATAAAAATATTTTAACTAACAAATTCAGGGATCTCAGATCAAGAACCTTATAAAGTTCAACTCTCCCATTTTACAAATGAGGATGCTGAGGTGTCAACTCTAAATATTGCATGTTATTGAGTAGCTCCTAAATATTGAACTGTTGAAATAACAGAAACTATAAGTAGGAAGGGGTTTCTGCTTCCACTTGACTTTAGGCTTGGTCTGTTGGGGGCCACTTTAGTCCCTGTGTCCTCAAAGCATCAAGAGGTTCATGTCAGCCTGGGGCTGGGGAGGAGGAGGTGTAGATAAGGGGGCTGTGGGTCTTTGGCCCCTTTTCAATATATGTGGGCCTAGAGCCCTCTAGTGGTGAGGGGAGGATGTAGCTGGGTATTGACAAACCCAGTTCATTGAAAGACCTGCCCTTGAAATTTCTCCCAGGACCTGCGGAGTGTGTCTAGAGCAGCTCTTAAGGAGAGGAAAAGCACCAACTACAAACCCTTGGGGGTCTCAGTGGATTCCCAAAGGTTTGAAGACTCAAGAATTTCTTGCTCTCTGGAAGACATGTGGGGTCAAGGTCTTAAAATACTACCTTTTCACGGATGATTTAATAGGGACCCTGGTCTTCATTCCTTGATTGGAATCAGTCCTGAAAGGGGTCTCCCTAGTCCTCTCCCAATGACTTTGGAAGATCTCTTGATAGAAACAACGCTCAGTCTACACACGGATAAGCTCTTCCGATTTAACCGGAGTGTCTTTGTCATTTAGTGTGCTCAGATGAAAACCTCCATGTAATAATCTGGTGTTCTAATTTATGATTGGAGAACCATTTTAATTTTTTAATTTTTTTTATTGGAGAATCATACATCACATATATGATATGGTATTTAGAAAAGAGTTAGCTCCCATTAAAAATTGCTTAGTTAACTCCAAAGTATTAGTTTTATGAAAGATCAGGTCAAATCATTATTATTTAGTATTACCGATAACTTGGTTTCTGTACAATTAATCAGATCAATTAAAAAAAGTATTGATCAAGTACTTACGATCTGTCAGGCACTGTGTTAAGTATTAGGAAAACAAAAAAAGGCAAAATTTTGCTTTCACAGAACTTACATTCTAATGGGCAAGATAACATATACACATACATATGTGTATATGTATATACAGAACAGATTATTTGCTAGACATTTTCTTAGAGGTTTCATGATCATAGGACCATAGATTTGGAGATGATAGCAATCTTGAAGATCATCCAGACTCCCCACTCCTCCTCTACCCCGCACCCCCATTTTACAGATAAGGAAAATGAAACAAAAAAATGACATAACAAGGAAGTGTCTGAGGGAGGATCTGAACCCAGGTCTTCTCAACTCCTAAGTTCAGTGCTTTATTCACAGAGAAAAGAAACAACAACATAGAGAAGTCCATTTTATTATCACAGAAATATGAAATTGCTCTGCTTATGTATATTAAGCAAGCATTTATTCATTCAGCACTACGTTGTAGACCTTACACAAATATTGAAAGGAAATCTGGCTATCCAAAGAGTGCATGTGATCACATCACTTCTCGGTTTAAAAAAAACCTTCAGTTGCTCCCCATTGCCTCTTATAAACTCTTTAAAGTCCTGTACTATATGGTTCCAACCCACCATTCAGACCTTGTTTGAGACTCTGTGTTCAAGCCAAAATAGGCTCAAAACTCTCTATTCCCCACTTAAATACATTCACATAAGCAGTCCTTTCTTCTGAGTCCTCCAAGGCTCATCTCTTTGGAATGTTTCCCTGTCCCCCCTCTCTCTCCTATGCCCTATTGGTATTTTCTCCATTTGCAAATTACCTTGTTTTTACTGATCTGTGTACATGTTACCTAGCAGAATGTAAGCACCTTGAGGGCTGGGCTCGCTTCATTTTAAAATTCAGTGAGTGGCACCTAGCATGGGGTAGGTGCTTAATAAATGTTGAATTGAAATGCATACAAGTCTTATCATATTGTGGTAACAATGCTAAAAACTTGCCCCTTGGTAGTGCAGTGCTTGAGAATTAAGTAGCAGCTTATACACATCCACCTTTGATCCTTCTGTTGTATGGTTAGTACAAGTAGCATTGTCTCTATTTTGTAGTTAAGGAAACTGAGTTTTGGTGCTTTGCCCAAGATATACAAGTAGTAAGCAGCAGTCAGGATTACTCAGCTTTCAGTGTTCCTGCCACTACACCACACTATATCAGTGTGGCTCAGGAAAATGAGCACTGGATTTGGAGTCAGAGGGAAGGACAGAAGGCTTGAATCCTTGACTCTAACACCACCTCTGAGATTTTGGGGTACATCACTGAAACTCCTTGGACTTCAGTTTCCTTCTGTGTAAAATGGAAGGAGTGTTTGAGGTCCCTTTTAGCTATGATACTACCCCTGCCATTTATTTACTCTGTGTGTGTTGTTTAGTCGTTCCAGCCCTTTCTGACTCTTGGTTGACTCCATTTGGGGTTTTCTTGGCAGAGATACCAGAAGGGTTTGCCATTTTCTTCTCCAACTCATTTGACCAATGAGGAAACGGAGGCAAAGCATCTAGTAAGTGTCTGAGGTTAGATTTGAACTCAGGTCTTCCAGACTCCAGGCTGGGCACTCTATCTACTAGGTCACTTAATCGTCCCTTGGACAGTCATTTAACTTTTCTGAGCCTCAGTTTTCTGTTCTGTAAAATGAGGAATTTGGGCTAGGTGACCTCTAAGTTCTAAATATATGAAATGATACAAAGCCAGATCTCTCCCCTCCCCCATATTGAGTCATTTCCTGACCATGTAACAACCCCTAAGCTGTGCTGTGTGTGTGTGTGTGTGTGCGTGTGTGTTCGTCCTTCGTTGCCGAAGAAGACTATGCCATCAGAGAAATAATGACCAGAATTTGTGTAATTGGGCAGGGTATTTTTTAGATATCTAGGCGGGGGGTGGGAGTGGGGGGTTGGTTCCTCTTTCGAGGGATAGACAGTATCTGTGGGTTGGTAGTGGTACCTCATCCCTTCAGGATAGTGGTGCCCCCAATTTAAGAAGTCAAAGTCAAAGGGTAACGAAATCTGCTCTTTGCATAGACATTTTTCAGCTACGTCCTTTTTCCTGTTTGGGCTGAGTTTTTTTAATGAGTTTGCTGCGAAATGAGCCTTTACATTAAAGTCTGGTTCCAGGAAATGCTGGGAGGGGAGGTGAAAGCCAAGTAACTTGAAGAAATCAGAAGCTGACACCTGTGTACCTAGTTGTCTCCCGTATAGCAAGGCTTCTTAGAGGGTGTCCACAGCCCATTGAGGATAGAGTTCTCAGGGTCCATGAACTTGGATGAAAGAAAAAAATATTATTTTTATTGGTCTCCTTGCCTTTTATTTTGTGCATTTACAAGCATTCCTCTGAGAAGGAACCTATGGACTTTATCAGATTGCTGAAGGAGTTCAGCATACAAAGAAAGGTTAAGAACCCCTGCCATAGTCTTTCTCTAGGAAAATACAATGTATTTAGGTGAGCTCTATTCCTATTTGTTTTCTGAATTTATATTCCTAAAATCATTCCAAAGAGAGGATGAAAAGGGAGAATGTGTACCAAGAAGAAGATAATGTAAAGACAACAGCAGGAATGTAATGACTCTTTGCATTAGAAAATGTAGATTTCCCACTCCCCCCAACTCCCTCAGCAAATCTAAATCTATCCCCTGGGAATCAGGAAGACCTGAATTCAAACCTGGTCTCAGACACTTACTAGCTGTGTGACTCTGGGAAGTCACTTCACCCTGTTCGCCTCAGTTTCCTCATCTGCAAAATGAGTTAGAGAAGGAAATGGCAAACCATTTCAGTATCTCTGCCAAGGAAACCCCAGAGGGGGATCACAAATAGTTGGACATGACTGAACAACAAGAACTTAAAAAAAAACATTAGGGTGTAAAATGACTTCCTGAGCCTTGGAGGATTGTAAATCACTGAAAACTGAGAGCTTCCTTCCTCTGCTAGTGGATTAGATGGGAAACAGTGCCTCCATAAAGGTGTGCTATACCATCAGACATAGTGAAGCACCCTTGAAGGAGGGAGATACTGTTTCTCCATACTGGGATTTGGTCAAGAGTATTCTCTAGGTGACCTGGGTTTTATGTCCATCCTGAATGATGTTCTGTTCTAATAGCCTGCCTCTGGGCCAAGTCTGACTCAGAGGGAATTATGCCACAGACTGAGTCACCATGACCTCTTCATTTGGCCTCTGGCAGCTTTCCATCTATCTGGGACATCATTCCTGCAGACTCTTTCTTGTTATAGAGAGTCAGCCTGAAAAATGGAAGTTTAGGAAAAAAGGGGGAGAGGAACATGCTTGAAATGTGAAATAGAGAAAACACATAAAAGTACAGGGAGCTGAAAGGGATAGGAGGAGACAACATGCAAGGGTGTCATGGAAGTCTGGTTCCTGACAAATGAACCGTGGATAAAGCAAAAGCTTACCTGTGAGAGCCCAGTGTCCTGGGGTAGAGTCCAAGATTCCATTGGAGGTGAAATGAGGATGATGATGGAGTGCAGGTGGCCTATGCTGGAGAGATCAATTGTGAACTGAAGAAGTCAGGCTTTATATGAAGGATGTGAGATTGAACTCCATCTTCATCAAAGAATGAATCTGTGATCTCATCAATTTAGGTACTTCCTCTGATAGTAGGGGCTACCCTGAATGATGCAGATTACAAAATAGGCCTTCTCATCTCATACAACTCTTATCCATGTTCTCCTTACAATGCCTTGCACATAAGGAAGGACGTTAATAAATGCTTTTTCATTCATTCGTTCATTCCTCGTGTGCATCCTCCGCAGGACATCCACCCAACATGCAGGAGAGCTAGATCTCTTGACATTGCATTGAGGTGTTCCTATGTCCATCCTCCATTTACTTTACTTACAAATATTATTTAATTTTTAAGACCAAGTTCAAGTCTCACACAGTGGAATTTGGATGAAGTGTCTCTACTTTTCTCTCTTCTCTGAGGTCTAAGAATAACTTGGAGGCAACTCTAGGTTTTCAGAGTTTATGACAACCCTCTGTAAACTCTGTGATTTTATGTTCATCCTGAATGATGATCTGTTCTTATAGCCTTGCAACTTTGATAGTGAGTCTCTAATAGGTCCTGCCAAACTGGAAATGCCTTGTATGTAGTTCTAGCAGGAAATTTTGCCTTTTGTCCAAGAACCAGGCCAGTTAAGTTCAGAGAACCTCCTCACTAGACAGTTGGACATAACATGGTGAATATTTTTTTTTTAGTTGTAGCAGTTCATGAAGATGTAGCACTCCTCTAGGATCACCACCACTATTAATCCCCTTCAGTTCTAGGGGCTGGGTTTCTAGGACTATCAGTCTTGAGCCTCTATCAGTGTATTCCTCATTAAACAATCAGCCAGTAAGTAGGCTTAATTAGCTTTTAGCAAAGACAGTTATTAAGATGGTATAGTAAAAAGTTGGTATAAAACATTTCCCCTAAAATCTGGGATACATACACAAATATAAGTCCATGGGGAGAATAGGATGAGGTTTAAAGTCCAGTGGTAGTGAGGTATATAAGTAGGGAACATGTATAACAAAAGGATATATCCCCACTCTTGGTCATGGAAGTCCTTTTCTCCATTTGTGGCATCGTCATGAAGGTCCCCCTTGGGTTTATCACCTGAGCTTCAAAGGTCAATGCCTTTTTAGAGTTCATAGCCCTTACTTCTCTGTCACATTCCTTAATGCTGCCACCATTCTTGGGGGACTATTTCTAAATTTGTGTGCCACCACTTTCACTGCCATCAGCCTTCACCGTTCTAGCAGTCGTTGCTCTTGTTGTCATTTAGCTCTTACTAATAGACATACTTCTAACAGGACTTCTGGATCTTCCAAACTCACAAGGTTGCCTGGACACTTCCATCTCAGAATATTTACTTATCTCAGATCAAGAAATAACAAACATAGGAGATAAAGGTGGCCAGGCGCTGATGGCCGCCATGGCACATTGGGAGATAAGATGGCTATACTCACCCCTGTCTCCAACTTAGAGTCAACTCAAAGTAGTCCTCTGTCTTCATTACCACAAAAATAAAGAGAATGATGAAGGGTGGGTCACCTGTTTTGTATGCCCACTCCATTCTGGCTTAGTAAGCCCTGAGTCATCATTTTTTTAGACTCTACAGCCAGTTAGAATTTTCATCTTGATAATACCATCCTTTCAGTCATGCAGGACTGGAAACAGGTTCATTCCAATCTTCCAAGGAGTCACTTGAATTGTAGCAGGCAGGGAATATCTGTTCATGCTTCAAGGACTGAACCACAACCCCCTACCCATTGTCCAGTCCATGACTATTACAAAGACCATATACTAAGGTATAATGAGGTTGTGATCTGTGGTGGAGGAGGGAATGACAATCAAAACCCAACACCTTGAAGTGTTGGATGTTATAGAGGCAGGTTAAAGGGGTATAATATGAGTAAAGGTGCCTAGGCAGGGATGAGCATAGTGTTTGCATGAAGTAATGAGAAGACTGGTTTGCCTGAAGCTGAGGACATTTGCAGAGCAGTGCTGGGGTAGTAAGTTTCAGATGGGGTAGAACCCAATTATGGAGGACCTTAAAGCAAGGTGGAAGAGTTTGCTTTTGAAGTAGTCAGTAATAGAGAACTATTGTCAGGGGGAGAAAGGGAATGAAACAATTAGAAATCCATTTGTATGTGGGGGGGAAGGGGAGTGAAATGATGAAAACTGTGGTTTAGAAAGATTTATTTGGCAAAAGGCAAGGGGACCAACCAGGTTGCTTAACAGGAAAGTGGAAGAGATGAAGGAGTAAAGATCCTGGAAATAGAAATGATAAAAGAAAACTGTCTTGTTGTGGGACAAATATGGACTAGAAATATGTATCTGGGATCACTTCTTACCCAGCATTATACTCCTACTTACTGAGATCTATCTGGGAGGGTGACGTATCAGAAGATAAGGTGAAGAGAAGCTCTGTTGAGGGGTCAAGGTCACTCCACCCCAATTAACATCATTTGTCACTTAGCAGCCCTAGAAAGCCCTGTCTATAAACACTCTGTGAAGTAATCCTTGACATTTGAATCCTCCCAAGGTTTGACACCTGAGATGATCTAGTTCTTCTTGACGTAAGAGCTCTCAAGTGACTGAGGTGCAGATGAGGTGAGCGAAGCCAGAGGTGAAACTTGGTTTGGAAAGGCTGGAAGCTTATACATATATAATGAGAAAATCTGCCTATAGGATAAAGTCCAAACTGATCAGTGTGCTATTTAAAGTCTTATATAATCTGTTCAACCCTACCTATCCAAGCTTATTTCCCACCCACCATTCCCCTTCCCTAATTTTCTACTCTTGCTAGTCACATTTCTTCACATTCTCTGGAACACATTAGGTCCATTTCTATAATCCCATGTTTACTTATATCATTTCCTCTCCTTCCTCCCACTCTCATCCCACCATCCTTCCCTATCCCTTGGGGCTATTAAAATCCTAACCGTCATCCAGGGTTCAGCTCAAGTCCAACTACTTCCATAATGCCTTTTCTGATTATTCTAGCCTAAACTACTCTCTCATTTCTTTTCCTTCTTTAGTACACACCCTGCTTTCTTATCTTCAAATCCAGTGCCATCCTGGACTGACCTCTGGGATTCAGAATGTTCTTTCATGGTATTTCTTCTTCAGCCTTAACATGCTCAAGTCTTATACTGCAATAGTACAGAGCATCCCCAAGAGATTGAAATTAATTCTAGGACAGCTTAGAGATCTGATTCCATTCCATGTTAGGATTTGGGAGAGACCTTAAGATCATAGATGGATGGATGGATGGATGGATGGATGGATAGATGATAGATAGATAGATAGATAGATAGATAGATAGATAGATAGATAGATAGATAGAGATAAAACACTTTTTAAGCTCTTGCTACATGTCAGATACTATGCTAACTTTTAGGGCTACAAATTATCAGTAAACAAGACAGTCTTTACACTCAAAGAGCTTCCATTCTAATCAGAGAAGACCACAGATAAAGGAGAGATGGAAATGGAAAGGGGAACATGGCAGCTGTTATGGAGGAGGAGAAACAATGGAATTGAGTTGGAAGTGAAACATGATGAGTATGCCTTCTGAAATAGTGGTCTGGGAAGGCAGACACCAATCAGGAGACTGGATCCTCAGAGTGATAGTTACTCTTGGATGAAAAGGCAATTGGTGAGGAGGAAGAAAAGACAGGATCACATCCATGGGCCTGTTCCTGGGATCAGTTAAGCCTCCTAGAAGTTCAAAATCAGACCACATCTTTAAGGGGCTACTAAGGGCTCTCTTCAGTTCTTCCTAATAAAACTTAAATGGTTGAAACCATCCTGGAGCCAAGCCAGTTTGGATCAGGGGAGTGAGGAACATTTGCCCTACTTTCTGGATACCTGGCATATGCCATCTTATAAGGGTGACATTACTTTTTTTAAGAGAACAGGGATACTCCATCACCTTGTTGCTATGTAAACATTATTTTTTGCCCACCTGCCATGTAGCATAGTGGGAAGACCTTGGGTAACTTCCCTTCTCCGGGTCTCAATTTTATTATCTGTAAAATGATTAGATCATATGATTTCTAAGGTCATGTATATAGAAAATGTAGAATAAATACAAAAAACCTGAGAAAAACAGAGATTAAGAGACTTTTCCAGGGCCGCATGGCTATTAAGTGTCAAAGGCCAGAGTTAAACTCAGGTCTTCTGCCTCTGCCCAGTGCTCTGTCCACTGAACAAGTCATTTAAGCTCACATCTAAGACTGAGCAGCAGATAAGGTATCTCATTGGTACAGGGAGTTTTCTAACTCAGGAGTTTCCTATGCCAACGAAATCACAGATTCAATGCCTATTGTAGGGATGGGGAACCTGCAACCTTGAGGTCACATGTAGCCCTCTAGATCCTCAAGTTTGGCACTTTGCCTTTGGTGAAGTTTGAATTCAGTCAAAGGGCTACACTTGAGGACCTTGAGGGCCACATGTGGCCTTGAGGCCACAGATTTCCCACCCTTGACCTATCCTTATCCTTGCTTATCTCAGCCTTGTGCCATTCCTGAAGTATGTGGATGGCATATTCCAACCAGGACTGTAGTAGTTCTTTATTTTGTAAAGGACTGCATTTTTCTATATCAAATTCCTAGTATTGGGGAACCCTTACAACAAATACATGTAGTCAGGCAAAACAAATTCCCACGTTGGCCTTGTCTGAAAATCTGTTTCTGTGTCTGCACCTCTATGTCAGATGGTGGGTACTGTGCTTTATCATTGGAATGAGACTTCTTTTAGAGGGTCAACTCATACAAGATCTGTAGACAACATACCAGCAAAATAGGATCAGTGTGTGTGTGTGTGTGTGTGTGTGTGTGTGTGTGTGTACGCGCACTTATGTGTACATGTGAAATGTACCTGAATGTGTCTTCATACCTGAGCAACTTGGCACTTTTTTCTCAGAAGTCTGTGAAAAGACCTGCTTATTCCCATTCAGAGGAGCTGGGAGACAAGGTGAGATGTGAATGTGTTAAATTTTTAATCTACATTTTGAACTGTAAGCTTTCAGATGATACTGGTACAGTGTAGGGAAGGAATCCTGGATCCTGTGTCAACAGAGGTGGGTTCAGGTTGTAGTCCTGTCTTTTTCCTGTCTATGTGATCTCAGACAAGGGCCTACCAGCCTCTTGGCCTCAGGTCCCTCATTTGTAAAATGAGGGAGTTGGAGGAAGTGATCTCTAAGGTCACGTACATATACAAATACAGTTGTCCTTTCTGCATCGAGACTTTCCGCCTTGTGGTTTCGATATATCTGAGGTCAGCATAAGAAATTAAATGGGAATGTTGAGGGAATTTTGTGGAAGCCACAGAGGCCAGCAGATAACACAGAAAAAGTTTAGAAACTCAAAATTGCATAAAATATATGTGTAGTATTGTATAATATCAAGATATTTTATCTTTTAACATCATAATAAATTTGGACTTCTTCTCTGGTAGGAAGGGAGCACCAAAATATTTTACCCAGATTTTTCAGAGCATGGGGATGAGGGTGCCATGCCCCTAACCCCTGTGATGTAGAAGGGATAACTATATATTAATAATAGCTACCAGCACTTATATAGTGCTTACTATATGCCTGATACTGTGCTAATCACTTTACAATTATTATCTCAATTTGATCCTCAAAGCAACCCTGGGAGGTAGGTACTGCTCTTATAATTCCTGTTTTACAGATAAGGAAACTGAGGCAAACAGACTTCATGCCTGGTGCTCTCTCTACTGTGCCACCTGCCCCAATAAATACAAGGTGGTTAAATATCAGGGAGATGGGGAGGGTATTAGAAGTTGGGGATCAGGAAGAGAGTCTTGTAGAAATCATTTACACTTCCATTTATTCACCTGTGAAATAAGTATAATCTCAGTCTCCTTGTGTGTAAAATGAAGGGATTGGAACCCATGACCTCTGAGGCTCCTTCAGGCTGTGACCTATGATCCTATGAAAATCTCAAAGTATGGTGCGTTATTATGGCCTTAGTGTCTCCCTGCACAGAGGGAGACTTGTAGGGGATATGACTGAATTAATGAATGGATGAAAAATGTAGTCCATCACTTTTTGTTGTTACTGTTCAGCCCTTTTTCAGTCATATCCGACTCTGTGTGGCCCTATTTGCAGTTTTCTTGGCAGAGATGCCATTTCCTTCTCTGGCTCATTTACATATGAGGAAACTGAGGCAAACAGGGTTAAGTGACTCGCTGAGGGGTTACACAGCTAAGTGTCTGAAGCTGGATTTGAACTCATAAAGATGAGTCTTTTTGATTCTAAGCAAAGTGCTCTGTCCACTGTGCCATCTAACTGCCCAAATTAATCACTTACTCTGTGCAAAGCCCTGTATTTAAGCGCTGGGGATCCAAATAGAAAAATAAGAGTCCCTGCTCCCAAGGAGCTTGTGTTCTAATGAGGGAGACTTTACTAAGGGGATTTTTCAGCTACCAATCAAATGGAAAAGTCCCATGGTCCTTAGGATGCCGAGGCAAAAGCAAGATGCCTCTCCTTACACATCATTTCCATGGATAAAATGCTATCATCTTCTGGTGCTGAATCATGCGACAGGGCCATAGACTTTGGTGGCAAGAACTTTCTTTTCCTCAGCAGCAGGGGTCACCATGGCATGGTGCAGGGACCAGGTACAGGGAAGACATTGACCTTATAGGTAGAGTAATTCTGTCTAGAGACTATCCTGAAACATGGCAGGAGCTTAGAACAGACAGAGCTCGAGGAGAATGTAGGCATCCTACTTCCATCAGCCACACATCCTGAACTGATGGCTAGGATATTATCCCATTCCCACTCCACCTACTTGGAGGATAATGTGGCTATTAGATTTCCCCCCATAAGACTGAAGAGTAATTCCTATTTCAATGTGTTGCAAAAAACCATCTTGGACTTGGTGATCATTTGGAATTTTGTTTTATTTTTCAGAAGCCTAGGAAATAATTTCTTCTGGATTCCAAAATCCAAGATCTTTTTTGTTTGGGTGCTTAGAGAAAAAAGGGAACAAACATTTATTAATTGCTTGCTATGTGCCAGGCACCATGTTAAGCACTTTACACATATTATCTCATTTGATCTCACAACAAACTTGGGAGATAAGTGCTGTATTTATCATCATTTTACAGATAAGAGGACTGAAGCAGGTAGACATTAAGTGGTTAGGTGACTTGCCCAGGGTCACCCAGATAGTGAATAGCCAAGCTGGGATTCAAACCCGTCCTGAGACTCTGAATCTGGTACTCATTCCACTATCCACAAAAATACTACACCTTTCACCTCCCTTGAAAATACATTTTTAGAAAAATAAGGGATTGCTACTAAAGTTTTTATAAACAGATTTCTAATTTCAGTATTCACATTCATCATATCTTCTGCCCCTATTAGCCATATGCCCAACAAAAACAATAAGGATGATCTCCCAAGACTTATAGCCCTTCAGCAGTAGAAACTCAAATGATCAGTCTTGGAAACATATTATCAAAATCTTTATTTTTCCAGAAGCTATTGCCATTTTATCTGCCGAATGAACTGTGTAAATTGGTCTGAGACTGGTACTAGATACTGTGATAGAGATAATTAGACTATGTAGACCTGGAGGAAATCTCCTAGTTTATTAGGTCTTCCTCCCTCCCCACGCCCACCCTCCAAGATTTATGAGAAAGTAGAGACAAGAGTCACATGAGATGAGATGAGAAGGGATGAATGGGTTGGAATCTGTACCCACACTGAGGAGGTAACAGATCCCCCAAGGTATCGAAATACGCTCCCGGTATGGAATCAGTGGAGGCAACTGGATAGCTTTAAAAGGTATTAAATCTCCTTGAGCATCTCTGGTAGCCCCAAGTGACTGGCTTTGAGCATTAATCACCTTCCCGCAGAGTGACAGAAAGTACTACTTGCATGACAACGTAGTGTAGAGGGCAGGGAGGTCATTGTCTATCCTTCTGAAGGTCTCTCCTTTAATCCTAGAAGTCAGGTTCTTTTGGATATGCGAATTTATATCTATATTGGGATTGGACCTGGGGAATAGTCATGGATATCTAGTCAACTGTGGTAAGTAGGGTGATTCAAGAGATAACCTTAGAGTCATCTCATCCAGCAATGCATAAGCTCGTAGAAGGGCTGAAGATTCTATGCCAAAACTAAAACTTCCCATATAGGTCCTAAACCTCTAATTCTCTGTCTCTGGGGGCTCCAGGAACTGGGGAGTGACCCTGATGTAGGCCAGCCTCATAATGCCTCTGTAAACTGAAAGGAAGTCCTTCCTAGCCAGCTGGAGTTTGGATTCGGGCCACTTGGATTGTGCTAGAAGTAAATTTGTTTCTAGTTTAGAAAGTTGAAACTCTAGGAGAAGTGCTGTTATACTTTCTACGTCCTACTCTCCATGTATGTGGAAATGATACATCAGGGAAGGAGCCCGGGAATGGCCAACCTTGGGAAAAGGATTGACCTGACATATTTTTCTGGAGAATAGTTGCTTTATGGACACTCAACTCCTTTTGAACTAATGGGGAAGCAAGAAAGATTGCCCAGTTTCTTCCAGACCAGACTAAATTGACCATTCCCTAAAAAGAACTTGGACAAAAATGCCTGTCCTGCAGAGACATACCTCCTGAACTTAATGTAAAGTTTATTGCAAGTTAGTTTTGTTGTGTTTTCCCCTTTTTGACATGTGTCTAGGAATATTTTCAGTATGCCATCAGCATAATTAATTGTCCTTCTGCTAGCTTATCTTCCTGAATTGATGCTGGTAAGATCACAAGGTTAGCTCTATAGAAAATAGCATAGAAATACAGAGTTCCTTCCAACTCTCTGACTAATGAACAACCCTTTGATCACCATGTACTGTTTTTACTGCTAACACAGTTCTTTTCTTGTAAGAGCTCATGCACTATCTCATGGTACCATGAGAGTAAAGCGGGTAGGGAGTGGTAGAGGGGATTTATATATAATTTCCCTGGTCCTCTGAAGAAAAAGAAGTGAATAAATCCAAATAGAAAAATATTTTCTCTCTCTCTGTATATGTGTGTGTGTACATACATACACACACATATAATGACTACAACAGATTGAAAGATGACTTTAAAACAAGATGACAGTAAAAATTAAATGTTGTATAATTATAATGATCAGTTTTGGCTCTGGAAATAATATGAGGGGAAACACAGCAGCTCAGTGGAGCAGTGGGATAGAACACTGAGTTTGGAGTCAGGAAGACTCATTTTCCTGAGTTCAAATCTGGTCTCAGAGACTTACTAGCAGTGTGACCCTGGGCAAGTCTGTTTGCCTATAAAAATCTATAAAACGGGCTGGAGAAGGAAATGGAAAACCACTCTAGTGTTTTTGCCAAGAAAATCCCAAATGGGGTCATGTAAATTCCTATACAACAACACTGACAAATTGGGGGTGGGGGTGGGGGGTATTGCATATGTTGTCAAATTTCATGTGTCAATTTTGCTGAACTTAATAAAACATTTTTGGTGCAGAGGAAGTCTTGCTGGGGGCAGGGTGGTAAATGAAGGTAATGCAAACCTAAAGAGGGGGTGAGGAAAGGGAAGAGGAAAGCTTAGCAGACTGAAGGTGAGCTCCTTGAGGGCAGGGACTACATCCTCCTTGCCCTGCTAAAGCATGCCCTTTTTCAGTCAAAGATGTCTCTGGGAAGAGGAACAGTGGATGCCAAGTGCCAGTCAGGGCTGTTAAGGTTAGGGGTTTTATTTTGCCAGCATTAAACTAATGCCTACGAAATCTTAAAACCAAAGTTCATTTCAGAGTGCTCTGATTTAATAACAAGTTTTGGCAGTCATGCTTTTTCCTTTTAGAAGTTTCAGCTCGGTTTGGAGAAGAAGAAAAAAAAAATTATGGGCCAAGCAATTAATTGGATTGGCTAAGCATTTCAAGTGTGGATGGGCACTTAAAATCTCTGCGAACAAGAAGGTTTGGGGGAGCTGTTTAAAGGCCCCTTTCAGTATGGACTTTCACCTGTGTAGTTTCACATAAAATCATCTCTTCCCTTGATTTTATTCTCTCTCCAGCTTTGCGTCTCCTGATATGTCAGATTGAAATAGATGGCAAATAAATCACTGTTTCTTCTTGTTATCTGGGTACAGACCAAATAATTGAACCCTCCAGAGGGACGAGTGGAGAAAGAATCTGAAATAACCACTCAGTAAATGAATGCAGTGTTTTAGTGGGTACTACGGACCCCTTTGTCATGGGGAAGAATTGAGGCGAGGCTGACCTTGAATTTTCTGGTAACATGTAGTGCTTGTCTCTTCCTAGCCCACATGATCCCTGGAACTTGCCTATGAGGCCTTTCTTGTTAGTACTGAATCCTTTGTTTTCAAAAAGCTCCCAAGGCCCTTTTGAAAAATTGTAGAATGGCCTTTGGACTTTAAAATGTTTCTTATAAGTTTGAATATTAACTTGGTATTTCATAATTCGTTTTGCTAGCTTAAAAATCTTTAAAGTAACCCTTTCCTGATTTAAAAATTTTTGTTTTAATGATTTCTCAGTATTGTATTTTTCTATCCATTTTAGTGAAAGAGCCTCAAAGTAATTTGAGACATGTTGTTATGCCCATTTTATAGACTGAGACAAGGTTTATTATTGTTTGTTTCTTTTAAGGGTGATCTGTACTCCTCTTCTACTTCTTCAAGGTTCATCTACTCCCACCCTGCTGACATTATTTTCTAGTCAAACTGCCTTTTGGCACCTCTGCCCGGATGATCCACAAGAACCTCAAATTCAACACATCGGAAATGCAGTTTATCATTTTTATCCCTTCCCCCCCCCAAGTTTTCTCATATATGTGAACAGCATTCCCATCTTCCTGGTAATCTAAGCTTGAAACCAGAATCTTTTTTTTATCCTTTTCCTCTCCATCACCATCCCCCCTCACATCCAATTGATTGCCATGTCCTATCAATTCTATGTTTATTTTCTCACGCATATCCTTCCTCTCCACTAACAATGACTGCCAATCCCACTCCTGTTGGAATAATAGCATCACCCTCTCAATTAGTCTCTGTGCCTTCCTTGAATCTTCACCTCTTGGTCACACAACTGCCAAGATAATCCTCTGGATGCACAGATCTGACCATGCTATTAAAAAAAATCAGTGGTTCCTTGCAAACTATGTAGGATATAAATTAAATTATATAGGATAAACTAAGAACTCCTTAGCCTGATATTTTAGCACCTCTAACATGGCTTCAATTTACCAGCGTTATTTCGCTCCATCTTTTCTTTTCACGTACTTTTCATTCCAGCCAAAAGGAGACTACTAGCTCTCCTCCTGCCTCTTCTGTCTTCCTGTGTTTCCCATCTTGGGAGCACTCTCTTTTCATCTTTACTTGTTGAAATCTTTCCGTTCTTTCAAGGTCCATCTCCTTCATGAAATTTTTTCTCCCTCCTTTGAGCTGAAAATTATTTTTCCCTAGGTCTCTCTGAGTTTTTTCTTTGTCCATATCGTGTTAGTTTTGTGAATATTTTCTTCCACCTATTAGGCAGTCAACTTTTTAAGGCTGGACCTCTGTTTTTCACGTTTGTCTTCAGAACCAAATGCAGAGAAACAGAGTTATATAGAGATTTGGCTTCAGTCAGGAAGACTGAGTCAAGTCCTGCTTCTGATATATCCTGGCTATGTGAGCCTGGACTAGTTATCTAACCTCTTTGTGCCTCAGTTTCCTCATCTGTAAGGAAGGAAATAAGCATTTATTAAGCACCTGCTATATACTAGGTCAGGCGTGGGGAATCTGTGACCTCAAGGCTCTGTACTAGAAGCTAAACTAAGTGCTTTAAGAATATGATTTTATTTGGACCCCACAACAGCCCTGGGAGGTAGGTGCTATTATTCCTATTTTACAGTTAAGAAAACTGAGGCAAACTGTTAAATGACTTGGCCAAAGTCACACAGTTAGTACATGTCTGAGGCTGGATTTGAACTCATGTTTTAAACTATAGGACAGAGCTCCACTGAACCTAGCTGCCTCCATAGGATGGATCTCCCAGGTCCTTTCACCAAATCCTAGCAACAAATCTGCAATCCTGTCTATAACAGTCCAATGATTAAAGTTCACATTTGTTGTTCAGTGGTTTCAGCTGTGTCCAATTCCTTGTCACCCCCATTTAGGGTTTTGTTTTGTTGGCAAAGATTCTAGAGTGGTTTGCCAATTCATTTTACAGATGAGGAAACTGAGGCAAATAGCATGAAGTGACTTGCCCAGGATCACACATCTAGGAAGTATCTGAGGTCAGATTTGAACTCAGGTCTTTCTGACTCGAGGCCCAGCATTCTATCCACTGTGCCACCTAGATGTCCAAAGTAGATACTTCATAAACATTTTAAAATGTTATTTAAATGTAATATATATGTTTATATATGTAGTAAATAAAAATATGGACAAATGATTGGCTTGGTTAAAAAAAAAGTTATTGAAAATGTTATTTTTATTTTCAGTTCTGCATTCTCTCCCTTTCTCCACTCTTCTCTCTCATTTATTGAGAAGACAAGAAATATGACATCCATTATACATATACAGTCATGCAAAAAAAATCTAATATGCATTTGGTAGATTTGAATGATGTCATTCAATAAAGTCCAAAAAAGACCTGGGTCTTCTGTTTTCTAGCCCATTTTATCCGCTAGACCAAAAAGCTACATAGAAGGAAAAGCTGATCACCTATTTATGTATGTGTCACAGGTTCTCAGGCATCTTTCTTTGGATTAACAGACATCATTGATAATGCAACAATAAAATAGAACCTTCCATTGAACTGAATATTTTTTACTGCACTTCACTTTATTAAAAAAAAAAGTCACAGCGGTGCAAGCTTATATTAGGGGGTTTTATTTAACTTGGGCTATTCAAAGTAGTTTCTGGATTGTGTTTTGGACTCATCACAGACACAGTTCAGTTCTGTACACTATCCACATCTGCATTAATGCATGGAATGTCAGAGTTGAGTCTTCAGTCCCAGGCAATGACCTTAGATATTTTAAGAATGATGATGAGGCCTGGCAGAATTCTTATTTACAAAAGAAAGATCCCTTTGTGTTTGCTGTGTCTAAGTCACCATAAAAGAATCTTGTACTGTTCGGTTACATTTCTAAAGCAGCAAAGTGGGCTCAGAAGGATTTTAACCAATAATGTAGAATGGAAAAAAAAAAAGTGTTCATAGGTACTTAACTTTAGGGACAGAAGCTGTCTTATTTTACCAATGAAGTTCTGTAGCCTTGGATTAGTTAGGTGATTTGCCCAATGTCAAACAGGTACTAAAGAGAGCAGGGTTAGAACCCAGGTTGTCTGAGTCCAAATTCAGTGCTTTTCCCATGATACTATGATGCTTCCTTCCTTATTAAAAGGAAAAAAAAGGCTGTCCCAGTTCCATGACTATTAATGACAACTGGGAAGTCTAGCCCCTTACTTGCTTCTGCTGTATATTCCCTGTGGGACCTAAGGGAAGTTTAAAAAAATTCTCAGTTTCAGCCAAGTGAATTGTGGTGAAAGTAATGGTTACTTGACATTTGCCAAAGGCACTTATCCTTTGATTGGGTTGCCTTGCTTATAAAATGTAAATACATTATGCCACAGGGCAGTATTTAGTTATAAATGCTTTGCCTGAGTAGGTGCTGGCCAAAAGGTAAACACTTAGGCCTCTTTGAGTGTTTGGCTCTAAATCACTGTGACAGTTTGCTCTTGGTACATTTTCCCAGACCTGTGGGTAGGTAACGGTAACAGTAGAGAAAGAGCAGGTGGTTGTACCTTTCTACCATGGGTTCAAGGGACGAGCTGATTCAGGAATTGTTAGCGCAGGCATTTTCAACTAGATTGGAAAAACAATCCTAGGAACTCAGGTGACGCTTGCACAGATTACCATCAAATGTCATCTGAGCCTGCAGGTGATGTTCGTCACTGTAACTGGAGAGACACTAGTCCTTTGGTTCCACCTGTTTCAAAAATCAAACTCTGTAACACTCATGATAAACATCAAGAGTTTGACTTTTCAGTTATACTGTTGAGTGTGCATACTTTGGGTTAGTCCATTGAGGCATGGGAAAACCACCTTTTTTGTTATGAGTTGTAATCTCCTTTTGAAGATGAAGTTGTTGGGCTTTGAGATTTAGGCTGGCATTTCAGTAGTCCCAGTATAAACAGTTACAGTTGGCAGCAGGTCTGTAAGTGGATATTGATTTCATTTGGTTTTCCTTATCTAAACCCACAGGTTGCACAGCATGTAAAGTTGGTAAACAGCTTAAAATTAAACACCCTTGTGGAAGTGTGTGTGTGTGTGTGTGTGTGTGTGTGTGTGTGTGTGTGTGTGTGTGTGTGTGTGTGTGGTTTAATGCATTCTTGAGGCTTAATGAGAGGGCCAGTGGTTAGAAGTCCAGCCTTAGAATCACAAGACCTGAGTTTTCAAGTTCTGTATCTTGACTGAAACTGTGTGACAGGAACAAGTCATTTTTATTTAAATTTTTCTATGACCCAAGCAACTCTCTGAAGACTTACTTTGATTAAAAATAGTAGATTTGCATTGCTCAAGGCAGTCTGCACACCCAAAGTTCACTATTCAGATGAAATTACTGGTTGAGGCTCTTAGAGTATATTTCAGTTTGCCATTATATGGAGTTATGAAAAAGTAAATTTCTAAAAGTGTTGGATTCTAAAATTCATTTTCTACCATGTTTTAACCTTCCTTTATCAAGTTCAATAAAAAGGAAGAGGAAATTTCTTCTTTGGGTAAAAGTAGGTCATTGCCATCCACTCCACCTCAAGGGAAGATGGAACCTTTTGGAGGCCTTGTAATACACTAGAAAGAGAGCCATATTTAGAGTGAGAGGACCTGAGTTCAAATTCTAATTCTTTTTACTATAGATTAGCGACCCCTTGGGCAAGTTACTTTCCAGGCTTCCAGCTCCTGATCTGTCACATGAGAGGACTGGACTAGATTGAGAGGTTCTTAATCTTTTTTGTATGTCATGTGCCCCTGTGTCCGTCTGCTGAAGTCCCTGAACCTTCTCAGAATAGTGTTTTTAAATGCATAAGATGACAAGGGAAACCAATTATATTAAAAATAGAGTTACCAAAGTATTTTAAAAACAAATTAAAAACCCCAAGAGATGATTTCTTAAATTTTCTTCCAGCTCTGGGATCCTGTGATTGTCTGTGGAATCCAGCTTCCATAATCCTCTACTCTGGCCAAGACTTACTAGATGAGGCCAGTAGCTACTGTCAGTTTATAGTGCTCTCTTTGGCCAGTGAAGCAGTACAATAGTTACTCCTGAAATCACTAGAATTGGGATTGGGAAGAGAGTAGGTTGACTTGGAAGATGGCATCAGTTGCCTGAGAAGTTACATCTCAAATTCCAGAAAGAACTTGTACAAATATTTGCCAGATAATCCTTTGAAGATGGCAGTAACCCTTATCTGTGCCCTTTCCCTTATGTCCTACTGTCCTCATTTATATCACTAGTCTTCAGAAGCCTTACCTTCAAAAGTCCAGCTCCAGAAATCATATACTTTTAGAAATTCTATCCAGTGACTTCATGAAAATTGGCCAGCCCATTGGGCAAAGGCAGTTTGACCCTCCACTGGTGATTGGTTTTGAACTGTTTCCCTCAGTCAAAAGAAATAAGATGTTAAACAGGTAAGCAGAAGGCAGCTTGTCTTGGGCCCGGCATGAGCATGAGATTGAAATATCATGCAGTGAATTAGGATATGGAGGACAATCTCACCAGCTGTGTGGCCCTGGGCAAGTTACTTAACTTCTGTGGGCTGATGTTCCTCATCTGTAAATTGAGAAGATTGTCATCTAAGATTACTTTCAGCTCTAAATCTATAATCCTGCAACATTTTTGAAACCTCATGAATGAACTCTACATAGCATTTCTCAAATATGCCTTCTGCTCCAATTCACAGAATATCATTACAGTTCTGTGTTTTGTTTGGTCCATATCAGTCTGATCAAATCGTATGAGTCTGCTTTGATCATTACAGAAATCAAGAGAAATAAAAAAAAATAAATAAACACTGTCCTTCCATTTATTGAGCCAAGCCCTAAAGCAGGATAAATAGAACTGCTAAGCAAATATTTTAGGTTCATATTTGTGACATCTGGATTCCAGAACCTCTGTAATTATCTAATGGAATGAGCAGTGGATTGAAAGTCAACAGACAGTGGTTATAGACCTTGCTGTGCCATGAAATTTGTGTGTAACCTTGGACAAGTCACGCAATAATCTCTGAGCCGCTCATAAAATAAAGATAAGAGTCCTTGCTCCTCCCTACCTTATTTGCCCAGATTTACAGTGTGAAGATAAATGAGGTTAAAGTAGCAAAAGTTATTTAAGTTATTCAGAAGACAGCCTGTTGTAATTTGCTTTTTTCTCAAATCATTCTATTATGTATTATAAGAATTTGAATGTAATCCAAAAGGGTATAAGGGAATAAATTGTGGTGGAACCACAGCCTCCTGAGGGAGGAAGGAAGGATTATTAATTATTACTAATCAGGTGCTTACTATGTGCCCAGCACATAACTGAATATACATATACATAACTGAATTCCTACCTGCCCAAGCAAAATGCCACCTCCAAGAAGTTTTCCATGGTGCTCTGAGTTGATGTCTGCCTTTCCTTCCTTGTTCCTCATGTATCACTTGCATCTCTTATAAAGATAGGATTTGGATCTGTGATTTCATTGATATAAAGAACTCCCTAGGGAAGGAAACTCCCTCTACTAATGCAGATTAGCAGATCACTGATTTACCCAAGATCATACAGCCCTCTTGTACATGTCAGGGGGTTGAACTTGAACCCAGGGCTTTCTAAGTTGGAGGCTGTTTCTTTAGGTACTATACCACCCTACCTCTTATGGGAAATACAAGAATAAAATACATGATGCTTATAGCTTATGCTTGAGTGGAAATGATAAGATAAACACAAATGTGTTAGCCTTTAAACAGCAAGGCTAGGCTGTACATGATTAAGTGTTTAAATGAATGGAATCAGTTCTGTAGCAGAACAGATAGTGCTTTAGGAGCTCAGGAACAGGAGAGATCACAATCAGCTGGGAAGGGAGGGGAAGGCTTCCTGGAATTTATGAAATTTGAGCTTTACCCTGAAGGATGTTTAAGGGCAAAATGAGACTTTTTCAAAGCCACAGAGCATATTTGGTACTGAATTAAAAGACTGTTATGGTAGCACTGTGCTTACTTATCTGTGCAATAATTAACCATTTTCAAGCCTAAAATTATAATTTAATATCTCCTTAATTTCTATATGTTCCCTCCTTTCCCTTCTTTAGGAAGCCATAACTTGTAACAACACTGACCAACACCTCAACTGAGTCTGACAGTATATGCCATGGTCCCAAACCATAGTCCCCTCCTCCTTGCCACCCCCACCTCTACAAAGAAGGGAGAAACCAAGAAGTTTCTCATTCTCTCTTTAGGACCAAGCAAAACTTCGCACCTCTAATAGTAGGCATCTTTGCATTGCCTTTCTTACTCCAGAGAAAGGAAGACCTAGTGGAAGGAGGGAAGGAGGAAGAGAAGAAAAGCTAGAGAGAGAAAGAGGGAGATAAGGAGAGAGGGAGAGAGAGGGAGGGGGGGAGAGAGAGAGAGAGAGAGAGAGAGAGAGAGAGAGAGAGAGAGAGAGAGAGAGAGAGAGAGAGAGTTATCTGGTAAGGATATAAAAAGAGATTCCCTTTTTTTAGTTAAAAAACAATTCAGTCCCAAATTTTCTCCTTCCCTCCACAACCCCCGCATTGAGAAGACAAGAAATATGTTACCTGTTCTGCATATGAAGCCATGCAAAACATATTTCCATACATAAGAACAAATTTTCTCTCTCTCCTCTTGCTCCCCCTTTCTCTCTCTTTTTGTCTCTAACCTTCCTTCCTCTCCCTATCTCTTCCTTCTTCCCTCCCTCCCTACCTCTGCAAAGTAAATTCTTAAAAGTTGATTTGATGTCAGTAAGAATCAACTCATTTCTTGATGGTCCACTTGGCTTGGCTGAGGGCTTGGAATATCTCTGATTTCATAGTTGAACATGATTTACAAATAGAAGACTATCTGAGAGTCTATAGACCTGATACCAGTCTGATCCAGGAGCTAGGTTCACTCACACAGAGAGCCCTGAGTGAATACCTTCCCTAGACTTTAATTAGTATGCATATCAAGCATTAGCACTTAACTTTTCCCCAAACAGAAAGACTCGAAAGAAAAATTACCATCTTCTGGTATTGACTTTTCATCCTTGTCACTCAGGTAATCCAACATGTCCATTCCCCTAACGCTTTCCTGGCCTTAGTGTTACTCTCCAATTTTTTCCCTGTTACACATTAGACAAAATAGACAGGTGTCACTTTGTATTACTTTGCTCTTCACAAGGCCCATATGGTACAGCCATAATGGTACCCAAGCAAAATGAGAGGAGATGAAATGTAGGCAAGAGAAGGAAAATAAGAAATTAGTCAACTGAAGGGCATCATTGGCCCACCAGAGAGTTCCTGCCAAAAGATAAAGAGATTGTGCTATATCCTTCCACCCCTTAAAATGTCTAAAACAATTAGAAGAATTTCTTTTCTTTTTTTTTTACTATTAGTAGCTTAATCAATGTCTGTTGATTGACTATACTGTGTTGTAGCCTACTTACCACTAGTAGGTGCCTTTTATGATGAATGAAAAGTCCTATAGATAGAGTTTCTGGACAATTAATAATCTATTAATTGCGACTAACAAATAGTCAATAAATTAAAGTCAGTTTCTTTCCAAACCAGTAATGAACCTTGGAGAATATTGAATACTTAAATAGATTTGGAAAGAGGAGATGTCCCTAACGGGAGAAAATCTACTCTGATTGGTTAACAATTAGTGAGAATGAATATTATAACGAGGGGTGGGCTTATTGTAATGAGGGGCTGGACACAGGACTCTGAGCATGTCTGATCATTCTACCTCCAGCAATCTATACAAAAGAGTCTATTTAGCACCCAGTCCTACCTGAGTGGAACAGATGGGCCAGAATTCACCTACATGAGATTCTCTTTATCCTTTTACCAGAACTAAGCTCTCCCAATTGGATAGGATTCTGTCCAAGACTGAGGAGGATGTCTCTTTGTCAGTCCTGTCCTTTACAAGGAAATAAAAAGAAAGAAAAAATTCTGGGTTCTTTATATTAAGTTGGTTATTAATATAATAAGAAAATAATCATTTTTCTCACTCTCCATTGCTCTTTGGGTGATTCTCAATTTTATTATTTTGGTTTTGTTTTATAATTTCTTAGTTTCTCATAAAGTCATTAGCCTCCATCTGTTCCATTCTAATTTTTAAAGAACCATTTTCTTCAGTGAGCTTTTGAACCTTCTTTTCCATTTGACTGATTCTGCTTTTTAAAGCATTCTTCTCCTCATTGGCTTCTCAGACCTCTTGCCATTTGAGTTAGTCTATTTTTAAAGGTGTTATTTTCTTCAGCATTTTTTTGGGTCTCCTTTAGCAAGCTGTTGACTTGCTTTTCATGATTTTCTTACATCACTCTCTTTTCTCTTCCAAATTTGTCCTCCACCTCTCTTACTTGATTTTCAAAATCCTTTTTGAGCTCTTCTATGGCCTGAGACCATTGCATATTTATTTTGAGGTTTTGGATGAAGAAGCCTTGACTTTGATGACTTCCTCTGATGTTCTTCCTCATCCAAAAGGATAGAAGAAAATACCTGTTCACCAAGAAAGTAACCTTATATAGTCTTATTTTTTTCCCCTTTTTTTGGACATTTTCCCAGCCAGTTACTTGACTTTGGAGTCCTTTGTCAAGAGGAGGGTATACTCTAGGGACCTGTAAGTTCTCAGTTCCTCCAAGGTGGCACAATCAAAGGAAAGGAGTTTACTCCTCTCCTGGCCTGCGCTCTGATCTGGGAGCAACCACAAGCTTTTCTGCCTAGGATCTGTGAGTAGAATTCCCTCTCCCAAGCCTTCACCAGCTCCACCACACCAGCCAGGGCCACCACTCAGGGCTGAGATCCAGTTCAGCCACTCAATTCCCCCAGGGTCTTTAGGCCAAGGGCTCCAAAAATGGATGCTTCCACCACCTGGGGCCTAAGTTAGGGCCAGACCCTGCTCCCTTCTCACACAGGTAAAAAGGCCTTCTCACTGACCTTTGAAACTGTCTTTGGCATTTGTGGGTTGAGAAATCTGGGAACTGCAGCTGTTGCCCGTGATTCTGCACCTTGAAGCCTGCTCTACCCTGTCCCTGAAGCCTGTTCCAGTCCTGTCCATACCATGCGCCTAAGACTGGGCTGCGCTGCACTCTGAGCCCAGTGCGATAGACCTTTCGCCTCTGCCTTCTAGGCTGTCTTGGGCTGGAAATCTCTTTTACTCTGTCGTTTTGTGGCTTCTGCTGCTCTAGAATTTGTTGAGAGTTATTTTTTACAGGTATTTTATGGGCTGTGAGGGGAGAGGTTCTACAGATCCATCCTTCTACTCTGCCATCTGGATTCCACCCTTCAATTCTCAATTTCAGTTCTGCAGAGACTGGTTCTCATGATTCACAGCAACTAGACATCACTCAAAGAGCTAATATCAAAGGATATATCATTGTGAGAAGCTTGGGGTTATTCAGAGAACTTTGTAGTTTTTCAAAGGCAATCCAGCCTATTCATGTCCTCTTCAGTTCTGGGCCTAATAGGTTATCTATTTGCAGTGTTTGTCCCAAGATGTATGTATTTACTGATGGATGAGTTCTATAGGTTGTCCATTCAGTTGCATATTGTAGTTTAGACAATAATCATTCATTTTTTAAAAAAAAGAATTAAAATATTTATTTTGTATTCATTTCACATGGCACTGTTAGGTACTCTATAGCAATACTGTGTAATACTGCCCTCAAGGAAGTTACAATTTAAAATGGACAACATCAGTGTAGACAGACGGAAAAAGGCATTTTGTAAAATGAATTCTTTTTGCTCCTGTTGATACATCTGACTAAAGAAAGTTTGAGGGAGATTTGGATCAAAATTAAAGAATAGGGAAAAAGTGGCTACATCATATGATCATACACTCAATGGGGAGCCCTTTGGTAGATGGAGGTACCCCTAAAATGAGTGGCTTTCCTACATAAGCAGATATTCCACACCAGCATCCTCAAATAGAAAGGAAACCTAATACTCCTGTAGCCATGATGAAGAAAACCTTAATCTGTAATCCTGTGGCTGACACTGAGTCATTAAGAACTCCATGCAGTTGGGCAGAATGAGGCTGAGGGTTCTCCAGCTACCTTCCTTTCCATGTGGTTGCCAGACAGTAAGCATTCTTCATCCACTTAGTCTTTCCTGTGTGGATAGTTAAGCTACGCTTCTTTTGAGTGATTATGAACTTTATCCAAGGGATCCCTTGGTGTTCTAGGGTTTGATTCAAATAAGCACAGTGCCATCTGTCATGTATAGTGATGTATTTATATATATTACATGCACAAAGTAGGACATCTTTTATAAAATTAAATTTTCCCCCAATAACATGTAAAAACAATTTCTTTCAGTTTTTTTTAAGTTTTGAGTTCCAAATTCAATCCTTTTCTCCCTTCTCTCCATTCTTCCTGAGAAAGTAAATAATCCGATATAGGTTATACATGTGCAATCATGTAAAAAACATTTCCATATTACTCATTTTGTACAAGAAGACTTGAACAAAAAAGAAAAAAGTGAAAAATAGTCTGCTTCAGTCTGTATTCAGATAACATCACTTTTTTCTCTGAAAGTAAAAATAACATTTTTAATCAGGAGTCCTTTGGGATTATCTTAGATCATTATATTGCTGAGAATAGGCAAGTCATTCACACTTCTTCTTTGTCCAATATTGTTATTACTGTTTATAATGTTCTCCTGGTTCTGCTCTATCCACTTTGTATCAGTTCGTGCCTTTCCAAGTTTTTCTGAAATCATTCTGCTTGTCATTTCTTATAGCACAGTAATATTCCATTATAATCATATGCTACAACTTGTTCAGCCATTTCCTATTCAGGGGATGATAGGCATCCCCTAAATTTCCAAACCGTTGTTACTCAAAAATAACTGCTATAAATATGTTTGTGCAAATAGGTATTTTTCCCATTTTAAAAAATCTCTTTGGGGTATAGACTTAGTAGTAGTATTGCTGGTTCAAAGCAATATAGTTTTATAGCCCTTTGGGCATAGTTCCAAATTGCTCTCCAGAGTGGCTGGATCAGTTTACAACTCTACCAACAGTGCATTAGTGGCAGGACATGTTTTTAATGCTCACTTTTCAAGGAGAAGGCAAATAATCTCTTTACAGACTAATGAAACGTGTCACACTTTTAATGTTGGGGAAAATATAATTTGGCATATGGCATATTCTAATTCTTTTAAAGGGGTTAGCTCTTTGAGAACATAAATTGGAGAGTGGTTGCTGTTCTGCTTTGGTAGAGAGTTCCCTATATAGGTCTAATTTTAAAAATCAAAAATATTTCCAATTCATGTAAATATATGATCTGTGTTATAAGCTAGTGCTGTGAAACTCAAATATATGTGGTGGCCATTAAACTGTATATAAGGATCCCTGTGGCCTGCATATTAGTTTTAGAAATGTAATGTAATTTAAAAATGTAATATTACTTATACTTTATTATTTTTTATTTATTTGATTAAACATTTCCCAATTACATTTTATTCTGATTTGGGCCTTACTCTCACTGTTTGAGTCCTCTTTAAGTAATTTTTTTTTTTTTTTGTGGCAGGACTTGAAGTGAAGAGACCTGGGCTCAAATCCTGGCTCTGACACGTAGAAAACGTGTGATCCCTTTGCTAGATTATATAAGTACTCAATGCCTTGATTCCCTCATCTGTAAAAGCAGGGGTGTATGTGTGTGATTGCCAGCGACAGCATGCAGTTGCTGTAAAGAAAGTACTTTGCAAACTTGCTATACAAAATATGAATTATTTATTTAAAAGTCATGTATTAAACAATGATTACAGTTAACTATGCAGAGTCACACAGGGGCAGGTATGGCTGGAAAGATCCATGTGGGTCCAACCCTCCTTTCCATTGACCAATGGCTATAATGAGAAGCCTGGTTGCTATTTGCAGCTCCACCTCTGACCCCTTCCTGGGCAGCCCAAAGGCTTTGTCCTAAAAGAGAAATCCTTTTCCTTATCATCCGTTACCAATTTGGCATTGTAAATGCTGTACTTCACCAGTCATCTCTGATTATGCAGGCTTGCCTGAAGCTGCACTTTAGGGAGTCCTTGAAGTGTATCATCCACTCTTCCTGCTGGTGATTGACCCACTTTCACGTGTAGCAGCAACTGTCTGGCTCTGTGTGCATATGTGTGTGTGTGAGAGCAGCAGTTCAGGGCTTGTACTCTAGAAGGCTGCATCACAGGACTTGGTTCTTGGTGTTAAAGGTGGCATTGAGGAACCAGACACATGGAATTCTACAGTGGGAGGGGATTGTAGAGATCACCTTGTCTGATCAGATGGCATATTCTCAACCCTCATTCTTCTTACATCTTTCTGTTGCGTTTGACACTTGATCACCTCCTTTTTCCGCCTGGGTTTTTGTGCCAGTGTTCTCCTTGGTTGACTGCCTACAGTTTTGGCTGCTCCTTCTGAATCAACTTTGCTGGATCTTCATTCCTGTCCCAACATGATTATTCTCCATGAGATTTTTTTAGTCTATACTGTCTTGATGATCTCATTAGCTCCCATGGGTTCTGTTATTATATCTTTGTAGATAACCCTACAGATCTCCTTCCTCACTTAATGCCATCTCTTATCTTGGCCCCTTGGAAGGCTCCTCACTCTTTCCTATGTACATGTTGCTTCATCCTTGAAGACCCAGCTCCAATCTATAGCACCTGTACTGGTACCACAGAATTTAGCACATAATTTTATTCTCTCATTTGTTGTGTAAGTGCCATCTCTTCAGTTAGATTATAAGTTCTTTGAAGTAATGCAAGCCCACATTAAGCTTGGAATAAAAGCTTCTTGATTGTTTGAAGCTATTAACATGTAATATTCCTAACTGTGCTGTACTTAACTATAGAGAGAAGCAGAGGATGATTTATATGAAATCCTACAAAGTTAAGTAAGCAGAACCGAGAAAACAATATATGCAGTGACTACAACAATGGAAATACAACACCCACAAAATTAGAACTGAATGCTGCGCAATTATAATGATCAGTTTTGTTTATCCCCAGCAAAAAAGATGGGAATCCCTCTCTTTTTTTGTGGAGCAAGGAATTATGGGCATGGAGTACTGCATATAATGTCAGATATGGATGGTATATTGGTTAGTTTTACTAAAATGTTTTCATTTAGTTTTGCTAAAATGTTCTTTTCCTCTTCAAAAAAATTAAAATCTTTATTATAAGAGATTACTTTCTGGGAAGGAAAGGGCAGAACAGTGTATTGAGAAATGAAGGTAATAGAAAAATTAAAGATATCAATAAAAATTTTTAAACTTGATAGTATAGTTTAGGGGGAAAAAAAGTGTAGTATTTCCAGTTCACATTAGAATATAGATTCCATTTTTCCAAAGAGAAAACAATACTGCTTTTTAGCATAAAATGCATCAACCCAGCTGAGTAGGTTAAACTTTTTATGGGTTTTCTCATATAAAGGCAGTGCTATTCTAAAGTAATATTAGGATAATATGTCATGAGAGTTGTGATGCCTTTGATAGGAAGGGGAATAATTTGGAGAAGTGTACAAAGAAATATTACCCTTCAATCAAGTAATAATAATTATTACGTACCTACTATGTGTCAGGTACTATGCTAAGTGCTAGGATTTCAGAAGGGGCAAAGGACAGGCCCTGCCCTCAAGGAGCTCACAATCACATGGGGGAGACAGCATGCACACAAAGCAAGCCATATATAGAATAAAAGGGAAATAATTAGCAGAAGGGAGATCACTAGAATTGAGAGGTTGGGAAAGGTTTCTGGTAATAGATGGGATTTTAGTTGGGACTTAAGGGAAGCCTTGGGGGTCTGTCCTGGCCTAATTGCCGTGGGCTGCCCAGGTCATCTTACCTATCTCCAGGTCTTTGGTGGCCACCTGGATAAACGAGTGAGAGAAGAGACCTCCAGAGTCAAACAGAAGTGTAGGCTTTATTCGGGATCTTAGCTACATATAAGTATGCAGGACAAGTTCTTCCCGAGGAGAAGGAACCACACCCTCTCAGTATGCAGGGCTAGTGCTCCCCGAGGGAGCCCCCTTCTCCCTCCTGAGGAGCAAGGAAAAGGAAAAAGGAACCCTCAGGCTTTCCTGTCCCCTTTTAAGCTCTCCCAGCCGCATAGTTCCCTCGTGGACACCGTGCATGCTCTCAGCCCCTAGCTAATCAACAACAGGTGTACTCAGACCACAGTCCAATCTCAAGGGTGGGATGCTCTCCCCAGCAAGTTTCCACTGAGAAGAGGTGGAAAAACGAGATAGCTCGCGTCTCACTCCTCAATTCCCAGCTGTTCCCTGGGGGGCCTCGTGACAGCTTGGCGGTTTCAAGAGCCCTCACCTTTACCTGACCCGAGACCATTCACATGAGAACCAAGCTTACACCCCAACAGGGGTTAGTAGGCAGAGTTGAGGGAGAGTATTACATGCATGGAGGATGGCTAAAAAAAGGCCAGAGTAAGAGATGGAGTGTCTTGTGAGACAGAAGGCCAGTGTCACTGGGTCAAAGGATACTTGTTGGAGAGTAAAGTGTAAGAAGACTGGAAAGATAGGAGGGGACTAGGTTAGAAAAGACTTTTTGAATATTTTGTATATAGTCTTGGAGGCAATGGGAGCCAATGGAGTTTATTGAATAGGGAGAGTGATGTGGTCAGACCTGTGCTTTTGGGAAATCACTTTGGTGGCTGAATGAAGGATAAATTAAAGTGGGAAGAGACTTGAGCCAGGCAAACCCTCTGATGGGCAAGAGTTCAGGCATGAGGTAATGAGGGCCTGTACCAGAATGTGGCTATGTCAGAGGAGAGAAAGGGGTGCATTCAAGAGATGTTGCAAAGGTAAAACTGACAAGCCTTGCACTAGCCTATACTATGGGGGAGGGGCTGAGAGAAAGGTAGTCACTCACAAGTAGTCATACAGAAAATGCTGTTACGTGTGTTTCAGTGTTTGACTGGAGGTAAATGACCTATTCCAAACAGATTTAAATTTTATAGAGCAAAATAGATTATTTAAAATTTTATTGATCTTTTTTCACATCACATTTATTCCCAATATATAATTTCCCTACTCACTCATACTGAAAAAATAAAGCAGAAAGAGAGAGGAAAAGTAGTTCTATCTAACCCACACATCAGCAGGGTGTGAGAGCATGTGCAGTGTTCCATGTCCGCAGGTGTGTAACTCAAGGAGCTATGATCTAAGACCATTGAAACGTCTCTCTGTAAGCATTTCTAACTCCCCTGACATCATTGAAATGGGCCTGGCTACTCCAAAGATGTAGTTCCATTTTTCCCAGCTTCAGCTACAGCTGGATCCTCCAGCAGTAATGACCACTCCATGAAGAAAATGGGGTGTGAATTGGGCCATAGAGAGAGTACAGAAAAACCCCTGCCAGGTGACAAAATTTTCAAACTACTGGGTTCCCAGAGAGAAACCCATGTCTTTTTCAATACGGGAAGATGTGAGAGGACTGAAGACTGCAGAGGAGACTTGGCATCATTATGCACGCATCTCCCAGGCAGTTGTGGTTGGTTTCCAGGGAGTGTTGAGTTGTATGAAATCCTCCTGCGGAGTGTCAGGTTACAGTGTCAGTCTGTTTTGCTGAATAATGTGATAGCAGAGAAGCAGAGGCCACTATTATGCATTTTAAAAGAGATCTTAGAAAGAGGAGGAACCCTTTGCAAGAGAAAGAACCTTTTTAACTTCTAGTTTTTTATCTAGGCTTTTTTTTCCCTTGAAATTTGAAATTATTTCCCATACGTATGCCCCAATTATCCCTCTGTTCCCAAGTTCTATTTCCCTTCTCCAAAGGGAAAGTAAAAACAATAGGAATAAAGATCTGATTCTGAGATGAAAAAGATTTCTTGAGGGGGAAACTTCAAGGAGAAATGAGGGATATAATTATGATGAATGGGGAGTACTGGTACCTGAGTTGAAATAGTACTGATTCTGGGTCGGAGGATCTGGAATCAGATCCTACGTCTGATGATGGATTACTAAATGTGTTTCCTTGAGTAAATTTCCTGGACCCTCAAGTTTGCTTCTCTGTAAAATCAGAGGGTTAGATTAGATTAACTTCAAGGGTCTTTCGAGCTCTACATCTGTGATCCTCCTACTAGAGAGAGTCTTATAGGTTGTGACATTCAATGCTTCCCCATGTGAATTTAGAATTTGCTGCATCTCCCCAGTTGATAAATGGTCAAAGGATATGAACAGGGAGTTTTCAGAGGAAGAAATTAAAGCCATCTATAGTCATATGAAAAAAAAAATGCTCCAAACCACTACTAATTACAGAGATGCAAATCAATACCACACTGAGGTACCACATCACACTTCTCAGATTGGCTAACATGACAAAACAGGAAAATGATAAATGTTGGAGAGGATGTGGGAGAGTTGGAACACTAATACATTGTTGGTGGAGCTGGGAGCTCTCCATTTTGGAGAGCAATTTGGAACCATGCCCAAAGGGCTATAAAAATGTGCATACTTTTTGATCCAGCAATACACTTCTAGGACTGTATCCCTAAGAGATCATAAAAATGGGAAAGGGTCCCACATGTACAAAAATATTTATAGCAGCTCTTTTTGTGGTGGCCAAGAACTGAGTATTAAGGGGATGCCTATCGATTGAGAAATGACTAAACAGGTTATGGTATATCGATATAATAGAATACTATTGGGCTGTAAGAAATGGCAAACAGGTGGACTTCAGAAAAACCTGGAAAGACTTACATGAGCTTATGCTGGGTCAAGTGAGCAGAACCAGGAGAACATTACACATAGTAACAGATACAACATGCATGGACTGATTTTGATAGACTTGGCCCTTCTTAGCAATGCTACGACCTAAACCATTTCCAAAAGGACTCATGATGCACAATGCCATCCAATCCAGAGAAAGAACTTTGGAGTCAGAACACAGAATGAAGCAGATTGTTTTCTCTTTTGTTATGTTTTGTTTTTCTCATGATTTATCTCATTCATTATAATTTTTCTATGCAAGGAAGTAACGTGAAAATGTGTTTAATATTAATGTATGTGCAGAGCCCATATAAGAAAGAAGGAGTGAGGGAGGGGGAGAAAATTTAAAACTGTGAATGTTGAAAACTGAAAACAAATAAATCAGTAAATTTGGGGGGGAGGGAAAAAAAGAATTTGCTGCATCATTTAACTTAATTGATACTGTGTTTTAGCAGATTTGTAGAGGTATAGCCAAAAGGAACACTTCGTCTTTTAATGCTGATGAAATAGTAAAGGTTTTTGGCTAAGAGTATGCAGGGATCCCTTCTTCCATCCTTCCTGTTTCCTTACTGATTCAGTGTGGAGCAATAGCTAGTAGGTGATACAGTGTATGGAATATTGGGCCTGGGATTGGGAAAACCTGGGTTTAAATCTGGTTTTGGACACTTGATAGCTGTGTGGCCTTGGGCAAGTCATTTAACCTGTAAGTGATGGTTATAGCCAAACATTTTGCCAAATGGCCAACCATATTCATCTGAGTGATTTAGAGATTATGTGTCTAGGAAGCAAGCATGGTGTAATTGAAAAGGCATTGGATTGGGAACCAGGATGCTTGCTTTCTAGTTCAGGTTCTGTCATCATCTTATATGGGACCTTAGAAGTCATCTGGTCCAGTCTTTTCATTGTACAGATGGAAAAATGAGGCCTAAACAAGTGAAATCACTTTCCCAAGGTCTATGGGTAGTAAGTCAAGAAGCTGGTATTCAAACCCTATTCTTCTGATTTCTAGTTCTAGATAAGCATCTGCTGTACAGAAATGAGATTGGACTAAGTGATTACTAAGTGCCTTCTAGCTATGATGTTCTATAGTTCCCCAGGTGAGTTTAGGACTGAGATCTTAGCCTTAGAGCTGAGCCTTGATTTCCTCACAGGTAAATTAAAGGTAATGATATTAGTATGACCATAAGTTCAGATTCAGTCATCTACTGTGTGGAGTTCTTTTAAAACTGCCAATCATCAAGGCACAGTAAAAGACTCTTGTCCTTAAGCTTTTTTTAAAATTAGAATCAGGATAGCCCTTTTGCCCATTTCAGATGATCATTAAAATATTTTTCCTTACTAAAATTGTACCAAGTACTGACCATGCTATTGCCAATTTAAGTGTATAGTTTGCCTGTATTTGGGGGGCCTTGATCCTTTTTTTATATATCAAGTCTTCAAGTTCCCTGAGACATTAGCTCTGGGAAGTGATTTAGGTTGTCCCTAATATCTTGAGGACAATAACTGCTTGCACATAGTAGGTACTTTATGAATTCTTGTTGGTTTTGTGATCATTTCTGATACTGAATGTCACTGTTGATCCTAGTAATGTCAGTAAGATGATTATCCTATATTTCTGTAATATGGAGTCACATCATGGATAGAGTGCTACATTTAAAGCCAAAAACAATAGATTCAAACCTTGACTCTAATTCTTAACTGGGGTAGCTAGGTGACACAGTGGATAGCATGCCAGGCCTGGAGTTATGAAGGCTTGAGTTCAAATTAGCCTCAGTTACTCACTAGCTGTGTGACCCTAGGCAAGTCACTTAACCTCTATTTGTCTTAATCCACTGGAGAAGGAAATGACAAATCACTCTAATAACTTTGCCAAGAAAATCCCACTTGGGATTTTCCCATTTGGGAAAGAGTCAGACAGGACTAAACAACGTAAAAATGTTAGCTGTTACAGTTTTGTCTCTTTTTATATATCCAACCCTTAGCACAGTATCTGGCACGTAGTAGATGCTTAATAAATGTTCATTGATTGATTGATTGCTAGACTAGAAAATACCTGTAGTTTCTTCCCTATTATATATGAGTCTTTGGCAGCATTTAAAAAGATTTTTTTTCTTCTAGGTTAAAGACTCCTGGGCCTGCTATATAAAGAAGCCCTAGTTACAGCAACCATGACAACTGCCATCTTGGAGCGTCTCAGCACACTCTCTGTCAGTGGACAACAGCTTCGACGCCTGCCTAAACTCCTGGAGGATGGCCTTCCCAAGATGCCTTGCACCGTCCCAGAAACTGATGTGCCCCAGCTCTTCCGAGAGCCTTACATCCACACTGGCTACCGCCCCACAGGCCATGAGTGGCGTTACTATTTCTTCAGCCTCTTTCAGAAACACAACGAGGTGGTTAATGTCTGGACCCACTTGCTGGCTGCTCTGGCTGTCCTCCTGAGATTCCAGGCCTTTGCAGAGGCAGAAGCCCTGCCGTGGACCTCAGTGCATTCCCTGCCTTTGCTTCTCTTTATCTTGTCCTCCATCACATACCTCACCTGCAGCCTCCTGGCCCACCTACTACAGTCCAAATCAGAGCTGTCCCACTACACCTTCTATTTTGTGGATTACGTTGGGGTGAGCGTCTACCAGTATGGCAGTGCCCTAGCTCACTTCTTCTATAGTTCTGACCCAGCCTGGTATGAGCGGTTCTGGCTTTTCTTCCTGCCAGCAGCTGCTTTCTGCGGCTGGTTGTCTTGTGCTGGTTGCTGCTATGCCAAGTACCGTTACAGGAGGCCTTACCCAGTCATGAGGAAGATCTGCCAAGTGGTCCCAGCGGGGCTGGCCTTCATTCTGGACATCAGTCCCGTGGCTCATCGAGTGGCACTGTGCCACCTGTCTGGCTGTCAGGAACAGGCTGCGTGGTACCACACCCTGCAGATTTTCTTTTTTTTGGTCAGTGCCTATTTCTTCTCTTGTCCAGTCCCAGAGAAGTATTTCCCAGGGTCCTGCGACATCGTAGGTCATGGGCACCAGATCTTCCATGCCTTCCTGTCGGTCTGCACCCTCTCCCAACTGGAGGCCATTCTTCTGGATTATAAAGGACGACAGGATATCTTTCTGCAGCGTCATAGCCCCCTGTCTGTCTATTTGGCCTGCCTCTCGTTCTTCATCTTGGCTGCCTGTAGTGGTACAACAGCAGCCCTCCTAAGGCGCAAGATCAAGGCTGAACTGACCAAGAAGGATTTCTGAGGGGGGCAAGTTGGGTGTTATATGGTTTCTTGGGAATTTACTTGGAAAAAAAAAACTCTAGAAAGCATGGGAAGAAAAGATTGGTTTTTTTTTAAAGAGCTGTACTTTAAATTAAAATTTATTTCTGAGTATGAGTATATGTCTATAGCAATTGGAAAGTATAAAAGTCTTTTCTTATTTTAATGATGGGAATCCTTCTTTTCCTTCAGCAATACTTCTTCAGATAGCACAGACTAAATTTCATTATGACCAAATCAAGGAGAACCCAGATTGACTGGTCCTAAGTGGGCAGAATTCCAGCCAGTCTCCTAAGACTAGTAGCCCTCAGGATGAGAGGGATTTAATATTGAATGGGATAAAATATGGAGCAAAACATTTTTGGAACAACAGCCCAATTATGTTGTTGTCTAAAGGGTGGGATGATCTCAGAACCCTTTTCAACTGAATTTAGAGAGTGAAGGGTCCAGAAATCAGTGCTCAAAATCCACAAACATATTGAATCATTTGGTTCCTCTGATCTTTCTTTCCTTTTCTCTCCTCACCTGAAATATAGGCCCCTCTCTCAGGATGAATGTCAACTGCGTGGGGCCAGGCTATTTACCCAGTTCTGAAGTGTATATGGTGACAGAAAAGATTATATATCAGTTATATTTTCCCAAAGTGGGGTCTGCAGAGACATTCAGAAAACCATGTATTCTGATACTCGTTCAGCCTCAGTGAAATGCTAAGAGTGTCTTGCTTTCCAGAATGTATTTTGATGGGCACTGTTCTTTTGCATTCCAAGTTACTTTGGAGATATCCTAGCTGCCTTTAGGGCTAGGGAACACTATGGGTTGAGGTTGGAATCTGCTCTACTCTTTAATGAGCCAGATTTCTGGCCTGTAGGAGGGTGAACTGTTTCCAGGTATCCTTTTCAGGGTTTTTCATTGATTTGGAGAATACTTGGGATCCTCACTAGACATTATTTCCCCTATCTCCTCAGCTGCTCAAGGAGATCATCCCCGTCCCTTGAGGGAACCCACATAAATAGCCTAATGATTTCCAAGAGAGTAGAAGGTCTGCTTTGACCAGGAACAAATCATCCAGAATTGCTCTGGATACGCAGGAAGAGTCCATGTATTATTCCTAGGTTTGAACGCATGTGGGCTTTATTCCCCATAAAGACCGTGTTTACGCTAGAATTGGACTGCAGTTTGGAGCACTGCCTCCTATGGTATGTGTCAGGACAGGCAACACTCACTAAGAACTTCACACGATCCAGAGGAACTTGAATCTCTCAAACAGCCATGAAATCCTTCCTTTTTGAAGGAAATTCTCCTTTATTCTCTATCAATTGTCAAGCTTAATGATGAGTCAGGCTTGCCTCCTCCCAGAACAGTATTTAAAGCCCCTGGATTCACTGAAATATATGTTTACAAGCACTAACTCTTTTTTTTATTCTTGCTCAGCCTTCAAGTCTTTGTTCTAAATTTCATTTCCTTTGCACCCAAAGATACTTGTTGAAATTTTCTTTTTTAACTATGATTTCAGTGATTCTGGGAAATTTCCTACTGAGGAAACTCCCTCTCTACTAATAAGTAACTTACCTTTTTTTTGTTTTTATTTTACTTAGAGAGTTGCCTAGTATACTTAAATGCAAAGTGATTTGGCCAAAGTCAAGCCAGTGTGTGTTGGTAGCTGGACTCAAAGCCAACCTAGCTCTATCTACTAGACCAAGCTGCCTATTGTTTGAATCTAGTGACTTATAAATTAAAATGTGTTCATTGTTTTCATTTTTGACCAGGTGGTGATTTTCCTTTTAGAGATTAAGGCAATAAGGTCAAGGAACATTTCATTCTCCCAACAAGCAAATAGAAAAGGTAGGAAAAGGCTGGGTATTTCTTTTCAACTGAAAGACCCCAAAAATGTTCACAAAAACTTCACTATTTCCTTTATTTATTAATTGATCATAAGAAATCCAGTATTTCTGTCACCTTTCATCGAACTGGATATCTCAGTGTTGAATATTAAATTCTAGAGGATTTGTGAAATAAATTTCTCATATAATATATTCAACAGCAGTGGTGTCCAGTACAAATAAAGCTAAATAAACTTGAATGAAGACTATACTGAAAGAATATGCAAACATATGGAGCAAGCTTAAATACAGCATTGCCATTTGACCCAGTAACTAGCCAGGGGTGGGGAACCTGTGGCCTCCAGGTCACAAGTGGCCTTCTAGGTCCTTAGGTGCAGCCTTTTGACTGAGTGCAGCCTTTTAACTGAGTGCAAGTTTTACAAAACAATCCTTTTTATTAAGGGAATTTATTCTGTGAAGTTGAGGGCTGCACTTGAGGACCTAGAGGGCCACAGTTTCCCCATCCCTCATACTATACATTGGTGGAAGTATTGTTGATGGCACCTTAAGAAACTTAATTTTTTAAAAGAATTAGGGTGAAGAGGATTGTCTTCTCACTGAGTCAATCCTGGTGATTGACCTGTGATTCTATTTAATACCAAAGATCTTTACACGAAGGCCAGGTGTTCACAAAAGGAAGAAGGAAGGCAAAAAGTACTGTTGAGGAGGAAAGGATATTTCAGAATATCACTGAGGTATCAACATCAAGTGCAGGAACCAGTTTAGAAAGTAGGAAGGAGGGGAGAGAGGTAAATCATTTATTAAAGGCTTATATATACTTGGCACTGTGCTAAGCAGAGGAATGCAGTTACAAGCAAGCAAGATAGTCCTTGCCCTCAAATGGGAAGACAATACATAAAGAAGGGCTGGAAAGGGCAAGGAAGGAAGTAGAGACTGCTGGGAAGTGGACCTCCTCCTAATAGGCAAGATAATGGGAAAGATTTCTCCATCAGATATCAGTGTCTGGAGTTCTGATGAAGTCCACATTTCTGGTACCCAGGAGATGGGGATAACAGATAGAACAGAGGCACCACGATGGTGGGGAAGAGATAGCAGCTTTGTTCTAGGTTCATTCAGAGTGTACCTAGATTTCTTCTATATGTTATGATACAGCTTTTTTAAGATTTCTTCCCTCATTCATGTATTCTCGCCATTCCACAGTTTTGAATCCTGTGGTCCTATGGCCTTTCTGGGGTCAATTAACTCTAAATGATTATCTTGAAAAAGAAATATAATTAAGCTAGTCTAGGTTCATCTCAGAGGTTTGAAGAGGACCAGAGCAGCAAACTATAAACATTGGATTCCAAAGAGAGTGAATTTAAGTGGACAGTAATGCACAGTTCCCATATCCCAAGACCATCAATGATAAATTTTTTTACTTATTGACTGCGATATACTTCCACCTAGTGGTGTCCTGAAAATCATTTTAAGTTCCATATTTAATCAGCTTTCTCTGTATTTGGACCCCTTCTGTTTTGTCTAGAATGATTCTGATTTCTCCATGGCTTAGGACTGGGTGGCAAAAAGATGACACAAACAGACAAGAGAAAGAGGTCTGGAGTCATTTCGGTCATGTCTGACTCTCTGTGACCCCATCTGGAGTTTTCTTGGCAAAGATCCTGGAGTGGTTTGCCATGTTCTTCTCCAGCTCATCTTACTGATGAGGAAGCTGAGGCCAACAGGGGTAAGTGTGAGTGAGGCAAATAGGTTCTCACAGCTAGTAAATATCTGAGGCCAAATTTGAACTCAAAGAATAACCACTCATGATCGGGTATGCCTCTAAAAAAAACTTACAACAGAAGGCTAGAAGATGAATGGGGACAGCTGCTACCTACCCCAAATATACTTTAAGTTGCCTTATTCTGTATGGGTGCCACCTCTTTTTTTCCTCCTAATTTTTAAAGTTCTAATCACATGCCTTTAAATTTCTTAAGCAGGAGAAAAAGAATCTAGGATTGTTTAGTCACACAGCTGTAAGAGTTTGCTAATTATCTTTAAAGAGCTCTTCCAACTATAACCCTGTGATACTAATTTTTTTATTGTTAAAAGAAATGTGAAATGCTTTCCAGACACTGGCTTTGTATGAAGTTGGAGAAAACATAACAGCTTTATGACTCTAAGAAATTCTTATTAACTGCAGGAAACAATAAGATGTACATAGAAAATAATCTGCTTTTTTTTTATCACTTCAAGTGGAGGTTTCTTTGAATGATGAAATCAGAAGTGTCTATGCAATTATCACCTTTCAGCCAAAATTCCAGCTACGTCCCACATAATTTAAAGGAGTTTGATTATACATACAAAGTATTTATTAAGGTGAAATAAATTAATTTTTTATCAATAATGGAAATGGAAGGAGAAAACTAGGATGTTTCATTTTAGAACAGGTTAGGATCAAAGCATTCACAGACAAGTAGGGGCACTGAGAAGGCTCCCAACTGGGATCCTTAACCATCTACTGATAGATGTGATTTTCCAATGAACTTTTTGATACTTTTAAAAATGTAAATTCATCTAGGAGAGCTAACATTTTAAGCCATCATGTATTCCTGAGGGCTTCAGACCCAAATTTACAAAGTATGTGTGGGCACATTACAGGCTGGGGATGAATTTGCTTCTTGTCATCAGAAGGGGATTTGGCAATAAATTGGCTAACCAATCAGTTACTTGTGTATGAGAAATAGTGCCCTCACTGCCAACTTTATTGGAACTACATCATTAAAAAATATTCCTCTCAAGTTTTCTGTTAACAGTTTGCAGGTTCCAGAGAGAAAATTTGGAACAAAAATTTTAATAAAAATGTTTAAAATTGTCCTTACATATTGGAAAAAATAAAATACTATTTAAAAAAGTTGCAAATTCCAAGCTTTAAATGTGAAGCAGGGGGTGGTGGAGCCAAGATGTCAAATTAAAAGCAAGGACTCATCCAACCTCTCCCAAATTCCCTTCCAAATAAAGCCTCAAAAAGAATTTTGGAGCAGCAGAACCGACAAAAGGACAGGGTAAAACAATTTTATAACCCAAAAGAATTTAAAGGTCTTTCTCACTGAGGTAAGAGGGGAAACACAGTCCTGAACACCCTCACCTGCAAGCCAGCAGCAAGCCTTGGGAGCAGCTGAACCTTTGGCAGCAACTTACAGAGCTCTCAGCCCATAGAAAGTGAGAAGGTCAAACAACTGGGCAGGAGGAAATTACAAGAGATCCTTAGTTGGCACTGGGTGCAATCCTCTGTTGCATTACCCATATGGGGATCCCAGTTGCAGGCCCAAAGAGGATCACAAATACACTAGAAGTCCTGGTGGCAGGGAAGTGGGACCCCTGATCACAGTTCCATGGCAGAAAACATTGCTTGTGGTTGCTCGCAGAGCAGAGCACAGGCCAAGAGAGCAGCGACCAGACCTCTCTTTAATCATACCACCTCCAAAGAACTAAAAACTTACAAATCCCCAGAACCAGCTCTGAAAACAATAAAACAAAAAACCTGAAGCTTAGGACAGTGCCGCTGTCCTCCAGGAGCAGAGCTCAACTTTAACAGAGTTAAAAGTAAAAAAATATATAGGCTGAAAAAAAAAACAACCTGACAATAGAAAGTTATTTTGGGGGCAGCTAGGTGATGTAGTGGACAAGCACTAGCCCTGGAGTCAGGAGGACTCGAGTTCAAATCCACCTTCAGACACTTGATCTTTACTTGCTGTGTAACGCTGGGCAAGTCACTTAACCCTGACTGCCTCACCAGAAAAAAAAGTGACAAGGAAGATCAAAATCAAAAGAGGACAATAGCGTCAACCGGGCTACATACAAAGCCTCAAAGAAAAAAGTGAATTGGTCTCAGGCCCAAAAAGATTTACTGGAAGAACTGAAAAAAGATTTTTAAAATCAAATAAGAGATGTAGAGAAAAATTGGGATAAAGAAACAAGAGTGATAGAGAATCATGAAAAAAGTCAACAGCTTAGGGAAGGAAGCATTAAAAAAATGGAAAAAGATATACAAAGATTCACTGAAGAAAACAACTTAAAAAGTTGAATTGGCCAAATGGAAAAGAAGGTACAAAAACTTACTGAAGAAAAGAATTCTTTATAATTGAGTAAGTGGAAAAGGAGGTACAAAAACTCGCTGAAGAAAATAGTTCCTTAAAAATTACAATTGGGCTGGTGAAAGCTAATGAAGCATAAAGAAAAAAAAAACAAAGGTGAAGCAAAAGAATGCTGGAGTTGAAGTCAGAGGATCTTGGTTCAAATTCTGACTCAACCACTAGCTGTGTGACCTTGGAAATATCACAATCTACCAGTTGTTTCCTCAGCTATAAAATGAAAGGGAAGGATGGATGACCCCTCTTTTCTAGCTCTAAATCTATACTCCTATGATTCTGTGACCCGTGTTTCCTTATCTGTGAAGAGGTTGGGCTACATAGCCTTCAGTTCTAACTCTGCGATCCTATTAAATGAAATCATTTCCACAACTTCATCTTGCCTTATTTGGCTATCTAAATAAAACAAATGGTTTCAAGTTTAGATTCTTTGGGTGCAGCGCTTGCAATTTCACCTAGTTCCCCTAGATGGCGCCCTTTGCATAGAAAATCCTCTCCAATAACTCTATCAGGTCAGTGTTTCCTTTGACAATTCTGTCCAGACATTGAATTGATCAATAAACAAGCATTTATTTAGCGCTGGCTGTGTACCAGGCATTGTAGCAGGCACTGGGGATACAAATACAAAAAAAAAACAGTCCTGGAATTCTGTTTGTGCACATGTACTTACGTGAATAACTTATTAAAGAAAATGGCTTTGGTATTTTTTTCCTGCATCAACAATTTAAAGTCATTTTTACCTATTCCACAATTTGAGTTGGTTTTCTTTCATCATAGAAGTCATTCATTAAACAATGATTTATTGAGCATGTATTATGTGCAAAGGTTAGGTACTGCTGAGACAAAGATACATGAAAAAGTCCTTTCCCTCAAGTAGTTTACATCTTATTGGGAGTCAGGGGTGGGAGTAGTTAGAGCTCAATTTGCAGCCATTCAGAAATGGGAGATAAAAATATGATCAGAAGGATGGGACTCAGTTTTTTCCTCCCTTTAATCTACTTGCTAATAAGAAATTGATTTTTGTTAAAGAAATAAATGGATGTTAATAAGAATCTCTAAGAGAACCAGAAAAATAATGGTCTTGAGATCTTGCCCTCAGTATTGGAAATAACCATATGTTTAATCTAGAAAGGAATAAACTTAGGGATGGAGGAGAATATGCTAGCCATATTCAAGTGTTTGAATGGTATCATAGGGAAGAGAGGGCTTATATTTGTTCAACTTGGCTCTAAAAAGCAGTGCTAGAAACAATGGTCACAAGTTAAAAAAAGGCAGATTCTATCTTGGTAAAAGCAAAACTTCCTCACAGTTCATACTATTCTAAAGTAGAATAGACTATTTTGATAGGATTCCTTTTTTCTATTTAATAGAATATTTTAATAGGATTCCTCCTCACTAGAAGTCTTTGGACTTCTTATACAAGTCTTCTAATTCCAAAACTGGCAGTCTTACCTTGCTTCCTTTCTCACCTTCTTCAATAATCAAGGGAGGCTCATTTTTTTATGGCAAACTGGAAGAGAACTAGTCTTTAGTTTATGTACTTCAAAAAATCTATGATCTTATCAGCATGGGTATTTCTTATGGTAGAATGGATCATAATCCATCTCTGCCTTCTCATTGACCTTCTGTAAAGGATATCAACCCAATCTGCCATAGTGGTGAAAGCATTGGACTCAGAGTCAGATAACACTAGCTACGTGAAAGTAGTTTCACCTCTCTGGGCCTCAGATTCCTCATTTCTCCTCTGTAAAATGATAGGACCCAAGGACTGTTAAGGTCTCTCCCAGCTGTGAATCTATGAATCTCCTACAGCAGATCCACCCAGAGACCTGGAAGTCTGCCTTGAGCTCACTTAATCATTCTGTAGGTATTCAGGTGATACTCAAGCTATCTCTGTAATCCCTAATTCTGGCTGTTTGACCTCCTTTCCAAGCATTAATGTCATAAGACATATCCCTGACACTATTTCTACAGTGCCAGTGGTTATTGGTACTATGTTCCAGCCCAATTAAGCTTTTATAGTCAGCTCTAATCGTAGTTCTTCAGTGATTATGGTGTTATGCAATTCACAATATCACACACAAAAAATAAGTTTATAGATTAATGTGGTGTAAAACAACATGAATTCACTTTGCAGTATCTGGAAGGAATTTTCAGAAGTCTCTAGGACAGCAAGATATTTATATCTAAAGGGCTTCATTACATAGATAGAAAAACTGATTCCATGAGTTGAGTAAGTTGCAGAGGGGTTGTTCATTCAGGTATGGGTATTAAGACTTCTGAGGTCTTCTCCAATTCACAGATTATCTGAATATGAAACTTTTATTTAGGATCTAGAAAATGTAATCATTAAGTGATTATTATAGAAGTAAAAATGCAAAGCTTTCTATTCAAGTTATAGGCAAATAAGAATAGTTAAATGAAATTTAACTTACTAGTGAGAGAAATGATTTTTAATAACCAATGATTTGGGGAGATTCAGAGTTATCCCTGTTTTCTAAAGCCCTGACTTTAAAATTTCAGTCTCTTGAAGGACGTTACTGATCATGAGATTGAACTAACTTTCTTGTTCTGAGTCCATCCAGGTGGGGAAGCCATAGTACTCTACTCAGGTTTGGGTGGGGATAAATTCTTTGAATAAATTGCCCAAGGCTGGGGGGTAACTTAAGAAGTAAATGACATAAAGTTCAGGTCAAGCTCCTCATTGTAATATTCATTCTCTCATTAATTGTTAACTAATCAAAGTTGATTGCCACCTTCTAGAACACCCCTCTTCCAATGGGCATATAAGCCTCACTGAGGCTGCCACCATGACTGATTTTGGTCTGAGAGAGAGCCAAATGACCATCTTTTTATTAATAAAAATTGTTAAATTACCCAGAAATATGTCCCAAAACTTTTAAAATGTCACACTAGTTTTTATAAAGGTATTTTAGTAATTAAGAACCTACTATGTGCCAGTCATTGTACGATGCATTAGAATACAAAGAAATCCAAAAAACAGCCCCTGCTCTAAAGAATTGACATTCTAATGAGGGAGACAACATACAAACAACTATGAACAAAGAAGACATATACAGAATAAACTGAGGATAGTCTCAGAGGAAAGGAACTAGGATTAAGAATAACTGGGAGAAGCTTCTTACAGAGAAGTTAGCTGAGACTTGAAAGAAGCCAGGGAATAGAGGAGGTGGACATAAGTAGGGAGAGAGTTCCAGGAATGCGGGACAGCCAGTGAAAATAACACTGATTTCAAAGATGGAGTGTCTTGTGAGAGGACCAACAAGGGGAGGAAAGTGTAGAAAGATGGGGGAAGTAGAAAGGGTCAAGGTTATGAAGAACTTTAAAAGGCAAACAAAACATTTTACATTTGATCCTGGAAGGGATATGGAGCCATTGGGGTTTATTGAATAGCAGGGTGACAGGTCACAATCTGTATTTTAGGAAGATGAATTTGACAGCTGAGTACAGCCTATATGGGGACTGGGAGAGATTTGAATCAGAGAAACCCAACTTACAGGCTATTTCAGTAATCCAGGTGTGAGATAACAAGAGCCTACCCTAAGGAGCTGGCAATGTCAGAAGAGAGAAATGAGGAAATACAAGGAAAGAGAAAGAAAGAAATGGTAAGACTTGACAACTGAGGGGTTATGACCAGTGGAAAAAAAAAAAAAGATGACTGTGAACCTAAGGGGTTGGTGGGATGGTGGTTCCTTAGATGGTAATAGGAAAGTTAGGAAGAGCAAAGGGTTAGGAGAGTTTAGTTTTGGAGCTTTAGAGTTTAAGATGTTTGCGGGACATTCTGTTTTGAGATGTAGTAGGGAGTTGAAGATGAGAGACTGGAGGTCTGGAGGGAGATCCAGGTTAGATAATTAGATCTAAGAATCATCAGCATAGAGATGATCATTGAATGGATCAGAGCTGATAAGATCATCAAGAGAATAGTCTAGAGAGAGAAGAAAAGAGGATTTGAGACAGAGCCTTAGGAGATTCCTGTGCTTAGTGGGTGTGCCCTGGATGAGGAATCAGCAAAGCAGACAGAAGTGGACAAACAGGTAGGAGAACCTGGAGACAGTTGTGTCATGAAAACCTAGAGGGTGATCAGTGGTGTCAAAGACTGTAGAGAGGTCAAGAAGGATAAGGACACATGGGATATAGTGGCTTGAGTGCTGGACTTGGAGCCACAAGTCTCACTTCAGTCATTTGCTTGCTGTGGGAGCCTGAGGGGGTGGGGTGGGGGTATCTCCAGTCATGCTGATCTATATCTTGCACTGGATCCAGATGGCTCCAAGGATAAAGTGAAGCTGGTGACTTTGCCCAGCCCTGCCTCCCTTAATTCCAATACACTTGCAAGTCATGGCATCATCTTGCCGATGTCATGGTCTTCTTCAAGAACAAAGGACAAACAACAAAAAAAATCATTGGTAGAGGGAGTTTCCTCATCTGGAAGTTTCCTATGTCATTGTTATCACAGGTCCAGTCTCTATACAAACTTTGCTGTTTGTCCTTCATTCTTGAAAAGGACCTAGGACAACATGATGGTGATGTCTTGATTTGCGTGCGAATTGGATTTAAATGAGGCAGTTGCACAAAATCATCAGTTGCACTTTCTTCCGGAGTCATCAAAGTCCAGTGACAAGACAAAAATCAAGACAACTGACAATGGCTTACAAAGCAGGGTTGGCTTTGGTATCTTTAATCTTGGACCACCTCTAAGTATAAGAACTCACAGCATTGGCTTCATTGCCATTGGAACAACCTGTTCTCATCCACCCATTTCTCCAGAGGAATTCTTCACGTGCTTGAGGCAGATACCTCCCTAACTCACCTACAAGTCCTGTCAGTTACCCTCAACCTGGTTTAGCCCATCTGCAGAGACAGTTTTCTGGGGTGTGGCTACTACACATCACAGCTTCTTGTAGCCAAACTACAGACACATTATCTCCTAAACCGGAAGAATTCTATAAAGTTTAACATAGTGCTAGAAAGTACTTTCTGAGCGCATATAGATCCTGTGATGTATTTAATTTTTTTTTAATGAGTTGGTGGGGAATTGTTTATATAGACAAGGTGGTGGGGAGGGAAAGCAAAGGAGTAAGCCTGTATTAATCATCTGCCATGTACCAGGCACTATGCTAAGGCCTTTATCAATATTCTCATTTTATCTAATAGAGATCAACTTCATTTACTCAGTTTTGCAGATTATATTGGCTATGAAGTGAAAACAAATTCATTTTTTTAGACTGTCTGCATTCTACCAGGAGCAGAGTTACTAAAACCTAAAATAATCAATTAGTTGAACTTACTCTTATAAGTTTAGGTACTTTACTAGCTGGGCCTCACTTTGGTAGTTTTGTTTCATACTTCCTGGCATATACAGTGGGAAGAAATGGAAGCAGTATCAGATTTTATATTCTAGGGCTCAAAGATCACCGCAGATGGTGACCTGCAGCCATGAAATTAAAAGATGCTTGCTTCTTGGAAATAAAACTATGGCAAATCTGGACAGCATACTAAAAAGCAGAGACATCACCTTACCCAGAAAGGTCTGCATAATCAAAGGTATGGTTTTTCTAGTAGAAATATATGGCTGTGAGAGCTGGACTACAAGGAAAGCTCAACGTCAAACTTTCAGATTGAAGTGCTGGACTTTTGAGAGTCCCTTGAACAGCAAGAAGATCAAGTCAGTCTGTACTTAAATTAATTCAGACTAATCACTGGAAGGTTAAATACTGAGGCTGAAGTTTAAATACTTTGGTCATCTAATAAAAAGACAAGGACTCCTTGGAAAACACCTTGATGTTGGAAAAGATTGAAGGCCAAAGGAAAGGGGACAGCAGAGGATGAGATGAATAGGGTCACGAAAGTAAAGAACACCAGCTTGGATGAACTTTGGGAAGCTGTGGAGGATGGGAGTGCCTCCTAAGGCATTCTATGGAGACCATGGGGTCTCAGTCAGACACAGCTGAATGTCTGACTTGGTCCATTGGTCTTCTTACACTGTGCATTTCCAAATCACTTTATAAATCCTCTCAGTAAACCTCCACCACCCTAAATATAGCCTCTAATTAATTTCACATTCTTCTGTTTCCATTTTTCCCCAGTTGGATTACTTTTCTGATCCCAAAATAGAATGGATATCTTATCTGCAAAGTGGAAATGAGGAAACACAGATTCCCCTTTTCCTCATTACACTCTTACTTGAGGTACAGGGAAATAGGCTAGGGTTAGAACAGGAAGAATTATTGCCATTAATGCTCTGGGGTTTTTTTTGGGGGGGTGGGGTTGAGGAGTTACTAGTGGAGTGTTTTTGTTGGTTTGTTTTTGTTTTTTTTTTTAAATGTGTCAAATACTGAATTCTGGACAGAATCATGTTACTTTAAGATTCCTATCGCTAGGCTATCTAAAAGGGTCTAACCTGGACCTCTGGCAACCTAAGAACTACTGATATTCCTTTCCCTACCCCCAAAAGGAAAAAAAAAATTGTACTTCTGCTTTGAATTGTCTACACATAACTTAGCTAATTTTTTCTCTCATCTTTCAGACACTTATTCCATCTTATAAAGTATATAAACTCTAGCATGAATCCTCCACATCCTATATCTTTTATAAAGCCAAAGACTACAAAACCACCTTTATCTGCCTGACTTCTACACCCCTGGGAGGTCCCACAAAGATGAAAAAAATTAGACAAGATCAGCTGCTTAATGGTTTTTTATTTTTTAGAAGAAAAAAAAAACTGTTACTGCCTCTCCCCTACCCTTTCTACTAAAAAAAAAAAGCTTCTTTAAACTGCTTTTCAGTATTTTAAGATCCTCATGAAAAATACCTCAGTTTTAAAACTGAAAGGAGGAACCCAAAGATTTGTCTCATTTGAGGATTCTTGCGGGGGGAAAGATACTATAGTTGAGATATCTCTGTACTTGTCTACATCTAATCAAATATTTCAGCTATTTGGCTAACTGGAAAAGCCAAGGAAGGAGCTAGGGGACGTTTAAGGGCATCAAACTATATCTCTACAGGGCTAGTCCTGCAAGGTACGGGCAAAACATGTTCATGGCCAGGGTGGGTCTCAAAGAAATCAGTTTTCCACTTTTTCTAGGGAAGACAACTCTGAAAGGATAATTTCCGAGATCTGACTTGATTCCCTGGCCAGGAGATTCATGGTCTCACATACTTCCAGGGCCTTATGGCAGACAGTTTGTTTTTGGTATCTTCGGTGAATCATCACCATCTTCTCAATCTCCATGTTTTTAACCTCAACACACCTTTTCTGGAACATCTTGCCAAGCTGGGCTGCCATGGTAGCCTGAAGGAAAAGTTTCATCAACAGATTTTCCCACTTCTCTTTCTTCTCAATCATTTTCAAGGACTTTTTTACCGCCAATATTCGAAACTCTGCCAACCCCATATACTTCTTCAATAATATCCACCAACTTTCAGCCAGATTCAAAAAAATATACTCCAGATCATTGACTTCTTTTACCTCAGTATCCTTTGACCTCTGGTCTGCTGCCCACAAACTCCTCAAAGCCACTTGCTTCGTAGCCTTCTGGACCAATTCTCCCACATCTTGAACCAAGTTCTTACTCCTCCTGATCAATGCTATCTTAAATCTGACTTGGATCTGGCAGTTCTCAATTTCCTTCTGTATGGCACACTTCTTGAAATAAAACACTTTTGTTAGATTTTTCAGATCCTGAGTCATCCCTCTGATCTGAGATACCTTCATTTGGCATTTCCTGATGGCCCTGACCATCCACAACATTAGATTGAAGTGAATCTTTGCCTGTCTTATCATCTCATTTTCCATCTTGTTAAAGAAATACATAAATCCCCCCATTTTGACAACCAGTGCTATGGTTTCTTCAGCCAAAAAAGTTTCCACTGGTGCTTTGCCACTTATCAAGGCCATCTGGAAGAGATTAATGCTTGGTTAATTTGCTAAAGGGGAAGATAGTATTCACATATGTGGTTGGGGCTGGCAGAAAAATTTCATTCTTTTCATAGCCTGGATCCATTTACTTTCCTAACCCTGCTTCATTTGTTTTTAACAAGTACATTTGAAAGGGGGCGGGGTTTGGAGTTCAGAGACCTGTTGGTTTAGTGCATATAACACTGGACCTGTAGTCAGAAAGATCTAAGTGGACATTTACTAGCTGTGTGACCCTGGACAAGTACGTACCATCTTCTGGCCTCAGTTTCCCCATCTATAAGATGGGGATGACAATAGCACTTACCTCTCAGGGGTGTTGTGAGGATAAAAATGACATAATATTTGTAAAATGTTTTGCTGTATAAATAATAGCTATTATCTCATTAGCTTAGTTAGATGTAGAGTTCTGTTAAGTTTTTCCCACCTGTGCAATGGGTTCATTTCGTATTTCTTATACTCCATACTTAGCATTCATTCTCCCTTCTAGTTCTTGAACTTGGTATTTCAAGTTAAATTAACAAACTCTATATTCTATCTCTGCCCAGACCTTTCTGATTTGGGTTTCCACAGCTCTCCCTCACTCAAATCAAAGTGAACTGCAAGTCATGTCATCATCTTGATGTCCTTTGAGAACAAAGGACACACACAACAACCAGTGTTGTAAAGGAGCCCAGGAATCTCATAGCTGAGGAGAGAGGGAGGGAGGGAGGGAGGAGAGATGGAAGAGGGAGAGAAGGAGGGAAAAGAAATGCTTTCTTCACATAAAAAGTAAGATTGCATTTTCTTTTTTAGGTCTCAGGCCAGTTTTTGGTGGCTTTGGTGGCACACCCAAGCTAATTCCTGAATAGCCACTGAAGTATTCAGTCATCTACAATCTCTTCTTGGCACATTCAATCTAGGTGCTTGTACTAGCTGGCTAAGTGCTATGCGGCATTTCCCCCATCCCTAAATGATTGCAGTTCCTTGGAGGTCAACCTCCAGAAACTTTCTACCTCGCTCTACCTTTGTCTGCTCTTCTCAAACCAGGAGCTCTTCATCTGTGGACTCTTTGGAGGCATGTGAATAGATTCCAGGGGGTCTGCAAATTCATATGGGGAAAAAATACCTCCTTGTTTTCAATGACCTCTAACTGAAACTTAACACTTCCTTCAATTATGAATGCAGGCAACAAAACTTGAGAACCTGTGGCTTAGTTATAAGACTTCCTTTCCCTGACTCCCTTTGATTATTTCTTCCTCTTCCAGAGCAGGGTCCTACAGTTTCCCAGGAGTGGGACCAAGTTGGGAGAAAAGTCAATTAAGTTTGAACCTAAGACAACCCTCCAGTTCCCAAATCCTTGTCTTTTCTTCTGTATCCCTCCTTTTTCCTAGAGACCTCCAAACTCACCTTTCTCTGAGTTGGAGTTCTCGTCCACTTCCAGCTACTGAAAAGAAGCTGCTTGGACTGCCTTGGGCCAAAGCTCAAAGTGAGGACTTAAGTAGGTATTACAGGTGAATGGGATACTCTCATTAGCAACTTGAGGAATCAATCAAATTCCTGCCTTTGGAAGTTCAATTTGTAAGAAATGAGAAAAGGAAAAGTTTTGCTTAACAAAGAGCAAAAAAAATTCCAGATTCTCTCTCCTCCAAAATCTACAAACCAGACTCCCAGACTCATAGCAGCCCTGTCTACACACACACATATATCACTAAATCATGGATGAGCCAACTTTTTTTCTTAAGTGTGTGCCATCAACTCACAAAACATATCAATTAAAAACAATCAAGCAACTCTAAGGCTTTTAGTTAGTGTTTTCCATGGGTAGTGGTATTCAATTAAAAATAAAATGCTTCAAGTGCCTCCCTGCCTCAGCTTTCAAGGGCTAAAATCCCTCCTTTTCTTTCTCCTTTCTCTCTTTCCATACTGGCCCTTATAGATATCTATAGATTTTTCAATTTCTCATCCCACTTTCCAGAACTGTCTAATTAGGATGCTTCCCATATGCTTTACAGGATTTCCTTCCTTTCCTCCTTGAAAATCCCCTTTTCGTGAATATTAGCTCATTTTCTATAGTTATGTGGGGGAGGGTGTTACAAAACATTTCCCTTATAGTACTCTGAAGATGGCATTCCCACTATGAATAGTCTCCATTTACAGATGAGCAAACTGAGGATTGGAAAGCTTGAGTGATTTGCCCAAGATCACAGAGCTAATAAATAAGTAGTGAAGCTTGATTTGAACCCAGGTATATTTTTTTTTTTAATTCCAGGTCTAGAGTCACTAAACTGGGAAAGTTCTCTCCCATGGAGTTTAGCTTGTCTAAAGAGGAATCAATAGGGTGTCTAAAATAGACTGATTAGATTAGCCCCTTCACTCAAATAGGGAGGGGAGACATATATCTACAGTTAGAGTGACTTATGGCTATAAGGTCAGGCCCTGACTAGAAAGGATTACTACTAGTGTTAGTGTTTAAGCTAATCTAGCATGTTTATCACTGGACCCTTCAAAGGCAACTGGAGTTTATTTTCCCTAGACTGGAAACACAGCATATTAGGTCTTCTTCAGCATAAAGTCTTGCATCCCCTAACATCTTACAGTCATCAAGTACCAGTTGGTTGCCTGGACTTGGCTAGTTCCTCAGAATTCAGCTACTACTAGGAGAGGCCAAAGAAATAGACAGTGATTTTGGCCACTGCACTGGTTCGTGTACTATCAATAAACCCCAGAATTAGGTCAATATGATGTGAAATTTGGTTTATTTTGTTCCTTGAAATTCCCAAACCTATCACAGTATTTATGGAAATTTCCCTCGGATGCTTCTTGGTGGTACAGTGGAAGGGACTATGGAAGTAATTAATAGTAATCGAAGCCAAAATTTCTTTCAAGACCACCACCATTCAGGTTTTAAGTCTAAGAGTTGTCCTAGATTTCTCTCTACTTTACTCCCCATATAGTAGAGTATGTTCTTTCCTCAACTCTGTCTCTAAGAGCCCTTATTTTCATTTGGGTCTCTGCTGAGCTCTGGTACCAACTGTCTGAAATCTTCCCTGATCCTCTCGATTGTACATGTTCTTTCCTTGATCAAATCACATTATATTTACTTCCATACTAAATGATGAGCAGGCAGCCTTCAGAAAAACCTGGAAAGATTTACATGAACTGATGCTGAATAAAGTGAGCAGAACCAGGAGAACATTGTACGCAGTAACAGCCACATTATGTGATGACCAACTTTAATAGATTTAGCTCTTCTCAGCAATGCAAGGATCTAAGGCAACTCAAAAAAAAAATCATGTTGGGAAATACTATCCACATTCAGAGAAAGAACTATGGAGTCTGAATGCATGTCAAAGCATACTATTTGCTCTATTTTTTTTGTTATTTCTTCTTTCTTGTGGTTCCATTGTTTCTAATTCTTCTTCATGACTAATGTGAAAATATGTTTAATATGAATGTATGTGTAGAGCCTATGTCAGATTGCATGTCATCTTGGGGAGGGGATAAAGAAGGGAGAGGAAGAAAATTTGGAACTCAAAATCTTATGGAAGTGAATATTGAAAACTCAAACTAAATAAATAAATAACCTTATATTTATTTCTCAGTGGGCCTACTTTATTCCCAGTAGTAGAATGTAAGGTCCTTGAGATCGTGAACTGTCTCAGCTTTGTCACTGTATCTGCTACTTTGAATATAGCAGATGCTTATCAAATAGCACTTTGCAAAGCATTTTGCCTCCATTCTCACATTTTATCCTCAGCAACACTCTTGGAAGGCAGATGGGGAAAGTATTAGTGCCATTTAAAGCATTTTGGAAGTGATTTGCCTGAAGTTAGCAGCCATACAGCTAGTAAAAAATATTCTTGGAATTTAAATCTAGGCCCCTTGATTCCAGCTCCCCTCCACTTTTTATTGTACCACTACTGCATCTATGAAAAGCTTTAACTTAGGTTTAATGTCTTCCTGAAAGTCAATTCTTCTGGTTCTGCAAATGTTTGGGAGCATATGGTCAAGATGACAAGGAATTATTTTCCAGGAATGTCCAGTAGATTTAATTCCCTTGCCCCCCTTGTTCTACCTTGCCCCCCAATTCTAAGACTAACCTTAGTTGGAGATGAAGCTTGAGATGCATCCCTTGTAACAAAGAATTTTTTTAAAGATGAGGAAAAAAAGGCAGCTTAGCAAAACTAACAAACACATCAACCAAGTCTGACAGTATATTCAGTCCTTGGCATCCATTATCCCCACCAAAAGAAATGCATTTTTTTCATCTTTTCTTTGAAAACCAGATGGGTCATTATAATTATGCAAACTTTAGGTTTTTTCTTTCTGTTTATATTATTGTTATGGAGTATTTTGAGTCTTCCTAATTTCAGGTCTGTTACTCTATCCATTCCTACATCTAGCTACCTTTATATTGTAGTCACAGTGTATTTTTTTCATTCTGCTTACTTTACTCTGAATCAGTTCATAGGTCCTCTTATTTTTCTGAATTCTTCTCATTTATTGTTTCCTATGGCACAGTAATATTCCACAGGATTCATGTATCACAATTTGACTCCAATTCTTTGCTACCTAAAATAGTGTGCACGAATGTTTCATTCAAATTCCAGAAAAAACAATCGAGAATTTCAAAAGAGTACTTGAGGAATTTTTCTTCAATGGTCTGGAAGTCTTAGAAGGCCCCACCCTCTCAAGGCAAAAAAAAAAAAAAAATCTGGTGATTAAACTTTGGGTGAAGTGGCCTCTACTCAATCCCTTGATCCAAATGCCCCTTTCTTAGATGTGGGTTTTGCCTGTTTGTAAGGATGGGTTTCAGAGGACAGTTATGTGAATGTGTGGAAGGGAAGAAATCATTCTTTGACAATAGGTTAAATTTGTATTTTTTTCCTCTAATAAGGATTAGTCAACTAACACTTTAAATTAGGGTACTTTAAGTTCTTAATAAATGCTAAGCTGCAGATAGAAAGAAAAATCAAAGTCCCTGACCTCAAAGGGCTCTCCTTCTAATGGGGGAAATGTAAGTTAACTGGGCATATGCAAGATATACAAAGTAGGTGGGTAAATTACCCTTTAAGAAATTCACTTTGGCTCTAAGTGGAAGATGAATTGCAGTGGGGAGAAACTTGAGGCAGAGAAACCAATTAGAAGGCTATTACAACAGTCTAGGTGAGATGGCCTGAACTAGGGTGGTGGTTGTGTGAATAGAAAGAAAAGTGTTGCAAATTTAGAAAGGCCAAGATTTGACAATACATTGGCTCCTCAACAGAGGAGCCGAGGATGACACCAAGGTTTTAAGAGTTGTGTCCAACTCTTGGTGACCCCATTTGAGGTTTTCTTGACAAAGATACTGGAGTGATTTGCCATTTTCTTCTCCAGCCCATTTTACAGATGAGGAAACTGAGGCAAATAGGGTTGGGTGACTTGCCCAGGGGTCACACAGCTAGTAAGTGTCTGAGACTGGATTTGAACTCAGGAATTTGAATTCAGGAAGATGTTGAATGCAGGAAGTGATGGCCTGGGAAAGAACTGAGGAGTGGAGAGAATGGATTAGGATAGGGTAGGGATGGGGGTTGTGATAAGGTATAAGGAAAGAGGAATGATAAAATATTACAATCAGATAAAAAATCTTGGAGTACGTTTAACTGCTGCTTTTTAAAAATTATTTCCAAAATTTAATCATTTTGAAACACTTCCTTTACTCATAGACCACTCTCCTTTATAATGATGACAAGGTGTGATCATATTGGTTGGTGGCTAATATAAAATGGAGATGGGAGTTGTTGGAATTGAGAGAATAGGAAAACTACGAGATGGGGCCTTAATATAAAAGTCATCAATCTTTACACTGAAGTCTCCAAGCATGATGCAAGGAGAGAGAATGGGGGCAGCTAGGTGGTACAGTAGATGAAAAACTAGGCTGGAAGTCAGAAAGACTTGAGTTTGATCTTACCTCAGGCAATTACTTCCTAGCTATGCTTCTGGGCAAATCATATAGCCTCTGTAAGCCTCAGTTTTCTCATCTGTAAAATGGAATTAACAATAAAACCTACCTCCCAAGATTGCTGTGAGACTCAAATGAGACTATATATGTAAGATACTTGACAAACCTTAAAGCATTATATGAGTGCTGGCTATTATTACCATTAATGGAAAAGGGAGACTGAGCTAGGTGTTAAAGTAATTGAGGTAGATAGATGGTGTCCAGGAAGTCAAAAAATGATAGCAGGGAGGGGGTGGCAGGAACTTCAGAAGATAAGATTGTTTATTGAGGACTGTTGGCAAAATAATGAGCTGGAAGTCATTTAAAAGGGAAGGAAGTAGGAAAAGAGTAGATAGGATGGAGTGGGCCTTGGGAAGATTCAGGCTAAGCTAGAAAGAGATAAGAATAGGGATAAGATAGCAGGTGGATGGGGTTTCTGTGTTTGGTAGTGCTAGGTAAAAAGGATTAGGGAAATAGAGTATTGCAAACTAGTCTGGAGGGTCAGGTTAACATCTGAGAAGAAGGGGCACTAAGTCATCAGAATTTAGTTACCGAAAGAACTAGTTGAATCTTTTGGAAGTACAAAAATATTTATTTAAAATTTTTTTAATATTTTATTTTTCTCAATTAAATGCAAAAATATTTTAAAGCATTTTTAAATTAAAATTTTTAGAAACATTGAGTTCCAAATTCTCTCTCTCGCTTCCCCCCTACTCTTTGAGAAGGCAAGCAATTTGATATAGATTACACATGTGCAGTCATGCAAAACATTTCCATATAAGCCCTGTTGTGAAAGAAAATACAGTTCAAACCATGACCCACTCCCCCCTCCTCAAAACGAGAAGAAGAAAGTTTAAAAAGCATGCTTCAATCTGCATTCAGACTCCATCGGTTCTTACTCTGGAGGTGGATAGCTAAGTACTTCAGAATTGTCTTGGATCGTTGTGTTGCTTCAAATAGCTAAGTCATTCACAGGTGATCTTCATAAAATTTTGCTCTTACAGTGAACAGGGTTCTCTTGTTTCTAAAGAGCTAGTAGAATTAACCTGTCCCAATATCCCAGTGAGAATGTTGGTGAGATGGAATGGTGATATCTGTCAGGGAAAGGAAAGTGGGTTTTTTTTGGGGGGGAGGGCATGGAGAAAGAAAGAGAAGTTGGCAACCTACCATCACAGATTTCCTTCTGGTTCTGATTAGCAGGATTATATTTTTTGTCCTTCTAGCATTCTAAATGGTTTGTGCTAATTTATGCATACTTTCACTTTGCCTCCTCTGCCATCTTGTGAGGTTGATATCTGGCACTAGAGATGCCCATTTGGGACCAGAGTAAAGTTAATTGGCCTCATAGCATAATCAAACCCTTGACTTTAGCCTCATTATTGTAGAGCTCTAACCAACTGAGCTTTGCTTGTGTGAAAGCTTATTCAGGGAGAGATGAACCAGCCAGACTGAGGTACCGGAAGAGAATATGTTTTCACAGGAGATGATACATGAGATGAATGTGCGTGGAACCCCACAAGCTCACACAAGGGAAACTATTTGTTGAACACCAAGGAATATGCCTTATGGTACTCCCACTACATGACCATATTGATTATTTACTTCACAGACAGGTGAAAGTTTCTGTTACCCCATGTGACTTAGATATAGTGATATACTTTGACATCTGGTAGCCAAATGTATTCAGTAAAATAAATACAAATAATTCAATCATCAAGAATTTTAGTATCCTTTACATGCTCTGTTCTGTGCTGATTTAAAATAGATTTGCTGTGAGGGAAACAGAAGAAGTTTGTCATGGTCTCTGTCTTCCAAAAGTTTATAAAATAATTTAATGAACAAAACACACATGAACAACTAGAAAACAATTCAGTGCTCATCTTTATGATCCTATCTTTAAATATAGTAGAGCAGAGAAAGGGGATGAGAGACGTCAATTAGATGAATTAGAGAAGGCATCATGAAGGTAAGAGTTGAGTTGGGTCTTGATGAGTTGATTTGTTTTGTGGAACCATATTTTTTTTTCCTTTTTAAAGTTGTTGCTGTTGTTAGGGATGGTTTGTTGGGTAGGGAAAGATGAGAAATATTCAGAAATGAAGATGTAAAGCATGAAGAATATTAATAAAAATTCAAAATTTTAAAAGAGGAGAAAAATTGGTCGACAATTTGGCAGGAAATTTAGGTGAATCTTACATCGTGCACCTCAGTGAATTACAGTTGGACAATAGACACGAGTTAAAAAAACTATTAAGAACATGGAAGAAAATTGAATAATATATTTATCTGAATTATGGGGCAGAGAGAGCATTTTCCATTTGAAGTAAAAGAAAGCATCAAGGACAAAATAGATGTTCTTGATTACGTTAAATTTCTGTACAACAAAAATAATCAAAATAAGAAATCATGTGACATGTAAAATGTATAAAGTATTATTAAAAATTTAGAAAGGCAGCTCCCAGTCCACAGTGAATGAATGGTCAAAAGGTATGGAAACAATCTTCAAAAGAGGCAATACATGTAGCTAATAATTAAGTGGGAAAATGTTCAAATTAAAACAACTTTGAAGCAATACCTCAAACTGGCAAAAAGAGGAATGAAACAGTGCTGGTGGAGGCTGTGGAATAATAGGTATATTTAATCATTATTGCTGGAACTGCAAACTTGTAGAATCTTTTAAAATAGAAATTTGGCAATACACTACAACATTTTAAAAATTAATCATGCTTTTTAACCCAATAATTCCATTGTTGGGGATATATCATGAAAATTATATCAACATCTCTCTCCCTCCCCCCAAAAAATCCCATGACCTATCTATTCAAATTTTCATACCACCAGTCACTATAATTGTAAAAAACTGGAAGTGACATGAATATCTATGAAAGAAGAAATGATTGAATAAGTTGTTTTATTGTAATGTAATGGAAAACTATAATATAGTGTGATTGATAAATATAAGAAATGAGAAAAAATTGGAAAAGATCTGTATAAAATTCTACAAAGCAAAAAACAAAAAAACAGTACCAGAAGGACATAGTAAATCCTAAGACCAAAGAAGAGGAAAAGTGAGTGGTAATGAAAGGACAAAGAGTTCCAAGGTATACTGGGACTGAAAGCATAGGTCATTTTTTTTGTATTCATATTGATCAGTTAAAGTGCAAATGCAGTTATTCTTCCACATCAAATACATTAGGGGTGTGATACCCGTGTGATCTGGAAAATTCTCATAAAATGTTTTGGCCCTCCCTTCCTACCAGAAAAGAAGTCTGAATTTTTTCTTTTTTCTTTTATGGAATGTTTACAATACCTTATTGTAAATTTTGGGTTAGGTATTCGGTCATAGGTTACATGTAGGTCAGTGTTAAGTAAAAATATTATACATATATTTTATGTTTTTCTGAGTTTCTAAACTTTTCCTGTGTCATCTGCTGACCTTTGAGTATCATCTTCAGCTTCTGCAAAAGTCCCCCCAAAATTCCCATTTTTCTATGTCCTAAGACTATAATGGCAGAACAGTGATAGATTAGAAGAAAAAGTTTTCTTATAAGGAGTTAACTACATCAGTGAAATTATATATCTGGACAAAAAAAAGTAGAAAAAAGATATCTTGTGGCATAGTGGTCAGAATGCTAAACTCAGAATCATAGGATCTGAATTCAAATCTCTGCTCTGTTACTATCTGTATTTAGCTTCCTCAGCTCTAAATGTCCATTTCTAGAACTATGATCTCAGGTCCTTTTTAGCTTTACCATTTGGGATTCTATGATCTAATGATTTGGGCTTAAGAAAAGAGAACACACTATTTCTGGGATCAAAGATTCCCATCAGAGGTCTGAAATTGAATAGGAAGAATATTTTCAGTCATTTATCCTCAAGACATACCTCTCTCATTGTCGTTTCTATTTAGGAATGACCATTACCCTCTGTTACCACCTTGTTTCCATTTGAAAATACATTTCCCACTTTCTATTTCCCCTCACTACCTCAAAAAATATGTCTACACTCTGGATTCATTAGCTGGGATAATAGCCATAGTAATGGAAAGTGATGATAGCAAATCCTATATTTACTTATCTGTGAACGTGATGTATCCTCCTTAGAAAATATAAGCACCTTGGAGACCTAGGCTAGATCATTTTTGTGTTCATATTCCCAGCTCCTGACACAAAGTAGGTTGTTGATTGCTTGCTTGAATTGAAATGAGTGCCATTTCTGATTGAGCCAAATATTCTCCAACTGAATCTTTTGCCTTAAGTAATCAGATATTCATAGATATCTTATGCACAGATGGATCACACTCACACATAATCTCAAATTTTCAGACATATCCTAAGAGGCAAAGTAATGTAGATCAGGACACTGAACTTTGGGGGACATTGGTGGACATAAGGTTGAGCCCTAGCTACATGATCTTGAGTGAAAGTATCATATTAAGGTGTGCTGTTATTCTTATACAGGGGGAGGTAGGTGGTGCAGTGGATAGAGCACCAGTGCAGGAGCCAAGAGGACCTGAGTTCAAATTTCACCTCAGACACTTGACACTCACTAGCTGTGTGACCTTGGGCAAGTCACTTAACCCCAATTATGCCTCATCCTAGGTCATCTCCAGTCATCCTGATGAATATCTGGTCACTGGATTTGGATGGTCTGGAGGAGAAGTGAGGCTGGTGACCTGCGCAGCCCTCCCTCACTCAAAACAAAATTAAGTGCAAGTCATGTCATTATTTCTCTGATGGCATGGTCTCCTTCAGCAACGAAGGACGAACACACACCTATTCTTATACAGTAAATATACTCTCAAAACATGAGAATAATGGAATTTGATTTTGAAGGGGGGAAAAGACATGACATTCAACTTTTATCCAGCAGGGAGAAGCAGAACATCAAAATTATGGTAGCATCATTGGCAAAAGAGTTAGCTTGGTATGAGTGAAATGAGAGACAGGTGAGCTCTGGAGCCAGGAATACCTTGCTGTGTGACCCTGGTTAAGTCAGTTGCTTGACCTGCTTTTGATAGAGGGAGTTTCCTCACTAGGAATTCCCTACAGGGATGAACTCATAGATCTGAAGAAAAGCAAAACGTCGTTGCCAGGCTTCAAGTGTTCATCTACCTAAGAGAGAAAAAATGATTAAATACCTGCCCTACAAATGAGCGTATTGACTTCCAGAATCATAAAGCTGAAAGGTTCTTCAGGACCCTTGTCACAAATATTGAATAGACAAGGGTTAGTTTTTCATTTTCCTCATTTAATCTTCCCCTACTCTGGCATCCTTAGTTATGAATCCAATGCCAGGGCATCTTAATTAATGCATTCTGGCATTGCCACCCTCTTGTAAGTCATCACCCCTGATGTCCAAGTCATTGAAATTTATATTCTGAAATGGTCAGTGTTCAGATTGAGTTTTTTTTTCAGAGACCCTTGTACTTGTACGTCAGTCATCCTTCCTATTTTTTTTTTTAAAGGACCAGGGTCCCATCAATTCCTCAGAAGGGTAATTACTGACAATGCCACAATGCCAGCAATCCAGATATTTGCTTCCATAGATGTGACTGTGCAAACTATCCAGGACAGAGTTGTCTCTTCTCTTCAAAAAGACTTGGAGATTTACAAGAGTGGAGGTTTCACATTCTCTGTAGCTCACTACATTATTTTATCAGTCCATGGTCAAAATTTCATTCTTATATTAAACCAAAATATTCCTTGTTTTAGAGGTAAATCTGAATCTCTTAGAATCATAGGGAACAGCTTGCCAGCATCCTCCTAGGAGAAACTTCTAATCTGCTTAAAGATGCCATTTAAGTCCGTCTTTAAGCAATCTCTAGCCCAAATTCCTTTAAATCTTCTTTTAAAGAACCTGTTTTCTAGTCTATTTAATTATTTAATTTAAAAAACTGAACAAATGAATGAATGTATTAATCATTTCAATCATTTTCTTCTGAACACTTTCCAATTTCTCAGTGTCCTTTATAGAGTGTGGTCACCATACTCAGACAGATCCTAGAAAGGATCTGACTAATGCCAAGGCTAGAAGAAAGACTACTCTGCAGTCTATGTATGCCATATTTCTTTTGATACATCCTAGCATGAGGTTAGCTTTTTCTCGGTAGCATCCTATATACAACAAGTGAGCAAGTATTATAGCCAGGTCCTTTTCTATAAGTCATATTCCTATTCGGACCTTATTCAGCGTGTATTTTTGCTTTTTTTGGTCCAAAGTATGCCACTTAGCACTTGTCCATTAATGGATTTCATTTTGTTTATTAAGGCCATTTCCCCTTTACTTATGAAACCTATTTTGAATTTTATTTTATGTTTCAGGGTATTTGCAAGTCCACCTAAGAGTACTGTTAACACAGTTATAACTAGAAGCAGGTTCCTGGGTCTTTTGCCTTAGAAAGGAAAACTTCTAAAGGATGGAAAAAAATATTTTTGAGCAAAATGTTTTAAAAAATATGTTATTGATGCCTTTTGCTTTTAAGTCACTTACACTCTACACTCTTCCCTGTCAAATTCTGTCTTATGGTAAAGAAATACAATTAAGTAAAAATGGGCCATGTGCCCTTTGGCCAGTCATGTTAACACCCTGGTATAGTGGGGAAAGCATTACATTTAGAATCAGAAAACTGTGTGACTTTGGGCAAGCCACTCTGGAGTGGCTCATTTGCAGTGAAGGCTTCGACCAGCTTATCCAGTATTCTGAAATCTTCAAAGTCCTTTTCAGTTTCAATATTCTGAAATCTAATTGCCCCATGGCAGACTGCTCAAGTCACCACTGTCTGTTAATGATCCTGGTTTGAGCCTGTGATTTCACTGATATGGGTATTCTGTCCCATGATGCAGATCACAATCGTTCATTACTTCCCATTCTATGCAGTTTTCATTCATATCCCCTATTTGCCAACTTCTCCACACTAGAGAAGTAGCTTAGGAGTCAAAGGATCTGAGTTCAAATCTTGGCTGTACCATTTGCTACCTGTGTGAGCTGGCATAAGTCATTTATTCTCTCTAGTCCTCAGTTTACTCATCTGTAAATGGGGTCAGACATGGGTCCCTTCCAGGTCTGAATCTATGTGCCACTATCTTGTGCCAGTATCCTCACATATAAAATGAAAGGATTGAACCTGATAGTCTCTAAGGTCTGTTTTCAACTCTAAATCCATGATATTAGGTCATTACTTAGATATTGCCACCAACAGTTGTGAAGTATCTTGGATTTCTTACCCTGTCTTTGGTCATTGCTATTGATAGGAAATGGTGGGTACAGGTGATAGGGTCAACCAGTGATCAAGTATTGAAACACTTTTTGTATCAATGTCCTGGAGTGAGGACAAGTAGGAGTAAATCATGTATCACACCAAATGCTTCTACAGTTTTCCCAAGCCCTGCCCTATTCTTTCAGACCTGTAGACATTATCCTGTCTCTCATCCCAATTTGTTCTCACATTTGGTTGACTTCAGTCTCTACAAAAACTTATCCAGATTCACCAGTTCCACACATTTGCCCTCGACTTAGTTTCTGCTTTCACACAATGATAAGAGAGCACTCGGTTAACTATTTAAATAGCACGTTGTTCTCTGGAGGGGAAAGTTATCTGAACATAGGTCATTCCTTAAATAGAAGACAGTGCCACAATGGATAACGACCATGAGGATGACTCACCCTTTCCAGGCTCTGCCTCCACTTTCTCCCTAATTAGCCAAGGAACAGACTAAAGAATCTACCAAAAGTCTTAATGAAGTGGCATACCTTGTGCCCTACCCATTTATGGGGTGATTTCTAATTCCTTGGAGGAGGGCAGTAAAACTGTTTAAGATTTATAACATACAAAGTTAATAAGTTACTAGATTTGGAGTTGAGGACCTGGATATGAAATTTAAACACAGGTCTGACCTGGTTACTCTCCTGTTCAAGAAATACCCATGGCTACCTCTTGCATATAATATAAAAAACAAACTCCTGTGTTTGGCTTTTCAAGCCCTTCACAATCTGGTTCCAGCCTACCTTTTTAGGTTTAGTGCATATTATCATCCTACACATATTCTACATTCTTGTGAAATTACCATGTTTGGTGTTTCCTTTAAATGACATTCCATCTGACATCTCTATAACTTTACGCAGACTATCTCCCAAGCCTTGAATGTACATCTTCCTGAGGTTGACCTGGTTTCTCTCATGAGTTCCAGTCCCAAAACACTGACTGCCTTTTGGACATAGATGTCCCACAGATAACTCAAATTTAGTATGTCCAAAACACACAAAAGGAAGATGACAGGGAGAAGAGGAGGGAGGGGAGGTACCCAGGTGCTGGGGAATGAAGGAGAAGTCCAGAGAAGTCCAAAAGCACCAAAAGCAGTGTAGCTGGTGGGAAATAGGGAGAAGAATACATTGAACCCTTTTCTTAAATAAAAGCCTTACAGCCTATGGCCTTGACCTATAGCCAAGAGTGTCCAATTAGAGGGGCCAAAAAATGTGAGTACCAGGCAGATTCAATCTTTCAGGATAATGAAAACCCTGAAAAGGGAAGGCATGGTAGAAAGGTCCAATGAAATCCAAAAGCAGTGTAGTAGAAGAGAAAGGGGGAATCACCATCTTTCCCATTACTAGGTTGGCCACCTCCGTGTTATCCACAATTTCTCACTCTCTCCTAACCTACATATCAATCATTTGCCTAAACTTGTTGCTTCTTCATCCGCAATATCTCAAACATACAACCTCTTCTTCCTACTCAGAGGTCCTCACTCACTCACACACTCCCTACTCACAAACCCTCATTACCTGTGACACATAGGAGATGCTATATAAATGCTTATTCTCTCAACTCCCCCCTCCCTGCTCAGTAGACTCCTAATAGGTCTCCTTCCCTCAAGTCTCTTCTCTCTCCAATCCATCTGGCACACAGCTACCAAAGTGTTATGCCAGAAGGATAGCACTGACCATGTCAATCCTCTTTTCAATAAAGTTCAGTTTATTTATTTACCTCTTGGACAATGGCCCTAAATCTGAAATCTGTGAGGTTTTTTTGGTACAAAATTTTTTGATAACTGTATTTTAACATAATTGTATATTTTATACTTTCATGTATTTCATTTTATGCATTTAGAAACATTATGAGGAGTCTATAGGCTTCCCCAGACCGCTAAAGGGGTCCATGATGAACACAAAAAATGTTAACAACCCTTGCCTTAGGATCAAACATAAACTCCTCTGGAGTTTAAAACCCTTTACAACCCGGCTCCAAAGTATCTTTCTTGTCTCATTATATATTACTTTCATTCTGGTACCCTAGACTAGCCAAACTAGCCTTCTTATTCTTCATTATAAAGGACTCCATTTTTTTGTCTCCATGCTTACCATTGTCTCTTAGAATATGTAGTTTCCTTCAAATCTCAGCTTATGAATCAGTTTCTGCAAGAAGCTTTTCCTGATCCTCCCTGCTCCTGAATCTCCCTCCCACTTACCTCCAATACTTAACATCTGTTTCTTATTTATTTTGTATATGTGTGTATGTATGTATGTATAGTACACAATCAATAAATGCTATTTATTGATTGTGTACTTAAGAGTGTAATAGGTTATTAAGTGGATCAGACAAGATCAAAATCTATTCGCCACAAGGTCCTTCTCTCCTTCCTCCAACCTAGCCAATGTGAAACAGCATCCATCAACCTCCCTCAGTAGCCAGTCACAAAATCAATTTTCACCATCAGGAATTTAGTTCTCATTCAACTGAAAACCCACTGTGCTCTAGTTTAGAGAGTAATTTCTTCTCTTTCCCCACCCCCCTTTTCTGGGAGATTAAGAACAACAGGTTGAAACTGCCCCAAATACCATTTAAAAATATAGGTGCACAACTTGGTAACAAACCTCTTGCTCAGAAAAAAAAAGGCAGGACAATTACCTCAGGATAACATGAGAAACAGGCAGAATACATATGCCTTCACCTACTCATATAATTTCAGGAACCCTGGACAAAGTCTCATCCTTTACCCCATGGTTGGTTGATGCCTTCAAATATCAACATTAGAGATAAATTTTTTTTGACTTCAGGTTTTGTCACCTGTGAACATGTAGATACTCTCACAGATGGGGAAAAGATTGTATTAGTGGTTGTTTGCAACACAATATGGGTAAACTTAAAAGGCAACAAACTTAATGCTGTTTTATCATCATCACTTCTTAAGAAAAGTTATAATAGAGCAGGGCTTCTTAAACTTTTTGCCACATTTCAGAAATGCTGTGATAGAAAAGAATGTGGAGTTAGTAACAGGAAGCAAAAAGGAAAGGTGGGATGGGAGTGGGAGACAGAGGGAAAAGCTATTGATTGCCTTTTGACCCAGCTATACCACTTCTAGGTCTATACCCAAAAGAGATCAAAGAAAGAAGAAAATAACTTTTATATATAAACAAAAATATTTAATAGAAACTAAGAAGTCCATTAACTGTGGAAATGGCTGAATATATTGTGATAGATCACCATGATGGAATACTGCTGTGTTGAACAAAATGAGGAAATATATGATTTCAAGAGACATAGAAAAACTTTTATGAATTAATGCAGAATAAAGGAAGCAGCACCAGGACAACTTATAACATCACAATTACAAAAACAATTTTGAGGACTTAATAAACTGATAATGAAATGAGTGGAACCAGGAGAACAATTTTGTGTGAGAACGCTGTAAAGCTCAACCTTGAAAGCTGTATTATGATCAATACAATGACCCTTAATGATTCCAGGGGACACGTGATGAAATGTTTATTCATTACAGAGAGGTGACAGATTTAGGATGCCAAATGAGATATAATTATATCTACATCTATATTGTGTATACCATTGAAGGAATTTATTTTACTTGACTATGCATATTTGTCATAATAAATTTTTCTTTTTTAGAGAAAATATTTTTTTTTAATGGGGGTGGTAGTGCTACAGATGTGAAATGTGCACACTTAGATGAAGTCACTATTTTATTAGTGTAATTAACTGTATTTCTTTGTTATGGAGGCCTCTCACTGAGTGGGAGTGATCTGTAAATGTAAAACCAAAACACATCAATAAAACTTAAAAAAAAAAATGAACCAAGTCAAACAGGGAAATTTTGTCATTACTATTCTAAATTTACTACACTCTTAAACTGCGTAACAGAAGTTCATTGTGTCCCATACAATTCTCTGCTTTTCTTCTTTGTGTACTGAAATGTTTACAGCTTATTAAGTTCATAATCAAAATTTTAAAAAAGAAAAGAAAGGAAATCCAACTCCTCTAAATGTCATAATTCCGTGCAGAAGGCCATCCCCCCACCCCCCACCCCACCATGCTGTCACTGGTGCGGAGCATCCAGCATCAGAAAACACTCTCATACTGCTGCAAGGTCGCCTATTCAAGGGGTTCACAAGGGTGCAAAGAGGACGCCACCACCGGAATGCACAGGCGCAGATACGTCATTCCCCGTTCTGTCTGCTACTGTTCAGTGCCCTGCGAATGTTTGGCGTTGCCATGGTTGCACAGCCCTCGTGCGAGTTCCAGTCGCCAGGGCAACGGGATAGACAGAAGCTGGGCTCTAGAAGGCGGCAGCGGCTGTGGCGATGATGTCCAAGCCTGTGCACGGGCTGCCCCTCCTGCCGGGTTTCTCCTTCAGCGACCCCAGGGTGAGGAACAGCCCAGCTCCAGCTGGGCCTCGGCACGCCTACTCCCACTCCTCACCTTTTCTAAGGGCAGCTAGCATCCCCAGCTGGGCCCAGTCCCAATTCTTTGCCTCCCACAGCCCATTCCCTGTACCTCTCCAGCCCAGCCCAGCTTCCAGCTCCACCTTCCCCCTCCAGCTGCCGACGTTATCCTTCTTCCAGCTCCACCTCCCTTTACCCAAGCTGCATCCCTCCTCCAAGTCTTTTTCTGCGCCACCCATCCCTTCTCCCAACCTGTCTCCCACCTCTAGCTGTAGACTTCTCCCCCAATCAATCTTATCCTCCCACGACCATCTAGATGCAGCCCTCAGCCCCACTTTTTTCCCTTCTTTCAGACCGATCTCCTTCCCCCTCCAGTCCTCTCCTCTCAAATTGAGAATACCCTGAAACATGATATAAAATTCAAAATAGGCTTCATCTTTTCTCTCGAGGCTTACCCCCAGCCTCAGTCCTCTCTACCAACTCCCATCCGTTCTCTCAGGTCAATCTCCTACTCCACCCCCACCCCCCAACCTCAACCCTCTTCCTCCAACTCCCATCTTTTTTCGTAGCCTAAAGTCAGCTCTCTCTACAGACCCCCATCCCTTCTCCCAGAACCATCTCCCACACCTTTCCCTTCCCATCCAGAACATCTTCCAGCCCCGAGGTCCATCTCTACCCCCCAGCTGCAGTTCCCGGCTTCATTCCCATTCCTTCTTCCAGCAGCAGCCCTTTCTCCATGCATTCCCATTCAGTGCATTCTTTCCCTCAACCCCATCCCTATTTCCTAGCTTCTTCCCTCTTTCCCATCTTCGTTCCCCCATCCATTAACACTAATAATTGACATTTACACAGCCTTTTGTAAAGGTATTTATATAAATTCTCATTTGAGCCTATCCCATAGCCCTCCTAAGTCTCAACCTTGTTCTTTTTCCTCAAAACTCCATTCTTCCTCATCCCAGGTCCAACTCTGTTGCTTCCTCTCCCTCTATTCCTAGCCTATTCCTGTATCTCTCTTCTCCCACGTCCATCTCTCTTCCTTCCAACTCTGTCTCTGAGATCCTCTACCTCTTCTCTTATCTCCATCTCCATTCCTTGCCTGCCCTCTCCACCAGTGGTACAGTATAAAGAGCACAAGCTGGACTGTGGAGTGATCTGGATTTAAATCCTGCTTCTCATCCTTTCTAGCAATGCCACAAAGTGACATCCCTTAACCCATCTGAGCTTCAGTTTCCTCAGCTGTAAAATGGGGATCACAGAATCTAGGGGATGGAAGCACCCATTACATCTAAACAAGAATCTTCTCTATGGCGTCTTCAGCATCCAGCCTCCACATGAAGACCTCCAGTGAGAGGGGACCCACTAATTCCTGAGGCAGCCCATTCCACTTGTGAATAGGTCTAGTTGTTAGGAAGCTTTCCCTTACATCAAGACTAAGTCTGTTTCTCACTACATCCATCATTTCTCCTACTTCTGCCTTCTAGGACCAAATGGAAAAAATACAATATCTCTTCCAGGTCATAGACCTTCAAATACTTGAAAACAGCTACCTATCTTAGATAGGGTGCTAAGTTTTCTTTTCTCCATAGGCTAACCAGGAGGTAGGTACTCTGGGATAACGGTAATTGTTGTACTTACTTCAATAAGTTGTTTTGAGAGAAATAATTAGTAAACCCATATTATGAATGGTAGCTATTATTTTTATAACTCTGCCTCTCCAAGTCTTCACCCCACCTAAGCCCCCTTTCCAAGTCTTTCCTACCAACCTCTGTTAGTGCTTTCACCTGTAAAATGAGATGATTAAATACATATAGCACTTTCTTCACAGGATTGTTGACAGACATGCACTTTGTAAATCTTTAAGCATTCATGATAGAAAATGTGAGTTACCATGCCTCTTCCTTCGGACTGCTAGCCTCATTCCATCTTACTAACTCTAGCTGTCTTCTCCCAGCCCCATCCATCTACAACTTGCTTAAAGGCAAAAGAGACCTTCAGGAAACAAAGTTCACCAATTGACTTGGTCAAGCAAAGCTGTAAAAGAGGGGGAAAAAGTAATCACTCTGATGAAAACTAATCTGACTGGTTGTATACTAATGTTAAAATCTCCTTCTTCATCAACATTTCTTATACTCTTTGAACTTTCTTTTCCCTTCCTCCCTATGTTATCCTTCCCCATTTGTCAGTGTGTCCCTTCCTCTACCCCAGTCAAGATACCGACCCCATCCCTGATCCACTTATACCTTCACATCAAACTGTCTGACAGAATCTCCTCTTCCTATAGCAGACTAGTTGCTTCCTTTCTAAATTTCCAGTTTTGCTTGACCAAGTTAATTGGTGGGTTTTTGTTTCCTGGAAGGTCTCTTTTGCCATTTAGCAAGCAGATTGCACAGAAGGAGCCAAAAGTGTACATACTTTACATTTGAGTTTTCCAAGTGCATGAAATGCTTTGTATTCAATGGCACAAAATGGCGATGTATTTCTCTTGTATTGCACTTAGATGTCAGATTTGGTGAGGGAATAAAAATTATGGGATTCCCTCCCCTTGTTCATTGTGATTATAGGGAAATTGTGAAGTCCTTGCTTGTGTTGATCATCTTTGACCTTCAGAATTAGATGCAAGTTGAATTTTCTGCAATTTGAAAATGATGCTAAAAATTTGCTGGGGATGGTGAGTTAGTACTTAGTAATGAGTTGAAAGTTTTTTGCATATGAGCCTGTGGCCATTCTTAGAGGCAGGCAATTTGAGTGACTTATCAGGCAATGGCTTTCTGCTGTATCCATTGCTGTCACCTAAACAGAATGAACTGTTAGCACTATGCACTCAAACCAATAATTTAAGTGGTACCAATGACGATGCAGTGAATCAAAGTAATGTGAGGTCCTATTTGCAGTATTGTGGGCCATTAGTGGAAATGTACAGAAAAGATTTTGTGAAAGGGAGGGCAAGGTGATGACAGTATATGCTTTTTTCTTGAAAGGCCATTTTTCTAGAATTATCCTGGTTCCTGCATGAGGACTCAAAGTTGAGGCACATTACAAATTAGCGAAGCCTCTTAACCAAAAAGGAAAAAGCAAATTGAAGTAACAGATGCTGCATTTGTCCTTACAGATAGAAGAAGAGAATAGAAATATGGATACCACAACTACTGCTACTGTTACTACTACTACCACCACCACCATTCACATAGTGCCTTATGGTTTGCAAAATACATTATATTATCTTATTTGATCTGACCACGAGGGAGGTAGCACCCAGTGTAGGGTATTTCCTGTGTCATATATTATGAGGTAGCATGATATAGTAGTTAGAGAGCTGACCTCAGGGAAGACTTGTTTCAATTTCTGCATCTAATGCATATTAATGAGTATGTCATTTAATCTCTTAGTACTAGACCAGAGGTATCAAACTCATGGCTCAGGTTGCAAGGAGTCTGCAAAACTCCTTTGTATGGCTGGAACCAAACTGAAATGTCATTGGGAAATGTCTAACAAAATAAATAAAAATACAACATAGATATGTTAATTTGTGGTTTCTAAGTCAGTATGTAGCCCACAGGGTTCTGTTTTCTATTTGAGTTTGATATCCCTGCTCTAGGCAGGACTCAAAACCGTATATTGCAGAGGAGATGCCATTCTGGTTTGGTAGAGAGGGTTTCTGAATCTGGGAATTCCCTGTAACAATGAAATCACATTCTTATCCATGCATTGTGAATCAGAGGCAGAACTTATTGAGAGTGACTTATTGTGAGTTGTGTTGCATATTCTCCAGTTCTCATAAGAAGGATATTTAATCCAGTGCAGCAAAAGAAGGAAACACCTACTATGTGCCAGGCACTACGC